>NC_057799.1:459642130-460284642 GCF_018294505.1 Triticum aestivum
TCCATTCTTTCTCTCCATGTTTCGATCTCTAACTCTCTCAACTACACAACCCCCTTTTTCCACTCTGTTACCAAATGTATTTACACACCCGCCATTGCACCCCATGCCGAGCTCTCTCTCTCTCTCCCTCTCCCTCTCACCCTCTCGCGCTAAATACATGCATTGCCTATCTAGCCCCCCAACCTCTCGTGTGCACGCACGCACGTTGTCTATCTAGGTCACTCCCTCGAGACTATCTCACTTTCTTCCGCACGGCGGGCCACACTCGCTCAATCTCGCTCTCTTTATCTAAGTCTCGTTTAACCTCGTTTTCTTTCACACACAAATGATATATCTCCCTGTTCGGGCCTTGATCAACACACTCTATACTCTCTCACGCAGATTGTCTATCTAGGTCAGTCCATCGAAGCTGCCCCCAGTCTTTCGACCTCATGGCGGGCCACGCTCTCTCTCTCTCTCTCTCTCTCTGCCCCTCTCTCTCTCCCTCTCTCTCTTTGTATGTCTCGATTGACCTCGCTCTTTCTCGGACAAAAACGATATATCACCATGTTTGAGCCCAATTCGACTTATTCACATTGTATATTCTCTCACGCACATTGTCTATCTAGGTCACTCTCTCCAACCTGTCTCACTCTTTCGATCGCACGACGACCCTATGTGATCGATTAACCTTGCTTCCTCCCACACACAAAATATATCTACACGTCTATGACTGGATCATCTCTCAAGCTCTATCTTACAGCCCTCACCCTTGCCAAAAGCTCAATCGGACAATATCTCTCCAGAGCATATATATCTATTCAATGAATGTCGGACCACACTCACTTTGTCTCTCTATCTATATGTCTCTCGATTGACCTCGCTTTCTCACGCTGTATCTTCCACACATTGAAGCTACCTCTCCATCCCTCACAAAGCTGGAGCTATTTACATTGTGAGGGGCACTCCAACCTTGGATTAATTTGTGTAGGCATTTATTCCGGTCGGTTTAGATTATATTTTCGTAGCATTCGGCCCACAACTACTCCAAACACCGTTGCAACCCCCGCAACTCCCCTAGTTGATTTCCCTCTGGCTCGGTCATCGCTCTCTCGCATGTCCTTTCTCGCCATCAACGTCGCACCATGGTATTATTGCAAAAAACTATGTTGTTCTCTTTAATTATTATAAATAAGCTATAAAACTACACACCGATAGTCCACTTGGAATGGAACAAATTTCGACCCACAAATTAAAGTGCTACAAACTACACACCGAGGGGCCCACATGTCATGAAACAAATTTGGACCCATATACAAATTAAAAAACAAAGGACGAGGATCGAACATGCGACCAGGGCCTTCAAGCCGCACGTCAATAGGCAACATATGTAGAACAGCAATGTTTGTTGTACCTCCTTTGTTCACATAATGTTTTTATATTACCACAGCCTATTTAATGGATAACATGTAATATTATTTTTAGTACTATTCGCCTTCACTTACTGGTGGGTTCCATGTGTGCTCTCTCTCTCTCTCCTCCCCTTCCGCGTTTAAATGCACGGGCAAACACGAAGAACTCGCGGGCGATGTTGCCGTTGACCATATCTGGACACGTTCACAAGTTACGGCACCAGTTTCACGTGCTAGCAGCACTAGTCAGTGTGTACGTGCAATGCACGTTAATTTGGAAGTATATTAAGTGCATGCGGATATTAAGTAGGATATTATTTGCATGTTATTATGTGATTAGCACTATTTTTGGCATGAAATTAACTGCACGCTAAACGTGTTGAGCGCTCGACATTGAAGCAGTCTAGGTCGTTGGATGACAAGGAATACATGTGCCTTGATGACGTTTTATATTTAATTTGATACGGCTCTAGCAGAACATTCAATCGATCAAACCATAGATTTCGTTCAGTCTGACTCCGACTTTAAATTATACGACGATCGATCTAAAATAAACGGAAATGGTAAATGTTCGGATTTTAAGCATGGCAATCTGAACATTTTTCATGGCAAATTTAGATTACGCGGCGGCGGCGGGGGCGTCTTGCGGTGGGAAGCGGCTCCTCTGCCGTGCTCTGTGTGTCGTCGGGCCACTGACCGACGGCGACGGTGGCGCCTTGCGCCGTTGTTGGCGTACTCCAGGACGTTGGCCTAGCTTCAAGGAAGGCCAAAATGTTCTGGACTTCGGAGCGAGTCAACTGGCGGGAGGAGGTGACTGGCGTTGGTGCAAGGAAGCGGTCGACAACGGCCATCCATGCCGCTGAGGGGGGCACTGGCACCCGCGCGGGGACAGGCGCTGTCAATGGCGCGGCGAAGACATTCGTGTGCACGGGTGCGCATGTCAGTGCACGCGCAGGCGCATGCGCTGGCAGGTGCACGGGCACCGGCACAGGCGTGCGCGTCAGGGCACGTGCAGGCGCATGCGCTGGTAGGTGCACGGGCGCGTGAAAGTCGGCGGGGACCTCGTGGAACCCCGTGGCATCAAGCTCGGCGACAATGTGCGGCTCCCAGCCCATCAATGCCACAGGGATGGGCGCTGGCGCAGTCGGGGCGATGGGTGCCGGAACGGGAGCGGGGACAGGCGCGGCGTCTTCCCGCAAGGCCAGTTCAAGCTCGTCCCAAAGCACCTTATGTTCTTGAGACTCCGGCTGGGTGTCTTCCTTAGGAAACTGGAAGACTAAGGGCAGACCATCGTGATGCGGCATGGCGTACGTTTAGGTCAGGCTGGTTGGAGGTAGACAACAGGAGAATCGAAGAGGAAGAGAGAAGATTGTAGCGATAACGGGTAGTGCGGGGTTGATTTCAAACTGCGGCGCCGGTGACATTAAAAGTGGGAGCAGTTGGGACGAAGGTGGGCAGCGGAGCCTGGTCAAAGGGCTCGCTTCCCGGTGAGCCTACATAGTGGTCTGCTCACACGCCTCCCTGTCAGCCAGCGCAGCGGTCTGCTCGCACGCCTCCCGTCGACTCACACGCTTGCTCGGACGGCACCTGCCGATGAGAAGCGGGACTCGTGGCGGCACGTAAACGCCCACGGTTTCAATAGTGAAAGCGTTTGCCTTAACGTGATAGGTCTTTGTTCCAAAATACCTTGGCTCTTCATTTGTGCAACTTGTCATAAGCAGCTTGTCTCAAATTGAAGAAAAAAATTACGAAGTAATATTTGTGCCATATCACGTGACCATGCTCAGTTTCAAGAATTTATGGTCACTTTTGGATTTTCTGAAATTTAAGATCCAAGTTTCGAAACAATATCATAACCTGCATCATGCAATAAATTTTCAAGCCATACATCGGTCCTGTTGTATTTCTCAAGAAAGGATTTGGTCAAACATTTTGCTTAGTTAGACTTCAGACAAGTTATATATGCAGAGCAAAAGGATAATCCCTCCGTACCAGTGCATTGCCTGATATATTAACTCAAGTACTAGGCACGAACAAACGGGCTCAACTCTGTGCTCATCCTGGTGTAGTAGTAGTAGTACTAGGCAATGCAGTTGACGGGTGACCTTGGCGAGCGGCGACCGAGGGAATTGAACCGTGCTCGGCACGGTAGGTAACGTTGTCTAGTTACAAAAGCATCCCTCCGTTGTTCATCGGTAGTCATTATGGACCGGGGACATGAGGGGAATTTCCTAGGGCTGGAATTCTGGCCGCCAGATATTTTGACTCAAAATGCGGAGGCTCGACTGGTTGGGGTTGCCTAATGTGCGTACCACGCACGCCACCAGAAGGACACGAGCCCGGTTTTTTATTTTTTTTATTTTTTTAGGATCAACACGAGCCAAGGTCTGGCTGGTACGCCGTTGGGTCCTACCATTCGAGAATACGAAAGGAACCTTTTAAATTGCCGAACGAATCTATGTGTATTACAATGTCCGTATTTTCCTTGCAAATACTAATCTCAACGTGGTAATTGATTTATGACGAGTTGTTGAATTAGACTGAGTTTGTGATATAGTGATCTCAACGTGGATTTCACATTTCATGGTATCCCTAGTAAGTTTTTCAATGCAAATTCAAATTTAAAAGATGAACAATATGGAGGTGAGAAAACTTTGTATGTATCAAGCATATGACCACACACACACACAGAGAGACACCCACACACGAACACAACAACAATCCAATAAGTATAGTGCATCTATTTTTCCAAACCATGCATGTATGACACAAATTCAAAAATACTCTTTATGTTCCTAAATATTAGTCTTTTAGAGATTTCAACAAGCGACTACATATGGAGCAAAATGAGTGAATCTACATCTAAAATATGTCTATATAAATCCGTATGTGCCAGGCCATTTGAAATCTCTAAAAAGACTAATATTTAGGAACGAAGGGAGTAAAATGTAAGACATGCATGGTACTCAATTCAATATTTAAAACGAACATGAAACTAAAACATGAATATTAAGTCTAGTACTACAGTACATGCAAATGTTGTGTTTAATTAGGCGAAGCTATGATTGTCGGGGGTCAACCCCTCGACCTTAGATAAAATTGTGAAGCTCTGTTTAGGGTTGTTTAGATTATATTTGTCCCCACCCTCCCAACCACCGACTGGTTGTGCACCCCCAACCCCTCCTCCCTGGGAGAATATCATGTGCCCCCATACCTTAGATGCTATATGCCGATACGAGTTGCTTGGAGCTTGTAGATCTAAGATAAAGCAGCTTACATGATGTCTTAATATTTTTACAGGAAACCTTGATGAGTTTGAGAATTGCACACAATTTGTACAAAAACTACTCAGATGCCCTTGGATCCCATATCCAACGACCTCGAAGCTCGTATCACCGTAGCATCTAAGGTGATGGAGGACATCATATTCTCCTGTATGTACGAATATCATGTGCTACCACACCTTAGATGCTTTGGTGATACAACCTCTTCGGAGCCGTTAGATTTGTAACCCAACACCTCCTCGGTGGTTCGAATGGTTTTTTGCAGAAAAGCCCCCAAAGAGTTCGGCCACTGCTTACAAGCACAAAGACTGCTCAGATGCCATTGGATCTCAGATCAAACGACCTCGAAGCTCGTATCACCGTAGCATCCAAGCTGCGAGAACACCTTATGTTTTCTCGCACGGGAGAATATGAGGTGCTCCCGCACCGTAGATTCTATGGTGATACGAGTTCACGGAGATCTAATGGCCCACGGAAGGAGGTTTGAATGTTTTTGCAATATACGGCTGAGAGAGTTTGGGAATTGCGCAGAAAGTACAAGTACTATGCATGTGCCATCTGATCACTGATCATACGACCTAGATGCTCATATCACCGTAGCGGGTAATTAAGCTACGGGGAGCACCTAATATGAGCAATGGGGAGCCGTTGGATCCAAGATGCAGCGACACGCACGAGGCCTGAATGTTTTATTTGCAAAAAAACTTTTGTAGAGTTTGGAAATTGCGCGTAATTACAAAGACTACTCCCAAGCCATTGGATCTCACTTCCAATGGTGTAAAAACTCGTATCACCATAGCATCTAAGCTGCGGGGTAGATGTGATATTCTATGCCGCTGTCATTTTTGTTCGTAAACTTGCAAAATACGTGTAACTCATGCCGTTACTTGTCTAACCGCGCAAAGTGTTTGTTCAAAAAAACCATCCTACACTGAAATATTGGAACAACACACGGGGGTCCCACTTGTCATTAATCAAATTTGGACCTAAAACTAACAAATCTGAAAGACGAGATTCGAACTTCCAACCTGGACTACAAAGCGTAAGTCGATAGCCTGAAACAACAACGGTTGTTGGCTTTGTCCCATAACTTGATATTATATAGTATTACCTTGAGTAGAGTAGAGGGAGTGCCTCGTCAACACGTGCATGACCGTTGACTCACTTACTGGTGGGTCCTAGGTCTGCGATCTCTCTCTTCTCTCCATCGGCTAACCTTTGCACAGGCACACACGAAGAGCGGCGCTAGCTTGCCGTGGTGTTATTACAACTAAAAAAAGCTTGGAAAATAGAAGAATCGCCTAGAACAAGAGACGTTGTGGTTGGTCGAGACGGAGCTAACCACACCTATCCTTCGTGCCATGTTAGCATGATGAAGCTGTGTGGCTAGTGGGGTGTTTTCGACCGACTGGCTGGGTCCCGAGGTCGAACCATAGGTACTACGTCTGATACAGTAAATTTTTACACACACATTTTTCCTGCGTGCCGAGACATGGCACACCCTACCGCGCGGTTTCGGGGTCCTCCCGGGTGGTGCACGCATATATTCTTCCTGACGTGGGACGCCCTACCGCACGTTTTCGCCGAAGCAAGTTAATGAGTCGTTAAATCACGAAATACCACCTTTCCCGCCGAGTACATCAGTGAAGCATGGTGGCTAGCTAGTTGGGCTAGTTCGACCGATTAGCTAGGCCGCCGCCACATTTGTTTTTTCACCCCTTTTTTATCTACTTGCCGGCAAGTAAATTCAAATATCCACCGCGGCGTTGCTCCGGTGTTTGAGTGCGGCGGAATTTTTAAAAAATTTGATTGATGGGAGCAGGCGCGGCAGGATTTTTAATTTTTTGATTGACGGGAGTAGGCGCGGCAGCAATTAGTCACGATGACTCCGCCTATAAAACCCACTGCTCCCTGATGTGAGAAGTCGTCGACTGGTGTTTTACCATGGTGAAAACCAAAAGATTCCCCGCTCCTCGGCTGGCTCCCTCTGCCTTCCTGTAGATTGCATTGCCTTTCAGCCGTTTCGCCCCTGCATCACCAACGTCGTGCGCCTCGAGAAGCAGAGGGACTTCGGTGGTGTTTTAGGCGCCCTCTGCATGGGCATGTCCATGTCTCAGTGCAACATGACCGTTGGATCAAACTCAGACGGTGCAGATCAGTCACTGTAGCACAAAGCGTGTGGGTGTGTTTGGTTGCATTCTCATCTCAATATAGTTGTTTCCTCTTCGTGTATTTGTGTTAACCTACTAGTGTGGACTCATGCACCCTTCATACACCCTGCCTAACACTATTCGTGCTTCATATGGTTCATGTTTCGTGGAGTACTGTAGCACCGTACTCTCCGTGCGCTGTAGACCTAGTTCTGTTAACTTTGATCTCACCGTTCATTCTCGACAGGACAGTCGAAAAAACGGTACTACGTCACTACATTACTGTTCATATAGTTGACATGCGTACAACATCATTTGTTGTCGTCATATCTTACTACACTAGCAACAAGATTATGTAGTACTGACGTATGAACCACTGCACATGCCTAGTAGTAGGAGCACTGTGTATGTTCAAGTGGTTGTCGTGTTTCGCACTCCTCCGTCGTAAGAGTGGAAACGCTTGTTGTAATCATTTTTTTCTTCAGAAAAATAGTGGACACGCTCTACCGTGCGGATCCTCCTCCAGCCATGCACTAAAATACTCACTTTCGCCGACGTGTGGGACAACCAGCATCGGGGTCCACCAGCCATGCACTAAATTACTCCGTAGTAGAGTGACGGTGGACTACCCCGATCGAAGCGCCGCAGTAATGCCCAATGAGCCGTCAAATCACAAAACCCCCTCCTTTCCAGCAGTAAGTTGGACGGACGAAGCAACCATCATTTCACTCTTCTCTCTCCGCTTCCTCTCTACCCAACTCGCTTCTCCCTCATCTTGTTCCTCATTTCTTCAAGAAAACCCTGACCTTCTTCTGCCATTGTTCTTCTCTCCCAAAGAAGGAAAGGTGAGCACATCAATGGTGTTGATTCTGGCCAAGGCCCGGTCTTGCAACCCCAAGACTGATCCTATAACTCCCTCTCTGTTCTTCTTTTGGGTTTGTGATTATGGTTTCTTTTCTTTTATTTCTATTTGACAGTTTCTTTATGGACGCTGGAGCACCGGCCGAAGTGATGTCTATGGCTCTGGCCAAAACCGTCGAGGCTCATGGTACGAAGAAGCGCAAGCACCCCGCCGAGACTACCGCAGACAAGCTCAAAGCCATCGCCCTGTCCAAGCCCCCCTCTCCGGGATCCCTCATTAAGCAAGTCCAGGTAATATCTCTTCTTGACGATCTTTTTCTCGATCTTGATCGTGTTTTTTCATCTAACACGCAGTACTAGTACTAGTAGTACAACTTTCTGGGTGATCTTGCATGTGATTTTTGTGTGCCAAATGATGGTTCTAAATTCCACTTTTGACCAAAACATGCGAGAGGTTGACACTGATTTCTTATAGATTACTTTCAACTACTCCCTCTGTCCCAAATTTCTTGTCTTAGATTTGTCTAGATACGGATGTATCTAATACTAAAATGTGACTTGATACATCCGTATCTAGACAAATCTAAGACAAGAATTTTGGGACGGAGGGAGTACTTTATGAACATCAATGCTACCTTTGAAGAGGGTATATTTGCCTCAGTAACTTGTGTTATGGATATTGCAAGTAATCCCTCTGCTCTCATGCCTTTGAAGACATGTTCTAGTGTCTTTGTTCACTCATTTCTCTGCGTATATGTAGTCATATATGGAGTATAATATCATAAATCATCTTATATTTCTGAACGGAGGTAGTAATAAAATATGGTTTCTGTTTGAATTAGAACCAGGTCCGCGGTGGAGATGAAGTTCTCAAAGTCATGCCGTGTGAACTGGAAGACCTGAGGATGAGTTCTACTACTAAACTATCCAGCTGCTGTGTCCTTGTCGCCACGTGTCCTGAACTAGTGTTTTCCTGTAGCATTGTTGTCAGGCGTGTTCTCGAGGTTGTACTTGACCACAACAATTCCTGGTTGTGCCTTCGATTATGAAGGGTGTGGTTCTTGTAAAGCTTCCCAACAAATCCGATGCAGCCAGTCTTCATCATCATGTTTATGAGTGGAAAGACCACTCTGTTAGGTTCTCCAAGGTTGACAAGATGGTGATGGTGCATGTAGACATCTCTCACGAAGTCCATGGCCTAGTCAGTTATGCGGGGTTCATCCCGTAGGTCGGTGGCAAGAAATAGTCTGCAGAGTTTAATTAGTGCAACTTTGCTTGTCTGTAGTAAGTACTATTGTTCCGTACTTGATTTGTGTTTGTGAACCCTGTATTATTTATTAGTACTGCCGCTTTTGGTGTGTGCTCAGTCCTGAGAATGGTCTACGTTAATGTCTGTCCACTCAATTCAGTCTGTATATTTTGAAGTATCCAAATCATCTTTTTTGTGAGGACGGTTTATCAATTATGGTTACACTCCAATATCTGTATGCATTGCAGGGTTTATCGCACTCACCAGGATTTCCAGTCCCATGGATGTTTGGTCCATACGATTTGTCACGACCTTTGGACTGTCCTGCTTGTGGGAGTAGGCGGGGCCCCTGCATGCCACCCGTAGTTGGACGATCAATCTTCTGGTTAGTACTTCAACATAGTGATTTCCTGGTAAGGATTCACTCGTGTCACATCAAGTAAATCTTATTGATTTACTATCTAAATCTTATTGATTTAATGTCATGTTTTCTTTCTTTTCCTGCAATTTTACGATGCAGGTTTTGCCATGTGACATTCATCATAGAATAAACCATTTGGTTTGCTCTACGATGGCTATGTTTGCGGGTTTCACTTCTTATGTCGTGTCAGTAACGACGGCACTGTCCATCACTTATATTACTGGAAAAAAATGGATCAGTCTGTTGTCTGAGTACAAGCTGAATCCCTATGATGAACTGCAGTTTGGTTTAACAAAAACACCACAATTAGTCCTTCTCGCGTTTAAAAGAAATGAAGAAAAAACTGGATCACGATCACGAAGCCTAGTCAAGTTAGAAAGCTGATCATAGCAGACCAGACACAATCGCCGCTGTCTCGCACATCGGTACCACCTTCAGCAACGGATCGAGCACCGGCAGTTGCTCTAGCACTGACAGTGGTAGCAGCTCAGTCTGATCCAGCTGAGGATTGTGCACCGGCCGCGTCAGCAGATCAGGCTGATCTACCGGAGGATCGGGCATCGACACCGGCACCTGCTCCGACACCGGCACCAGCTCTACAAGGAGCACCATCTCCGGCAGCAGCGGCGGCTTCGGCACCTGCATCAACACTTGCACTTGCATCTGCTCCGGCCCGTGCAGCGGCAACCGAACGAGCAATTGCACCGGCAACAGACCGGGCTGTAGTTCGCACTTCATATACCAAAGTCCTTACAAAAACCGACATGTCCACCTTCTTGGTAAGCATTGGCCGCCCAAGTGTTTCGTCCTTTTTTCTTTCCATGTTGTTTCGCATGATTCACTGTGTTGATCTAACTATTTGGGTATGTCTTCTTGTTTGCAAACAGAGAATTCCTAGAGCAACGAGGGAGTCGTTCAATGATCCGGGCGACAGCGGCCAAGTTTCTCTTACCGTGAGCAGCCTTGGTGTGAATGAACCTGCTCAATATACCGTAAGTACAAAGGATGGTCGCATGATGATTGATGCTAAAGGATGGTCAAGGTTCAAATCTAAATCATATCTTGCGGTAGGGGATGATCTCAAAATCAAACTTTCTCGGCAAGGAGAGCTGGTCCAAATCAACTTTGAAATTCTTCAATAGCAGCACGCAACTGCCGAACTGATCTATCCTCTGAGAGATTTTGAGTAATAATCTGGCATGGTGAAACAAGTGTCCTGTGTGTATAAGTAATACGACAGTATTATTTATCACATGGTATATCGTTGATAGAATTGCAACTCTCATCGCTGGTTAGGAACTGTCGTTCGATTTCATTCCAACAGCTGTCGTGCTTTATTCAATTTTGTGTATTCTCCTTGCGACAGCATCTAAAACCAGCGCCGTACCGATCGCTTGCAATATGAAAAGCGCAGAGGTAGAACACATGGGCCCCCAAACATGCAGGGTGGGCCTGCGGTCCAAAGTCCAGAACCGTGAGCCTGTCTGAGTATTATATTCTTAGCTGAACCCCCATAATGCTTGTGCGTTGCACGTAACATCAAGATGCATTTGTATGAGTATTTTATCTTGTGAGAGAAAAGGATGAACGAGGGAAGGCCTTATTTGCAAATGTGGAGAGGTGTGTGGGTACCTTTTTGCAAAATTGCCATAGTTTCCTTCCTATCCGTCAGATATAAATCGGACGGCCTATATTGCAGGATGACAGGCACACCATCATCACCAACTCGTCTATACTGTGTTAAAAACAACTCTGTTTTTTATAATTATATATGTTATATATATTCCCCTTGATTTTTCTTATGTATAAAGTTGTGATATAAAAGATTTGTATATTTGTTTACAGAGGGAGTATCTCTGTGTCAAAAATATATTTTTGTGTAACTAGTTACTCCTGTCTTTCTACTTCCTTTCGCTAATATGTGGGGCATCCGGCAATGGGGTCCACGTGCCATATGCACAAATTAGAGTGCACAACTGCACGGTAGACACACCCTAGTCGTAGCACCGCAGTAATGCCCAATGAGCCGTCAAATCACACCCCCCCCCCCTCCAGCTTTAGCAGTAAGCTGGACGGGCGAAGCGGCAATATTTCACTGGGCCTGAATCCCCTTCTCCCTCGTCTACTTGTTCAGAGAAAACCCCCTCTCGGCGATTGCATAGGGTTTTCTCATGGAGAACCAGGTACGAATTCTTCATCCATCCCCGATAAATCCAAGTCCCTTGGTCGCGGGTAATCCTAGGATGGCAGCCGCCGCCGTTGATGCATTTTTCTTCCTACTGAATCTAGTGTGTTTCATTTGCAGTGCCCAAAGTGCGAGGACCCTACAGGTTTCTGCGCCCTCGGCGAGACGCCACACTTGTTCCTTCTCATCCTAACACAGGATTTTAAAACGCGCACAGTATGTTCCTAGAATCCTCTTTTCTATCCGGGAGGGTGGGGTTTTTTTGAACATGCTGTCGACTAATTTGGATTGCTATATTTGGATAAAAGGTACTACCAGTACGATGGTCAACACTGACGTGAAGGAGGAAGTTATTTCTAGATTTTGATAGGGAATACATTGTGTTCTCATATTATTTTTCCTGCAGTGCTCTATTTTCTCTGCCATAACACATGTACTCAAGATGCTCGGCCTTGCCATAACTGAATACACCAGTTTAATGGTCACAGTGAAGACAAGCCATGGATATAAGTTCCGAGTTGGGTTCATGAACCAAGAAGATCGCTGCTTTTTTATGGCCGAACTTGGATAAACTTTCTCAAGTGTTACGGACTGAAAGTTGGCGCACGAATGTTGATGGAAATAGCAGAACCTGGTCTCATCTTCACTGCGGTCTTCCACCCCGACGTCGTTCCAATTGTTCATCCATGTTAGTTTTGTATCCGGTTCTTGCTTGTTGCCTCGATTACTTCTTAATCCACCTATTCTGTCTAACTAATCACAATTTAACTTTAGAAGTAGCAACGAATCTCTCACGAAGATGCTACTTCTAACTAATATTTTCTTATAATTGGTGGCACGTGTAGGTTTTTTCAGAGTTAAGCAGACTGCTCGTTTGTTATTCTGTAACAACTCGGCTGTTACTGATGGCACTGAAGTTGACTGGGACGACATCCACAAGTTCCTACACTTTATTGATCGTCTTGAGGTCCTTGTGGGGCGTTTCAATGGTGGAAGGCCACGTGGGATATGTGTGCCACTGCTGCACTCGTTGAACAGGTCCAACTGTGTCGAGAAACTTATGGTACGAGTTGTTTTCTGTTATATATGTTGTTCATAAACTATTGCTTATACACAGTTTTACAGCTATGATCTTCTTGAAACAGAAACTGCCCAGTTCTATTGTTCCTATACAGATGCCTGACCATGGTCGGGTCAGACTTGCGCTTGGTCACAACATGATGTTTATGTCGACCTACTCCATTCCCCTTGGAGGTGAAAAGATACTTATTCATGGGTGGTCTCAAATAACGGAGGCCCGGCCATCTTGGAGAATAGGACAGAAGATTATGTTCCTGCTTTTCCATGGCTTTAAACCGAATATCCTGTTTATTGACCACATTGCGAGATGAAGCCGCTTTCAGAAGGTTGTGGATGCGCGGGGTGGCGCCTGGGGCTTGGTGGCTTCACCCTTGGTTAACTGTAGGCAAAGTAGCACTGTTCGAGGCGTGCTTTGTACGGTTGAACCTATATAAGTACTCATACTGCTTTCAGCTATGGTTGTTAAGTGCCCCTGCTAGTTTCAGTTAAGGTTGTTAAGTACTACTGATGCTTTTATAGTATGTCGTGTTTCTTCAGTCCTGTCTTCCTCCAGCCGCCAAAACCAAACCAGCGCCGGCAGGGCCGCCTGCTGCCGCCTCCCACGGCTGGCTGCGCCTCAGCGCACGCATCACCGCCCCACCGTCTCCTAAATCGTTAACGCCGACGTCCGAGGCCTCGCCGTCGTCCTCCGCACGCTTTGGTGCGCTCGCCGCGGCGCCGTCCTCTCGTGTTGTCAACATGGTCAACAAACAACAGGAATCGGAAGAAGTACGTGGAGAGGATGACAGTAGGGGCCCACCATGTCAGCGTATGGAAAAATAAAATGCTTCCTCCTAGTGTTTTCCTGACATCTGGGACCCACGACATTGTGAGCGTATATAGTCAATAGACAAGAGAACAACACAAGATCGGCTGACACCTGGGACGTAGCTGCTCGAGCAGTATTTTTTTGTTATTATTGAGACGGAGCAGGGTTTGAACTGGGCTGTGGCCCGTCTAGCCCAGGCTTATAGTTTATGTTCACCATGTGACCAGCCCAGCTATTTTTTCTTTGTGAAAATGAGCCCAGTTTATTTTTCCTGAAGAATACCCAATCTAGGCCTACTTATTTTTCTACGCCCTGATGGGCTGCAACTCTTTCAAGATGCCTGCAAATCTTGAAAGTAATATGAAATGGGTTGTAAATATAAAAACAGATGACAAATTGGCAATTACTTTATCATTTCTGAATTTATTCACATTTTTAGATTCCTATTTCACTGGGCATTAACCTAATTTAAATATATCTTCAAAGTACTTTAAATCTGGCTCGACATTTCGGTATTAAAAATAGTTTGGAACCCACAGAAATATGCGAAATTGACCCTGGCCAACCAAAAAAACGGATTGCAATAAATTGCATAAGAAATCGCAGTGAACTATATATAAATTATTAAACAAAGAGGGAATGGTCTGACTTGTGGGCCTATTAAGTTGACGCGTATCCAAGATTTTTTTAGTTATTATATACGTCAACAAATGATTCTAGCAGACGTAACCGTTGGATGTCAATCCAACGGCCGTCGTGTTTCTTCAATCTCTGATCTTCTTGCTCCAGCCGCCAAATCCAGCGCCGGCGGGACCGCCTGCTCCCGCCTCCCGTGCAGGCCTCACCGCCCCCTACTACTCCCACCGCTGGCCAGGGCATCCCTCTACTAACCCACACCCCCTGTTATTCTACGGCGACGGCAGCCTCACACCGCAGCCGAACCAGTGAACCCTCGTACTCCTCTCCGCGTGGGCATCCACTGCCGCGTCTTCCCCAGCTCCGTGTCGTCCCCTTCCTAGGCCTCGCCGTCGTCCACCGCCCTGGTGCTCTCGGCGCAGCGTGGTCAACGTGGTCAATGAACGACTTCCATCGGAAGAGTACTGTACGTGGAGAGGCTGACAGCTGGGTCCACGGCAGCCGCAAGGAAGTGCCTCCTTACTACGTGAAAAATAATTATTCCTCCACCTGACAGCGGGGACCCACCGGACAGGCCACTGTATTTGGTGAAAAAACATTTCCCCCCTGACTGCTCGGACCCACCGGACGGGCCACCGTATTTCACGAAAAAAACTTTCGCCCCGCTGTCAACTCGGACCCACCGGAAGTGCCTCCTTATTACGCACAAAAATGAATACTCCCCCTGCTAGTTGGGACCCACCTTGGTGGGAGGCTGACTTGTGGGCCTACTAAGTTGACGAGGATGGAGTGCTTTGTTAACTTAGTCAATATGAACGATTCTAGCTCCAGTGACCGTACGATGTCCACCCAACGGTCGTAGTGCTTCTTCAACCTCTGGTCTTCTTGCTCCAGCCGCCCAAAGCAGCACCGGTCGTGCCGCATGCTCCTGCCTCCCGTAGCCGGCTATGCTGCCGTGGCGGCCTCACCACACCCTACTATTCCCACCGCTGGCCAGGCCTTGCGGCGACGGCAGCCTCACACCGCACCCGAACCAGTGAACCCTCGTACTCCTCTCCGCGCGGGCTTCCACTACCGCGTCTTCCCCGGCTCCGCGTCGTCCCCTTCCTAGGCCTCGCCGTCGTCCACCGCCCTGGTGCTCCCGGCGTGGTGTGGTCAACATGGTCAAGGAACGACTTCCATCGGAAGAGTACTGTACGTGGAGAGGCTGACAGCTGGGTCCACGGCGGCCGCAAGGAAGCGCCTCCTTATTACGCACAAAATAATTATTCCTCCACCTGACAGCAGGGACCCACCGGACGGGCAACTGTATTTTGCGAAAAAAAACGTTTCCCCCCTGACTGCTAGGACCTACCAGCTACATCTTCGCATGCAAGGAAGTGCGTCCGGGCAAAAAAAACGATTCGCCCCACTGACTGCTGGGACCCACCAGCTACATCTTCGCACGCAAGGAAGTGCCTGACAGTCGGGACCCACCTGGTCGAAGCATACGTACCATTGTCATTCTGGTCGCGAACGTGTACGTACATACTGGTTGATGTAGAGGCGCGCACGTGTCGTAGTAGAGGCGCGCACGTAGCATGTACACGTATGTACAGCGGCCAGGGTGCAAGAAAGCAAATACGGCCACGTACGTACATACGGGCGGGGTCTCGAACGCCTACTCGCGCGTACGTACGGCCAGGGCTCGTGTACATGGCTGGGTTGGAACGGAGAAACTGTGTCGTCGTCGTGTTCATGGGGAGGCAACGGAATGCGTCGTGTTCATCGGGAGGCAACGGAGCGCGTGGGAGCCAACCGGCTTGGGCGGAACAGCCGATCAAAACGAGGCTTGGCGTACCGCAGAACGGAGGAAACGGCCTTGTGTTCGACCGGCCACGTTCGAAACGGGATCCTGTTCATCGGGAGGGGTCTGGCGTACCGCAAAACGGAGGAAACGGACCTCCTACGGTCGAAACGGGGGTCCTGTTGATCGGGAGGGGTGTGGCATACCGCAAAACGGAGGAAACGGACTTGTGTTGGAGCACTACGGTCGAAACGGGGGTCCTGTTCATCGGGAGGGGTGTGGCGTACCGCAAAACGGGACTCCACGGGATAATGTTCATCTCCACCGTCGACCCCCTCCAGCCTCCACGGGCTACTGTTCATCCACCGTCGACCTCCTCCAGCCTCCAGCTGCGACTGTTCATCCACGGGCTCCTGTTCATCCAGCCTCCACCGCGCGCTACTCCACCGGCTACTGTTCAACCAGCCCTCTCCACGGGCTCCTGTTCAACCACCCCTCCACGGGCTACTGTTCATCCAGCCCTCCACCGTCTACTGTTCATCCAGCCCTCCACGGGGTGGTCCTGTTCATCCCGCCCTCCACGGGGTCCTGTTCATCCAGTCCCAACCGGCTCGATCGATCGGGGTCATGTTCATCCAGACGCAACACCACGGGGTCCTGTTCATCCACCCCCACCGGGAACTGTTCATCCAAACCCCCCCCAGCAACGCTCACTGTTCATCCAGAGGCAGCATCGATCGGCTTCAGTTAGCAGCAGTAGCGAAGGAATCGCTCGATCGGGTTCAGTTAACAGCCATCGGTCGATCGCTCAGGTTCAGTAACGCGTAGCCTGCGGTGCAATCACTCGGGTTCAGTTAGAGCCCAATGCCTCGCTCGGGTTCAGTTAAAGCCCAACGCCTTGCACCCACGCGCGTGCGTGTACGAGACAAACGCGCATCGCTCGGCCCCGACCACCCACCGTAACTGGGAACACCCCGATATTTTCCTCGCCCTCGCTTATACCACGGTTTTTTCCGTCATGGACGGCCCAAAGAATGTCATGCAGCTGCGTCTTCGGCCCGCCCAGGACGAAAAGCCCATTTTCTGCCATGATTTTTTGTCATAGAATTAGGAGCCCACCACATCTATGATGATACCGGGTTTTGTCACAATTATTCGTTGGAAATATGCCCTAGAGGCAATAATAAATGGTTATCATTATATTTCTTTGTTCATGATAATAGTCTATTATTCATGCTATAATTGTATTGTCCGGAAATCGTAATACATGTGTGAATACATAGACCACAACCTGTCCCTAGTAAGCCTCTAGTTGACTAGCTCGTTGATCAACAGATAGTCATGATTTCCTGACTATGGACATTGGATGTCATTGATAACGGGATCACATCATTAGGAGAATGATGTGATGGACAAGACCCAATCCTAAGCATAGCATAAAAGATCGTGTAGTTTCGTTTGCTAGAGCTTTTCCAATGTCAAGTATCTTTTCCTTAGACCATGAGATCGTGCAACTCCCGGATACCGTAGGAGTGCTTTGGGTGTGCCAAACGTCACAACGTAACTGGGTGACTATAAAGGTGCATTACGGGTATCTCCGAAAGTGTCTGTTGGGTTGGCACGGATCGAGACTGGGATTTGTCACTCCGTGTGACGGAGAGGTATCTCTGGGCCCACTCGGTAATGCATCATCATAATGAGCTCAATGTGACTAAGGCGTTGGTCACGGGATCATGCATTGCGGTACGAGTAAAGAGACTTGCCGGTAACGAGATTGAACAAGGTATTGGGATACCGACGATCGAATCTCGGGCAAGTAACATACCGATTGACAAAGGGAATTGCATACGGATTGATTGAATCCTCGACACCGTGGTTCATCCGATGAGATCATCGTGGAGCATGTGGGAGCCAACATGGGTATCCAGATCCCGCTGTTGGTTATTGACCGGAGAGGCGTCTCGGTCATGTCTGCATGTCTCCCGAACCCGTAGGGTCTACACACTTAAGGTTCGGTGACGCTAGGGTTGTAGAGATATATGTATGCGGAAACCCGAAAGTTGTTCGGAGTCCCGGATGAGATCCCGGACGTCACGAGAGGTTCCGGAATGGTCCGGAGGTGAAGAATTATATATAGGAAGTCCAGTTTCGGCCACCGGGAAAGTTTCGGGGGTTACCGGTATTGTACCGGGACCACCGGAAGGGTCCCGGGGGTCCACCGGGTGGGGCCACCTGTCCCGGAGGGCCCCGTGGGCTGAAAGTGGAAGGGAACCAGCCCCTAGTGGGCTGGGGCGCCCCCCTTGGGCCTCCCCCCATGCGCCTAGGGTTGGGAACCCTAGGGGGGGAGTTCCCCCTTGCCTTGGGGGGCAAGGCAACCCCTTCCCCCCTTGTGGCCGCCGCCCCCCCTTGAGATCCCATCTCTGGGCTGGCGCCCCCCCAGGGGGCCTATATAAAGGGGGGGAGGGAGGGCAGCACACAACAGCCTTGGGCGCCTCCCTCCTCCCCTGCAACACCTCTCTCTCTCTCGTAGAAGCTCGGCGTAGCCCTGCGGAGACCCGCTACATCCACCACCACGCCGTCGTGCTGCTGGATCTCCATCAACCTCTCCTTCCCCCTTGCTGGATCAAGAAGGAGGAGACGTCGCTGCACCGTACGTGTGTTGAACGCGGAGGTGCCGTCCGTTCGGCACTCGGTCATCGGTGATTTGGATCACGGCGAGTACGACTCCGTCATCCACGTTCATTGGAACGCTTCCGCTCACGATCTACAAGGGTATGTAGATGCACTCCCTTCCCCTCGTTGCTAGTAGACTCCATAGATGCATCTTGGTGAACGTAGGAAAATTTTAAATTATGCTACGATTCCCAACAGTGGCATCATGAGCCAGGCCTATGCGTAGTTACTATGCACGAGTAGAACACAAAGCAGTTGTGGGCGTTGAGTTTGCCAATTCTTCTTGCCGCTACTAGTCGTTTCTTGTTTCGGCGGCATTGTAGGATGAAGCGGCCCGGACCGACCTTACACGTACGCTTACGTGAGACTGGTTCCACCGACTGACATGCACAAGTTGCATAAGGTGGCTAGCGGGTGTCTGTCTCTCCTACTTTAGTCGGAACGGATTCGATGAAAAGGGTCCTTATGAAGGGTAAATAGAAATTGGCAAATCACGTTGTGGTCATACGTAGGTAAGAAACGTTCTTGCTAGAAACCTACAAACCACGTAAAAAACTTGCAACAACAATTAGAGGACGTCTAACTTGTTTTTGCAGCAAGTGCTATGTGATGTGATATGGCCAGAAGATGTGATGAATGATATATGTGATGTATGAGATTGATCATATTCTTGTAATAGGAATCACGACTTGCATGTCGATGAGTATGACAACCGGCAGGAGCCATAGGAGTTGTCTTTATTATTTTGTATGACCTGCGTGTCATTGAATAACGCCATGTAAATTACTTTACTTTGTTGCTAAACGCGTTAGCCATAGAAGTAGAAGTAATCGTTGGCGTGACGACTTCATGAAGACACAATGATGGAGATCATGATGATGGAGATCATGGTGTCATGCCGGTGACAAAGATGATCATGGTGCCCCGAAGATGGAGATCAAAGGAGCATGATGATATTGGCCATATCATGTCACTATTTGATTGCATGTGATGTTTATCATGTTTTTGCATCTTATTTGCTTAGAACGACGGTAGCAAGTAGGATGATCCCTTATAATAATTTCAAGAAAGTGTTCACCCTAACTGTGCACCGTTGCGAAGGTTCGTTGTTTCGAAGCACCACGTGATGATCGGGTGTGATAGATTCTAACGTTCGAATACAACGGGTGTTGACGAGCCTAGCATGTACAGACATGGCCTCGGAACACACGCAATACACTTAGGTTCACTTGACGAGCCTAGCATGTACAGACATGGCCTCGGAACACGGAGGACCGAAAGGTCGAGCATGAGTCGTATAGAAGATACGATCAACATGGAGATGTTCACCGATCTTGACTAGTCCGTCTCACGTGATGATCGGACACGGCCTAGTCAAATTCGGATCATGTTTCACTTAGATGACTAGAGGGATGTCTATCTGAGTGGGAGTTCATTAAATAATTTGATTATATGAACTTAATTATCATGAACTTAGTCTAAATCTTTACACTATGTATTGTAGATCAAATGGCCCACGTTGTCCTCAATTTCAACGCGTTCCTAGAGAAAACCAAGCTGAAAGATGATGGCAGCAACTATACGGACTGGGTCCGGAACCTGAGGATCATCCTCATAGCAGCCAAGAAAGATTATGTCTTAGAAGCACCGCTAGGTGAAGCACCAATCCCTGAGAACCAAGACGTTATGAACGCTTGGCAGCAGCGTGCTGATGATTACTCCCTCGTTCAGTGCGGCATGCTTTACAGCTTAGAACCGGGTCTCCAAAAGCGTTTTGAGAAACATGGAGCATATGAGATGTTCGAGGAGCTGAAACTGGTTTTTCAAGCTCATGCCCGGGTCGAGAGATATGATGTCTCCGACAAGTTCTTCAGCTGTAAAATGGAGGAGAACAGTTCTGTTAGTGAGCACATACTCAGAATGTCTGGGTTGCACAACCGCTTGTCTCAGCTGGGAGTTAATCTCCCGGATGACGCGGTCATTGACAGAATCCTCCAGTCGCTTCCACCAAGCTACAAGAGCTTTGTGATGAACTACAATATGCAGGGGATGGAAAAGACCATTCCCGAGGTATATTCAATGCTGAAATCAGCTGAGGTAGAGATCAGAAAAGAACATCAAGTGTTGATGGTGAATAAAACCACTAAGTTCAAGAAGGGCAAGGGTAAGAAGAACTTCAAGAAGGACGGCAAGGGAGTTGCCGCGCCCGGTAAGCCAGTTACCGGGAAGAAGTCAAAGAATGGACCCAAGCCCGAGACTGAGTGCTTTTATTGCAAGGGAAGTGGTCACTGGAAGCGGAACTGCCCCAAATACTTAGCGGACAAGAAGAAGGCCGGCAACACCCAAGGTATATGTGATATACAAGTAATTGATGTGTACCTTACCAGTACTCGTAGTAGCTCCTGGGTATTTGATACCGGTGCGGTTGCTCATATTTGTAACTCAAAACAGGAACTACGGAATAAACGGAGACTGGCGAAGGACGAGGTGACGATGCGCGTCGGGAATGGTTCCAAGGTCGATGTGATCGCCGTCGGCACGCTACCTCTGCATCTACCCACGGGATTAGTTTTAAACCTCAATAATTGTTATTTAGTGCCAGCTTTGAGCATGAACATTGTATCTGGATCTCGTTTAATTCGAGATGGCTACTCATTTAAATCTGAGAATAATGGTTGTTCTATTTATTTGAGAGATATGTTTTATGGTCATGCCCCGCTGGTCAATGGTTTATTTTTGATGAATCTCGAACGTGATGTTACACATGTTCATAGTGTGAATACCAAAAGATGTAAAGTTGATAACGATAGTCCCACATACTTGTGGCACTGCCGCCTTGGTCACATTGGTGTCAAGCGCATGAAGAAGCTCCATGCAGATGGACTTTTGGAGTCTCTTGATTACGAATCATTTGACACGTGCGAACCATGCCTCATGGGTAAGATGACCAAGACTCCGTTCTCCGGAACAATGGAGCGAGCAACCAACTTATTGGAAATCATACATACCGATGTGTGTGGTCCAATGAGTGTTGAGGCTCGCGGAGGATATCGTTATGTTCTCACTCTCACTGATGATTTAAGTAGATATGGGTATGTCTACCTAATGAAACACAAGTCTGAAACCTTTGAAAAGTTCAAGGAATTTCAGAGTGAGGTTGAGAATCAACGTGACAGGAAAATAAAATTCTTACGATCAGATCGTGGTGGAGAATATTTAAGTCACGAATTTGGTACACACTTAAGGAAATGTGGAATAGTTTCACAACTCACGCCGCCTGGAACACCTCAGAGAAATGGTGTGTCCGAACGTCGTAATCGCACTCTATTGGATATGGTGCGATCTATGATGTCTCTTACCGATTTACCGCTCTCATTTTGGGGTTATGCTTTAGAGACTGCCGCATTCACTTTAAATAGGGCACCGTCTAAATCCGTTGAGACGACACCGTATGAATTATGGTTTGGGAAGAAACCTAAGCTGTCGTTTCTAAAAGTTTGGGGATGCGATGCTTATGTCAAGAAACTTCAACCTGAAAAGCTCGAACCCAAATCGGAAAAATGCGTCTTCATAGGATACCCTAAGGAAACTATTGGGTATACCTTCTACCTCAGATCCGAAGGCAAGATCTTCGTTGCCAAGAACGGGTCCTTTCTAGAGAAGGAGTTTCTCTCGAAAGAATTGAGTGGGAGGAAAGTGGAACTTGATGAGGTGATAGTCACCCCTTCCGAACCGGAAAGTAGCGCAGCGCGGGAAAATGTTCCTGTGGTGCCTACACCGACTGGGGAGGAAGTTAATGATGATGATCATGAAGCTTCAGATCAAGTTGCTGAACTTCGTAGGTCCACAAGGACACGTTCCGCACCAGAGTGGTACGGCAACCCTGTCCTGGAAATCATGTTGTTAGACAACGGTGAACCTTCGAACTATGAAGAAGCGATGGCGGGCCCGGATTCCGACAAATGGCTAGAAGCCATGAAATCCGAGATAGAATCCATGTATGAAAACAAAGTATGGACTTTGACTGACTTGCCCGATGAGCGGCGAGCCATAGAAAACAAATGGATCTTTAAGAAGAAGACGGACGCAGATGGTAATGTGACCATCTACAAAGCTCGACTTGTCGCTAAGGGTTATCGACAAGTTCAAGGGGTTGACTACGATGAGACTTTCTCACCCGTAGCGAAGCTGAAGTCCGTCCGAATCATGTTAGCAATTGCCGCATACTATGATTATGAGATATGGCAGATGGACGTCAAAACGGCATTCCTTAACGGCTTCCTTAAGGAAGAGTTGTATATGATGCAGCCGGAAGGTTTTGTCGATCCTAAGAATGCTAACAAAGTATGCAAGCTCCAACGCTCAATCTATGGGCTGGTGCAAGCATCTCGGAGTTGGAACATTCGCTTTGATGAGATGATCAAAGCGTTTGGGTTTACACAGACTTATGGAGAAGCCTGTGTTTACAAGAAAGTGAGTGGGAGCTCTGTAGCATTTCTCATATTATATGTGGATGACATACTATTGATGGGAAATGATATAGAATTCTTGGAAAGTATAAAGGCCTATTTGAATAAGTGTTTTTCAATGAAGGACCTTGGAGAAGCTGCTTATATATTAGGCATCAAGATCTATAGAGATAGATCAAGACGCCTCATTGGTCTTTCACAGAGTACATACCTTGACAAGATATTGAAGAAGTTCAATATGGATCAGTCCAAGAAGGGGTTCTTGCCTGTATTGCAAGGTGTGCAATTGAGCACGGCTCAATGCCCGACCACGGCAGAAGATATAGAAGAGATGAGTGTCATCCCCTATGCCTCGGCCATAGGGTCTATTATGTATGCCATGCTGTGTACCAGACCTGATGTAAACCTTGCCGTAAGTTTGGTAGGAAGGTACCAAAGTAATCCCGGCAAGGAACACTGGACAGCGGTCAAGAATATCCTGAAGTACCTGAAGAGGACTAAGGATATGTTTCTCGTTTATGGAGGTGACGAAGAGCTCGTCGTAAAGGGTTACGTCGACGCTAGCTTCGACACAGATCTGGATGACTCGAAGTCACAGACCGGATACGTGTATATTTTGAATAGAGGAGCAGTAAGCTGGTGCAGTTGCAAGCAAAGCGTCGTGGCGGGATCTACATGTGAAGCGGAGTACATGGCAGCCTCGGAGGCAGCACAGGAAGCAGTCTGGATGAAGGAGTTCATTACCGACCTAGGGGTGATTCCCAATGCGTCGGGCCCAATGACTCTCTTCTGTGACAACACTGGAGCTATTGCCCTTGCGAAGGAGCCCAGGTTTCACAGGAAGACCAGGCATATCAAGCGTCGCTTCAACTCCATTCGTGAAAGTGTTCAAAATGGAGACATAGATATTTGTAAAGTACACACGGACCTGAATGTAGCAGATCCGTTGACTAAACCTCTCCCTAGGGCAAAACATGATCAACACCAGGACGCAATGGGTGTTCGATTCATCACAATGTAACTAGATTATTGACTCTAGTGCAAGTGGGAGACTGTTGGAAATATGCCCTAGAGGCAATAATAAATGGTTATTATTATATTTCTTTGTTCATGGTAATTGTCTATTATTCATGCTATAATTGTATTGTCCGGAAATCGTAATACATGTGTGAATACATAGACCACAACCTGTCCCTAGTAAGCCTCTAGTTGACTAGCTCGTTGATCAACAGATAGTCATGGTTTCCTGACTATGGACATTGGATGTCATTGATAACGGGATCACATCATTAGGAGAATGATGTGATGGACAAGACCCAATCCTAAGCATAGCATAAAAGATCGTGTAGTTTCGTTTGCTAGAGCTTTTCCAATGTCAAGTATCTTTTCCTTAGACCATGAGATCGTGCAACTCCCGGATACCGTAGGAGTGCTTTGGGTGTGCCAAACGTCACAACGTAACTGGGTGACTATAAAGGTGCACTACGGGTATCTCCGAAAGTGTCTGTTGGGTTGGCACGGATCGAGACTGGGATTTGTCACTCCGTGTGACGGAGAGGTATCTCTGGGCCCACTCGGTAATGCATCATCATAATGAGCTCAATGTGACTAAGGCGTTAGTCACGGGATCATGCATTGCGGTACGAGTAAAGAGACTTGCCGGTAACGAGATTGAACAAGGTATTGGGATACCGACGATCGAATCTCGGGCAAGTAACATACCGATTGACAAAGGGAATTGCATACGGGATTGATTGAATCCTCGACACCGTGGTTCATCCGATGAGATCATCGTGGAACATGTGGGAGCCAACATGGGTATCCAGATCCCGCTGTTGGTTATTGACCGGAGAGGCGTCTCGGTCATGTCTGCATGTCTCCCGAACCCGTAGGGTCTACACACTTAAGGTCCGGTGACGCTAGGGTTGTAGAGATATATGTATGCGGAAACCCGAAAGTTGTTCGGAGTCCCGGATGAGATCCCGGACGTCACGAGAGGTTCCGGAATGGTCCGGAGGTGAAGAATTATATATAGGAAGTCCAGTTTCGGCCACCGGGAAAGTTTCGGGGGTTACCGGTATTGTACCGGGACCACCGGAAGGGTCCCGGGGGTCCACCGGGTGGGGCCACCTGTCCCGGAGGGCCCCGTGGGCTGAAAGTGGAAGGGAACCAGCCCCTAGTGGGCTGGGGCGCCCCCCTTGGGCCTCCCCCCATGCGCCTAGGGTTGGGAACCCTAGGGGGGGAGTTCCCCCTTGCCTTGGGGGGCAAGGCAACCCCTTCCCCCCTTTGGCCGCCGCCCCCCCTTGAGATCCCATCTCCTGGGGCTGGCGCACCCCCCAGGGGCCTATATAAAGGGGGGGAGGGAGGGCAGCACACAACAGCCTTGGGCGCCTCCCTCCTCCCCTGCAACACCTCTCTCTCTCTCGTAGAAGCTCGGCGAAGCCCTGCGGAGACCCGCTACATCCACCACCACGCCGTCGTGCTGCTGGATCTCCATCAACCTCTCCTTCCCCCTTGCTGGATCAAGAAGGAGGAGACGTCGCTGCACCGTACGTGTGTTGAACGCGGAGGTGCCGTCCGTTCGGCACTCGGTCATCGGTGATTTGGATCACGGCGAGTACGACTCCGTCATCCACGTTCATTGGAACGCTTCCGCTCGCGATCTACAAGGGTATGTAGATGCACTCCTTTCCCCTCGTTGCTAGTAGACTCCATAGATGCATCTTGGTGAGCGTAGGAAAATTTTAAAATTATGCTACGATTCCCAACAGTGGCATCATGAGCCAGGCCTATGCGTAGTTACTATGCACGAGTAGAACACAAAGCAGTTGTGGGCGTTGAGTTTGCCAATTCTTCTTGCCGCTACTAGTCGTTTCTTGTTTCGGCGGCATTGTAGGATGAAGCGGCCCGGACCGACCTTACACGTACGCTTACGTGAGACAGGTTCCACCGACTGACATGCACTAGTTGCATAAGGTGGCTAGCGGGTGTCTGTCTCTCCTACTTTAGTCGGAACGGATTCGATGAAAAGGGTCCTTATGAAGGGTAAATAGAAATTGGCAAATCACGTTGTGGTCATACGTAGGTAAGAAACGTTCTTGCTAGAAACCTACAAACCACGTAAAAACTTGCAACAACAATTAGAGGACGTCTAACTTGTTTTTGCAGCAAGTGCTATGTGATGTGATATGGCCAGAAGATGTGATGAATGATATATGTGATGTATGAGATTGATCATATTCTTGTAATAGGAATCACGACTTGCATGTCGATGAGTATGACAACCGGCAGGAGCCATAGGAGTTGTCTTTATTATTTTGCATGACCTGCGTGTCATTGAATAACGCCATGTAAATTACTTTACTTTGTTGCTAAACGCGTTAGCCATAGAAGTAGAAGTAATCGTTGGCGTGACGACTTCATGAAGACACAATGATGGAGATCATGATGATGGAGATCATGGTGTCATGCCGGTGACGAAGATGATCATGGTGCCCCGAAGATGGAGATCAAAGGAGCATGATGATATTGGCCATATCATGTCACTATTTGATTGCATGTGATGTTTATCATGTTTTTGCATCTTATTTGCTTAGAACGACGGTAGTAAGTAAGATGATCCCTTATAATAATTTCAAGAAAGTGTTCACCCTAACTGTGCACCGTTGCGAAGGTTCGTTGTTTCGAAGCACCACGTGATGATCGGGTGTGATAGATTCTAACGTTCGAATACAACGGGTGTTGACGAGCCTAGCATGTACAGACATGGCCTCGGAACACACGCAATACACTTAGGTTGACTTGACGAGCCTAGCATGTACAGACATGGCCTCGGAACACGGAGGACCGAAAGGTCGAGCATGAGTCGTATAGAAGATACGATCAACATGGAGATGTTCACCGATCTTGACTAGTCCGTCTCACGTGATGATCGGACACGGCCTAGTTAACTCGGATCATGTTTCACTTAGATGACTAGAGGGATGTCTATCTGAGTGGGAGTTCATTAAATAATTTGATTAGATGAACTTAATTATCATGAACTTAGTCTAAAATCTTTACACTATGTATTGTAGATCAAATGGCCAACGTTGTCCTCAATTTCAACGCGTTCCTAGAGAAAACCAAGCTGAAAGATGATGGCAGCAACTATACGGACTGGGTCCGGAACCTGAGGCTCATCCTCATAGTAGCCAAGAAAGATTATGTCTTAGAAGCACCGCTAGGTGAAGCACCAATCCCAGAGAACCAAGACGTTATGAACGCTTGGCAGCAGCGTGCTGATGATTACTCCCTCGTTCAGTGCGGCATGCTTTACAGCTTAGAACCGGGTCTCCAAAAGCGTTTTGAGAAACATGGAGCATATGAGATGTTCGAGGAGCTGAAACTGGTTTTTCAAGCTCATGCCCGGGTCGAGAGATATGATGTCTCCGACAAGTTCTTCAGCTGTAAAATGGAGGAGAACAGTTCTGTTAGTGAGCACATACTCAGAATGTCTGGGTTGCACAACCGCTTGTCTCAGCTGGGAGTTAATCTCCCGGATGACGCGGTCATTGACAGAATCCTCCAGTCGCTTCCACCAAGCTACAAGAGCTTTGTGATGAACTACAATATGCAGGGGATGGAAAAGACCATTCCCGAGGTATATTCAATGCTGAAATCAGCGGAAGGGGAGATCAGAAAAGAACATCAAGTGTTGATGGTGAATAAAACCACTAAGTTCAAGAAGGGCAAGGGTAAGAAGAACTTCAAGAAGGACGGCAAGGGAGTTGCCGCGCCCGGTAAACCAGTTACTGGGAAGAAGTCAAAGAATGGACCCAAGCCCGAGACTGAGTGCTTTTATTGCAAGGGAAGTGGTCACTGGAAGCGGAACTGCCCCAAATACTTAGCGGACAAGAAGAAGGCCGGCAACACCCAAGGTATATGTGATATACAAGTAATTGATGTGTACCTTACCAGTACTCGTAGTAGCTCCTGGGTATTTGATACCGGTGCGGTTGCTCATATTTGTAACTCAAAACAGGAACTACGGAATAAACGGAGACTGGCGAAGGACGAGGTGACGATGCGCGTCGGGAATGGTTCCAAGGTCGATGTGATCGCCGTCGGCACGCTACCTCTGCATCTACCCACGGGATTAGTTTTAAACCTCAATAATTGTTATTTAGTGCCAGCTTTGAGCATGAACATTGTATCTGGATCTCGTTTAATTCGAGATGGCTACTCATTTAAATCCGAGAATAATGGTTGTTCTATTTATTTGAGAGATATGTTTTATGGTCATGCCCCGCTGGTCAATGGTTTATTTTTGATGAATCTCGAACGTGATGTTACACATGTTCATAGTGTGAATACCAAAAGATGTAAAGTTGATAACGATAGTCCCACATACTTGTGGCACTGCCGCCTTGGTCACATTGGTGTCAAGCGCATGAAGAAGCTCCATGCAGATGGACTTTTGGAGTCTCTTGATTACGAATCATTTGACACGTGCGAACCATGCCTCATGGGTAAGATGACCAAGACTCCGTTCTCCGGAACAATGGAGCGAGCAACCAACTTATTGGAAATCATACATACCGATGTGTGTGGTCCAATGAGTGTTGAGGCTCGCGGAGGATATCGTTATGTTCTCACTCTCACTGATGATTTAAGTAGATATGGGTATGTCTACCTAATGAAACACAAGTCTGAAACCTTTGAAAAGTTCAAGGAATTTCAGAGTGAAGTTGAGAATCAACGTGACAGGAAAATAAAATTCTTACGATCAGATCGTGGTGGAGAATATTTAAGTCACGAATTTGGTACACACTTAAGGAAATGTGGAATAGTTTCACAACTCACGCCGCCTGGAACACCTCAGAGAAATGGTGTGTCCGAACGTCGTAATCGCACTCTATTGGATATGGTGCGATCTATGATGTCTCTTACCGATTTACCGCTCTCATTTTG
Source organism: Triticum aestivum (assembly GCF_018294505.1). NCBI lineage: Eukaryota > Viridiplantae > Streptophyta > Magnoliopsida > Poales > Poaceae > Triticum > Triticum aestivum. The sequence goes on from NC_057799.1 coordinate 459,671,076, forward strand.
GGGTTATGCTTTAGAGACTGCCGCATTCACTTTAAATAGGGCTCCGTCGAAATCCGTTGAGACGACACCGTATGAATTATGGTTTGGGAAGAAACCTAAGCTGTCGTTTCTAAAAGTTTGGGGATGCGATGCTTATGTCAAGAAACTTCAACCTGAAAAGCTCGAACCCAAATCGGAAAAATGCGTCTTCATAGGATACCCTAAGGAAACTATTGGGTATACCTTCTACCTCAGATCCGAAGGCAAGATCTTCGTTGCCAAGAACGGGTCCTTTCTGGAGAAGGAGTTTCTCTCGAAAGAATTGAGTGGGAGGAAAGTGGAACTTGATGAGGTGATAGTCACCCCTTCCGAACCGGAAAGTAGCGCAGCGCGGGAAAATGTTCCTGTGGTGCCTACACCGACTGGGGAGGAAGTTAATGATGATGATCATGAAGCTTCGGATCAAGTTACTGAACTTCGTAGGTCCACAAGGACACGTTCCGCACCAGAGTGGTACGGCAACCCTGTCCTGGAAATCATGTTGTTAGACAACGGTGAACCTTCGAACTATGAAGAAGCGATGGCGGGCCCGGATTCCGACAAATGGCTAGAAGCCATGAAATCCGAGATAGAATCCATGTATGAAAACAAAGTATGGACTTTGACTGACTTGCCCGATGAGCGGCGAGCCATAGAAAACAAATGGATCTTTAAGAAGAAGACGGACGCAGATGGTAATGTGACCATCTACAAAGCTCGACTTGTCGCTAAGGGTTATCGACAAGTTCAAGGGGTTGACTACGATGAGACTTTCTCACCCGTAGCGAAGCTGAAGTCCGTCCGAATCATGTTAGCAATTGCCGCATACTATGATTATGAGATATGGCAGATGGACGTCAAAACGGCATTCCTTAACGGCTTCCTTAAGGAAGAGTTGTATATGATGCAGCCGGAAGGTTTTGTCGATCCTAAGAATGCTAACAAAGTATGCAAGCTCCAGCGCTCAATCTATGGGCTGGTGCAAGCATCTCGGAGTTGGAACATTCGCTTTGATGAGATGATCAAAGCGTTTGGGTTTACACAGACTTATGGAGAAGCCTGTGTTTACAAGAAAGTGAGTGGGAGCTCTGTAGCATTTCTCATATTATATGTGGATGACATACTATTGATGGGAAATGATATAGAATTCTTGGAAAGTATAAAGGCCTATTTGAATAAGTGTTTTTCAATGAAGGACCTTGGAGAAGCTGCTTATATATTAGGCATCAAGATCTATAGAGATAGATCAAGACGCCTCATTGGTCTTTCACAGAGTACATACCTTGACAAGATATTGAAGAAGTTCAGTATGGATCAGTCCAAGAAGGGGTTCTTGCCTGTATTGCAAGGTGTGCAATTGAGCACGGCTCAATGCCCGACCACGGCAGAAGATATAGAAGAGATGAGTGTCATCCCCTATGCCTCGGCCATAGGGTCTATTATGTATGCCATGCTGTGTACCAGACCTGATGTAAACCTTGCCGTAAGTTTGGTAGGAAGGTACCAAAGTAATCCCGGCAAGGAACACTGGACAGCGGTCAAGAATATCCTGAAGTACCTGAAGAGGACTAAGGATATGTTTCTCGTTTATGGAGGTGACGAAGAGCTCGTCGTAAAGGGTTACGTCGACGCTAGCTTCGACACAGATCTGGATGACTCGAAGTCACAGACCGGATACGTGTATATTTTGAATGGAGGAGCAGTAAGCTGGTGCAGTTGCAAGCAAAGCGTCGTGGCGGGATCTACATGTGAAGCGGAGTACATGGCAGCCTCGGAGGCAGCACAGGAAGCAGTCTGGATGAAGGAGTTCATTACCGACCTAGGGGTGATTCCCAATGCGTCGGGCCCGATGACTCTCTTCTGTGACAACACTGGAGCTATTGCCCTTGCGAAGGAGCCCAGGTTTCACAGGAAGACCAGGCATATCAAGCGTCGCTTCAACTCCATTCGTGAAAGTGTTCAAAATGGAGACATAGATATTTGTAAAGTACATACGGACCTGAATGTAGCAGATCCGTTGACTAAACCTCTCCCTAGGGCAAAACATGATCAACACCAGGACGCAATGGGTGTTCGATTCATCACAATGTAACTAGATTATTGACTCTAGTGCAAGTGGGAGACTGTTGGAAATATGCCCTAGAGGCAATAATAAATGGTTATTATTATATTTCTTTGTTCATGATAATTGTCTATTATTCATGCTATAATTGTATTGTCCGGAAATCGTAATACATGTGTGAATACATAGACCACAACGTGTCCCTAGTAAGCCTCTAGTTGACTAGCTCGTTGATCAACAGATAGTCATGGTTTCCTGACTATGGACATTGGATGTCATTGATAACGGGATCACATCATTAGGAGAATGATGTGATGGACAAGACCCAATCCTAAGCATAGCATAAAAGATCGTGTAGTTTCGTTTGCTAGAGCTTTTCCAATGTCAAGTATCTTTTCCTTAGACCATGAGATCGTGCAACTCCCGGATACCGTAGGAGTGCTTTGGGTGTGCCAAACGTCACAACGTAACTGGGTGACTATAAAGGTGCACTACGGGTATCTCCGAAAGTGTCTGTTGGGTTGGCACGGATCGAGACTGGGATTTGTCACTCCGTGTGACGGAGAGGTATCTCTGGGCCCACTCGGTAATGCATCATCATAATGAGCTCAATGTGACTAAGGCGTTAGTCACGGGATCATGCATTGCGGTACGAGTAAAGAGACTTGCCGGTAACGAGATTGAACAAGGTATTGGGATACCGACGATCGAATCTCGGGCAAGTAACATACCGATTGACAAAGGGAATTGCATACGGGATTGATTGAATCCTCGACACCGTGGTTCATCCGATGAGATCATCGTGGAACATGTGGGAGCCAACATGGGTATCCAGATCCCGCTGTTGGTTATTGACCGGAGAGGCGTCTCGGTCATGTCTGCATGTCTCCCGAACCCGTAGGGTCTACACACTTAAGGTCCGGTGACGCTAGGGTTGTAGAGATATATGTATGCGGAAACCCGAAAGTTGTTCGGAGTCCCGGATGAGATCCCGGACGTCACGAGAGGTTCCGGAATGGTCCGGAGGTGAAGAATTATATATAGGAAGTCCAGTTTCGGCCACCGGGAAAGTTTCGGGGGTTACCGGTATTGTACCGGGACCACCGGAAGGGTCCCGGGGGTCCACCGGGTGGGGCCACCTATCCCGGAGGGCCCCGTGGGCTGAAAGTGGAAGGGAACCAGCCCTAGTGGGCTGGGGCGCCCCCCTTGGGCCTCCCCCCATGCGCCTAGGGTTGGGAACCCTAGGGGGGAGTTCCCCCTTGCCTTGGGGGGCAAGGCAACCCCTTCCCCCCTTGGCCGCCGCCCCCCCTTGAGATCCCATCTCCTAGGGCCGGCGCCCCCCCCAGGGGGCCTATATAAAGGGGGGGAGGGAGGGCAGCAACACTACAGCCTTGGGCGCCTCCCTCCTCCCCTGCAACACCTCTCTCTCTCTCGCAGAAGCTCGGCGAAGCCCTGCCGGAGACCCGCTACATCCACCACCACGCCGTCGTGCTGCTGGATCTCCATCAACCTCTCCTTCCCCCTTGCTGGATCAAGAAGGAGGAGACGTCGCTGCACCGTACGTGTGTTGAACGCGTAGGTGCCGTCCGTTCGGCACTCGGTCATCGGTGATTTGGATCACGGCGAGTACGACTCCGTCATCCACGTTCATTGGAACGCTTCCGCTCGCGATCTACAAGGGTATGTAGATGCACTCCTTTCCCCTTGTTGCTAGTAGACTCCATAGATGCATCTTGGTGAGCGTAGGAAAATTTTAATATTATGCCACGATACCCAACATTATTGTCATAGAAGTGTCATAAGTATGACAGGAAAAAATTCGTGCGGCCCAAAATGTCACGGATGTGTCTTTTTTTGTAGTGGTATAAACCAAAAGGCATACGTCTATAAGCATAAGTTCCAAAGGAACAAGTGAAAGTAGTCTTTTCTTGATTAGGTTGAGAAACAGGTATTTGTGAAAAACCAGAGTATCCATCAAGGAAGCAAAAATGTGTGTGCTTAGATAATATTTCTAGCATTTGATCGATAAAAGGCGGGGGGTAAGGATCTTTTCTAGTTGCTTTGTTTAATTTTCTAAAATCAATTACCATTCTATAGCCTGTAACAATTCTTTGTGGAATAAGTTTATTCTTATCATTACGAACAACAGTAATACCTCCTTTCTTAGGGACACAATGAACATGACTTACCTATCTACTATGAGTTATAGGATAGATTATACCTGCGTCCATAAGTTTTAATGTTTTCATTCTTACCACTTCCTTCATTTTCGGATTTAACCGACGTTGGTGGTCAACCACGGGTTTAGCATCAGGTTCCATATTAATCTTGTGCTGGCATAGAGTGGGACTGATGCCCTTTAAATCATCAAGAGTATATCCAATAGCAGCTTGGTGCTTCCTTAGAACTTTCAATAATCTTTCTTCTTCATGCTCTGAAAGGTTAGCACTAATAATAACAGGATATATCTTCTTTTCATCAAGATGAGCATATTTCAAAGTGTCTGGCAATTGTTTTAGTTCAAACACATGATCACCTTTAGGTGGAGGAGGACCTCCCAGAGTTTCAATAGGAAAATTGTGTTTAAGCAGAAGACATTGTTCAAGGAAAATCTTATCAATTTCATTTCTTTCATGCATATGTAAATCATTTTCATGGTCTAGCAGATATTGTTCTAGTGGATCGGTAGGAGGCACAGCAATAGAAGCAAGACCAATTATTTCATCCTTACTAGGCAATTCTTTTTCATGCAGCTTTCTACTAAACTTGGAAAAATTAAACTCATGAGACTCATCACCAAAACTAACACCCACAGTTTGTTTCTCACAATCTATTTTAGCACTAACGGTGTTCAAGAAAGGTCTAACAAATATAATGGGACAAAAGTCATCTTGTGGGGAACCAAGAACAAGAAAATCAGTAGAGTATTTTATTTTCCCACACAAGACTTCAACATATCGAACAATCGCAAGTGGTGTGATGGTGTGTCTATTAGCAAGTTTAATAGTGGCATCTATTTCTTAAATTTCAGCGCGTGCTATGTCATTCATAATTTCTTGATATAAAGTAAAGGGAATAGCACTCACGCTAGCACCTATGTCACATAAACCATGATAATAGTGATCTCCTCTTTTAACTGAGACAACGGGCATGCCAACAACGGGTCTATGATTATCCATTTTATCGGGTTTGGAAATTCTAGTAGCTTCATTACAGAAGTAAATAACATGCCCATCTATATTTTCTTGCAAGAGATCCTTAACCATTGCAATTTAATTTGTTCATCAGGTTTAGGTGTTCTAATATAACTTTTGTTGACCACAGTTGAAACTTTAGCATGTTCCTTTATCCTAACAGGGAAAGGTGGTTTCTCAATATAAGCAGTAGGAACAACTGGATCAACATTATAAAGTATAGTTTCCTCTTTAGCTAGTTCCGGTTCTTTAATTTCTTTTTTAATAGGTGGGTGATATTTAAACCACTTCTCTTTAGGGAGATCAACATGAGTAGAAAATGATTCACAAAAGGAGGCTACTATCTCAGAGTCAAGTCCATATTTAGTGCTAAACTTTTGAAAAGCATCGGTATTCATAAAAGATTTAACACAATCATATTTAAGCTTAATACCTGACTCTTTACCTTCGTCGAGTTCCCAATCTTCAGGGTTGCGTTTAATTCATTCCAAAAGATCCCACTGGAATTTAATAGTTTTCTTTATAAAAGAACCAGCACAAGAAGTATCAAGCATGGATCGATCATTATGAGAAAGTCGAGCATAAAAATTCTGGATAACAATTTCTCTTGAGAGCTAATGATTGGGGCATGAATATAACATTGACTTAAGCCTCCCCCAAGCTAGAGCGATACTTTCTACTTCACGAGGCCAAAAATTATATATGTAATTCCCATCACGGTGAACTAGATGCACGGGATAATTTTTTTGGTGGAACTCCAATTTCAATCGATTCCAATTCCAAGATCCAATATCATCGCGTAGCCTATACCATGGCAATGCTTTTCCCTTCAAAGATAAATGGAAAACCTTCTCCTTAACTTCATCTCTAGGTAAACCTGCAAGCTTAAACAATCCACAAATTTGTTCCACATATATCAAGTGCATATCAGGATGTTCAGTTCCATCTCCTACATAAGGATTAGCTAGCAGTTCTTCTATCGTACCCGAATGAATTTCATATTCAATATTTTCAGTAGGTGCAGTAGGTTGAGGGGTAGCTAATTGTTGTTCCGGTCGAGGTGAAGATACCCCGAAGAAACCCCTCAAAGGATTGTTTTCCATAGTAACAAGTGACAGTAAATTTCAGCACACTATATAAATGTTTCCTTACCAAAGGCGCTTCACTCCCCGGCAACGGCACCAGAAAATAGCCTTGATGACCCACAAGTATATGGGATCAATTGTAGCTCTTTTCATTAAGTAAGAGTGTCGAGCCTAACGAGGAGCAGAAGGAAATGACAAGTGGTTTTCAGCAAGGTAATGTGTGCAAGTGCTGAAATTGTAAGTAACATAGTAGTTTGATAGCAAGATAATTTGTAACAAGCAAGTAACGATAATAGTAACAAAAGTGCAGCAAGATAGCCCAATACTTTTGAGGCAAAGGACAGGCCAAAACGATCTCTTATAGTAAGCAAAGCGTTCTTGAGGGTACACAGGAATTTCATCTAGTCACTTTCATCATGTTGGTTCGATTCGTGTTCGCTACTTTGATAATTTGATATGTGGGTGGACCGGTGCTTAGGTGCTGTTCTTACTTGAACAAACCTCCTACTTATGTTTAACCCTCTCGCAAGCATCCGCAACTACGAGAAAAGTATTAAGAATAAATTCTAACCATAGCATTAAACTTTTGGATCCAATCGGTCCCTTACGGAATAGCGCATAAACTAGGGTTTAAGCTTCTGTCACTCTCGCAACCCATCGTCTAATAACTACTCCACAATGCATCCCCTTAGGCCCAAATATGGTGAAGTGTCATGTAGTCGACGTTCACATGACACCACTAAGGGAATCACAACATACATACTATCAAAATATCGAACACATATCAAGTTCACATGATTACTGGCAACATGATTTATCCCGTGACCTCAAGAACAAAAGTAACTACTCACAAATGATAATCATGATCAAGATCAGAGGCGTATTAAATAGCATATTGGATCTGAACATATAATCTTCCACCAAATAAACCATATAGTAATCAAACTACAAGATGTAATCAACACTACTAGTCACCCACAAGCACAAATCTATAGTTCCGGTACAAAGATTGAACACAAGAGATGAACTAGGGTTTGAGATGAGATGGTGTTGTTGAAGATGTTTATGTAGATTTCCCTCCCCAAGATGGGAGAGTTGTTGGTGATGATGATGACGATGATTTTCCCCTCCGGGAGGGAAGTTCCCCCGGCGGAATCACTCCGCCGGAGGGCAAAAGTGCTCCTGCCCAAGTTCCGCCTCGAGACGGTGGTGCTCTGTCCCGAAAGTCCTCTCCTTATTTTTTATAGGTCAAAATGACTTATATACCAGAAGATGGGCACCGGAGGTGGGCCGAGGGGAGCACAACCCACCAGGGCGCGCCTGGGCTCCCTGCCGCGCCCAGGTGGGTTGTGCCCACCTGGTGGGCCCCCTCTGGTACTTATTGGCTCCAATATTCCTCATATATTTCATAAAAAATCTCCGTAAAGTTTCAGCTTGTTTGGAGTTGTGTAGAATAGGTGGCCTGGCGTAGCTTTTCCAGGTCTAGATTTCCAACTGACGAAATTGTCCATCTTTGTGTGTACCTTGCATATTATGAGAGAAAAGGCATTAGAATTACTCCAAAAAAGCATTATTATGCATAAAAACATCATAAATAACAGTAGGAAAACATGATGCAAAATGGACGTATCAATTGGCGAGATGACCACAACGCTATGATGGAGATCAAGGTGTCGAGCCGGTGACGATGGAGATCATGACGACGCTTTGGAGATGGAGATCAAAAGCACAAGGTGATGATGGCCATATCATGTCACATATTTTGATTGCATGTGATGTTTATCTTTTATGCATCTTATTTTGCTTAGTACGGTGGTAGCATTATAAGATGATCCCTTAACTAAAATTTCAAGGTAGAAGCGTTCTCCCTGAGTATGCATCGTTGCGACAGTTCATCGTGTTGAGACACCACGTGATGATCGGGTGTGATAGACTCTACGTTCACATACAATGGGTGTAAGACAGTTTTGCACATGCGGAATACTCGGGTTAAACTTGACGAGCCTATCATGTACAAACATGACCTTGGAACACTGGAGACCGAAAGGTAGAATGTGAATCATATAGTAGATATCATCAACATAGAGATGTTCACCATTGATGACTACCCCATCTCGCATGATGATCGAACATGGGTTAGTTGATTTGGATCACGTATCACTTAGATGACTTGAGGGATGTCTATTTAAGTGGGTGATCTTAAGTAATTTGATTAATCAAACTTAATTTATCATGAACTTAGTCCTGATAGTATTTACAAATTATGTTGTAGATCAATAGCTCACGTTTTAGCTCCCCTATGTTTTTGATATGTTCCTAGAGAAAACTAAGTTGAAAGATGATAGTAGAAATGATGTGGACAGGGTCCGTGATCTGAGCTTTATCCTCATTGCTGCACAGAAGAATTATGTCCTTGATGGATCGCTAGGTGACAGACCTATTGCAGGAGCAGATGGAGACGTTATGAACGGTTGGCAAGCTCGGTATGATGACTACTTAATAGTTTAGTGCGCCATGCTTTACGGCTTAGAACCGGGACTTCAAAAATGTTTTGAATACCACGGAGCATATGAGATGTTCCAAGAGCTGAAATTGGTATTTCAGACTCATGCCCGTGTCGAGAGGTATGAGACCTCTAACAAGTACTTTGCCTACAAGATGGAGGAGAATAGCTCAGCCAGTGAGACTCAGAATGTCTGGGTACTACAATCTCTTGAATCAAGTGGGAGTTAATCTTCCAGATAAGATAGTGATTGATAGAGTTCTCTAGTCACTATCACCAAGTTACTAGAACTTCATGATGAACTATAATATGCAAGGGATGACGAAAACGATTCCCAAGCTCTTTGCGATGCTAAAATCGGCGAAGGTAGAAATCAAGAAAGAGCATCCAGTGTTGATGGTTAACAAGACCACTAGTTTCAATAAAAAGGGCAAGGGAAAGAAAGGGAACTTCAAGAATAATGGAAAGCAAGTTGTCACTCTCGGGAAGAAGCCCAAAACTGGACCCAAGCCTGAAACTGAGTGCTTCTACTGCAAAGGAAATGGTCCCTAGAAGCGGAACTACCCCAAGTATTTGGCGGATAAGAAGGATGGCAAAGTGAACAAAGGTATGTTTGATATACATGTTATTGATGTGTACCTTACTAATGCTCGTAGTAGCGCCTGGGTATTTGGTACTGGTTCAGTTTCTCATATTTGTAACTCGAAACAGGGGCTACGGATTAAACGAAGATTGGCAAAGGACGAGATGACGATGCGCGTCGGAAATGGTTCCAAGGTCGATGTGATCGTCGTCGGCACACTACCTCTACATCTACCTTCGGGATTAGTTTTAGACCTGAATAATTGTTATTTGGTGCCAGTGTTGAGCATGAACATTATATCTGGATCTTATTTAGTGCGAGACAGTTATTCATTTAAATCCGAGAATAATGGTTGTTCTATTTATATGAGTAATATCTTTTATGGTCATGCACCCTTGAAGAGTGGCCTATTTTTGTTGAATCTCGATTGTGCTGATACACATATTCATAATATTGATGCCAAAAGATGCAAAGTTGATAATGATAGTGCAACATATTTGTGGCACTGCCGTTTAGGTCATATTGGTGTAAAGCGCATGAAGAAACTCCATGCAGATGGACTTTTGGAATCACTTGATTATGAATCATTTGATACTTGCGAACCATGCCTCATGGGCAAGATGACTAAAACTCCATTCTCCGGAAGAATGGAGCAAGCTAAGGACTTATTGGAAATAATACATACCGATGTATGCGGTCCGATGAGTGTTGAAGCTCGCGGCGGGTATCGCTATTTTCTGATCCTCACAGATGATTTGAGCAGATATGGGTATATCTACTTGATGAAACACAAGTCTGAAACATTTGTAAAGTTTAAAGAATTTCAGAGTGAAGTGGAGAATCATCGTAATAATAAAATAAAGTTTCTACGATCTGATCGCGGAGGTGAATATTTGAGTTACGAGTTTGGCCTTCATTTAAAACAATGTGGAATAGTTTCACAACTCACGCCACCTGGAACACCACAGCGTAATGGTGTGTCTGAATGTCGTAACCGTACTTTATTAGATATGGTGCGATCTATGATGTCTCTTACCGATTTACCACTATCGTTTTGGGGTTATGCATTAGAGACAACCGCATTCACATTAAATAGGGCACCGTCTAAATCCGTTGAGACGACACCGTATGAAACTATGGTTTGGCAAGTAACCTAAGCTGTCGTTTCTTAAAGTTTGGGGTTACAACACTTATGTCAAAAGGCTTCCACCTAATAAGCTCGAACCCAAATCGGAGAAGTGCATCTTCATAGGAAACCCTAAGGAAACAATTAGGTACACCTTCTACCACAGATCCGAAGGCAAGATCTTTGTTGCCGAGAATGGAACCTTTCTAGAGAAGGAGTTTCTCTCGAAAGAAGTTAGTGGGAGGAAAGTACAACTTGATGAGTTAATTGTACCTTCTCTCGAATTGGAAAGTAGCACATCAGTGAAATCCATTCCCATGATGCCTACACCAACTAGAGAGGAAGCTAATGATGACGATCATGAAACTTCGGATCAAGTTACTACGTACTAGACCTCGTAGGTCGAACAGAGCACGTTCCGCACCAGATTGGTACGGTAATCCTGTCTTGGAAGTCATGTTATTAGACCATGGCGAACCTACGAACTATGAAGAAGCTATGATGAGCCCAGATTCTGACATATGGCTTGAGGCCATGAAATCTGAGATAGGATCCATGTATGAGAACAAAGTGTGGACTTTGGTGGACTTGCCCAATGATAGGCAAATTATTGAGAATAAATGGATCTTCAAGAGGAAGACGGACATTGATGGTAGTGTTACTATCTAAAAATCTTGACTTGTCGCAAAAGGTTTTTGACAAGTTCAAGGTGTTGACTACAATGAGATTTTCTCACTCGTAGCGATGCTTAAGTCTGTCCGAATCATGTTAGCAATTGCTGCATTTTATGAAATCTGGCAAATGGATGTCAAAACTGCACTCCTTAATAGATTTCTTAAAGAAGAGTTGTATATGATGCAACCAAAAGGTTTTGTCAATCCTAAAGGTGCTAACAAAGTGTGCAAACTCCGGCGATCCATCTATGGACTGGTGCAAGCATCTCGGAGTTGGAATATACACTTTGATAAGGTGATCAAAGCATATGATTTTATACAGACTTATGGTGAAGCCTGTATTTACAAGAAAGTGAGTGGGAGCTCTGTAGCATTTCTGATATTATATGTGGATGACATATTGTTGATTGGAAATGATGTAGAATTTCTGGATAGCATAAAAGGATATTTGAATAAGGATTTTTCATTGGAAGATCTCGGTGAAGCTATTTACATATTGGGCATCAAGATCTATAAAGATAGATCAAGACGCTTGATAAGACTTTCAATGAGTACATACCTTGACAAGATTTTGAAGGAGTTCAAAATGGATCAGTCAAAGAAGGAGTTCTTGCCTGTATTGTAAGGTGTGACATTAAGTAAAGACTCAAAACCCGACCATGGCGGAAGATAAAGAGAGAATGAAAGTCATTCCCTATGCCTGAGCCATAGGTTCTATAAAGTATGCCATGCTGCGTACCAAAACCTGTTGTGTACCTTGCCATGAGTTTGGCAAGGGGTACAATAGTGATCCAGGACTAGATCACTGGACAGCGGTCAAAATTATCCTTAGTTACCTTAAAGAGGACTAAGGAAATGTTTCTCGGTTATGGAGGTGACAAAGAGTTTGTCGTAAAGAGTTACGTCGATGCAAGATTTGACACTGATCTAGATGGCTCTAAGTCTCAATCTAGATACGTATTGAACGTGGGAGCAATTAGCTAGAGTAGATCCATGCAGAGCATTGTAGACATAGAAATTTGCAAAATACATACGGATCTGAATGGTCGAGAGGTAAAGATTGATACATAGGATGATAGTATTCGGACACCGGAAGTGTTCCGGAGTGTATCGGGTATTTATCATAGTACCGGGGGGATTACCGGAACCCCCGAGGGAAAGATATGGGCCATATGGGCCATAGGAGGGGAGCACACCAGCCCACAAGGGGTGCCCCCCCCCCAAGGAAGGAGGCTGAGTGGGAGAAGGGAAAGAGGGGGTTCGTCCCCCCCCCTTTCCTTCTCTCATTCCTCTTCGCTTTTCCTCCTCCGGTAAATATGGAAGGGGGGAGGCCGAATTGCGGAGGACCCCAAGTAGGATTCCTCCTACCTGGGGTGCACCCTTGCTGCTCCCTCCCCCTCCCACCTATATATATATGTGGGGAGGGGGCGCCTAGAACACACAACATCAATTGTTAGCCATGTGCGGCGCCCCCCTCCACAGTTTACACCCCCGGTCATATTCTCGCGGTGCTTAGGCAAAGCCCTGCGTGGATCACTTCACCATCACTGTCACCACGCCATCATGTTGAAGGAACTCATCTATGTCCTCGACACCTTGCTGGATCAAGAAGGCTAGGAACGTCATCGCGTTGAACGTGTGCAGAACTCGGAGGTGTCGCACGTTCGGTGCTTGATCGGTCGGAGCTAGAAGAAGTTCGACTACATCAACCGTGTTGTCAAATGCTTCCGCTTTTGGTCTATAAGGGTACGTAGACACACTCTCCCCCTCGTTGCTATGCATATCCTAGATAGATCTTGCGTGAGCATAGGAACTTTTTAGAAATTGCATGCTACGTTTCCCAACAAGTAACTACTCACAAATGATAATCATGCTCAAGATCAGAGGGGTATTAAATATCATAATGGATCTGAACATATAATCTTCCACCGAATAAACCATATAGTAATCAACTACAAGATGTAATCAACACTACTAGTCACCCACAAGCACTAATCTATAGTTTCGGTACAAAGATTGAACACAAGAGATGAATTAGAGTTTGAGAGGAGATGGTGTTGTTGAAGATGTTGGTGGAGATTGCCCTCCACAAGGTGGGGGAGTTGTTGGTGATGATAATGACAATGATTTCCCCCTCCGGGAGGGAAGTTCCCTTGGCGGAATCGCTCCACCGGAGGGCAAAAGTGCTCCTGCCCAAGTTCCGCCTCGAGACGACGAGGCTTCGTCCCGAAAGTCCTCTCCTTATTTTTTTTCTAGGTCAAAATGACTTATATACCAGAAGAGGGGCACCAGAGGTGGGCCGAGGAGGGCACAACCCACCAGGGCACGCCTGGGCTCCCTGGCGCGCCCAACTGGGTTGAGCCCACCTGGTGGGCCCCCTCTAGTACTTATTGGCTCCAATATTTCTTATATATTTCATAAAAAATCTCCGTGAAGTTTCAGCTCATTTGGAGTTGTGTAGAATAGGTAGCCTCACATAGCTTTTTCAGGTCCAGAATTCCAGCTGCCGGTATTCTCCCTCTTTGTGTGTACCTTGCATATTATGAGAGAAAGGCATTAGAATTACTCCCAAAGGCATTATTATGCATAAAAACAATATAAATAACAATAGGAAAACATGATGCAAAATGGATGTATCAGGCAACTTCAAGGACAGAAAAGTGGATGACTCCGATTCGGAGTCGGGCACGTACACCCAGTAGCTATACACACATACACCCGTAAGCCGAACTCCTACACCGAGTAGCCCAACCTTGAGTTGGACAATTGGCTAGGCAGTGCCGACCCAAAGAAGAATGGTAGGGGAGAAAGTTTCAATTTGAGGGAGAACAAATTGTTGTGTGATACGAGGTTGGCCACCAGCGTTGATCCGTTTCATGACACAGAATAAAAGGGTTCAACCTTTTGGTCCAATGTTCATGCTTGGTTCATGAGCACAACACTACGATCGCTATCGCGTGGAAACGGTTCGGGATCATGTTCCAAAGTGGCTCGCCCATATATGGTACACCATTCAAGATGTCGTCAATAAGATTGTGGCCATTACAAACAACGAAAACCGTTGTCCAAGTGGTGCACTAATATCTGAGCAAGTAAGTTGTTCATGTGTTGGTCATTTGACCGAATATGCTCTTTGTGTTGTCATTTGTTTGGATATGCTCTATGTTTTGTCATGTGGGTAGATATGCTCTTTGTGTTATCATTTGATCAGATATCATGTGTGCACATTGTTAACCATGTCCTTTTTAGCTAGCCATCCCGTGCGTGCACATTGTTCTTCAAGGTGGAGAAGAAGCACTTCATCTTCCTGCATTGTTGGTTGAAGTTGAATGTGCACCCCGAATGGCACCTATCCATTGCCAATTTTGTCAAGACTGTTGGCATCACCAACAAAGACGAAGATGGTGATCCAACCGAACCAACAAAAGGAGGGCTTAAGCCGCCCAAGAAGGTTAAAAGGGGCGGGGCAGGAATTGGGAGGAGGAGGAGAAGAAGAGAGAAGGGTGGCGGCCAAGATAACAGAGAGATTCGAGACATCATGGCAAAGAAGAAGGAGGAGGCATGTGTCAAGCTCAATGATGCAAAATAGGAATAGAAGGTTGAGTGGTTTGACAAGTTCATGGTAGCGATGAACAAGAAGATCAAGCTTAAAGATAAGAGGGTTGAGCTCATGGCCAACTCGAGCGATGCCAAGATGTTGCCTTAACGATGGAGAATTTGGATCCCGAAGCGGCAAAGATTACAGGCCTAACATGCATGGATGTTAAAGCTCTTTGTGTCTGAGTTGGAGGATTCGGCCGTCAAGGAGCAGTCGGCTGCACAGTGAATAATTTGCCACAGATAGTCGATTGTCCATGCAAAAATTGATTTTTTTTTGCACGAACAACCGGACAGCAACTTTTGGGGCTATTGGATGTGAAAACTTATTGAGCATCTGGTGCTTTTTGGTTGTGATGCATATGTTTTCAACTATTTTCACATATGTATAAAATGCTATTAATTCAACATATTCATGTCAACTAGAGGAGGTCGGACCTGGGGCGGGCATTTGGTACACAAGATTGAACTGTCATTCCTATATCCGTGTCCATAGAAGTTATTGTGTTCGATTTTGGGTACGCCGTTGGAGATGCCCTAAGCGGCATTCATGTTTAGTTCGTGGGACTTCATTGATACAAAACCAAAGTTAGGTCCTTGATGTATGATTTTTGTGTGATGTCTAAGATGGATGGTTGTGGTCTTATATAGTTGATTACATGAATGAATGTGATTGCTTGTCGTATAAAATCATACTAAAAGATACGTGTAGCCGCAACATTTTCTTTTTTATAGGAAAAGTTGTCAATCTATTCATCAATTGTTATTGGACATTGGGTTTACGAACCATAGTAGCCACCCACTTTCGTGGTCGGGGTCGAAATCATTTCAGAAAGAACAAGGTGAAGGACAGACCTAGTGCTTCTCTAACCCATCATAAAAACCATCTCCAGATGTCACAGAGGAAGACACCCATATTTTCTCATTGTATGCTAGGAGATGTGGCAATTGCCCCTTTTGAGCTTATTTGAAGGATTGTTGATACCAGCACGTGGAGCCAAAGTGTTTGATGACCCTCAGACTCATAGGCAATCCACAATATCGAGTGAATAAGTGGTAGATTGAACCTGCCACACAATCCATATTGTTTATAAACTTGGAGACGGGGTAATTGGTAATTTAAGTGGGTCTTGGGTCATAGAGATTATTTTATATTAAATGAATTGATGAAAATAAAAGGTGGCAGGTAGGGTTTCTGGAGATTGTTTTTCATGTATTTTTCATTATACTAAAATGTCTACAACAAATGGAGACAAGAAAAATACGTGAAGCATGAGGGTTTAATGTAAATTCGTATCTGTGATGGTAGTTAGAGTTGTAAATGTAGACCTCAGGGGTGATGTTTGAGATTCTCGGGGTTGTAAATGAAAACTTTAGTGGCGACTAGGATTTAATATGCAAATCTTGGGTATTTCTGAAGCAAGGTTGTAAATGCGAGTCTATGGTGTTTTTTGTGGGGACTAGTGTTGTAGATGTTAATCTAGGGTATTTATTGTAGCACTAAGGTTATAAATATGAATTGTCATTCTTCTTCTGTCTAGGGTTATAAGTTTGGTTTCTTTATATGATGCGATGAGAAAACAGGTCATATGTAGCGTTGATGTGGGGGTGTCTTTTACACGTGCATACGTACTTGCCATATATGTGTGAGGTGGGTGAGCGAGTATTGCAAAAATTATAATGGCATGGTACTTCTACAAAAGCATATGTCATAATTATTTCAGTTTTCTTTGGACACTATAGATATCTACTGAATACACACATTGAGGAGACATTCGTAAAACCTAGCCACCAAATTATGACATCGCCAGCCTTTCGTTTATAGGTGTGTTTCACACACATGCATAATCTAACTTAGTTAATGTGATTATTTTTCAAAACCATATTTTCATCTATTGTCCTATCCTTGACAGTCAAAGTTCTAGATAGCTGATATGAAAAGAACCATTTATGGACCATATTATCACATAGTGCCCTAAGAACGGCAATCAAAGTGACATAAGCTAGTAGCTCTCGTAAGTACCCTTTTTATCTTATTTGAAGCCAAAGTGTCAGATGACCCCGACTCCTAGATGGTCCATCTTATCCACTGAAGGAGTGGTGGATTGAACCCTCCATGCACTCCATGTTGCTTATACATGTGGAGCCAGGGTAATTGATAATTTAAGTGGTTCTTCGATGATCATGTGAGTATTTTATATAAAACCAATGTATGAAAATAAAAGGCCGTGTCTTAGGGATTATGGAGATTTTTTTCATGTATTTTCATATATACTACAAATTTCTACATAAGATAGGGATGAGAAAAATAGGTGACACGTAGGTTCTTAAATGTGGAGTCATATCTTTGGTGGCAGTTAGACTTGTATATGTAAACCTCGTGAGTGATGTCATGGGGTTCTTAGGGTTTGAAATGCAAACTTAACTATCCGCTAGGATTTGATACGCAAATCCGTGGGGGGATGTACATGTGAGTATAGGTTGTTTTTGAGGAAGCTAGGGTTGTAGATGTAAATCTAGGATGTTTTTGTGGCTCTAAAGGATAAATATGAATCAGAATTTTTTTTTTCCTAGAGCTGTAAGTTCGGTTCTCTACATGATGGGATGAGAAAACAAGGTCATGAGTAGCGTTTACAAGTTTTTATTTTGCACAATCATACGCGCTTGCCATAAATGCGTGTGTGCGCGGGGGGGGGTATTAGAACAATCGTAATGATCTTACGAAATCATATATTATAATGATTTTTATTGTCTTTGGTAACTACACATGTCTATGAATACACACGTGAAAGGACACATTCATAAAACCTAGCCTCCAAATTATGACATCACAACCTTTCGTACATGTGTGTTGCACACGTCTGCATAACCTAAATTAATTAATGTGATTCTCTTTTGGAACCATAATGTTACTATCTTATCCTTGACAATCAAAGATCTAGGGCGCTCGTATGAAAAGAACCATTTATGGATTATATTCCCACATATTGTCTATTCTCAACAAACAAAGTGGCACAAGTTAGTATATATCACAATTGCCCCTTCTAAGCTTATTTGAAGGTTAGTTGATACCACCACGTAGTGCGAAAGTACCGGATGACCCCCAACTCCTAGACAATCCATCATATCCATTGAAGGAGTGGTTGATTGAACCCGTCGCGCACTCCCATAAATGTGGAGCCATGGTAATTGGCAATTTAAGCGATTCTTGGTCGCAATGTGATTATTAATTTTTAAATGAATGGATGAAAAAGGCAGCGGCTAGGGTTTATGGACATTTTTCATGTGTTCATAAACACTACAAATGTCTACAAAAGATAGGGATGAGAAAATAGGTGACGCATAGTGTTTTAAATGTGAAGGTGTATCTTTGGTGGCAGTTAGGCTTGCAAATGTAAGCCCTGAGCCGATGCTGGAGGCTCTTAGGGTTGTAAATGCAAACTTTTGTGGTGGAACTCTTGGGTATTTTTCTGACATGGGTTGTAAATGTCTCATATCCATTGAAGGGGTGGTAGATTGAACCCGCCAGGAACTCCCTATTGCATTTAAATGTGGATCCAGGGTAGTTGGTAATTTAAGTGGTTCTTGGGTCCTAACGTGATTATCATTATTTTAAATGAATGGATGAAAATAAAAGGCAACGGCTAGGATTTATGGATCTTTTTCATGTATGTTAATATATACTACAAATGTCTACATAATATAGGGACGAGAAAAATAGGCGACGAGTAGGTTTCTAAATGTGAAGTTGTATCTTTGGTGGAAGTTACGCTTCTAAAGTTAAACCTCGTCTTATTAGGGTTTTAAATGCAAACTTTAGTGGTGTCTAGGGTTTAATATGCAAATCTTTGGTATTTTTGCAGCATGGGGTGTGAATGTGAGTCTAAGATGTTTTTCATGGGGCTAGGGTTGTAGATGTAAATCTAAGATATTTATTGTGGCGTTAAGGGTATAAATGTGAATTGGCATATTCTTGCCTAGGATTATAAATTTGGTTTGTTTATATGATTGAAAACAGGAAAAAGGTCATAGGTAGTGTTTATGTTTCTTTGCATATTTGTACGTACTTGACATAGATGCACGGGGTGTTTCAAAAAATTATGATGGCACGATGCTCTTACGAAAGCATATATCATAACGATTTTTGTTGTCTCTGGTCACTACAGATGTCTATTGAGTACACACATGAAAGAAACATTCGTAAAACCTAGCCACCACAATTATGACATATCTAACATTTCAGATACACGTGTGTTGCACACTGCATAACCTAACTTAGTTAATGTGGCCGTCTTCTAAAACATATTGTCACCTATTGTCATGTCCTCGACAATGAAAGTTCTAGAGCATCCGTATGAAAAGAACCATTTATAAATCATATTGTCGTATCCTCGACAATCAAAGTGACACAAGCTAGTATCTATCATAACTACCCCTTTTGAACTTATTAGAAGGTTAAATGATGCCACCACGCAAAGCGAAAATGTGGGATCACTCAGACTCCTAGGCAATCCACCATATCTAGTGAAGGAGTGGTCAACTGAATCCTCCAAAAACTCCTTAACGGTTATAATTGTGAACCTGGGGTAGTTGGTAATTTAAGTGGGTTTTGGGTCGAAATGTGATTGTTTTACTTAAAATGAATGGATGAAACTAAAAGGTCTCAATTAGGGTTAATGTAGATTTAGTTCATGTTTTTTCATAAATACTACACGTGTTGATGTATAGAAAAGATAGAGACAACAAATAGGTGCACTTACGGTTTTAAACATGTAGGGGTGATCTCATAGGGTTTTTGATGGAGCGTGACCTCATAGCTTGTTGCGTTGTAATGCATACTTTGGTGGCGGCTCGTGTTTAATGTGCAAATATTGGTTACATTTTACGGCAATGGTTGTAAATGTGGGTATACATTATATTTGTGGGGCTAGAGTTGTAGATGTAAAGCTGGGTTATTGTGGCGCTAAGTATTATGAGTCAAATGTTTTTGGCTACGGTTGTATGTTCGTGTTTTTAATGATAAGATGAGAACATAAGATCATGTCTAGAATTTATGAGGGTTCTTCTGCACAAATTTCCTATATATATTTGTTAGAGATGCGTGGGAGAGAGACTATTACAATAATTATAAACGGTGATCTTTCGAAAGCATATATCATAATGATTCTTGCCATATCTGGTCATTATAGATGTCTATTGCACAAATGCATGAAGACATTTGTAAAACCTAGCCATTGCAATTATGACATCACCAACCTTTGGAAACATGTGTGTTTCACATGGCTGAATAACCTAACTTAGTTTATGTGATCCTGTTTTAGGTTGCCTTGTACATAAGTTCTTGAGCACTATATGAAAAATATATTTCAAAACCATATTCTCTCTTATTTTCCTATCCTCCACAATCAAAGCGGCGCGGGATGTTATCTATCGTAAGTACAAATTTTCTTATCACAAGGATTTCTATAGCCATCATAACCAAGAGAGATCATGCAACAACACTTTTATACAAAAATATCAGTACTAGTTGATTTTTTCATACAAATACATACAACCTTATTTACATTGACAAGAAAGATGGAGGAAGACATAATAAGGTCGACTCTTTATGAATAGTCAAAGATCTAGAAACAATTTTACTGCCAATATGTGCTTTTGTTGACCATTAGTATTATTCTATTTCAACATACACCATGGATTACACATTCGTATTAAGATGTAAGAAAAATGTAAAAGGACAAGTCCGTATATGGAGCTTACCTCTACCAAGATACACAACACCCAATAAAGTAACAAGTGAACATAAATGTTTACAATGACACGTATGATTGCCAGGTTGTTGCATGCTGCCATGCTCCATCCTCACCAAATAGCCGCTACAGAAGGATGGCACAAATAATCATATTCCCAACAACTAAGTGACCATCATTGTCTCATTGCCCATTGGCTTTACGAGCTACAATGGCCACCATTCTCTAAGGGCATGATCAAATTCATCACTGAAACAACCTAGCAATGGACATGCCTCATGATTCTCTACCCCATATTTGAAACCATTGCCATCCATAGCCAAGAAAGACACCCATGTCTGCTTGCCGCACACTTGTAGATACCACAACCTCCCCTCTCAAGCTTATTCGTAGGACCGGTGTTGCGACTATGTGTGGCTAAAGTTCGAATGACCATTGGCTCCTTCACAATCCACCATTGAGTAAAGATGGGCCAGCTAAACCACGCACTCCTAACAAATGTGGTCCCAGGGTCAGTTTAGTGGTTTTAAATATGAAGTTAGGTTATCTTTGGTAGTGGCTAGGGTTGTAAGTGTTAACTCAAGGTGACCTTACAGGTTGTGGTGGTATGTGAAAACTTTTGGTGGTGGTTGGGTTCTAAATGTGAATCTAGAGTACTTTTTGCGACAACTAAGATTTTAAATGTGAATATATTGTATTTTGGTGGGGCTAGGATTGTAGGTGTAAATCTATAGTATTTTTGTGGCGGCTATGGATTTTAAATATAAACCCAAGGCATCCTTTTGGGCGGCTAGGGTTGCAAGAGTAATTTTTTAGGATGAGAAAATAAGGTCAGGTCTGGTGTTTACGGAGGGTTCTTTTGCATTAATTTTTCATTTGTTGCCAAAGATGCGCTGAAGAATACTATGGGAATAAGAACTGCATGTGGCTCTTCTGAAAGCATGTTCTAATAATAATTGTTGTACTTTGACATTATATAAGGTGATTAAATAGACACACGAATGCGACAATAATAGAACCTAGCCGCCACAATGACCACATCTCTAACCTTTTGGATAAACCTGTGTTGGACGTGTATGGATAGTTTAACTTAGTTAATGTGATCCATTAGCGTGTTGCCTTGAAGAAATGTTCTAGATAAATCATATGAAAATAATAATTTATCATTTACTATTCACTAGGGAGCATATGTGCCCTAGCTTTGTTTTTAATATCTACATTTATAACCCTACTTTCAGCTATTGTCCTACCATAGGCAATCAAAGAGATGAAGCTACTATCTATCGTTAGATAATACATCGTGTTGGTGAGGAATGGATATATAGTTCCTAAATATTGAGTATATTAATTTAGTCCTTACGATTTAAACTAATGGTGAAATATCTACATAAGCAAAAAATCTTAACATAAAAGTTGTGCGTGTCAATGTGATTTGAAACCCACATAGAATGCGCTAATGCATATTGCATGGTAGAGGGTTCTCATGCGTAGATTGGACGGGGTGCTACCAGATCAAGCTAGTAAATCTGATGGCTACAACAATTTTGATGACGTGGAAGCATGCATGTTGAGATAATTAGAATTAGTGGTGATCACTCTCTTAGATATATAGTATATGTACTAATAGCTTGCTTTTCATAGGGATTTCTAAAGCCAACACAACCAAGAGTGATCATGCAACAATATTTTGAAACATACAAATAAGGGTATGAATCATATGAACACATATGAAGTTGTTTGCATGGGGGGGGGGGGACAGAAGAGAAAATATGGTTGACTCTCTACAAATAGTCGGAGCTCTTGGGAGGATTTTAAGACCCGGTGTGTATCCTTGTTCCCCTTTAGTATTAGTTTATACTATAATTAAACATACACCATACAGTACATTTATGTCTTAAGATGTAAGGAGAATATAAAGTACAAGTACATATATGAACTTATACAAAGAGATTGTCCTGCCTCCACCAACATACACAGGACCCAAGAAAATAATCATGGGACATGAATGTTCAAGATGATATTTTTGCTTGCTAGGGCTCGGGTTAGTTTTAGTGGCTCTTTTGTTGTAATGTGATATTTTTAGAAATAATGGATGATAATAAAAGGCGATGGGTATGGTCCATGCGGGGTTCTTTTAGGATGAATTTTCCATGTATACTATAAGTGTCCACAAAAGATTGAGATGCAAAAATAGCTGGCGGCTAGGGTTATAAACATGAAGTCGGGTTATCTTTGGTGGAGGCTAGGCTTGCACATGTTGACCCAAGGTGATCTTTGATGTTTTCGTGTCTGTATATACAAACTTTTTTGTGACTGCTAGGGTCTAAAATGTGAGTCTAGAGTATTTTTGGTGGCAAGTAGGGTTTTAAATGTGAATATAGTATACTTTAGGCGGGGGTTAGGATTTTAGATGTAAATTTGTGGTGAGAGGGATTTGAATATGATCCCATGGCATTTTTGTGGAATCTAGTGTTGGAAGTGTGACTTTTTTATTTTAACCAATGGGTTCAGAAAATAAGGTCACATCTAGTGTTTACGGAGGGCTATTTTGCGTTAATTTTCCATATTAAGTTGCCGAAGATACATGGGGACATATTATGGCAATAATAATGACACACAACTCTTCCAAAAGCATACTCATAATAATTGTTATCATCTTTGGTCATCATAGAGGTCTATTAAGTACACACATGAAGGGGGCATTTATAACACCTAGCCACAACAATTACGATATGTCCAATCTTTCAGACACGCGTGTGTTCGACACGTCTGAATAGTTTAACTTAGTTAATGTGATACTCTTTCATGTTGCATTGTACAAAAGTCTAAAGCACTCGTATGAAAAAGAACCATTTATCATTTGTTGTTCATTAGGGAACATATCCGCTCGGCTCTGTTTTTAATATCCACATTTATAAGCTATTCTTTCACCTATTGTCCTATCATCGGCAACCAAAGCGACAACGCTACTATCTGTCATGTGTATAAATTGCTTGTTTTTCACAAGGCTTTCTAAAGCCAACACAAACAAGAGAAATCATACAACAATACTTTAACACATGCAAAATAATGGTATCGACCATATGAACACATATGAAGTTGTTTGCATGGAGGAGAAAGTGGGAAGAAGAAAAAGAAGGTCGACTATCTACAAATAGCGGGAGGTCTACATAAGATTTTAATACTAGCACGTACAGTTGTACATACATGGACTGGACCTATACTAGTGGTTCGCCAACATACACAACACTCAAAGAAATAATATATGAACATTTACAGTGACATTTGTGCTTGCTAGGGCTCAGGGTAACTTTAGTGGTTTTTGGTTTGTAATGTGATTTTATTTCAAATGGATGGATGAGAATAAAAGGCTATGAGTACGGATTAAGGAGTATTCTTGTATCCTGAATTTTCCCTTTATAATCCAAGTTTCTACAAAAGATTGAGTGTAGAAAATAAGTGGCGGGTAGGCTTTTAAATATGAAGTAGGGTTATCTTTTGTGGCGGCTAGGGCTGCAAATGTTAACCCAAGGTGATATCAGACGTTTTTGGCTTGTATGTGCAAAACTATGGTGGCTAGGGTCTAAATGCGAGTCTAGAATATTTTGACTGCATATAGGGTTTTAAATGTAAGTGTGGTGTATTTTAGGTGGGGGTAGGATTGTAGGTGTAAATCTAGGGTATTTTTGTGGCAGATAAGGATTTAAATATGAACCCATGGTATTTTTGTGGCAGCAAGGGTTGCAAGTGCAATTTTGTTTATTTAAAATGATATGGTGCGAAAGTAAGGTCACATCTAATGTATATGGAGGGTTTTTTTTGAATTAATTTTTCATATTAAGATGTCAAAGATACGAGGGGGCATATAATGGCATAAGAATGGCATGCAACTATTTCAAATACATATTTGTAATAATTGTTGTGGGCTTGGACCATTATAAATGTTGATTAAATACACATGAACAAGACATTTATAACACCTAGCCATCACAATTGCGATATCTCCAACATTTCGTATACATGTGTCTTGGACACGTCTGGGTAGTTTAACTTAGTTAATGTGGTCCTCTTTCCTTCTTTTTGCGAGGGAAAACGATGTTTTTTCAAGCTCAGAGGTACAATCATTAGCAACAAGTTCGAAAACAAAATGTGGGGATTGGTTAAGCCATCAGGCAGTTCTATCCCGAGATCTACAATGTGCAACTTTGTTTTGATCACGAGAATCTTTCACCAGAATAAACACCCTATTCTCCATTAAACCTTTAATCTCCACCAAGAGGTGACCATATGCTCATTTGTCGAGAGACTCATTTGCCAGTGCCGACAACACCACTACACAATCCGATTGAAGCTGGACTAGGAGATTCAAACGCTGGATAGCGATGATCGCATGCAGTTCTGCTTCAAGAGCCTCGTCACAGTGAAAAATACACCGGTATGCAGCATAGATAACGTCGCCCTTGTCATACCGCAAAATCATGCCCGACCCTGTGCATCGTCTTCAGCACAAAAAGAACCATCGACGGACCACACTACCCACCCCGACGGCGAAGCGGGCCACGGTTAGCCGCGGCGGTGACGGGTGAACTTGCTTAGACAGCGGGTCCATCAACATATGGGACTTTCCTTTGATCACCTCTTTCGCTCCCATCCGAGCTATTTGGAGCAAAGAATTAAGATAGCTGCATATATAATCACAAGATACCTCCGCCGATGGGATAGGTTTAGCATGCGCCAATTCATTACGGAGATATTGAACCCGCCACAACACCAAAATGATCGTGTGCTGAACGTGGTCGTGTTGGTCAACAAGCAGGTGAAGAAACCATTCATCGCCCATACATGTAATATCTCATGTTTGGCAGTGGCCACTGGTCTTTCATTGTGTCCCACAAAATCACGGCGTTTGGGCAAGCCAGCAAAGCATGAAAGGATGATTCATCTTCCCGCCTGCACACCGCATATGTATGACGCCGATTCTTCTCCTAGTCTGTAGCCAGTGTACCTGAGATCACCTTCCAGGCAAATACTAATGCGATCCTCTTTCGTGTTGCCCTGTACAAAAGTTCCAGATCACTCATATGAAAAGAATCATTTATTGTTCTCTAGGGAGCATATGTGCTATCGCTCTGTTTTTAATACCCTTGTTTACAAATCATACTTTCACATGTTGTCATGTCATCCACAATCAAAGCGACAAAAGTTCTATCTATCATATGTATGAGTAGCTTGCTTTTCACAAATTTCTAAGCCTACCACAACCAAGAGATATCGTGCAACAATACATTGACACAACAAAATAACAGTACCAATCATATGAAGAAATAAGCTTTTTTTTGGGGGGGGGGGGGGGGGGGGGGGTGGCACACATATAAAGTTGTTTGCATGGAAGAGATGATGATTTTAAAACCGGTATGTATCGCCATTTCCCTTTAGCCTTTGATTTATTTTATAAACGTACACCATAGTGTATGCTTATGTATTAAGATTAAAGGAAAACGTTAAGGACAACTATATATATGGATACATACAGAGAAGTTTACCTGTTCACACCATATTTTTGGGAGAGAATTTGTGCTTGCTAGGCGAATGAAAAGTTGGGGGCGATCTCAGAGGTTGCCGAGGTTGTAAATGCGAATTTTATGTGTAGGATAGCTTTGGTGGCAACTGGGTTTTTAAATGTGAATCTACGGGTATCTTTTATGGTGGCCACATGACAGCATATAAGACAATGAGCTACAAACGATCCGGGCAACAAACGTGGTCAGTGAAAATACTGACAAAGCGCTGCTTTGGGCCGTGTAAGGGCGGGATCCACATCGGATGGGCTGCTGCCGTGGAGCAGAAAAGTAAAAAGACCGTCGCTTGCAGAGCCAAACGGGCTCTTCTTGCAGAGGAGTCTGCTTCCTCACTGAAAAAGGCAGAAGGAAAGGACGGACCGAAGGAGAGAGAACTTGAAAACAAGAGGAAGAACGAGCCATGAAGTAAAAAGTAGTGATGGAGAGAGATAGGTGGACCATTAGAAGAACTGCTGCTTCTGATGGGTGTGAGATATTCATACGGTGGCCTCATTATTTTTTCCCTTAGGTGGAGGCTGAAACCACACTTGGGTGATGCCCCCATAGTTCATGTCCTAACAGGGCAAGATACCTGAAGGGAGCAAAATTTCACCGCACGTGGAGAAAAGAGACAACTTGCATAATGAAGTCGATAGGAAATGACTGTAAAAAGAACTCGACAATACAATGAAGTTGGGCTCCTCCCTTCGAGACTTTCTTCATTCATATTTGGTACTACAAAGTTAACTTTCAGATAGCAAGGTAACCCAACTACTACATAAACATCACAATGCAATAATAAAACGGCTTGAACCAAAGCAAGCATGGCATCCAATCTTCCAAAGAGGTTTCAACGCCGACCACACGCAAACAAAAGTAAAGCCTAAAACATTACAGCTACTAATCAGGAGACTAGCTACAACTATTAGCTAGCTGGTTCAGCAGTAGAGCAACTAGTTGAGCATCTTCCTTCTGCGCTTCTTCCCTGTGGATGCCTTAGCAGACACCGGCTCTTCTTCTTCCTCCTCTTCATCAGATGACTCTGCTACTTTCTCCTTGGGCTTCCGTTTGCCTGAAAGACCGTTGCTCTTGGATCCATCAGAAGCTTTCACAGCACTTGCGCCTTTTTGAGTCTTGCCGCCAGCCTCATCCTTGCTGCTTCCCCTGCTAGCAGATCGAGGCCACCTCCCCCCACCTTCAGCATCCTTTTCTGCACTCTTCACCTTCGATTTGGCTGAAGACACAGGGCTATCCTCACGCACAATTTTCGGACGCCCTCTTTTCCTGGAAGGATTGCTGTCAACAGTGCTGTCCTGCTTGCCTCTCCTACCACGAGACCTGCTTCAAATGAGCAGAAACTCAATGTTAGTACAAACCAGGAAATCATAGATAAACAGCATACTCAGATTGTCATGCTAAAGAAATAAAATTGGAGATTAACAAGCAATGAGAGCCGTCCAGACAAGCACACATCTAAGGATCCACCTAAGTCTTGATGATTTAGACAATATTGGTGCTTTGGAAAACCAAATTCAGCTACAGCACCTTATTTTGAGTTTACTAACCGCAGTGAGTCACGTCAGTTCTAAGATAATGAGATGGCGGAGATTGCAGTTCTATATGAATGGACCACATATACAAAGTTTTAAGTGCTAAAATGTCGATTGTCAGCTAAACGTAAAGCATATAGAAGGTGCAGAGTACAATATTAAGCTTACCTATCAGATGCTGCATTAGGATTATCGTCTTGCTCCTGCAGGATAGCAGACAAATTAGACAGGATCAAAAAAAGGGGATAATAGCAGCATCACAGCGTCAGGCTGCATGAGGCATACCACATCAATGAACTCCCATCTTTCATTCTTAAGTAGCAGATGTTCAATATCACCGTCATCATACACAACCTGAATGCCAAAAGTAACATAAAAGAAAGGGAAAACATCTTGTTAGTAGCTCATGGACAGCCCAAAGGAAGAAACATGGAGATGGCAAATAGTGCCCGTCTACTGAATGTGCACCTTGTGCTTTTTTGCAGAAGCGTCAAATGACTTAACAGCACCCTTATAGAACCTGCAGAGCAAGAAACAGATTCAAAACTAACCAAACAACTGGCTAACTTAACTCATGGAGGAAATGACATAACTATGCAGACAGAAAGTTAAAGCAAGGACAAATAAATATTTGTATAGCTCGAAACAGAAGTGTCGGCTTACAAATCTTGCTCAGAAATAAAAACTACATACTGACAATGGCAGAGGAACAATCCTACACCAAGGAAACATGTAACATTGTTGCAGCACTCACTTTTTGTCATCAGGCCACCACACTTTGATTCTTGAGCCAACAAGGCTCCCATCAAAAACTTTGCTCTTCTTTGACTGAGGAACCTGCCCAATAGCATGGAAAAGGCGTTAACAACAGAAAAAGGGAATCAGATCATAATAAGACACCATCACTAGTATTCTAGTAATTAATAGAAGTGTGTATACCTCTTCAGCTTCCTGCACAAGTTTTCTTTTTGACACTCCACTGTCCCCTGGTTGGCCTTTGCTTTTTCCCGTCTTGGTCAATGATTTAGGAGACGCCATTTCCTGGATTCCAATAAAATAGTTATTGCAGATAACCAAGTTAGATCATTATAACATGCTCAAAGTATCAGCTGCCTATTAAAGATTAATACTGCTGATGGAACTGAAGATCTACAAATTTGAACAGAACTAGAGCATACATGGTTACACAATGCCATTACCATTCAGAAAATATATTATGTTAGACAAAAGAAATAGAAAAGTAAAAAAACATAGTTACCATCAGACAATGGCTATAGAAATATTATAAACTGGTCATGAGTTATAACACTTCTCCAAACCACCTTAGGATTGTAAAATCATGTAAACATGAAAAATAGGCAAAGCAGAAACCCAACCTTCAGCATACCCATGCATGACTTGTGTGCAAAGTAAACACCTAAATATGTCTACTGGTAGCAAGAAAATTACCTTCAAACTGAGATCTTCATCAGTGTCTTCATCAGAGAGAGTGTCCTCTTTCCTCAGATCGGGACTGGCCGTTGGTTGCTTCTTTGAAGATTCTTCTTCACTGGACTTTCTTGATGATAATTTGTTATCTTTAGCGGGTCTTCTTGCAGGTCTCCCACCAGAAGTACTGCCTGAGCGGACTTCTTTAGATTCTAGACCTGATCCTTGACTCTTCCCAACAGGCTTCTTCTCCTGTGACTTTACTGCAGGAGGCCGGCCTCGCTTTGGTTTATCTACAGCAGGTGTACTATCAGCAGGCTTTGAAGTGTCATCCGCAGGTGTACTATCAAGAGGCTTTGATGTATCATCACTAGCTTTGTTGCAAGCCTCTACCGTTGCCTTATTATTGCCACCATTTGTCCCTGGTGACAGCTCCCCAGATGCAAGGTCCTGGTTATCGCTAGCAACCTTAGAATGTTCAGTCACCTTCGACTCAGTGGAAGTGCCAACCTTATTGCTTTTCTTTGAGTTGACACCAGATAGCTTTTCAGGCTCTGTGGTGACTGGTTCTGGTGCCCCCTTGTCATCAGAAACTGCTGTCTGCTTGTCATCAGTAGGCAGTTCAGATTTCTGAACAGAAGCTAATCCATTTGGAGTACTGTATGTAGGACTTCCATCTTGTCCGTCTTTCTCTGACTTTGAAGATTCCTGAAAAATAGAAAACATGCACAGTTATGATATATCTTACTTTCTAGAACTCTAGATACTCAATATCCAAAGCAGATACTCAGGTGACTCATCAGAAACAACCATCTGAGGTACATTTTTGTCAGCTACCTACCTACATAGTTAGAACTTAGAACATACTCCCTCTGTAAACTAATATAAGAGTGTTTAGATCACTTTTAGTGATCTAAACACTCTTATATTAGTTTACGGAGGGAGTAGAATTTAATAATCACCACGGCCAAAATATACTGCATATCTATCAAAACAAACTCTGGCTAATAATCTCATATTTTAGACAATGAGCAAAACAAACACTTCTACATCATGTTATAAGCTCTACCACAAACCAAATCATGCATGCTATTGACACTAGCAGAAATCAAAACGTCTTTAACATATGTTAAGATACTCTCAGTGAATAACATATCTGAATAACACCGTGGAATCTAGTACAATCACCAAACTGTTCTTTGCAATCACAAAATTAAACCTATTCTGGCAGATATAACTGGGAGTCAAAAGGCAGACTTGAAAGTGTCCACAACCCCTTTTCACAGGACAATCTGATATTTTTAACTAAACTGCAGTACGTCTTAGCAAAACTGACACTGGATGCCTGTCAAAAGTCGAAACAGTTTATGTCCCTCTCCTACCACTACAAGTACCCAGATAGCATAAACACATTATATTACAACCAGTGAGCAACAAACCTGACAGCTACAAATATCAAAATGATTTAAAAGAATCTAGAAGAAAATGTGCACCCCTGGACCTCTGTTTGCCCCACTCTAGTTCAAATGAATTTCCAAAATGTATTCATAGACTTTTGAATAGGTGTCATCAACTGTTACTACGTTAGCAAGTTCAACTGACCGTGTCATTTTCAACAGCATCAATGTTGTTGTCTCTTCCAGCATCTGAAGAACTTTCTACTGAAGATGCAACAACTTTGCTGTACTCATTTAAGGGGCTGCCCTGAAGTAACTCAGCAAACGCCGGCTTTAATTTTTCAGGACAAAGACGTGTTATCCTCTTTGCAAGCCGATAAGATGCTAGAAGAGAATCCTGGAATGTCAAGTTGAAAAGGCTTAGTGAAGATGGTAAGAATTATATTGTTAGTAATGCTAACAATGTATTGATGCGCTTACCTTCTTTTCCTTTTTAAGATTCCGAAGGAGGCAAGATGCCAGACCTGGATGGACAGGCTCACTCTCCTGGATTACAAACATCATTATAGTTTCCATAGAGGTGACGACACTTTCTTGAAGTGTTGGGCTGAAATAAATTAAGAAAGTAGATGAATGTGATTAGAAATAAAAATGTAATTAACAGTAATAACAGAGCTAAACTACACAGAACGCGCCCATGTCATATATGGAGGGAATAAGCACAAGAAAATACACACGCACACATAAATAGTGAATTCTTGTAGCAATCTGCTGTGACTGCGTGAAAATAAATCGTCAATCCATAAAGAAAAGCACTGACATCTCGTTTCAACTATCAACTTGCAGCAATAGAAATAAGCATGGGTATTTTGAAAACTTGTTTTGGGAGTTAAAACGGTAACGAGTTCCAAACCAAGAAATGGAGAACAAGGAAACAACAAAGGTTTGATGGAGTTATCATTGTTTGTGACGTGGGCTGGGATCAACTTGACCTCAGTTTTTCAAACAAGTGATTTTAAAGCTAATCATTAGGTAGAATATGATGGAATTTCTAATCTCCAAAATACAAGTTACTGACAAGGATATATATCTGTAAAAATGTCGCCGTAGGAGAATAGTAAAGAAGTAAATACGGATGTATTCAGTGTTCGGGCCAGCACGACCAATAAGTTGGCGATTTCAGGTCACTGAAACGTCATAACCAAATCCAAAATTAAAACATTACAACATTCAACGCCAAAAAATATGTATTGTTGTATATCATGCTCAGAAAAGTAGTACAGTGTACACTCTACATCTATAATCATGTCGTATGAGTGACAGTAATCTCAAGGGATCTCTCAACGTCACCACAACTGTGCTGTATCCTCTCCCTGATCCATTTGACATCATTGATACAACTTTCAAAGTAAAGACAACAACTATGTTATTTCCCCTCCCTAATCCATTTGACATTCCCCATGTTACTTCCGTAAGTAAAGACAACAACTACACCATGTCTTCTCACTAGTCCATTTGGCATCTACCATAGTCGACATATACAGAAGCCATTCCCCACACAAAATAACATATACAGAAGAAAACAAAATAACATATAAAGAAGCTATTCCCCACACAAAATAACATATACAGAAGCTATGAAACTAAAAAGAAGAGAAAAACATGTTCCACACCTTATGATCCTGAAAAAGTGTGTGAATGTTTCCTGGATCAAGTCGTCACAGTCAAGGTCCAACATTAGGACGCAAGACCTGACCTTGGCAATGGTTTCCAGCATGGAAACTCGCTTTGCAAATAATGGGCTTTTGGTATCATCCAGCTTGCCGAAAGCGTCCACAACCACTGTGAACACACCCTGAAGCCGCCAAGTAAATAAAAGGGTAAGCCGCCAGGTACAACGTTTCATCATGAGAAGAGTTCATCACGAGAAGACTTACCCTCATCACATCATCCTCGTACGGAGGATCTGGTGCGGAGACCCTGGTAACCTCTGTTAGGCAACATGCTATACCAACCTTAACCCCCGGGTGAGGGTGGTTTAGCAGATCCTCTCTGACCAAAGCATCCATCATGGGCCGAATAGCAGTGCGCGTACTGTCGGGTGGCGACTGGTCCACCCTGGACAACCAGATCTCTGCTTCCTGCACAAATGAAACATCAATTGTGAGTACCTAGTCTAGCAATCAAAATAGCAACCACTGCCTGTAACTAACCAGTTAGGGTAGACTACAGAGCACAGATATAATCCAACGCTAAATAAATAATATAATAGCACCGCACGGGTAATTCGGTCCTTGTGACTAGCAAAGGCAAAAACAAGTGATTCAACGCAGGGGCCGGGAGGCGATAAATCTCCAACCTTATCTAAAAGGTATAAAATATCGACGGATACAAGAACAGTAATACTAACAGCGAAGGCGAACAAAAAAAAAAAACAGTGATTCGAATTCGCCGGGGCGCTCACCTCGAGCAACGCTTGCAGCTCCTTGTTGGACTCCGGGAGCGAGACGAAGCGCGCGGCGACGTCGCGCAGCCGCCGCTCGACTTCAATCTGCGCGCCCCCCGACGCCATCAGCGGGGAGGGCTCGGGCGCCGGACCAATCGGGGGACGGTGGAAGGATCTAGCTGGGGAAGGTGGTTAGGGTTTCGGGAGGGGGGTCGTGGGGGGGAGACGGGAGCACGAAAGCTTTGGGTGGGTAGTTTGGGGGGAAGTTTTGGCGATAGAGACGAACGGGGGTTTCTACTACTTCAATTTTTTCCCTCCTCTCTCTCCTCCCCTACCCTGCCCTACTCTCACGCTCTCTCTCCATCCGCGAGTCGTGGTGCGGACGGTTTTGCCCGCTTTAGGTCGTGGGTTCGGCCTGGGCCAGACGTGGGGTACTTATACTCGCACGGGTAAATCTTTTCCAGGCACGCTATAAATGTCTGCTATAAATGGCGAATATCGCAATATTGTGTGGGCTGGGGTGCTGAGTGTGAAATTGGAGTGATTTGCTGGAGGCTAGGGCCAGCGGCGGAGCCAGCGTATCGCTATTGGGTTCAACTGAACCCAATGGATCTTTCCTTGTACGTGGATATATATACGTATTTGAGGGATGTGAATCCAATAAAATATTCCGGCTGACCCCAACACATATCACGTACGTGGATGGAAGAAAGGGCCCAGAAGGCAAAAGCCCACATAATCGATTTACCAGAACGTGAGTGCGTGAGTGCCTTTACAATATTATTTCTCTTGTTAGTACTTATTCTAAACTTGTCAACTAACTTGTCGTTTTTTCTGTGTTCAAGGAAGATGAGAAGCTACACGTGGGGCTACAAAGTTATCTGATGCTACTCTATTTATAATATGTAAACAAGTGATTTTATAATTTTATTGAACGGGTATGTCTTGCACTCTTTAGTTTTTAATGCAACACAATGTGTGATACATGATACCATATTTCTATTCATTATGTTGTTTTTGGGTGCTATAATTTTGTTGTAAGATAATTTGAAATTATACTTTACACTTCTCATACTAATAGTAAGTTCTCACAACCAGTTATGGAGTGAACCCAATGGCCAAATTTCCTGGCCCCGCCCCTGGCTAGGGCTGTAAACGTGAATCCAGGGTAATTTTGGCGGTCCTTGGGGGTTGTGATGTGAGATTTTCTATTTCGAATGGACGGACGAGAATACAGGTAGTAAATTGTAGAAAAAAATTCGAGGTATGCTATAAATGCCTCCTAGAGATAGAGACAAGATTGTTAGGTGGCGGGTGGGGCTTAAGTGTAGAATTAGAGTATTGTGTTGGTGGCTAGGGCTATATATGTAAAACCCTAAGAAGATTTTGGGTTGTAGTGTAAATTTTTTGTACTGAACGAATGGACGAGAATAAAAGCTAGCAAATTGAGTAGAACTTTCCATGCATGCTATAAATGTCTCCTAAAGATATAGACAAAATATTAGGTGGTTGGTAGAGTTTCTATAAAATTAGAGTTTTGCTAGCGGGCAGGGTTAGAAACATGGACCCGGGGCAATTTTAGGGGGTTGTGATGTGGAAAAAAATATTTCAAATGGTTGGGTGGGAATAAAAGGTAGCTAGTAGGTTTACATAGGATTCTTTTTCATGAATTGTCTATGTATTCTATAGATGTCTATAAATGATAGAAATGAGAAAAATTAAACCTTGTGCGATCTCAAAGCTTGGTGGGAACATTAACGCGATATTTTGGAGGTAGATAGGGTTCAGAATGTGAATTCAGAGTACTTTTGGTGATAGCTAGGGTTTAAAATGTGAATTTAGGGTACTTTGGTGGTGCCTCGGGGTTTTGAATGTGACTGTAGGACCTTTTTCTATGGCAACTAGGGTTTAACATATTAATCTATTGTGTTTTAGTGAAGCTAGGGTTGTAGATGTAAATCTAGGGTATTCTTTTTGTGGTGGCTAAGGGTTTAAATATGAATATAGGGAATTTGTGTGATGGCGGGGTTGTTAATGCAAATGTCATATTTTAAAAGGCGGGATGAGAAAGCAAGGTCACGGGTAGAGTTTATGGAGGGTTGTTTGCCTGAATTATAGTTTTTTGTTTTATTACTCACATGGAAGATACATTTATAAAACCTAACCAGTACAATTACGACGCCTTCAACTTTTCTAGATACACGTGTTTTGGACACATGAGGGGAGTGTAACTTAGTTAACGAGATTCAATTTTGTGTTATCTTTCATAAAAGTTCGGAGCATTCATATTAGAAGAATCATTTATAGACCATATTGTCGCATATTGTCCTTTCATTGGCAATTGAAGCGACGTAAGATATTGTTGTCATATTTTGACACGAAAAGTTCTAAAGCTACCACAACTAAGAGAGATCATGTAACAATGATTTGACAAATAGTGGTATCATTTGAAATTTTTCATTGACACATATACATAGTTGTTTGCATGGAGGAGAAAAATGGAAGAAGACAACAAGAGTGACTCTTTACAAATAGTCGAAGCTCTAGACATAGCTTTAGCATCGGTGTAGGTTGTTGCACTTTCGTATTGGTATATTTAATAAAACATTGTGGATCTATACAAAGAGGTATGTCTACTTCCACCAACATAGACAAGACACAAGAAAATAACAGATGAAAATAAATGTTCACTATGACATTTTGTGCTTGCGAGGGTATGCCAACATGCTCCATCATCACCAAAAAAGTACTAGAGAAGGACAAGAGATGACCATCTTACAATAACTAGAAAAACAACATCACATGTCGCCCATAGGCTTTATGCGACGCAATAGGCAATAGCCACTCTTCTTCGAGAATGGGATTGAAGTCGTCGCTAAAAGGACAAGGCAATTGACGCTCTTGAATTTCTGCCTAGACTTGAATCTCTACTAGTTATCGACACCCGAATTTGCTCATCGCACACTTTTAGATATCACATTTGTCCTGCACAAGCTTATTTCAAGGACCGGTGTTGCATTGCATGGAGCGAAAGTGTTAGATGGTTATTGACTCTTGGAAAATACACCATAAGCACAGAAGGACTGGTCTACTGAACCCTCTACCCACTCCTTGTCGGTTTACAAGTGTGGCCTTGGGGTGATTTGAGTAGTTTGGGTGAGTTCTAATGTGATCATTTCCTACAAAAAATTCTTGAGAACAAAAGGTTGTGGCTAGGGTTTTACGGATGGTTGCTTTTGCATGAATTTCCCATATATACTATATCTGCCTACAAAAGGTATAGACGGGGAAATAGGTGGCGGGTAGGGTTCTAAGTGTGAAGTTTGAGTATCTTCGCAATGGCTACGACCTATAGTTGTAAATGTATTCAGGTGATCTCAAAGGTTATTGGGTTTGTAAATGCGGATTTTGGGTGTCGGCTAGGCTTGAAATGTGAATCTAGGGTATTTTTGGCATTGGGTGGGATTGTAAACATGAATGTATGATATTTTTTAGCAACTTGGTATATTAATATGTAGCATGTTTGGGTGGCTAGGGTTATAAGTGAGAATTTTTGTGATGGGACAAGAAAATCATACTATCTCTTGTGTTACCTTGTACGAAGGTTCTAGAAAACTCGTATCAAAATAAACATTTAGAAAAAATGTATGAATAGCTTGCTTCCCACAAGGATTTCTGAAGCTAGAACAACCACGGGATGTCATGCAACAACACTTATAGACAAACAAATAGTTCTATGAATTGACTCTATGTACAAATATTGTTTTCATGGAGGATAAAATTGGATGCCAAAATAAGGTTGAGTCTTTACAAATGGATGAAGCTCTGACGCGGGTTTTAATACCGGTATGTACTTTGTTGCCCTTTAGTATTGTTAGTTTGTTTTATAAACATGCGACATAGCGTATGTGTTTGTATTATGAAGTGAGAAGATCGTAAAAGGAAAGGTAAATATGTGAACATATAGAAATGTACACCTACGTCTGCAAATATACACAAGATTCGAGAAATGACAAATGAGCATAAATATCCACGTTGACATTTGTGGTTACCGGAGTCGCTGCATGCCAATGCTCCCCCATCGCCAAACTAGATGTTAGAGAAAGATGACGCGGATGGCCATATTCTACAACTAGAAAAACATCATTAAATGTGGACCATTGACTTTAAAAGTCGGGGTAGCCACTCGTCCCCAAGGGTGTGATCAGATTCATCGCTAAAAGAGCATGACGAGGTACATGCCTTATTCTTTCTATCCTAGTGTTGAAACGACCGTCAAACATCAGTAGGAAGACACCCAAATATGCTTGTTGCACGTTTGTAGATTCTGGGACTAATCTCCAAAGCTTATCCGAAGGGGAGATAATATCGTCATGTGGAGCCAAAAATGTCGAATGACCACAAATTCTTAAACAATCCATCACAGTGAGTGAAGGACTGTTCAACTAACCCTCCACGTACTCCTTGTAAGCTATAAATGTGCACCAGGGGTAATCTTAGTGTTTTGGGGGTTATGTTGTCATTATTCCAAGGTTGTCAGAATGGTGATTTGAATCGGATCAGAGCTCCGATGGTAGGATTGTAGATCGTAGAATCTTAACTATCATGATCGCAGAATCATAGATTTTATAAACCAAAATTGTAGAACCAAAGGGGTTAGTTTGGATCGTAAAGTCGTAGAATCGTGACTCTGACAACCTTGCGTTATTCTATTTCAAAAAAATGGGTGAGAAGAAAATGCAGGGCTGGGGTTAGGGAGGGTTGTCTTTCATGATCTTTTGTATAAATTGCAAAAATTTTACAAAGTTGTAAGCATGAAAAATACAAGGCGTGTAGGGTTTAAAAACATGAGATTCGTTATCTTTGGTTGCGGCTGTAGGTTGTAAATGTAAACTTGGGCTGATAATAAAGGTTGTCGGCAAGGTAAAAGCAAACTTTTGGTGGCGTCCAGTGTTTAAAATATAGAAATATAAAATATTTTGGTGTCTACTAGAGTCGAAAATGTGAGTGTAGGGTGTTCTTGGTGCCAATTTGGGTTTAAAGTGCGAATCTAGGGTACTTTTGGCACGATAAGGTTGTAGATGTAAATCTAGATAATGTTTGTATCGCCCAGGAATTATATCTAAATCTAGGGTGTTTTTTAACTGGGATTCTTTTGGTTGTAAGTGCGATTTTTTTTCTAAACGATGGAATGAGAGATATTGTCACTGCTAGGGATGTCGAGGTTTCTACATTTTACATAGATTCACCTGAGATTAATTATTACAACAATTGTAAGAAAAAAACTCTCATGTAAGAATATTTTATAACAAGTTTTCTCATCTTTGACCATTATATGTTTTTTGAATACACACATGAAGTAGACAATTATAAAACATAGCCACCACAATTACAACATCTTCAACACTTCTAGTACACGGACATGTCTTGATAGTTCAACTTAGTCAATGTAATCCTCTTTCGTGTTACCTTATACGCAAGTTCTAAAGCACTCGCATGAATAGATCCATTGTAACTTGGTAAGCCATATTGTCACCTATTGTCCTATCATTGGTGGTCAAAGTGACAAAGCTACTATATGTCATATATATACATATTGATTGCTTTCCATAAGGATTTTTAAAGCCACCATGATGAAGAAGATCATGCAAAAACACTTTAAACACACAAAATGATTTTTCTCAATTGCCTTTTGGCACGAACACATATGGATGTTGTTTAATGCATACTAGTACATATTTTGTTGCCCTTCAGCATTAGTTTATTTTATTAACATACACCATATGAGATAGTACATGTACATATATGTGTCTATAGAGAGATGTACTCCTAGTTCCACCAACATATAAAAGAGACACAAAAATAAGAAAATTAATGCGAATGTTCACAATGACATTTATGGCCGCCATGGTCACCATACGTCGTTGTATCCCCTCGTCACCAACACAGTCGCTAGAGAAGGATGACCATCTTACCACCAACTAGAAAACATCAGCACATACTGCCCAATGGCTTTCTGAGCCACGGTAGCCACACGTCTCTAGGGATGGGATCAAAGACATTAATGAAATGCACTCAAAATTGCTCGTCACACACTTGTACACACCATAATTGCCATCCCTATCCTTTTTAAAGGATCGTTACTTCCACCATGTGGGGCTAAAGTGTCGGATATGGCCACCAACTAAAAAACAGTCCACTATATCCACGCACTCTCGACCAGTTATAAATGTGGGCTCAAGGAATTTTTAGTGTTTATGAGTTGTAATGTGAATTCTATTTCCATGCGATTGAATGAGAATAAAAAGGATGCATCTAGGGTTTACATAGGGCTCTCTTTCCATGAATTCCCCGTATACACTATAAATGTCCAAAAAGGATAGAGATGAGAAAATAGTGGTGGGTAGGGTCTTAATGTGAAGTTGGGGTATCACTGGTGACACATAGGGTTGTAAATGTAAACCTGAGATATTTTCAAAGTTTGTTTTGGTTGCATGTGTGGACTTTTGGTGACGTCTAGGATTTAAAATGTGTATCTAGGATATTTCTGGTATTGGTTGTGGTGGTAAATGTGAATGTTGGGTTATATTTCGTGGCAACAAGTGTTCTAAATGATTGGGGGTGTTTTTGGTGGGGGTTGGAGGTGTGGATATGAATCTAGGGTATTTTTGGTGCCGTCTAGAGGATTAGATACGAATTTAAGGCATTTCTTGTGGTGGACAAGGTTGTAATTCTGATTTTTTAAGAATTGGACGAGAAAAATTGGATGAATAGGGTTTCATGAAGGGTTTATTTGAGTGGTTTTTTATATATATTTGCCAAAGATTCATGGGAGAGTATTACGATAATTGGGATGGCATTAAACTGTTAAAATGCATATACATCATAATGACTTTTGTCGTATTTGGTCATTACATATGTTTATTACATGCATGAAGAGGCGCTTATATAACCTAGACACCACAATGATGACATATCTAACCTTTCAATACAAGTATGTTGAACACACATGTATAGTTGTAGGATCGCAAGTAGGTCTGAGGGGGGTTATTAGACTATTTGGCCAATAAAAACTTAGTCTTATCCCAATTTTAGTTCTTGGCAAGTTTTAACAAATTTAGCAAGTCTTGTCACACTCTACACATGCAAGTCCAAGATAGTAGGTAGGGGAAAAGCAAATACTTGGAATATGAACGTAAAGGAGGGGTTAAAGAAAATCAGACCCAATGAAGACATGATGATTTTTCTCGTGGTTCCGATAGGTGGTGCTATCATACGTCCACACTGATGGAGACTTCCACCCACGGAGGGTAAAAATGGTTACGCGAGTCCACGGAGGGCTCCCCCCATAAAGGGTCCACGAAGAAGCAACCTTGTTTATGCCATCATGGCTTACACCCACGAAGGACTAGCCTCACTCGGGTAGATCTTCACGAAGTAGGCGATCACCTTGTCTTTACAAACTCCTTGGTTCAACTCCACAAGTTTGGAGGCTCCCAAGTGACACCTAACCAATCTAGGAGACACCACTCTCCAAAAGGTAATAGACGTTTTTGCTAATGATGAACTCCTTGTTCTTTTGCTTGAAAAGATAGTCACCTCGGCACTCAATCACTCTCTCACAGATTCAACTATGTGGTAGGAGGAGGATTGAAGTGGAAAGCAACTTGGGAGGCTAGAAATCAAGGATCAAAGGTTGGAGTGGAATCCCTTGATTTCAACACAGCACAGGTGTGGGTGGTTCTCTCTTAGTAACTGGACATGGGAAGTTGCGGTTTTCGTCCTGGTTGCTCTCTAACAGTTGGTAGAATGGGTGGAATATATATTGGCAGCATAAAAAATCTAACCGTTACACACCTTTATGAACTACTTTGTGGGACCGGGTGGAAACACTCAGTGAGACCAATTAGTACAAAAGGTTTGAACTTTAGGCTTTTCAGTGAGACCAGATAGAACAGCTCGGTGAGACTGATGGGTGATGACCTAATCATTTTCCACACTTCGGTGAGACCGATCGAAACCACTCGAAAATTTCGAGATGAAATCGATAGGTTCCAGAAGGTTGGCAGGTGCTCTTTGGTGGGACCGAAGGATCATCTCGGTGAGACCAGGTTGCTAGAGTTTAGGCAGTGGCTATGTCAAGTGTTTTTCGGTGAGTCCAGATAGATGTGTTTCGGCGGGACCGAGATAGACTCTAGGGTTTTAGACTCTAGGGTCTTGTGATGGGGAACATTGCATGGAAAACAAAAAAAATTCTATGCACGCAAGATCTATCCATGGAGATGCATAGCTACGATAGGGGGAGAGCATCTACATACCCTTGTAGAACGCCAAGCGAAAGCGTTTATCAACACGGTTGATTGATAACCCACAAGTATAGGGGATCGTTTGTAGCCTTCTTCGATAAATAAGAGTGTCGAACCCAACGAGGAGGTAAAGGTAGAACAAATATTCCCTCAAGTTCTATCGACCACCGATACAACTCTACACACACTTGACGTTTGCTTTACCTACAACAAGTATGAAACTATTTTCCAAGAATAAAACTACGAGTTATTTGCAAGAATAAAACTACGAATAAATTGCAAGGTAATGAAAGTGGATAGCTTTTGTAAACAAGAAAGTCATTTGTCCCTAAGCAATCGATAACAAGTATCGGTAATCATTCTTGTAATTTTATATGAGGGGAGGCATGAGCTAACATACTTTCTTTACTTGGATCATATGCACTTATGATTGGAACTCTAGCAAGCATCCGCAACTACTAAAGATCATTAAGGTCGTGAAAGCCAACCATAGCATTAAGTATCAAGTCCTCTTTATCCCATACGCCATAACCCACTTACTCGGGTTTAAACTTCTGTCACTCTCGCAACCCACCATAAGCGAACCATGAACATATTGCAACAACCTACAACGGGGGCCCCTCGCCTTTGCGCGAGACGGAGGGCACCGTAGGACAGCACCATAAATAAAATATACAATCATACCAACCAAGATCACGATTAACCCATAGGATAAAACAGATCTACTCAAACATCATAGGATAGCCAAATATCATTGGGAAATAATATATGGAGTTGAGCACCATACTTAAGTAGAGATTGCAGCGGGGAGAAGAGGTGTTACACCGCTGCATAGAGGGGATAAAGTTGGTGTTGACGATAGCAAGGTTGTTGATGTAGATCGTCGTCACGATCCTTGCCCCAGCGGCACTCCGGCGCCACCAGGAAAGAGGGGGAGAGAGAGCCCCTCCTTCTTCTTCCTCCTTGGCCTCCCCCCTAGACGGGAGGAGAGTTCCCCCTCTGGTCCATGGCCTCCATGCTGGTGGAGGGGCGGGAGCCCCTTCGATATTGGATCTCCCTCTTTGTTCTCTTCTGTTTCGCGTTCCCCAGATCTGGCCAAAAACCGTTTCTTATATTCCCGGAGATCCGTAACTCCGATTGCGCTGAGATTTTAACACGGTTTTTTTCGGATATAAGCTTCCTTGCACCCGAATTAGAGATCCAACTAACGTACGAGGTGAGAATAAGACACCTGGGCACAGGCCCCCGTTTGCGTTGATTCCACCTCCCAAAAATCACATATATTCCAAAATAATTCTCTGTAAATTTTTATCGCGTTTGGACTTCGTTTGATATGGATTTTTTGCAAAACAAAAAACATGCAAAAAACAGGAACTGGCACTGGGCACTGGATCAATAGGTTAGTCCAAATAAATCATAAAAAAACTTGCCAAATGTATGTGAAAGTTGTATAATATTGGCATTAAACAATCAAAATTATAGATACGACGGAGACGTATCAGCATCCCCAAGCTTAATTCCTGCTCGTCCTCGAGTAGGTAAATGATAAAAAGATTTTTGTTGTGGAATGCTACCTAGCATAAAATTGAACATATGTCTAATCTTGGCATGAATATTAAAACACGAGTGATTCAAAGCAATAGTCTATAATTTGACATAAAGACATAATTACTCAGGCATCCCAACAAACAATCATGTCTTTCAAAATATCAACGCTAAGGAAAGCTATCCCTACAAAATCATATAGTCTTGTCATGCTCTATCTTCTTAACACAAAGTATTTATCATGCACAACCCCGATGACAAGCCGAGCAATTGGTTCATACTTTTTAACGCGCTTCAGCTTTTTCAACCCTCACGCAATACATGAGCGCAAGCCATGGATATAGCACTATAGGTGGAATAGAGTATGATGATAGGGGTAAATATAGAGAAGACAAAAAAGTAAGAAAGTCTTACATCGACGCGGCTAACACTACAAAAAAATACACTTCCGTGATGATACATGTTTGTCACAGTAGGTCACGTTTTCTGTCATGCATGTACATCCATGACGATTTTATGACAGAATCAAGATAGTCATACATGTGTTGTCGTAGAAGTGTTCCATGACATTACCAAAACTATCATCACGAAAGTGTCCACTTCCATGACGATAAATCGCGTGTCATAGAATTGTTGGGGAACGTAGCAGGCAATTTCAAAAAAAATCCTATGATCACGCAAGATCTATCTAGGAGATGCATAGCAACAAGAGGGGAGAGTGTGTCCATGTACCCTCGTAGACCAAGCGGAAGCGTTAGGTTAACGCGGTTGATGTAGTCGAACGTCTTCATGATCCAACCGATCTAGTACCGAACGTACGACACCTCCGAGTTCAGCACACGTTCAGCTCGATGACATCCCTTGAACTCTTGATCCAGCAGAGGGTCGAGGGAGAGTTTCGTCAGCACGACGGCGTGGTGACGGTGATGGTGATGTGTGATACGTCTCCGTCATATCTATAATTTTTTATTGTTCCATGCCAATATTATACAACTTTCATATACTTTTGGCAACTTTTTATACTATTTTTTGGGACTAACATATTGATCCAGTGCCCAGTGCCAGTTCATGTTTGTTGCATGTTTTATGTTTCGCAGAAACCCCATATCAAACGGAGTCCAAACGGGATAAAAATGGACGGAGAATATTTTTGGAATATTTGGAAAATATGGGAAGAAGAATCAACGCGAGACGGTGCCCGAGGTGGCCACGAGGCAGGGGCGCGCCTGCCCCCCTGGGCGCTCCCCTGACCCTCGTGGGCCACCCGTAAGGCGGCT
This sequence comes from Triticum aestivum, assembly GCF_018294505.1. Taxonomy (NCBI): domain Eukaryota; kingdom Viridiplantae; phylum Streptophyta; class Magnoliopsida; order Poales; family Poaceae; genus Triticum; species Triticum aestivum. The sequence goes on from NC_057799.1 coordinate 459,715,175, forward strand.
GCTGCTCTTCTTCGGCCGTAAGAAAGCTAATTTTCGGAAAGAAAAATCTTGGCGAAGGTTTCAATCCAATCGGAGTTACGGATCTCCGGATATATAAGAAACGGCGAAAGGGCAGAATCCCAGAGCGCAGAAACAGAGAGAAACGAAGAGACAGATCCAATCTTGGAGGGGCTCTCGCCCCTCCCACACCATGGAGACCATGGACCAGAGGGGAAACCCTTATCCCATCTAGGGAGAAGGTCAAGGAAGAAGAAGAAGGAGGGGGGCTCTCTCCCCCTCGCTTCCGGTGGCGCCGGAACGCCGCCGGGGCCATCATCATCACCGCGATCTTCACCAACACCTCTGTATCTTCACCAACATCTCCATCACCTTCCCCCATCTATCTATCCACTCTCCCGCAACTCGCTGTACCCTCTACTTGAACATGGTGCTTTATGCTTCATATTATTATCCTATGATGTCTGAGTAGATTTTCGTTGTCCTATCGGTAATTGGTGAATTGCTATGATTGGTTTAATTTGCTTGTGGTTATGTTGCTGTCCTTTGGTGCCCATAATATGAGCGCGCGCGTGGATCACACCATAGGGTGAGTTGTATGTTGATAAGACTATGTATTGGAGGGCAAGAGTGACACAAGCTTCAACCTAGCATAGAAATTGATGCATACGGGATTGAAGGGGGACCAATATATCTTAATGCTATGGTTGGGTTTTACCTTAATGAACGTTAGTAGTTGCGGATGCTTGCTAATAGTTCCAATCATAAGTGCATAGAATTCCAAGTCAGGGATGGCATGCTAGCAGTGGCCTCTCCCACATAAAACTTGCTATCGGTCTAGTAAAGTAGTCAATTGCTTAGGGACAATTTTGCAACTCCTACCACCACTTTTCCACACTCTCCATACTAACTTTATTGTGTCTTTATCTAAACAGCCCCTAGTTTTTATTTACGTGCTCTTTATTATCTTGCAAACCTATCCAAAAACACCTACAAAGTACTTCTAGTTTCATACTTGTTCTAGGTAAAGCGAACGTTAAGCGTCCGTAGAGTTGTATCGGTGGTCGATAGAACTTGAGGGAATATTTGTTCTACCTTTAGCTCCTCGTTGGGTTCGACACTCTTACTTATTGAAAGAGGCTACAATTGATCCCCTCTACTTGTGGGTTATCAAGACCTTTTTCTGGTGCCGTTGCCGGGGAGTTATAGCGTGGGGTGAATATTCTCGTGTGTGCTTGTTTGCTTTATCACTAAGTAATCTTTATTTGCTGTTCTTAGTTGTTCTTTATCTTTAGTTATGGATATGGAACATGAAATACCAAAAAAATAGGTTTACTTGCTACTCATGGAGATGGAGAACCTCCTAAAACCCTCGATGCTCGTTATGTGACAGATGTTATGTACTACTTTGATAATCCCGAGAAAACCCCACTCAATCTGGTAATGGGAGACACGTTGGATCAACGTGAATACTTTAGGGATTATCGCTTGACTCAAAAAGGGAAACTATTATGGGATCAAATTTATATGTTGAAGTGGTATGCTCGGCAAGTATGCTTGAGTTATGATTATACTTGTTGCTCTAGGATGAAGGCTCCACACCTTCCCTTTTTATGCAAATTTAATGATAATAAAACCTTGGCTTCTTATGCTAATGGTATATATGATTACTATGATGTGGAACAAATAGAAGAATTTGTTGCTTTTATGGGTGCTTATGAAATTGAATCTTTGTTCAAAGAGTTTGAAAATCTTTATGATGCTGTTTATAGACCTGAAAATTTAGCTATCCTTAAATATTGTTATAAGAATTATGAATTCAATTCCGATATTAATGAATTTATTGAGAAAGTCTCCTCTGTCCAAGAAGAGACTAATATTTTGCAGGAGTCTATGGAAGAAGAAATTGATGAAACTGTGAGCTCATTGGATGAAAAAGATGAGGAGGAGAGCGAAGAACAAAAGGAGGAAGAGCGGATTGATCACCCGTGCCCACCTTCTAATGAGAGTAACTCTTCAACTCATACATTGTTTAATTTCCCTTCGTGCTTACCGAAGGATGATTGCTATGATGATTGTTATGATCCCGTTGATTCTCTTGAAATATCCCTTTTTGATGATGCTTGCTATGCTTGTGGCCAAGATGCCAATATGAATTATGCTTATGGAGATGAACTTGCTATAGTTCCTTATGTTAAACATGAAATTGTTGCTATTGCACCCACGCATGATAGTCCTATTATCTTTTTGAATTCTCCAAACTACACTATATCGGAGAAGTTTGTGCTTATTAAGGATTATATTTATGGGTTGCCTTTTACCGTTGCACATGATGATTTTGATAGATATAATATGCATGTGCTTGTTGCTCCTACTTGCAATTATTATGAGAGAGGAACTATATCTCCACCTCTCTATGTTTCCAATATGATAAAATTGCAAGAAACTGTTTATACTATGCATTGGCCTTTACTTTGTGTGCATGAATTGTTCTTTTATGACATGCCGATGCATAGGAAGAGAGTTAGACTTCGTCATTACATGATATATGTTACCTTGTGCTGACTACTAAATTACAAATCATTGTTAATTAAAATTGGCCTTTACTTTGTGTGCATGAATTACTATGTTACCTCTGAACAATCTTCGGTAACCAAAACACATAACTCATAATGCAAATCGTCATCGAACGTTAAGCGTGCGGACCCTACGGGTTCGAGAACTATGTAGACATGACCGAGACACATCTACGGTCAATAACCAATAGCGGAACCTGGATGCTCATATTGGTTCCTACATATTCTACGAAGATCTTTATCGGTCAAACCGCAAAAACAATATACGTTATTCCCTTTGTCATCAGTATGTTACTTGCCTGAGATTCGATCGTCGGTATCCTCATACCTAATTCAATCTTGTTAACAGCAAGTCTCTTTACTCGTTCCGTAATGCATCATCCTGCAACTAACTCATTAGTCACATTGCTTGCAAGGCTTATAGTGATGTGCATTACCAAGAGGGCCCAGAGATACCTCTCCGATACTCGGAGTGACAAATCCTAATCTCGATCTATGCCAACCCAACAAACACCTTCGGAGACAACTGTAAAGCATCTTTATAACCACCCAGTTACGTTGTGACGTTTGATAGCACACAAGGTGTTCCTCCGGTATTCGGGAGTTGCATAATCTCATAGTCAAAGGAACATGTATAAGTCATGAAGAAAGCAATAACAATAAAACTTAACGATCATTATGCTAAGCTAACGGATGGGTCTTGTCCATGACATCATTCTCCTTATGATGTGATCCCGTTCATCAAATGACAACACATGTCTATTGTTAGGAAACTTAACCATCTTTGATTAACGAGCTAGTCAAGTAGAGGCATACTAGGGACACTTTGTTTTGTCTATGTATTCGCACATGTATCAAGTTTCCGGTTAATACAATTCTAGCATGAATAATTAACATTTATCATGATATAAGGAAATATAAATAACAAATTTATTATTGCCTCTAGGGCATGTTTCCTTCAGTCTCCCACTTGCACTAGAGTCAATAATCTAGATCATGTTTTGCTCGTGGAAGAGGCTTAGTCAACGGGTCTGCAACATTCAGATCCGTATGTATTTTGCAAATCTCTATGTCTCCCTCCTTGACTTGATCACGGATGGAGTTGAAGCGTCTCTTGATGTGTTTAGTTCTCTTGTGAAATCTGGATTCCTTCGCTAAGGCAATTGCTCCAGTATTGTCACAAAAGATTTTCATTGGACCCGATGCACTAGGAATTACACCTAGATCGGATATGAACTCCTTCATCCAGACTCCTTAATTTGCTGCTTTCGAAGCAGCTATGTACTCCGCTTCACACGTAGATCCCACCACGATGCTCTGCTTGGAACTGCACCAACTGACAGCTCCACCATTCAATATTAATAGGTATCCAGTTTGCGACTTAGAGTGATCTGGATCAGTGTCAAAGCTAGCATCGACGTAACCATTTATGACAAGCTCTTTGTCACCTCCATAAACGAGAAACATATCCTTAGTACTTTTAAGGTATTTCAGGTTGTTCTTGACCGCTGTCCAGTGATCCACTCCTGGATTACTTTGGTACCTCCCTGCTAAACTTATAGCAAGGCACACTGATATGTCCATTTTGCATCATGTTTGCTTACTGTTATTTATGATGTTTTTATCCATATAATGCTTTTTGGAGTAATTCTAATGCCTTTTCTCTCATAATATGCAAGGTATACACAAAGAGGGAGAATTTCGGCAGCTGGAAAGCTGGACCTGGAAAAGCTACGCCAAGCCACCTATTCTGCACAACTCCAAACAAGCTGAAACTTCACGGAGATTTTTTATGGAATATTTGAAGAATATTGTAGCAAATAACTACCAGAGGGGGCCCACCAAGTGGGCACAACCCACCTAGGCGCGCTAAGGAGCCCAGGCGCGCCCTGGTGGGTTGTGCTCACCCAGGCCCACCTCTGGTGCCCATCTTCTAGTATATAGGTCGTTTGGACCTAGAAAAAAATAAGGAGAGGACTTTCGGGACGGAGCGCCGCCGTCTCGAGGCGGAACTTGGGCAGGAGCACTTTTGCCCTCCGGCGGAGCGATTTCGGGGGGGAACTTCCCTCTCGGAGGGGGAAATCATTGTCCTCATCATCAACAACAACTCTCCCATCTTGGGGAGGGCTATCTTCATCAACATCTTCAATAGCACCATCTCATCTCAAACCCTAGTTCATCTCTTGTGTTCAATCTTGTTACCAGAACTATAGATTGGTGCTTGTGGGTGACTAGTAGTGTTGATTACATCTTGTAGTTGATTACTATATGGTTTATTCGGTGGAAGATTATATGTTTAGATCCAATATGCTATTTAATACCCTCTTATCTTAAGCATGATTATCATTTGTGAGTAGTTACTTTTGTTCTTGAGGTCACGGGAGAAATCATGTTGCAAGTAATCATGTGAATTTGATATGTGTTCGATATTTTGATAGTATGTATGTTGTGATTCTCTTAGTGGTGTCATGTGAACGTCGACTACATGACACTTCACCATATTTGGGCCTAAGGGAATGCATTGTGGAGTAGCAATTAGATGATGGGTTGTGAGAGTGACAGAAGTTTAAACCCCAGTTTATGCGCTATTCAGTAAGGGACCGATTGGATCCAAAAGTTTAATGCTATGGTTAGAATTTATTCTTAATACTTTTCTCGTAGTTGCAGATGCTTGCGGGAGGGTTAATCATAAGTAGGAGGTTTGTTCAAGTAAGAACAACACCTAAGCACCGGTCCACCCAAATATCAAATTATCAAACTACCGAACACGAATTAAACCAACATGATGAAAGTGACTAGATGAAATTCACGTGTACCCTCAAGAACGCTTGCTTATCATAAGAGACTATTTTGGCCTGTCCTTTGCCTCAAAAGGATTGGGCTACCTTGCTGCACTTTTGCTACTATTATCGTTACTTGCTCGTTACAAATTATCTTGCTATCAAACTACCCTGTTACTTACAATTTCAGCACTTGCAAACATTACCTTGCTGAAAACCATTTGTCATTTCCTTCTGCTCCTCGTTGGGTTCAACACTCTTACTTATTGAAAAGAGCTACAATTGATCCCCTATACTTGTGGGCCATCAAGGCTATTTTCTTGCGCCGTTGCCGGGGAGTGAAGCGCCTTTGGTAAGGAAACATTTATATAGTGTGCTGAAATTTATTGTCACTTGCTACTATGGAAAACAATCCTTTGAGGGGTTTGTTCAGGGTATCTTCACCTCGACCGGAACTACAATTAGCCATCCCTCAACCTACTGCACCTACTTAAAATATTGAATATGAAATTCCTTCGGGTATGATAGAACAAGTGCTAGCTAATCCTTATGCAGGAGATGGAACCAAACATCCTGATATGCACTTGATGTATGTAGAACAAATTTGTGGATTGTTCAAGCTTGCAGGTTTACCTGGGAATGAAGTTATGAAGAAGGTTTTCCCTTTATCTTTGAACGGAAAAGCATTGGCATGGTATAGGCTATGCGATGATATTGGATCTTGGAATTGTAATCGATTGAAATTGGAGTTCCGCCAAAAAAATGTATCCTATGCATCTAGTTCATCATGATCGGAATTATATATATAATTTTTGGCCTCATGAAGGAGAAAGTATCGCTCTAGCTTGGGGGAGGCTTAAGTCAGTGTTATATTCATGCCCCCAATCATGAGCTCTCAAGAGAAATTATTATCCATAATTTTTATGCTCAGCTTTCTCGTAATGATCAAACCATGCTTGATACTTCTTGTGCTGGTTCTTTTATGAAGAAGACTATTGAATTCAGGTGGGATCTTTTGGAAAGAATTAAATGCAACTCTGAACATTGGGAACTCGACGAATGTAAAGAGTCAGGTATTAAACTTAAGTATGATCGTGTTAAATCTTTTATGGATACCGATGCTTTTCAAAAGTTTAGCACTAAGTATGGACTTGACTCTGAGATAGTAGCCTCCTTTTGTGAATCATTTTCTACTCATGTTGATCTCCTAAAGAGAAGTGGTTTAAATATCACCCACCTATTAAAGAAGAAATCAAAGAACCAATACCAATTAAAGAAGAAACCATACTTTATAATGTTGATCGAGTTGTTCCTTCTACTTATATTGAGAAACCACCTTTCCCTGTTAGGATAAAGGAACATGCTAAAGTTTCAACTGTGATTAACAAAATCTATATTAGAACACCTAAACCTGATGAACAAATTAAAGTGCAACCTAGTATTGCAACGGTTAAAGATCTCTTGGAAGAAGATGTAGATGGGCATGTTATTTATTTTTGTGAAGAAGGTGCTAGAATTGCCAAACCTGATAAAAAGGATAAACATAGACCTGTTGTTGGCATGCCTGTTGTCTCAGTTAAAATAGGAGATCACTGTTACCATGGTTTATGTGACATAGGTGCTAGTGTGAGTGCTATTCCTTACACCTTATATCAAGAAATTATGAATGACATAACACCCGCAGAGATAGAAGACATAGACGTTACTGTTAAACTTGCTAATAGAGACACTATATCACCAATTGGGATTGTTAGAGATGTTGAAGTCTTGTGTGGGAAAATAAAATACCCTACTGATTTTCTTGTTCTTGGTTTCCCACAAGATGACTTTTGTCCCATTATATTTGGTAGACCTTTCTTGAACACCGTTAATGCTAAGATAGACTGTGAGAAACAAACTGTCGGTGTTAGTTTCGGTGATGAGTCTCATGAATTTAATTTTTCCAAGTTTAGTAGAAAACTTCATGACAAAGAATTACCTAGTAAGGATGAATTAATTGGTCTTGCTTCTATTGCTGTGCCACCTACTGATTCTTTAGAACAATATTTGCTAGATCATGAAAATGATTTACATATGCATGAAAAGAAATGAAATAGATAAAATTTTCTTTGAACAACGTCCTCTGCTTAAACACAACTTGCCTATTGAAACGCTAGGAGATCCTCCTCCACCTAAAGGTGATCCTGTGTTTGAATTAAAACAATTGCCAGAGACTTTGAAATATGCTTATCTTGATGAAAAGAAGACATATCATGTTATTATTAGTGCTAACCTTTCAGAACATGAAGAAGAAAGATTATTGAAAGTCTTAAGGAAGCACCGAGCTGCTATTGGATATACTCTTGATGATTTAAAGGGCATTAGTCCCACTCTATGTCAGCATAAAATTAATATGGAACCTGATGCTAAACCCGTTGTTGATCACCAACGTCGGTTAAATCCGAAGATGAAAGAACTGGTAAGAACGGAAATATTAAAACTTCTAGAAGCAGGTATAATCTATCCTATAGCTGATAGTAGATGGGTAAGTCATGTTCATTGTGTCCCTAAGAAAGGAGGTATAACCGTTGTTCCTAATGATAAGAATGAACTTATTCCACAAAGAATTGTTACAGGCTATAGAATGGTAATTGATTTTAGAAAATTAAATAAATCAACTAGAAAAGATCATTTCCTTCTGCCTTTTATAGATCAAATGCTTGAAAGATTGTCTAAGCACACACATTTTTGCTTCCTTGATGGATGTTCTGGTTTTTTCAAAAATACCTGTCTCTCAACCTGATCAAGAAAATACCACTTTACTTGTCCCTTTGGAACCTATGCTTATAGACGTATGCCTTTTGGTTTATGTAATGCACCTGCTACCTTTCAAAGATCTATGACTACTATATTCTCTGAATTTTGTGAAAAGATTGTTGAGGTTTTCATGGATGATTTCTCTGTTTATGGGAAGTCTTTTGATGATTGTTTAAGCAATCTTGATAGAGTTTTGCATAGATGTGAACAAACAAATCTTGTCTTGAATTGGGAGAAGGGCCACTTTATGGTTAATGAAGGCATTGTCTTGTTGGGGAACGTAGCAGAATTTTAAAATTTCCTACGCATCACCAAGATCCATCTATGGAGTATACTAGCAACGAGGGGAAAGGAGTGCATCTACATACCCTTGTAGATCGTGAGCGGAAGCGTTCCAATGAACGGGGTTGATGGAGTCGTACTCGCCGTGATCCAAATCACCGATGACCGAGTGCCGAACGGACGGCACCTCCGCGTTCAACACACGTATGGAGCAGCAACGTCTCCTCCTTCTTGATCCAGCAAGGGGGAAGGAGAGGTTGATGGAGATCCAGCAGCACGACGGCGTGGTGGTGGAAGTAGCGGGGATCTCGGCAGGGCTTCGCCAAGCTTCTGCGAGAGGGAGAGGGAGGCGCCAGGGGCTGTGGTGCTGCTGCCCTCCCTCCCCCCACTATATATAGGGACCCCTAGGGGGGCGCCGGCCCTGGGAGATCAGATCTCCAAGGGGGGGCGGCGGCCAAGGGGGAAGGGGGGTGGCTTCCCCCCCAAGCCAAGCGGGGCGCCCCCACCCCTAGGGTTTCCAACCCTAGGCGCAGGGGGAGGCCCAAGGGGGGGCGCCCCAGCCCACTAAGGGCTGGTTCCCTTCCCACTTCAGCCCATGGGCCCTCCGGGATAGGTGGCCCCACCCGGTGGACCCCCGGGACCCTTCCGGTGGTCCCGGTACAATACCGATAACCCCCGAAACTTTCCCGGTGGCCGAAACTGGACTTCCCATATATAATTCTTCACCCCCGGACCATTCCGGAACTCCTCGTGACGTCCGGGATCTCATCCGGGACTCCGGACAACTTTCGGGTTTCCGCATACTAATATCTCTACAACCCTAGCGTCACCGAACCTTAAGTGTGTAGACCCTACGGGTTCGGGAGACATGCAGACATGACCGAGACGCCTCTCCGGTCAATAACCAACAGCGGGATCTGGATACCCATGTTGGCTCCCACATGTTCCACGATGATCTCATCGGATGAACCACGATGTCGAGGATTCAATCAATCCCGTATACAATTCCCTTTGTCAATTGGTACGTTACTTGCCCGAGATTCGATCGTCGGTATCCCAATACCTTGTTCAATCTCGTTACCGGCAAGTCACTTTACTCATACCGTAATGCATGATCCCATGGCTAACTCCTTAGTCACATTGAGCTCATTATGATGATGCATTACCGAGTGGGCCCAGAGATACCTCTCCGTCATACGGAGCGACAAATCCCAGTCTCGATCCGTGTCAACCCAACAGACACTTTCAGAGATACCCGTAGTGTACCTTTATAGTCACCCAGTTACGTTGTGATGTTGGGTACACCTAAAGCACTCCTACGACATCCGGGAGTTACACGATCTCATGGTCTAAGGAAAAGATACTTGACATTGGAAAAGCTCTAGCAAACGAACTACACGATCTTTTATGCTATGCTTAGGATTGGGTCTTGTCCATCACATCATTCTCCTAATGATGTGATCCCGTTATCAATGACATCCAATGTCCATAGTCAGGAAACCATGACTATCTGTTGATCAACGAGCTAGTCAATAGAGGCTTACTAGGGACACGTTGTGGTCTATGTATTCACACATGTATTACGATTTCCGGATAACACAATTATAGCATGAACAATAGACAATTATCATGAACAAAGAAATATAATAATAACCATTTATTATTGCCTCTAGGGCATATTTCCAACAGTCTCCCACTTGCACTAGAATCAATAATCTAGTTACATTGTGATGAATCGAACACCCATAGTGTTCTGGTGTTGATCATGTTTTGCTCTGGGGAGAGGTTTAGTCAACGGATCTGCTACATTCAGGTCCGTATGTACTTTACAAATATCTATGTCTCCATTTTGAACACTTTCACGAATGGAGTTGAAGCGACGCTTGATATGCCTGGTCTTCCTGTGAAACCTGGGCTCCTTCACAAGGGCAATAGCTCTAGTGTTGTCACAGAAGAGAGTCATCGGGCCCGACGCATTGGGAATCACCCCTAGGTCGGTAATGAACTCCTTCATCCAGATTGCTTCTTGCGCTGCCTCTGAGGCTGCCATGTACTCCGCTTCACATGTAGATCCCGCCACGACGCTTTGCTTGCAACTGCACCAGCTTACTGCTCCTCCATTCAAAATATACACGTATCCGGTTTGTGACTTCGAGTCATCCAGATCTGTTGAAGCTAGCATCGGCGTAACCCTTTACGACGAGCTCTTCGTCACCTCCATAAACGAGAAACATATCCTTAGTCCTCTTCAGGTACTTCAGAATAATCTTGACCGCTGTCCAGTGTTCCATGCCGGGATTACTTTGGTACCTTCCTACCAAACTTACGGCAAGGTTTACATCAGGTCTGGTACACAGCATGGCATACATAATAGACCCTATGGCCGAGGCATAGGGGATGACACTCATCTTTTCTCTATCTTCTGCCGTGGTCGGGCATTGAGCCGTGCTCAATTGCACACCTTGCAATACAGGCAAGAACCCCTTCTTGGACTGATCCATATTGAACTTCTTCAATATCTTGTCAAGGTACGTACTCTGTGAAAGACCAATGAGGCGTCTTGATCTATCTCTATAGATCTTGATGCCTAATATATAAGCAGCTTCTCCAAGGTCCTTCATTGAAAAACACTTATTCAAGTAGGCCTTTATACTTTCCAAGAATTCTATATCATTTCCCATCAATAGTATGTCATCCACATATAATAAGAGAAATGCTACAGAGCTCCCACTCACTTTCTTGTAAACACAGGCTTCTCCATAAGTCTGTGTAAACCCAAACGCTTTGATCATCTCATCAAAATGAATGTTCCAACTCCGAGATGCTTGCACCAGCCCATAGATGGAGCGCTGGAGCTTGCATACCTTGTTAGCATTCTTAGGATCGACAAAACCTTCCGGCTGCATCATATACAATTCTTCCTTAAGAAAGCCGTTAAGGAATGCCGTTTTGACGTCCATTTGCCATATCTCGTAATCATAGAATGCGGCAATTGCTAACATGATTCGGACGGACTTCGGCTTCGCTACGGGTGAGACAGTCTCATCGTAGTCAACCCCTTGAACTTGTCGATAACCCTTAGCGACAAGTCGAGCCTTATAGATGGTCACATTACCATCCGCGACTGTCTTCTTCTTAAAGATCCATTTATTTTCTATGGCTCGCCGATCATCGGGCAAGTCATTCAAAGTCCATACTTCGTTTTCATACATGGATCCTATCTCAGATTTCATGGCTTCTAGCCGTTTGTCGGAATCCGGGCCCGCCATCGCTTCTTCATAGTTCGAAGGTTCACCATTGTCTAACAACATGATTTCCAGGACAGGGTTGCCGTACCACTCTGGTGTGGAACGTGTCCTTGTGGACCTTCGAAGTTCAGCAGTAACTTGATCCGAAGCTTCATGATCATCATCATTAACTTCCTCCCCAGTCGGTGTAGGCACCACAGGAACATCTTCCCACGCTGCGCTACTTTCCGGTTCGGAAGGGGTGACTATCACCTCATCAAGTTCCACTTTCCTCCCACTTATTTCTTTCGAGAGAAACTCTTTCTCCAGAAAGGACCCGTTCTTGGCAACGAAGATCTTGCCTTCGGATCTAAGGTAGAAGGTATACCCAATAGTTTCCTTAGGGTATCCTATGAAGACGCATTTTTCCGATTTGGGTTCGAGCTTTTCAGGTTGAAGTTTCTTGACATAAGCATCGCATCCCCAAACTTTTAGAAATGACAGCTTAGGTTTCTTCCCAAACCATAATTCATACGGTGTCGTCTCAACGGATTTCGACGGAGCCCTATTTAAAGTGAATGCGACAGTCTCTAAAGCATAGCCCCAAAATGAGAGCGGTAGATCGGTAAGAGACATTATAGATCGCACCATATCCAATAGAGTGCGATTACGACGTTCGGACACACCGTTACGCTGAGGTGTTCCAGGCGGCGTGAGTTGTGAAACGATTCCACATTTCCTTAAGTGTGTGCCAAATTCGTGACTTAAATATTCCCCTCCACGATCTGATCGCAGGAACTTTATTTTCCTGTCACGTTGATTCTCAACCTCACTCTGAAATTCCTTGAAATTTTCAAAGGTTTCAGACTTGTGTTTCATTAGGTAGACATACCCATATCTACTTAAATCATCAGTGAGAGTGAGAACATAACGATAGCCACCGCGAGCCTCAACACTCATTGGACCGCACACATCAGTATGTATGATTTCCAATAAGATGGTTGCTCGCTCCATTGTTCCGGAGAACGGAGTCTTGGTCATCTTACCCATGAGGCATGGTTCGCATGTGTCAAATGATTCGTAATCAAGAGACTCCAAAAGTCCATCAGCATGGAGCTTCTTCATGCGCTTGACACCAATGTGACCAAGGCGGAAGTGCCACAAGTATGTGGGACTATCGTTATCAACTTTACATCTTTTGGTATTCACACTATGAATATGTGTAACATCACGTTCGAGATTCATCAAGAATAAACCATTGACCAGCGGGGCATGACCATAAAACATATCTCTCATATAAATAGAACAACCATTATTCTCGGATTTAAATGAGTAGCCATCTCGAATTAAACGAGATCCAGATACAATGTTCATGCTCAAAGCTGGCACTAAATAACAATTATTGAGGTTTAAAACTAATCCCGTAGGTAAATGCAGAGGCAGCATGCCGACGGCGATCACATCGACCTTGGAACCATTCTCGACGCGCATCGTCACCTCGTCCTTCGCCAGTCTCCGCTTATTCCACATCTCCTGTTTTGAGTTACAAATATGAGCAACCGCACCGGTATCAAATACCCAAGAGCTACTACGAGTACTGGTAAGGTACACATCAATTACATGTATATCACATATACCTTTGGTGTTGCCGGCCTTCTTGTCCGCTAAGTATTTGGGGCAGTTCCGCTTCCAGTGACCACTTCCCTTGCAATAAAAGCACTCAGTCTCATGCTTGGGTCCATTCCTTGACTTCTTCCCGGCAACTGGCTTACCGGGCGCGGCAACTCCCTTGCCGTCCTTCTTGAAGTTCTTCTTACCCTTGCCTTTCTTGAACTTAGTGGTTTTATTCACCATCAACACTTGATGTTCCTTTCTGATCTCCACCTCCACTGATTTCAGCATTGAATATACCTCAGGAATGGTCTTTTCCATCCCCTGCATATTGAAGTTCATCACAAAGCTCTTGTAGCTCGGTGGAAGCGACTGAAGGATTCTGTCAATGACCGCGTCATCCGGGAGATTAACTCCCAGCTGAGACAAGCGGTTGTGTAACCCAGATATTCTGAGTATGTGCTCACTAACAGAACTATTTTCCTCCATTTTACAGCTGAAGAACTTGTCAGAGACTTCATATCTCTCGATCCGGGCATGAGCTTGGAAAACCATTTTCAGCTCTTCGAACATCTCATATGCTCCATGTTTCTCAAAACGCTTTTGGAGCCCCGGTTCTAAGCTGTAAAGCATGCCGCACTGAACGAGGGAGTAATCATCAGCACGTGATTGCCAAGCGTTCATAACGTCTTGGTTCTCTGGGATGGGTGCTTCACCTAGTGGTGCTTCTAGGACATAATGTTTCTTGGCAGCTATGAGGATGATCCTCAGGTTCCGGACCCAGTCCGTATAGTTGCTGCCATCATCTTTCAGCTTGGTTTTCTCTAGGAACGCGTTGAAGTTGAGGACAACGTGGGCCATTTGATCTACAAGACATATTGTAAAGATTTTAGACTAAGTTCATGATAATTAAGTTCATATAATCAAATTATTCAATGAACTCCCACTCAGATAGACATCCATCTAGTCATCTAAGTGAAACATGATCCGAGTGAACTAGGCCGTGTCCGATCATCACGTGAGACGGACTAGTCAAGATTGGTGAACATCTCCATGTTGATCGTATCTTCTATACGACTCATGCTCGACCTTTCGGTCCTCTGTGTTCCGAGGCCATGTCTGTACATGCTAGGCTCGTCAAGTCAACCTAAGTGTATTGCATGTGTTCCGAGGCCATGTCTGTACATGCTAGGCTCGTCAACACCCGTTGTATGCGAACGTTAGAATCTATCACACCCGATCATCACGTGGTGCTTCGAAACAACGGACCTTCGCAACGGTGCACAGTTAGGGGGAACACTTTCTTGAAATTATTATAAGGGATCATCTTACTTACTACCGTCGTTCTAAGCAAATAAGATGCAAAACATGATAAACATCACATGCAATCAAATAGTGACATGATATGGCCAATATCATTTTGCTCCTTTGATCTCCATCTTCGGGGCGCCATGATCATCTTCGTCACCGGCATGACACCATGATCTCCATCATCATGATCTCCATCATTGTGTCTTCATGAAGTTGTCACGCCAACGATTACTTCTACTTCTATGGCTAACGCGCTTAGCAATAAAGTAAAGTAATTTACATGGCGTTATTCAATGACACGCAGGTCATACAAAAAATAAAGACAACTCCTATGGCTCCTGCCGATTGTCATACTCATCGACATGCAAGTCGTGATTCCTATTACAAGAATATGATCAATCTCATACATCACATATATCATTCATCACATCTTCTGGCCATATCACATCACATAGCACATGCTGCAAAAACAAGTTAGACGTCCTCTAATTGTTGTTGCAAGTTTTTACGTGGCTTGTATAGGTTTCTAGCAAGAACGTTTCTTACCTACGTAAAACCACAACGTGATATGCCAATTTCTATTTACCCTTCATAAGGACCCTTTTCATCGAATCCGTTCCGACTAAAGTGGGAGAGACAGACACCCGCTAGCCACCTTATGCAACTAGTGCATGTCAGTCGGTGGAACCTGTCTCACGTCAGCGTACGTGTAAGGTCGGTCCGGGCCGCTTCATCCCACAATACCGCCAAAACAAGATAAGACTAGTAGCGGGAAGAAGAATTGGCAACATCTACGCCCACAACTGCTTTGTGTTCTACTCGTGCATAGTAACTACGCATAGGCCTGGCTCAAGATGCCACTGTTGGGGAACGTAGCAGAATTTTAAAATTTCCTACGCATCACCAAGATCCATCTATGGAGTATACTAGCAACGAGGGGAAAGGAGTGCATCTACATACCCTTGTAGATCGCGAGCGGAAGCGTTCCAATGAACGGGGTTGATGGAGTCGTACTCTCCGTGATCCAAATCACCGATGACCGAGTGCCGAACGGACGGCACCTCCGCGTTCCACACACGTACGGAGCAGCAACGTCTCCTCCTTCTTGATCCAGCAAGGGGGAAGGAGAGGTTGATGGAGATCCAGCAGCACGACGGCGTGGTGGTAGAAGTAGCGGAGATCTCGGCAGGGCTTCGCCAAGCTTCTGCGAGAGGGAGAGGTGTTGCAGGGGGAGAGGGAGGCGCCAGGGGCTGTGGTGCTGCTGCCCTCCCTCCCCCCCAAGCCAAGTGGGGCGCCCCCACCCCTAGGGTTTCCAACCCTAGGCGCAGGGGGAGGCCCAAGGGGGGGCGCCCCAGCCCACTAAGGGCTGGTTCCCTTCCCACTTCAGCCCATGGGGCCCTCCGGGATAGGTGGCCCCACCCGGTGGACCCCCAGGACCCTTCCGGTGGTCCCGGTATAATACCGATAACCCCCGAAACTTTCCCGGTGGCCGAAACTGGACTTCCCATATATAATTCTTCACCCCGGACCATTCCGGAACTCCTCGTGACGTCCGGGATCTCATCCGGGACTCCGAACAACTTTCGGGTTTCCGCATACTAATATCTCTACAACCCTAGCGTCATCGAACCTTACGTGCGTAGACCCTACGGGTTCAGGAGACATGCAGACATGACCGAGACGCCTCTCCGGTCAATAACCAACAGCGGGATCTGGATACCCATGTTGGCTCCCACATGTTCCACGATGATCTCATCGGATGAACCACGATGTCGAGGATTCAATCAATCCCGTATACAATTCCCTTTGTCAATCGGTACGTTACTTGCCCGAGATTCGATCGTCGGTATCCCAATACCTTGTTCAATCTCGTTACCGGCAAGTCACTTTACTCGTACCGTAATGCATGATCCCGTGGCTAACTCCTTAGTCACATTGAGCTCATTATGATGATGCATTACCGAGTGGGCCCAGAGATACCTCTCCGTCATACGGAGTGACAAATCCCAGTCTCGATCCGTGTCAACCCAACAGACACTTTCAGAGATACCCGTAGTGTACCTTTATAGTCACCCAGTTACGTTGTGATGTTGGGTACACCCAAAGCACTCCTACGGCATCCGGGAGTTACACGATCTCATGGTCTAAGGAAAAGATACTTGACATTGGAAAAGCTCTAGCAAACGAACTACACGATCTTTTATGCTATGCTTAGGATTGGGTCTTGTCCATCATATCATTCTCCTAATGATGTGATCCCGTTATCAATGACATCCAATGTCCATAGTCAGGAAACCATGACTATCTGTTGATCAACGAGCTAGTCAATAGAGGCTTACTAGGGACACGTTGTGGTCTATGTATTCACACATGTATTACGATTTCCGGATAACACAATTATAGCATGAACAATAGATAATTATCATGAACAAAGAAATATAATAATAACCATTTATTATTGCCTCTAGGGCATATTTCCAACATGTCTTGGGTCATAAAATTTCTGAAAGAGGTATTGAAGTGGACAAAGCTAAGGTTGATGCAATTGAGAAAATGCCATGTCCTAAAGATATAAAAGGTATTCGTAGTTTCTTAGGTCATGCTGGTTTCTATAGGAGATTTAACAAATACTTTTCTTAAATTTCTAGGCCTCTTACGAATCTGTTGCAAAAGGATATTCCTTTTGTTTTTGATAATGATTGTTTAGAAGCCTTTGAAACACTCAAGAAAGCCTTAATTTCTACACCTATTGTTCAACCACCTGATTGGAACTTGCCTTTTGAAATCATGTGTGATGCTAGTGACTATGTTGTTGGTGTTGTTCTAGGACAAAGAGTTGATAAGTAACTGAATGTTATTCAATATGCTAGTAAAACCCTAGACAATGCTCAACGAAACTATGCTACTACTGAAAAAGAATTCTTAGTAGTGGTGTTTGCTTGTGATAAATTTAGACCTTATATTGTTGATTCCAAAGTAACTGTTCACACTGATCATGCTGCTATTAAATATCTTATGGAAAAGAAAGATGCTAAACCTAGACTTAGTCGTTGGGTTCTCTTGTTACAAGAATTTGATTTACATATCTTTGATAGAAAAGGAGCTGAGAACCCCGTAGTTGATAACTTGTCTAGGCTTGAAAATGTGCTTGATGACCCACTACCTATTGATGATAGTTTTCGTGATGAGCAGTTAGCTGCAATAAATGTTGCTCATAGTACTCCTTGGTATGTTGACTATGCTAATTACATTGTTGCTAAATATTTACCACCTAGCTTTACATACCAACAAAAGAAAACATTCTTCTATGATTTAAGACATTAATTTTGGGATGACCCACATCTTTATAAAGAAGGAGTAGATGGTATTATTAGACGTTGTGTACCTGAGCATGAGCAGGGACAAATCCTACGGAAATGTCACTTCGAAGCTTATGGAGGGCATCATGCCGGAGATAGAACTGCTCACAAGGTATTGCAATCTGGAATTTATTGGCCTACTCTCTTCAAGGATGCTCGTAAGTTCGTCTTATCCTGTGATGAATGTCAAAGAATAGGTAATATCGGTAAGCGTCAAGAAATGCCTATGAACTATTCACTTGCTGTTGAACCATTTGATGTTTGGGGATTTGATTATATGGGACCTTTTCCTTCCTCTAATGGGTATACACATATCTTGGTTGCTGTTGCTTATGTTACTAAGTGGGTAGAAGCTATTCCAACCAGTGGTGATGATCACAACACCTCTATTAAAATGCTTAAGGAAGTTATTTTCCCAAGGTTTGGAGTCCCTAGATATTTAATGAATGATGGTGGTTCACACTTTATTCATGGTGCTTTCCGTAAAATTCTTGCCAAGTATGATGTTAACCATAGAATTGTGTCACCTTATCATCCTCAGTCTAGTGGTCAAGTTGAACTTAGTAATAGAGAAATAAAATTAATTTTGCAAAAGACTGTCAATAGGTCCAGGAAGAATTGGTCTAAGAAATTAGATGATGCACTTTGGGCTTATAGAACATCATATAAAAATTTTATGGGTATGTCTCCTTATAAAATGGCTTATGGAAAAGCTTGTCATTTGCCTCTTGAGTTCTAACATAAAGCATATTGGGCAATCAAATAGCTCAACTATGATTTCAAACTTGCTGGTGAAAAGAGGTTATTTGATATTTGATATGTCTCCATCGTATCTATATTTTTTGATTGTTTCATGCCAATATTATATCACTTTCACATACTTTTGGCAACTTTTTATATGATTTATTGGACTAACCTATTGATCCAGTGCCAGTTCCTGTTTTCTGCATGTTTTTTGTGTCGCAGAGTATCCATATCAAATGAAGTCCAAATGCAATAAAATTTCATGGAGAATTATTTTGGAATATATGTGATTTTTGGGAGTTGGAATCACTGCAAATGGAGGCCCTTGGTGGGCACCACCCTACCAGGGCGCGCCAGAGGAGCCAGGCGTGCCGTTGTGGGTTGTGCTCACCTCGTACGTCGGTTAGACCTCTACTTCGGGCGCAAGGAAGCTTATATCCGGAAAAAAAATCGTGTTAAAATCTAAGCGCAATCGGAGTTACGGATCTCTGGGAATATAAGAAATGGTTTTCGGCCAGATCTGGGGAGCGCGAAACAGAAGAGAACAGAGAGGGAGATCCAATCTTGGAGGGGCTCCCGCCCCTCCGCGGCCATGGAGGACATGGACAAGAGGGGGAACTCTCCTCCCATCTAGGGGGGAGGCTAAGGAAGAAGAAGAATGAGGGGGCTCTCTCTCCCTCTCTCCCAGTGGCGCCAGAGTGGCGCCGGGGGCAACGATCGGGACGACGATCTACATCAACAATCTTGCTACCGTCAACACCAACTCTCTCCCCCTTTATGCAGCGGTGTAACACCTCTTCTCCCCGTTGTAATCTCTACTTAAACATGGTGCTCAACTCCATATATTATTTCCCAATGACCTATGGTTATCCTATGATGTTTGAGTAGATCCGTTTTGTCCTGTGGGTTAATCGTGATCTTGGTTGGTATGATTGTA
Source organism: Triticum aestivum (assembly GCF_018294505.1). Taxonomy (NCBI): domain Eukaryota; kingdom Viridiplantae; phylum Streptophyta; class Magnoliopsida; order Poales; family Poaceae; genus Triticum; species Triticum aestivum. Next base: position 459,734,795 of record NC_057799.1, read on the forward strand.
TATTTTATTTATGGTGCTGTCCTACGGTGCCCTCCGTCTCGCGCAAACGTGAGGGGCCCCCGCTGTAGGGTGTTGCAATATGTTCATGGTTCGCTTACGGTGGGTTGCGAGAGTGACAGAAACTTAAACCCGAGTAGGTGGGGTATGACGTATGGGAATAAAGAGGACTTGATACTTAATGCCATGGTTGGGTTTCACGACCTTAATGGTCTTTAGTAGTTGCGGATGCTTGCTAGAGTTCCAATCATAAGTGCATATGATCCAAGTAGAGAAAGTATGTTAGCTCATGCCTCTCCCTCATATAAAGTTGCAAGAATGATTACCGGTACTTGCTATCGATTGCCTAGGGACAAATAACTTTCTTGTTGACACAAACCCTTTTACTAAACACCTAACTTTTATTATCTTGCAAAGTACTTCTAGTTTTGTTCTTGCAAAGTAATTCTAGCATCACTCCTACAAACTATTTTCATACCTGTTTCCGGTAAAGCAAACGTCAAGTGTGCGTAGAGTTGTATCGGTGGTCGATAGAACTTGAGGGAAATTTGTTCCGCCTTTATCTCCTAGTTGGGTTTGACACTCCTATATATCGAAAAAGGCTACAAATGATCCCCTATACTTGTGGGTTATCAAGACCTTTTTCTGGCGCCGTTGCCGGGGAGCAATAGCATTGGGTGAATATTCTCGTGTGTGCTTGTTTGCTTTATCACTAAGTAGTTTTTATTTCCTGTTCTAAGTTGTTCTCTATCTTTAGTTATGGATATGGAACATGAAACACCAAAAAAAATAGTGGTACTTGCTACTCATGGAGATGGGGAACCTCCTAAAACCCTCGATGCTTGTTATGTGAAAAATATTATGCACTACTTTGATAATCCCGAGAAAACCCCATTCAACTTGATAATGGGAGTAACGTTGGATCAATGCGAATACTTTAGGGATTATCGCTTGACTCAAAAGGGGAAACTTTTATGGGATCAAATTGAAATGTTGCAATGGTATGCTTGGAATCTATGCTTGAGATATGATTATACTTGTTGCTCTAGGATTGAGGTTCCACACCTTTCCTATTCATGCGAATTTAATGATAATGAAACCTTGGCTTCTTATGCTAGAGGTATATATGATTATTATGATGTGGAACGAATAGAAGAATTTGTTGCTTTTAAGGGTGCTTATGAAATTGAATCTTTGTTTAAAAAGTTTGAAGATTTTGATGATTCAGTTTATAGACCTGAAAATCTTGCTATCCTTAAATATTGCTATGATAATTATAAATACAATTATGATATTGATGTATTTATTGAGCATAACTCCGCTGTCCAAGAAAAGACTAATATTTTGCAGGAGTCTATGGAAGAAGAAATTGATGAAACTGTGAGCTCATTGGATGAAAAAGATGATGAGGAGAGCGAAGAACAAAAGGAGGAAGAACGGATTAGCTACCCGTGCCCACCTTCTAATGAGAGTAACTCTTCAACTCATACATTATTTAATTTCCCTTCGTGCTTACCGAAGGATGAATGCCATGATAATTGCTATGATCCCTTTGATTCGTTTGAAATATCCCTTTTTGATGATGCTTGCTATGCTTGCGGCCAAGATGCCAATATGAATGATGCTTATGAAGATGAAATTTCTATTGTTGCTTATGTTAAGAATGAAATTGTTGCTATTGCACCCACACATGATAGTCCTATTACCTTTTTGAATTCTCCAACCTACACTATATCGGAGAAGTTTGCTCTTATTAAGGATTATGTTGATGGGTTGCCTTTTACTGTTGCACATGATGATTTTGATGAGTATAATATGCATGTGCTTGCTGCTCCTACTTGCAATTATTATGAGAGAGGAACTACATCTCCACCTCTTTATGTTTCCAACACGATAGAATTGCAAGAAACTGCTTATGCTATGCATTGGCCTTTACTTGATGTGCATGAATTGTTCTTTTATGACATGCCGATGCATAGGAAGAGAGTTAGACTTTGTAATTGCTTGATATATGTTGCTTTGTGCTCACTACTAAATTTCAAATCATTGTTAATTAAAATTGGCTTTGATATACCTTGGGATCCGGGTGGATTCATTACTTGAGCACTTTATGCCTAACTTAATGGCTTTAAAGAAAGTGCTGCCAGGGAGACAACCTGGAAGTTTTAGAGAGTCATTTATTTCTATTGAGTGCTTTTATATAGTTTAGAAACTAAAAAAATATAGAGGGGAACTTAAAACTTTTCACAAAAGAGAAGCGATTGGAAGTTATGCATTGGAGAAGTGAGGGTTGACCTTGAACACTTGTGTTCATGCTCATGGAAACAATGTAGAATTTTTCATGAAGATTCTCACGAAAATAATTATCCCCTTGTACAATTCCATTATATTATAAAAATAATGTCCCAAGGTTTGCCTTTAGGATGATTAAATTGCTTGTTGGTTTGTGCGGTGCAAAACAGAAACTTTGGCTGTAGTGCTCGATTTTACATTTTTTACTGGAACGTCAAACGGTTATGAAACTTTTTGCATTGTCTTTCTATACAATTTTTTTATTTTTTTCCTAATTTTTTAGAATTGTTTGAGTTATAGAATTATGGTGGATGTTCAAATCTTTACAGACTGTCCTGTTTTAACAGGTTGCTGTTATAGCTTCATTATTTGCATATGTTTGAATTCTTGCTGAAGCCTCCTTGACTTGGGGCCATAGAGTTGTGATAGAATACAGTGGGTAATGTTTGTTTATAATTATACAATAATGTTACGGCAGTACATGATGGGATTTCATTGCCATATTCACTAACCCCGCCACTGAAAGTTCGGTTAAGTTTTGCGTGGATGAAGTGTTCGAAGATCGAGGAGGTGTCGATGTGAGGAGAAGGATGAGAGGCAAGAGCTCAAGCTTGGGGATGCCCAAGGCACCCCAAGTAAATATTCAAGGAGACTCAAGCGTCTAAGCTTGGGGATGCCCCGGAAGGCATCCCATCTTTCTTCAACAAGTATCAGTATGTTTTCGGATTCGTTTCGTTCATGTGATATGTGCAAATCTTGGAGCGTCTTTTGCATTTAGTTTTCACTTTTCTTTTATGCACCATGATGGTATGAGATAGTCCATGGTTGATTTATAGAATGCTCATTGCACTTCACTTATATCTTTTGAGTATGGCCTTTATAGAATGCTTCATGTGCTTCACTTATATCATTTGAAGTTTGGATTGCTTGTTTCTCTTCACATAGAAAACTGTTATTTGGAGAATGCTCTTTTTCTTCACTTATATTTATTAGAGCATGATCTTTTGTAGAAATAATTAAACTCTCATTCTTCACTTATATCTATTTAGAGAGTCAACGGGAATTGGTCAATTGCATGGTTAGTCATAAAATCCTACATAAAACTTATGGATCACTGAATATGATATGTTTGATTCCTTGCAATAGTTTTGTGATATAAAGATGATAATATGTGGGAGGTACTAGTATACAGTTGTGGTTAGTAGGAATATTGGTGTTAAGGTTTGTGATTCCCGAAGCATGCACGTGTAGTCTCTCGCTATGCTATGATGTTGGAGCATGATTTATTATTGATTGTCTTCCTTATGAGTGGTGGTTGGGGAGGAGCGATGGTCTTTTCCTACCAATATATCCCCCTAGGGGCATGCGTAGTAGTACTTTGCTTCGAGGGCTAATAAATATTTGCAATAAGTATATGAGTTCTTTATGACTAATGTGAGTCCATGGATTATACGCACTCTTACCTTTTCGCAATTTGCTAGCCTCTACGGTACCGTGCATTGCCCTTTATCACATCGGGACATGGTGCAAACTTCGCAGGTGCATTCAAACCCCGTGATATGATACCCTCTATCACACATAAGCCTTATTATATCTTCCTCAAAATAGCCACCATACCTACCTATTATGGCTTTTCCATGGCCATTCCGAGATATATTGCCATGCAACTTCCACCGCTTCCGTTTGATGACTTGAGCATTCATTGTCATATTGCTTTACATGATCATATAACTGACATAGTAGTTGTGGCTCAGCCACCGTTCATCATTTTTCATACAAGTTACGCTAGATCATTGCACATCCTGGTACATTGCCAGAGGCATTCATATAGAGTCATACTTTGTCATAGGTATCGAGTTGTAATTTTTATTTCTTTTGAGTTATAAGTAAATAGAAGTGTGATGATCATCATTATTCATTTTTAGGGCAGTGCCCCAGTGAGGAAAGGATGATGGAGACTATGATTCCCCCACAAGTCGGGATGAGACTCCGGACAATGAGAGAAAAAAAGAAAAAGAAAAAAAGAAAAAAAAGAAAAAAAGAAAAAAAGAAAAAAAGAAAGAAAGAAAAAGAAAAAGAAAAAGAAAAAGAAAAAAAATAAACAAAGAGAGAAGGGGCATTGTTAGTATCCTTTACCACACTTGTGCTTCAGAGTAGCACCATGTTTTTTCTTATGGAGAGTCTCCTATGTTGTCACTTTCATATTCTAGTGGGAATTTTTCATTATAGGATTAGGTGCACACCCACTTAGTTTTCATATTGAGCTTTCATACACTTATAGCTCTTAGTGCATTTGTTGCATGGCAATCCCTACTCCTCGCATTGATATCGATTGATGGGCATCTCCATAGCACGTTGGTTAGCCGCATCGGTGTGAGACTTTCTTACTTTTTGTCTTCTTTATATTTACCCCTATCATCATACTCTATTCCACCCGTAGTGCTATATCCATGGCTTGCGCTCATGTATTGCGTGAGGGTTGAAAAAGCTGAAGCATGTTAAAAAGTATGAACCAATTGCTCGACTTGTCATCATGGTTGTGCATGATAAATACTTTGTGTTAAGAAGACAGAGCATGGCAAGACTATATGATTTTGTAGGTGTAGCGACCCGACCTCAGACGGTCAAGTCTCTATGCTTAAGTGTCATCCCTGGATCGGTATGCTGACACACACAGTACTCGAGGATCTATAACAGAGGTAAATCACATGTGTAAAGTAACGTAAATACTATTACCTCAATCCATATAGCGGAAGTAACAATAAGGTTGTGGATTCCCATCAACACCAACGGCAAAGTTGAGTGTAGAAATCGTAACCCTAACATATCACTTACTCGTCGTAAGATTCCTGCAACATGAGACGTTGCAGCCATATAGGTCAGTACATTGAATGTACTGGCAATTTCACACTGTAAAGCAATGCTGAATAATGGCTATCACTACATGCATATTTGGTTGGTGGAGGCTCTAAGTTTAATTTTTGCATAAAGCTAATTTTTCCCTACAACAAAGGAATATATTTTATTTAACTACCAAGTTGGTTGAAAAAAATTATTGAGAAGGTTCCTCCAACTCAATCCCAAAATAATAATTATAACCCAACAAATTAGTTTAAGTAAAGTGATGAGATCAAATCAATAATTCAAGTACCAGATACTCAAGATGTCCATAACCGGGGACACGACTAATCATGATTAGTTTGTACACTCTGTAGAGGTTTACGCACTTTTCCCCACAAGACTCGATCTACTCCGTTGTATTTCTCGCACTGCATGATGTTTGAGAAACGGATGACCGAGACACAGTCTTTCCGAAGAGGTCCCCTTAACCGATAGATAGGCCGGTACACCTGCACTTTTCCCCACAAGACTCGATCTACTCCGTTGTATTTCTCGCCCTACATGATGTTTGAGAAATGGATGACCGAGACACAGTCTTTCCGAAGAGGTCCCCTTAACCGATAGATAGGCCCGAAGAGGTCCCCTTAATCATGATTAGTTTGTACACTCTGCAGAGGTTTGCGCACTTTTCCCCACAAGACTCGATCTACTCCGTTGTATTTCTCGCACTGCATGATGTTTGAGAAACGGATGACCGAGACACAGTCTTTCCGAAGAGGTCCCCTAAACCGATAGATAGGCTGGTACACCTACAATCCCCTACATCTGCTAGCCCATCATGGAAAGGTTTCCCACAACTTACTCAACTATGCCAGAGCCCATAATGGCTTGTGGCTGCACACGGAAGTTTCTAGCATGAATAATCTTATGATCCCTTTGAGCCTGGGTGGCATTCCATAGGGTGATCACACGGGTACTCCGGGATCCCCTTGGGCAAGCACTGGGTTCTCCAGGTGCCCGGGCAAACCACTGGGTGCTCCAGGGTGCCCCAACCATTCCACCCAGATGTGTGTTAATGTTGCCACCTTAAGATTCCCTTAGTTAAATATAACTCTCACATTTTTCATGAATCTCACATACCAATCCACGTCTACGAGCATAGCAAAGTAGTGCAAGCATAACGCAATAGTAACCAGGGGTTGAATGCAAGACAATAGGTTCCTACCTCATCAACTACTTCCCAATACCCACATGTTAACAATCCTACTCATGCAATGTTTGAGGGTTGAAACTAATGCATAAAAACTGGGTAATGAAGGGATATGATCAAAGTGTGAACTTGCCTTGTACTGTTGATGAAGATGATTCACACTCATAACTCCTGATAGTTCTACTCGTCACACTCCGGTCAATCTATCGTAAGCAAGCAATAGTAACCACACATAAGCAATCATGCAAAAGAATCGAAGAAAAGATCTCAAAAAACCTCAAAAACAAGTAATTAACTCTTGCAACAGAAAACAATTTCTAACAGTACCAAAATTAGGTGGATTTGGTCTTATCAGAAAGTTTAGGTCAAGAGCTTCGATTTGCAAACAGAATCAACCATATCGGAGTTACGAAACTCAAGTTATGAACAAAAGAAGTTTGAATATGAATCTGAAAAAATTTCGAAATTTGAAAATTTCAAAAAGTTGATGTGAGAGGTTCACTCGATAGGTGAAAACAAGATGAAACTATAGGCGCTGGTTTCATCTAATTTGGATGAACGAGTAAAAAGTTATGCTATTTGAAAAATCAGGGTCAAGCTGTTTTACGGAAGAAAAATAGCTACAGCTAAAAGAATTCTAGGTCTAATGTATAAACACGTAAACTAATTGATAATCTAATTATTTTACCGTACTAGTCTAGAAATAATAAACTATGGAAGTATAAAAAAATGAAGAAAGATACATCTAGAAATAATAAACTATGAAAGTATAAAAACACGAAGAAATATACATTTATAAGGTAGAGAAAAGACGACTTCGAAGAGAGGAGACAACTTCCAGAAGTCCCGCCAGAGAGGAGAAAAATATTTTTCTTTAATGAATCTAGTCAAACCAAAATATATTGATTTAATCCGAATCGGATGATTTCTGGAGGCTCTATGAATTTATAGGTGGAAGAGGCTTAGGGGTTAAAGGCTAGGCAATGTGGGACTAAACGTAGACGAGATATAGAAAATAGAGAAAAGAGGCGCCTCGCTTGGGCCTAAAGGCTTTTGGCGGTTCGGCCGGCCGCGCGTGGGACTGAACGTAGACGAGGTATAGGAAGAAAAAAATGATGGGGCGCTGCTACCACTATGTTTCACATGTGGGTGCATATAGTTACGGCGTACGCGCATTGTTTTTTTAATAGAAACAGAAAAAAGAAAAATAAAATAACAAAAATGAAAATAAAATTTTATATAGGCATATTATATATCAAAATTTTCAGAAAAGATTTTCTATAACGTGACATTTTTCTTGTGTCAAATAAGAATCAGAAAAAGTTAAATAAAGCAAAGAGTACTACTGTTGCAATAAAACCCAATAAAAATTATTTTAAAAATACCAAAATGATTTCAAATTTATTTATCTCCAATTTTCTACTGTAGGGAATCATTTTACCCTATTTTCCATATATTTTATTTTTGGAGAAAAAATAATTTGAATAAAACCAAATAACTCCAAATTGAAAATAATTTCAAAGGGACTTTAAATTTGATTCTTTGAAACCTCCAACTCATATTCCATACGATTTGAAAAAGTCATTTTATCTTCTCTCATGAAAATCATTGAGTTGCTTAAAGTTTCTGAATTTGAAATATTTTCAAATGAAACTCAATTTTTTTTCAAAACCCTTTTCATTTATTCAAATGGAAGAAGTCATGTCATCTTCTCTCTAGGTTTTTTTTGATGAAATGAATTTGAATTCATGGAGATCATAAATGCAAATGAAAGTTTGGGAAAGTCCTTTTATTCCCTCTCATTTAACTTTCATAAAGTTTCGAATTTCACTCAATTTCACTCAAGCAACCACACCACAATCAAAACTATTTATTTAATATAACATTCCAAAATTTAGAATTTTGGGATGTTACAGTAGGGATAGCTTTCTTTAGCGTTGATATTTTGAAAGACATGATTGTTTGTTGGGATGCCTAAGTATTGATGTCTTTATGTCAAATTATAGACTATTGCTTTGAATCACTTATGTCTTAATATTCATGCCATGACTAGACATATGATGAAGTTTATGCTAGGTAGCATTCCACATAAAAAATTATCTTTTTTATCATTTACCTACTCGAGGACGAGCAGGAATTAAGCTTGGGGATGCTGATACGTCTCCGTCGTATCTATATTTTTTTTATTGTTTCATGCCAATATTATATCATTTTCACATACTTTTGGCAACTTTTTATATGATTTATTAGACTAACGTATTGATCCAGTGCCAAGTGTTCCTGTTTTCTGCATGTTTTTTGTGTCGCAGAGTATCCATATCAAATGAAGTCCAAATGCAATAAAATTTCACGGAGAATTATTTTGGAATATATGTGATTTTTGGGAGTTGGAATCACTGCAAATGGAGGCCCATGGTGGGCACAACCCACCAGGGCGCGCCAGAGGAGCCAGGCGTGTCGTTGTGGGTTGTGCTCACCTGGTACGTCAGTTGGACCTCTACTTCGGGTGCAAGGAAGCTTATATCTGAAAAAATCGTGTTAAAATCTAAGCGCAATAGGAGTTACGGATCTCTGGGAATATAAGAAACGGTTTTCGGCCAGATCTGGGGAGCGCGAAACAGAAGAGAACAGAGAGGGAGATCCAATCTCGGAGGGGTTCCCGCCCCTCCGCGGCCATGGAGGCCATGGACCAGAGGGGGAACTCTCCTCCCATCTAGGGGGGAGGCCAAGGAAGAAGAAGGAGGGGGGCTCTCTCCCCCTCTCTCCCGGTGGCGCCGGAGTGCCGCTGGGGGCAACGATCGGGACAGCGATCTACATCAACAATCTTGCTACCGTCAACACCAACTCTCTCCCCCTCTATGCAGCGGTGTAAGACCTCTTCTCCCCGCTGTAATCTCTACTTAAACATGGTGCTCAACTCCATATATTATTTCCCAATGATCTATGGTTATCCTATGATGTTTGAGTAGATCCGTTTTGTCCTGTGGGTTAATCGTGGTCTTGGTTGGTATGATTGTATATTTTATTTATGTGCTGTCCTACGGTGCCCTCCGTCTCGCGCAAACATGAGGGGCCCCCGCTGTAGGGTGTTGCAATATGTTCATGGTTCGCTTACGGTGGGTTGCGAGAGTGACAGAAACTTAAACCCGAGTTGGTGGGGTATGACGTATGGGAATAAAGAGGACTTGATACTTAATGCTATGGTTGGGTTTCACAACCTTAATGACCTTTAGTAGTTGCGGATGCTTGCTAGAGTTCCAATCATAAGTGCATATGATCCAAGTAGAGAAAGTATGTTAGCTCATGCCTCTCCCTCATATAAAGTTGCAAGAATGATTACCGGTACTTGTTATCGATTGCCTAGGGACAAATAACTTTCTTGTTGACACAAACCCTTCTACTAAACACCTAACTTTTATTATCTTGCAAAGTACTTCTAGTTTTGTTCTTGCAAAGTAATTCTAGCATCACTCCTACAAACTATTTTCATACCTGTTTCCGATAAAGCAAACGTCAAGTGTGCGTAGAGTTGTATCGGTGGTCGATAGAACTTGAGGGAATATTTGTTCTGCCTTTAGTTCCTCGTTGGGTTCGACACTCTTATTTATCAAAAAAGGCTGCAAACGATCCCCTATACTTGTGGGTTATCAATATTAGCTCTTTAGATGAATGGAGAACCCAAGCTTATGAAAATGCTAAGTTATTCAAAGAAAAAGTTAAAAGATGGCATGACAAAAGAATCCAAAAGTGTGAGTTTAAAGTTGGAGAATATGTTTTTCTGTACAACTCTCGTTTTAGATTCTTTGCAGGAAAACTCCTCTCAAAATGGGAAGGCCCCTATGTTATCGAGGAGGTTTATCGGTCTGGAGCCATTAAAATAAATAATGCCGAAGGTACTAATCCGAAGGTTGTCAATGGGCAACGAATAAAACATTATATCTCAGGTACGCCCATTAATGAAAGTAATATTATCCAAACTTTGACGTTGGAAGAACACATAAAAGGGTCCTTTCGGAACACTCAAAAAATGTGAAAATAAGGAGGTACGTGATACAGTAAGTAAATGGACTCCAAAAAATCCGTAAAAATATTTTTTGTTAGATTTGGAATATTTTGAAAAATAGGAAAATAAGAAACTTCCAGGAAGCGTACCCTGGTGGGCACAAGACACCAGGCGCACCCAGGTGGGTTGTGCCCACCTGGGACACCTTCCGGACTCCGTTTTTCTACAGCTTGCTTGTCCCCCAAGATAAAAAATCTATATATACTCCCCGAACCTGTTAACCACCGTATGGCGGAGAAATCCTCTGTTCTCTTTTCTTGCTGTTTTCTTTCAGATCCCATCTACCATGTCCACCTCAAGCTCCTCCAAGGAAAAGTTCTTCAAGAACGTCATCCACCCATATTTGCGGGAGGTGGTGCAGCACCCTCAGGTCATCCAGATGCATGAAGGGTTGCTCCACATCCGCGATGTGCAAGGTCCCAAAGGGACCGAAACTATGGAGGCTAGGCTCGAAGCTATGGAGCAGGACGTCTTCCGGTGCAAGGGGATGGTGGATCGTGGACTCAACGCCAATCACCTCATGATCACGGACCTCTTTCGTGATCTCAAGGTGGATGGCAAGCCCATGAAGGACATCGTCTTCACCCTCAACGAGCAAATCAACTTCCTCCAAAGCCATATCTATGATCTCCAAAACCAAGTCTTTGAATATGAGGCGAGGTTCAAAGGTATGAGTTTGGCTGCTAGTTGCAGGACCCACGAGACTCACTCCTCCTCTTATGATGGTGGACCACTGCCATGGAAATCCGAGGACAAGATCTCATCACCACCATCATCTTCTTCACCACCAAAAGAAAACTGAGTATCGGGTATGGGCACTCCCCTTGGCTTCCGCCAAGCTTGGGGGAGGTGCCCCGATATCGTATCATCCCACTATCTTTTTGCCTTTACTTATTTTAGTTCGATCTTTTTGCTTTAGATGAATAAAAGTTTAGCTCAATCCTTTCTTCTTTGAGAGTTTTCTTAGTGATCTATCCTTGTAATCGTGTGCAAGATATATAATAAAGTTTAGTTTCAGTTTTGCTTTCTTTACTTTCATGTTGCAAATAAAAGAAAAGAAATAATGAAGAAAAGGAGAAAGGAAATAAATAAATAAAAAGAAAGAAATTATGAAAAAGATCATATACTAATCTTATGGTAGGTGATGACACCACATAAGGAAAAGTATAAGTAGAAAATTTTATTAGAGATTGGCAAACATAGCATTAGTCAATGATGCAACACATGAAAGAACTAATAAGGGAAGAGAAGATTCGCATATAAATATACTATCCTAGAAATCTTTTATGATTGTGAGCCCTCATCAAAATATTATATGCCAAAATTGTTGACATTGGACAAGGGAGACAACTTAATGGTTTATGTTTGTTTATATTCACATAGAAGTCATATTGTCATAGATCCTTTAACGTGTGGTGCTTGCCCCCTATCTTGCTAGCCAAAAATTCCACACTAAGTAGAGATACTACTTGTGCATCCAAAAACCCTTAAACCTGAATCTTATTTTCAAGTGTCCACCATACCTACATATGGATTGAGCAAGATCCCTCGAGTAAGTTGTCATCGGTGCAAAAAGGCACTAAAAATTGGTTCTAAAAGTGTGAGATCATTTAGTGTAAGAGAAAATTGAGCGTTGCACGAACTTGTGATGGTGAAGAATAAAAGCAATAGACTGCATAATAAATGTTGCTATCACAAGGGGCAATGCAACGTGACGTTCTTTTGCATTAAGGGGTTGAGCATGCAAACATATAAGCGCATGGCAACCTCTGCTTCCCTCTGCGAAGGGCCTATCTTTTACTTTTATGTATTTACTGATGCGACTTGAAGCTACGTCGGTATTTCCCCAAAGAGAAAGGGATGATGCAGCACAGCAGCGGTAGGTATTTCCCTCAGATGAGACCAAGGTTATCGAACCAGTAGGAGAACCAAGCAACACAATGTAAAACATCCCCTGCACACAGATACCAAATCCTCGCAACCCACGTGTTAAAGGGGTTGTCAATCCCTTCTGGGTACGACGCCTCAAGTAGGCAAACGAACGTGAGATAAATTTCTAGTAAATTGATAGATCGAATGCCAAATAAAATAAATAAGGATAAATTGCAGCAAGGTATTTTTGTATTTTTGGTTTATTAGATCTGAAAATAAATGCAAAAGAAAATAGATCGCAAAGGCAAATAATATGAGAAAGAGACCCGGGGGCCGTAGGTTTCACTAGTGGCTACTCTCAAGAAAAATAGCAAACGGTGGGTGAACAAATTACTGTTGGGCAATTGATAGAACCTCAAATACTCATGACGATATCCAGGCAATGATCATTACATAGGCATCACGTCCAAGATTAGTAGACTGACTCCTGCCTGCATCTACCACTATTACTCCACACATCGACCGCTATCCAGCATGCATCTAGTGTATTAAGTTCATGGAAAAACGGAGTAATGCAATAAGAACGATGACATGATGTAGACAAGATCTATCTATGTAGAGATAGACCCCATCGTTTTATCCTTAGTAGCAACGATACATACGTGTCGGTTCCCTTTCTGTCACTGGGATCAAGCACCGTAAGATTGGACCCACTACAAAGCACCTCTTCCCGTTGCAAGATAGACAGATCAAGTTGGCCAAACAAAACCCAAATATCGGAGAACAAATACGAGGCTATAAGTAATCATGCATAAAAGAGATCAAAGAAACTCAAATACTTTCATGGATATAAAATGATAGATCTGATCATAAACTGAAAGTTCATCGATCCCAACAAACACACCGCAAAAGAGTTACATCATATGGATCTCCAAGAGACCATTGTATTGAGAATCCAGCGAGAGAGAGAGAGAGAGAGGAAGCCATCTAGCTACTAACTATGGACCCGAAGGTCTACAAAGAACTACTCACGCATCATCGAAGAGGCACCAATGGAGGTGGTGAACCCCATCCGAGATGGTGTCTAGATTGGACCTGGTGGTTCTGGACTCTGCGGCGGCTGGATGGATATTTCATCGACTCCCCTAGGGTTCTGGAAATATTGGGATATTTATAGAGCAAATTGGCGGTCCGGGGGGCACCCGAGGTGGGCACAACCCACCAGGGCGCGCCCTAGTGGGTTGTGCCCTCCTCGAGGCACTGTTGGGAATCGTAGCATAATTTTAAAATTTTCCTACGCTCACCAAGATGCATCTATGGAGTCTACTAGCAACGAGGGGAAGGGAGTGCATCTACATACCGTTGTAGATCGCGAGCGGAAGCGTTCCAATGAACGTGGATGACGGAGTCGTACTCGCCGTGATCCAAATCACCGATGACCGAGTGCCGAACGTACAGCACCTCCGCGTTCAACACACGTACGGTGCAGCGACGTCTCCTCCTTCTTGATCCAGCAAGGGGGAAGGAGAGGTTAATGGAGATCCAACAGCACGACGGCGTGGTGGTGGATGTAGCGGGTCTCCGGCAGGGCTTCGCCGAGCTTCTGCGAGAGAGAGAGAGGTGTTGCAGGGGAGGAGGGAGGCGCCAAAGGCTGTAGTGTGCTGCCCTCCCTCCCCCCTTTATATAGGCCCCCTGGGGGGGTGCGCAGCCCTAGGAGATGGGATCTCCAAGGGGGGGGGCGGCGGCCAAGGGGGAAAGGGGTTGCCTTGCCCCCCAAGGCAAGGGGGAACTCCCCCCTAGGGTTCCCAACCCTAGGCGCATGGGGGGGAGGCCCAAGGAGGCGCCCCAGCCCACTAGGGGCTGGTTCCCCTCCACTTTCAGCCCACGGGGCCCTCCGGGACAGGTGGCCCCACCCGGTGGACCCCCGGGACCCTTCAGGTGGTCCCGGTACAATACCGATAACCCCCGAAACTTTCCCGGTGGCCGAAACAGGACTTCCTATATATAATTCTTCACCTCCGGACCATTCCGGAACCTCTCGTGACGTCCGGGATCTCATCCGGGACTCCGAACAACTTTCGGGTTTCTGCATACATATATCTCTACAACCCTAGCGTCACCGGACCTTAAGTGTGTAGACCCTACGAGTTCGGGAGACATGCAGACATGACCGAGACGCCTCTCCGGTCAATAACCAACAGCGGGATCTGGATACCCATGTTGGCTCCCACATGTTCCACGATGATATCATCGGGTGAACCACGGTGTCGAGGATTCAATCAATCCGTATGCAATTCCCTTTGTCAACCGGTATGTTACTTGCCCGAGATTCGATCGTCGGTATCCCAATACCTAGTTCAATCTCGTTACCGGCAAGTCTCTTTACTCGTACCGCAATGCATGATCCCTTGACTAACGCCTTAGTCACATTGAGCTCATTATGATGATGCATTACCGAGTGGGCCCAGAGATACCTCTCCGTTTACACGGAGTGACAAATCCCAGTCTCGATCCGTGCCAACCCAACAGACACTTTCGGAGATACCCGTAATGCACCTTTATAGTCACCCAGTTACGTTGTGACGTTTGGCACACCCAAAGCACTCCTACGGTATCCGGGAGTTGCACGATCTCATGGTCTAAGGAAAAGATACTTGACATTGGAAAAGCTCTAGCAAACGAAACTACACGATCTTTTATGCTATGCTTAAGTTGGGTCTTGTCCATCACATCATTCTCCTAATGATGTGATCCCGTTATCAATGACATCCATGTCCATAGTCAGGAAACCATGACTATCTGTTGATCAATGAGCTAGTCAACTAGAGGCTTACTAGGGACAGGTTGTGGTCTATGTATTCACACATGTATTACGATTTCCGGACAATACACTTATAGCATGAATAATAGACTATTATCATGAACACAGAAATATAATGATAACCATTTATTATTGCCTCTAGGGCATATTTCCAACAGTCTCCCACTTGCACTAGAGTCAATAATCTAGTTACATTGTGATGAATCGAACACCCATTGCGTCCTGGTGTTGATCATGTTTTGCCCTAGGGAGAGGTTTAGTCAACGGATCTGCTACATTCAGGTCCGTGTGTACTTTACAAATATCTATGTCTCCATTTCGAACACTTTCACGAATGGAGTTGAAGCGACGCTTGATATGTCTGGTCTTCCTGTGAAACCTGGGCTCCTTCGCAAGGGCAATAGCTCCAGTGTTGTCACAAAAGAGAGTCATCGGGCCCGACGCATTGGGAATCACCCCTAGGTCGGTAATGAACTCCTTCATCCAGACTGCTTCCTGTGCTGCCTCCGAGGCTGCCATGTATTCCGCTTCACATGTAGATCCTGCCACGACGCTTTGCTTGCAACTGCACCAGCTTACTGCTCCTCTATTCAAAATATACACGTATCCGGTCTGTGACTTCGAGTCATCCGGATCTGTGTCGAAGCTAGCGTCGACGTAACCCTTTACGACGAGCTCTTCGTCACCTCCATAAACGAGAAACATATCCTTAGTCCTCTTCAGGTACTTCAGGATATTCTTGACCGCTGTCCAGTGTTCCTTGCCGGGATTACTTTGGTACCTTCCTACCAAACTTACGGCAAGGTTTACATCAGGTCTGGTACACAGCATGGCATACATAATAGACCCTATGGCCGAGGCATAGGGGATGACACTCATCTCTTCTATATCTTCTGCCGTGG
This sequence comes from Triticum aestivum, assembly GCF_018294505.1. Taxonomy (NCBI): domain Eukaryota; kingdom Viridiplantae; phylum Streptophyta; class Magnoliopsida; order Poales; family Poaceae; genus Triticum; species Triticum aestivum. Next base: position 459,750,793 of record NC_057799.1, read on the forward strand.
TCGGGCATTGAGCCGTGCTCAATTGCACACCTTGCAATACAGGCAAGAACCCCTTCTTGGACTGATCCATACTGAACTTCTTCAATATCTTGTCAAGGTATGTACTCTGTGAAAGACCAATGAGGCGTCTTGATCTATCTCTATAGATCTTGATGCCTAATATGTAAGCAGCTTCTCCAAGGTCCTTCATTGAAAAACACTTATTCAAATAGGCCTTTATACTTTCCAAGAATTCTATATCATTTCCCATCAATAGTATGTCATCCACATATAATATGAGAAATGCTACAGAGCTCCCACTCACTTTCTTGTAAACACAGGCTTCTCCATAAGTCTGTGTAAACCCAAACGCTTTGATCATCTCATCAAAGCGAATGTTCCAACTCCGAGATGCTTGCACCAGCCCATAGATTGAGCGCTGGAGCTTGCATACTTTGTTAGCATTCTTAGGATCGACAAAACCTTCCGGCTGCATCATATACAACTCTTCCTTAAGGAAGCCGTTAAGGAATGCCGTTTTGACGTCCATCTGCCATATCTCATAATCATAGTATGCGGCAATTGCTAACATGATTCGGACGGACTTCAGCTTCGCTACGGGTGAGAAAGTCTCATCGTAGTCAACCCCTTGAACTTGTCGATAACCCTTAGCGACAAGTCGAGCTTTGTAGATGGTCACATTACCATCCGCGTCCGTCTTCTTCTTAAAGATCCATTTGTTTTCTATGGCTCGCCGCTCATCGGGCAAGTCAGTCAAAGTCCATACTTTGTTTTCATACATGGATTCTATCTCGGATTTCATGGCTTCTAGCCATTTGTCGGAATCCGGGCCCGCCATCGCTTCTTCATAGTTCGAAGGTTCACCGTTGTCTAACAACATGATTTCCAAGACAGGGTTGCCGTACCACTCTGGTGCGGAACGTGTCCTTGTGGACCTACGAAGTTCAGTAACTTGATCTGAAGTTTCATGATCATCATCATTAACTTCCTCCCCAGTCGGTGTAGGCACCACAGGAACATTTTCCCGCGCTGCGCTACTTTCCGGTTCGGAAGGGGTGACTATCACCTCATCAAGTTCCACTTTCCTCCCACTCAATTCTTTCGAGAGAAACTCCTTCTCTAGAAAGGACCCGTTCTTGGCAACGAAGATCTTGCCTTCGGATCTGAGGTAGAAGGTATACCCAATAGTTTCCTTAGGGTATCCTATGAAGACGCATTTTTCCGATTTGGGTTCGAGCTTTTCAGGTTGAAGTTTCTTGACATAAGCATCGCATCCCCAAACTTTTAGAAACGACAGCTTAGGTTTCTTCCCAAACCATAATTCATACGGTGTCGTCTCAACGGATTTAGACGGTGCCCTATTTAAAGTGAATGCGGCAGTCTCTAAAGCATAACCCCAAAATGAGAGCGGTAAATCGGTAAGAGACATCATAGATCGCACCATATCCAATAGAGTGCGATTACGACGTTCGGACACACCATTTCTCTGAGGTGTTCCAGGCGGCGTGAGTTGTGAAACTATTCCACATTTCCTTAAGTGTGTACCAAATTCGTGACTTAAATATTCTCCACCACGATCTGATCGTAAGAATTTTATTTTCCTGTCACGTTGATTCTCGACTTCACTCTGAAATTCCTTGAACTTTTCAAAGGTTTCAGACTTGTGTTTCATTAGGTAGACATATCCATATCTACTTAAATCATCAGTGAGAGTGAGAACATAACGATATCCTCCGCGAGCCTCAACACTCATTGGACCGCACACATCGGTATGTATGATTTCCAATAAGTTGGTTGCTCGCTCCATTGTTCCGGAGAACGGAGTCTTGGTCATCTTACCCATGAGGCATGGTTCGCACGTGTCAAATGATTCGTAATCAAGAGACTCCAAAAGTCCATCTGCATGGAGCTTCTTCATGCGCTTGACACCAATGTGACCAAGGCGGCAGTGCCACAAGTATGTGGGACTATCGTTATCAACTTTACATCTTTTGGTATTCACACTATGAACATGTGTAACATCACGTTCGAGATTCATCAAAAATAAACCATTGACCAGCGGGGCATGACCATAAAACATATCTCTCAAATAAATAGAACAACCATTATTCTCAGATTTAAATGAGTAGCCATCTCGAATTAAACGAGATCCAGATACAATGTTCATGCTCAAAGCTGGCACTAAATAACAATTATTGAGGTTTATAACTAATCCCGTGGGTAGATGCAGAGGTAGCGTGCCGACGGCGATCACATCGACCTTGGAACCATTCCCGACGCGCATCGTCACCTCGTCCTTTGCCAGTCTCCGTTTATTCCGTAGTTCCTGATTTGAGTTACAAATATGAGCAACCGCACCGGTATCAAATACCCAGGAGCTACTATGAGTACTGGTAAGGTACACATCAATTACTTGTATATCACATATACCTTGGGTGTTGCCGGCCTTCTTCTTGTCCGCTAAATATTTGGGGCAGTTCCGCTTCCAGTGACCACTTCCCTTGCAATAAAAGCACTCAGTCTCGGGCTTGGGTCCATTCCTTGACTTCTTCCCGGTAACTGGTTTACCGGGCGCGGCAACTCCCTTGCCATCCTTCTTGAAGTTCTTCTTACCCTTGCCCTTTTTGAACTTGGTGGTTTTATTCACCATCAACACTTGATGTTCTTTTCTGATCTCCCCTTCCGCTGATTTCAGCATTGAATATACCTCGGGAATGGTCTTTTTCCATCCCCTGCATATTGTAGTTCATCACAAAGCTCTTGTAGCTTGGTGGAAGCGACTGGAGGATTCTGTCAATGACCGCGTCATCCGGGAGATTAACTCCCAGCTGAGACAAGCGGTTGTGCAACCCAGACATTCTGAGTATGTGCTCACTAACAGAACTGTTCTCCTCCATTTTACAGCTGAAGAACTTGTCAGAGACTTCATATCTCTCGACCCGGGCATGAGCTTGAAAAACCAGTTTCAGCTCCTCGAACATCTCGTATGCTCCATGTTTCTCAAAACGCTTTTGGAGACCCGGTTCTAAGCTGTAAAGCATGCCACACTGAACGAGGGAGTAATCATCAGCACGTGATTCCCAAGCGTTCATAACGTCTTGGTTCTCTGGGATTGGTGCTTCACCTAGCGGTGCTTCTAAGACATAATCTTTCTTGGCTGCTATGAGGATGATCCTGAGGTTCCGGACCCAGTCCGTATAGTTGCTGCCATCATCTTTCAGCTTGGTTTTCTCTAGGAACGCGTTGAAATTGAGGACAACGTGGGCCATTTGATCTACAATACATAGTGTAAAGATTTAGACTAAGTTCATGATAATTAAGTTCATATAATCAAATTATTTAATGAACTCCCACTCAGATAGACATCCCTCTAGTCATCTAAGTGAAACATGATCCGAATTCGACTAGGCCGTGTCCGATCATCACGTGAGACGGACTAGTCAAGATCGGTGAACATCTCCATGTTGATCGTATCTTCTATACGACTCATGCTCGACCTTTCGGTCCTCCGTGTTCCGCGGCCATGTCTGTACATGCTAGGCTCGTCAAGTCAACCTAAGTGTATTGCGTGTGTTCCGAGGCCATGTCTGTACATGCTAGGCTCGTCAACACCCGTTGTATTCGAACGTAAGAATCTATCACACCCGATCATCACGTGGTGCTTCGAAACGACGAACCTTCGCAACGGTGCACAGTTAGGGTGAACACTTTCTTGAAATTATTATAAGGGATCATCCTACTTGCTACCGTCGTTCTAAGCAAATAAGATGCAAAAACATGATAAACATCACATGCAATCAAATAGTGACACGATATGGCCAATATCATCATGCTCCTTTGATCTCCATCTTCGGGGCACCATGATCATCTTTGTCACCGGCATGACACCATGATCTCCATCATCATGATCTCCATCATTGTGTCTTCATGAAGTCGTCACGCCAACAATTACTTCTACTTCTATGGCTAATGTGTTTAGCAATAAAGTAAAGTAAATTACATGGCGTTATTCAATGACACGCAGGTCATGCAAAATAATAAAGACAACTCCTATGGCTCCTGCCGGTTGTCATACTCATCGACATGCAAGTCGTGATTCCTATTACAAGAATATGATCAATCTCATACATCACATATATCATTCATCACATCTTCTGGCCATATCACATCACATAGCACTTGCTGCAAAAACAAGTTAGACGTCCTCTAATTGTTGTTGCAAGTTTTTTACGTGGTTTGTAGGTTTCTAGCAAGAACGTTTTCTTACCTACATATGACCACAACGTGATTTGCCAATTTCTATTTACCCTTCATAAGGACCCTTTTCATCGAATCCGTTCCGACTAAAGTAGGAGAGATAGACACCCGCTAGCCACCTTATGCAACTAGTGCATGTCAGTCAGTGGAACCTGTCTCACGTAAGCGTACGTGTAAGGTCGGTCCGGGCCGCTTCATCCTACAATGCCGCCGAAACAAGAAACGACTAGTAGCGGCAAGAAGAATTGGCAAACTCAACGCCCACAACTGCTTTGTGTTCTACTCGTGCATAGTAACTACGCATAGGCCTGGCTTTGATACCACTGTTGGGAATCGTAGCATAATTTTAAAATTTTCCTACGCTCACCAAGATGCATCTATGGAGTCTACTAGCAACGAGGGGAAGGGAGTGCATCTACATACCGTTGTAGATCGCGAGCGGAAGCGTTCCAATGAACGTGGATGACGGAGTCGTACTCGCCGTGATCCAAATCACCGATGACCGAGTGCCGAACGTACAGCACCTCCGCGTTCAACACACGTACGGTGCAGTGACGTCTCCTCCTTCTTGATCCAGCAAGGGGGAAGGAGAGGTTGATGGAGATCCAACAGCACGACGGCGTGGTGGTGGATGTAGCGGGTCTCCGGCAGGGCTTCGCCGAGCTTCTGCGAGAGAGAGAGAGGTGTTGCAGGGGAGGAGGGAGGCGCCAAAGGCTGTAGTGTGCTGCCCTCCCTCCCCCCCTTTATATAGGCCCCCTGGGGGGGTGCGCAGCCCTAGGAGATGGGATCTCCAAGGGGGGGGGGCGGCGGCCAAGGGGGAAAGGGGTTGCCTTGCCCCCCAAGGCAAGGGGGAACTCCCCCCTAGGGTTCCCAACCCTAGGCGCATGGGGGGAGGCCCAAGGAGGCGCCCCAGCCCACTAGGGGTTGGTTCCCCTCCACTTTCAGCCCACGGGGCCCTCCGGGACAGGTGGCCCCACCCGGTGGACCCCCGGGACCCTTCAGGTGGTCCCGGTACAATACCGATAACCCCCGAAACTTTCCCGGTGGCCGAAACAGGACTTCCTATATATAATTCTTCACCTCCGGACCATTCCGGAACCTCTCGTGACGTCCGGGATCTCATCCGGGACTCCGAACAACTTTCGGGTTTCCGCATACATATATCTCTACAACCCTAGCGTCACCGGACCTTAAGTGTGTAGACCCTACGGGTTCGGGAGACATGCAGACATGACCGAGACGCCTCTCCGGTCAATAACCAACAGCGGGATCTGGATACCCATGTTGGCTCCCACATGTTCCACGATGATATCATCGGGTGAACCACGGTGTCGAGGATTCAATCAATCCGTATGCAATTCCCTTTGTCAACCGGTATGTTACTTGCCCGAGATTCGATCGTCGGTATCCCAATACCTAGTTCAATCTCGTTACCGGCAAGTCTCTTTACTCGTACCGCAATGCATGATCCCGTGACTAACGCCTTAGTCACATTGAGCTCATTATGATGATGCATTACCGAGTGGGCCCAGAGATACCTCTCCGTTTACACGGAGTGACAAATCCCAGTCTCGATCCGTGCCAACCCAACAGACACTTTCGGAGATACCCGTAATGCACCTTTATAGTCACCCAGTTACGTTGTGACGTTTGGCACACCCAAAGCACTCCTACGGTATCCGGGAGTTGCACGATCTCATGGTCTAAGGAAAAGATACTTGACATTGGAAAAGCTCTAGCAAACGAAACTACACGATCTTTTATGCTATGCTTAAGTTGGGTCTTGTCCATCACATCATTCTCCTAATGATGTGATCCCGTTATCAATGACATCCAATGTCCATAGTCAGGAAACCATGACTATCTGTTGATCAACGAGCTAGTCAACTAGAGGCTTACTAGGGACAGGTTGTGGTCTATGTATTCACACATGTATTACGATTTCCGGACAATACACTTATAGCATGAATAATAGACTATTATCATGAACACAGAAATATAATAATAACCATTTATTATTGCCTCTAGGGCATATTTCCAACAGGCACCCCCCAGGCGCACCCAGGGCCCATTACATTGCTTCTGGTCCAGAAAAAATCTCCGTGAAGTTTCATTGCGTTTGGACTCCGTCTGATATTGATTTCCTGCGATGTAAAAAACATGCAGAAAACAACAACTGGCACTTGGCACTATGTCAATAGGTTAGTACCAAAAAATGATATAAAATGACTATAAAATGATTATAAAACATCCAAGATTGATAATATAACAGCATGGAACAAGCAAAAATTATAGATACGTTGGAGACGTATCAGCATCCCCAAGCTTAACTCCTACTCGTCCTCGAGTAGGGAAGTGATAAAAACAGAATTTTTGATGTGGAATGCTGCCTATCATGTCATATCATATTCTTTCTTTATAGCATGGACATTTGGACTTTTATATTGTTCAAAGCAATAGTCTAGTTTTGACATGATAATTTAAATACTCAAGCATACAACAAGCAACCATGTCTTTCAAAATATCAACGCTAAAATAAGTTATCCCTAGCCCATCATGCTCAACCATTGATCCATTCATGAAACACACTCGCATATTAGTTACACCCAATATTCAAGTACGATCATATTGCCTCCTAGTTGGTGCTTCTGTAAGAGAAGATGGAGACTCAAATTCAAAATAAAAATTGCATAAAGTAAAAGAAAGGCCCTTCGCAGAGGGAAGTAGGGATTTGTAGAGGTGCTAGAGCCCAAAGCGAAAAACTTAGAGATAAAAACATTTTGGGAGGTGTATCCATCCCACCAACGAAAACGACTTAGAGTTGCCAACACTTTCCATGCTAGATACATCATAGGTGGTTCCCAAACAGAAAATAAAGTTTATTCCTTTTTCAACCATACTTTCACTTTCCATGGCTAGCCGAATCCACGGTTGCCTTCCATACCAACACTTCCCAAGGAATTTATTATTTGACAGCATAAAGTAAATTCATTTTTCATTTCGGGACTGGGCATCCCTAATACCTTTGCCTTACTCTCGTGCAATGACAAGTGAATAAACACTCATCTTGAGAATAACACATCTATCATGGAAAATATTAGCCACCCCTCACCGCTCCGCGAGCGAAACAAACACACGAAAGAGAAGTTTATTTTGAAAATTAGAGATGGCAAATGCAAATTTGCTTAGAACGGCAAAAGAATACCACATATAGGTAGATATAGTGGACTCATGTGGCAAAACTGGTTTAATGGTTTTTGGATGCACAAGTAGAAATCATACTTAGTACAAAATGAAGGCTAGCAAAAGATTGAGAAGCAACCAACCAAGAAACGGATAATCTCATAAGCGAGCATTAAGCATAATTACCTCCGAATAATGCACCACAAGTAGGATATAATTTCATTGCATAATTATTGACTTTCGTACTTGCATAGGGAATCACAAACCTTAACACCAATATTCTTACTAAAGCATAATTACTCATCAACATAACTCACATATCACATCATCATATCTCAAAACTATTACTAAGAATCAAGTTTATTGTGTCCAATGATCTTCATGAAAGTTTTTATTATATCCTTCTTGGATATCTATCACTTTGGGACTAATTTTCATGTGTTGCTTTTCATAAGCTCAGACAAATATAAGTGAAGATCATGAGCATACTTTTTTCTTTCTCTCAAATTAATTTAAGTGAAGCAAGAGAGAATTTCTTGAAAATTTTAATAACTCTCAAATAAATCTAAGTGAAGCAAGAGTGCATTTCTTCAAAAATACTAAGCACACCGTGCTAAAAAAGATATAAGTGAAGCACTAGAGTAAGTCCATAGCTCATAAATTTTTTAGTGAAGCATAGAGAGCAATTCTAACAAGTCATGACATAATTTTGGCTCTCCTAAATAGGTGTGTCAAGCGAGGAATCAAGACTTAAAACACAAAATAAAACAAGCAAAGACTCATATCATAGAAGACGCTCCAAGCAAAACACATATTATGTGACGAAAAAAAATATAGCTTTGAGTAAAATACTGATGGTCGTTAGAAGAAAGAGGGGATGCCAGCCGGGGGCATCCCCAAGCTTAGTTGGTTGTTCATTTTTGGATAATAGCTTGGGATGCCGGGGCATCCCCAAGCTTAGGCTCTTCTATCCTTTATTCCTTCATCCATCGTAAGATAACCCAAAACTTGAAAAATTCAATCACGCAAAACTCAACAAAACCTTCGTGAGATCCGTTAGTAAAAGAAAGAAAATCACTACTATAAGTACTGTACCAAACCAATTCATATTTTGTTTTTGCATTATATCTACTGTATTCCAACTTTTCTATGGCAAAAACTCATCAAAGAAAACCATAGAGCCATCAAAATAAGCACAGCACACAAAGAAAACAGAATCTGTCAAAACAGAACAGTCTGTAGCAATCTGACTATTTCGAAAACTTCTGAAACTCCGAAAATTCTGAAAAAATAGGACAACCTGAACAATTTGTATATTAATCTACTGTAAAAAATTCAGAGTTTTTCGTCACTTCTATAATTTTTAGAAATTCTAACTCTGGACGCAAAGTTTCTGTATTTTCCAGCAAGATTAAACAACTATCACCCAAGAAGATCCTATAGGTCTTGCTTGACACAAACACTAATTAAAACACAAACACAATCATAACAGTAGAATAATTGTGCAAACACTCAAAAACAGAAAGCAAAAAAGCAAAAATAAATTTTATTCATTGGGTTGCCTCCCAACAAGCACTATAGTTTTACGCCCTTAGCTAGGCAAAATATTTCAATGATGCTCACACAACAGATAATAATCGAAACATAAAGAGAGCATCATGAAACATGTAACAAACACATTTAAGTCTAACATACTTCCTATGCATAGTAATTTTATAGGAAAACAAATTATCAAGAAAAGAAACATCTAGCATAAGCAAAGGAGAGGAATAAAACATTGACAATCTCAACACAACGAGAGGAAATTTAATAACATGAAAATTTCTACAACCATATTTTCCTCTCTCATAATAATTATATGTAGGATAATAATCAAATTCAATAATATAACTATCATATAAAATTTTCTCTTTATGATCCACATGCATGCAAAGTTGACACTCTTCCAAAATAGTGGGATTATCATCAAATAAAGTCATGACCTCTCCAAACCCACTTTCATCAAAAAATTCATAAGATTGAACACTCTCCAAATATCTGGGATTTTTTTAGCTAAAGTTGACACTCTTCCAAACCCACTTTCAATACTATCGCAAACATATTCATCATGAGGCTTAAATAAAGTTTCAAGATCATAAAAACATTATCACGCCAATCATGATCATTGCAATAAGTAGCGAACATGACAAAACAAGCATACCCAAACTTGGGGTTTTGCATATTATTAGCACAATTGACATTAATAGAATTTATAGTAAAATTATTGCAATCATGCTTCTCATTCAAGGAGCTATCATGAATCACTTCATAAATTTCTTCATCACAATTTTCAGATTCACGATTCTCAAGCAAAACTTCATAAAGATAATCTAGTGCACTCAACTCACTAGCAATTAGTTCATCATGATTGGATCTTTTAAAAATATTAGCAAGTGGATGGGGATCCATATCAATAGATTTTTAGCAAGCGAAGATGCAAGAATATAGAAGGCACATGGCAACACAAGCAAACAAAAGATCTCACGGGTAAAAGGCAAACGAAAAAGAGGGGCGAATAAAAACGGCAAATTTTTGTGAAGTGGGGGAGAGGAAAATGAGAGGAAAATGGCAAATAATGTAAATTGCAAGGAGATGAGATTTGTGATTAGGAACCTGGTATATGTTGAAGATCCTCCCCGGCAACGGCGCCAGAAATTCATTTTGATGCGGCTTGAAGCTACGTCGGTATTTCCCCAAAGAGGAAGGGATGATGCAGCACATCAGCGGTAGGTATTTTCTTCAGATGAGACCAAGGTTATCAAACCAGTAGGAGAACCAAGCAACACAACGTAAAACAACCCCTGCACACAGATAACAAATCCTCACAACCCGACGTGTTAAAGGGGTTGTCAATCCCTTCCGGGTACGGCGCCTCAAGTAGGCAAACGAACATGAGATAAATTTGTAGTAAATTGATAGATCGAATGCCAAATAAAGTAAATAAGGATAAATTGCAGCAAGGTATTTTTGTATTTTTGGTTTAGTAGATCTAAAAATAAATGCAAAAGAAAATAGATCGCAAAGGCAAATAATATGAGAAAGAGACCCGGGGGCCGTAGGTTTCACCAGTGGCTTCTCTCGAGAAAAATAGCAAACGGTGGGTGAACAAATTACTGTTGGGCAATTAATAGAATCTCAAATACTCATGACGATATCCAGGAAATGATCATTACATAGGCATCACATCCAAGATTAGTAGACTGACTCCTGCCTGCATCTACTACTATTACTCCACACATCGACCGCTATCCAGCATGCATCTAGTGTATTAAGTTCATGAAAAAATGGAATAATGAAATAAGAACGATGACATGATGTAGACAAGATCTATCTATGTAGAGATAGACCCCATCGTTTTATCCTTAGTAGCAATGATACATACATGTCGGTTCTCTTTCTGTCACTGGGATCAAGCACCGTAAGATCGAACCCACTACAAAGCACCTCCTCCCATTGCAAGATAAATAGATCAAGTTGGCCAAACAAAACCCAAATATCAAAGAATAAATACGAGGCTATAAGTAATCATGCATAAAAGAGATCAAAGAAACTCAAATACTTTCATGGATATAAAAAGATAGATCTGATCATAAACTGAAAGTTCATCGATCCCAACAAACACACCGCAAAAGAGTTACATCATATGGATCTCCAAGAGACCATTGTATTGAGAATCCAGCGAGAGAGAGAGGAAGCCATCTAGCTACTAACTACGGACCCGAAGGTCTACAAAAAACTACTCACGCATCATCGGAGAGGCACCAATGGAGGTGGTGAACCCCATCCGAGATGGTGTCTAGATTGGATCTGGTGGTTCTGGACTCTGCGGCGGCTGGATGAATATTTCATCGACTCCCCTAGGGTTCTGGAAATATTGGGGTATTTATAGATCAAAGAGGCGGTCCGGGGGATACCTGAGGTGGGCACAACCCACTAGGGCGCGCTTGGGCCTCCTGGCGCGCCCTGGTGGGTTGTGCCCTCCTAGAGGCACCCCAGGCGCAGCCAGGGCCCATTATGTTCCTTCTGGTCCCAAAAAAATCTCCGTGAAGTTTTGTTGCGTTTGGACTCCGTCTGATATTGATTTCCTGCGATGTAACAAACATGCAGAAAACAGCAACTGACACTTGGCACTATGTCAATAGGTTAGTACCAAAAAATGATATAAAATGACTATAAAATGATTATAAAACATCCAAGATTGATAATATAACAGCATGGAACAAGCAAAAATTATAGATACGTTGGAGACGTATCATTTACTTTTATGCAAAGAGTCAAAAAGTTTTCTCTCTATTCCCTTTGATTTTTCTCCTTTGGCAAGCATCATGTGGTGAGGAAAGATCTAGGCACATATGTCCAGTTGAGTATAGATAGCATGGGTTATTATTGTTGACATCACCCTTGAGGTGAATACGTTGGGAGGCGAAACTATAAGCCCCTATCTTTCTATGTGTCTGGTTGAAACGTTTTGCTCATGTGTACGCGGTGAGTGTTAGCAATCATAGAAGACTATATGATGGTTGAGTATGTGGACTTGCCTAAAGGCTCCGATACGTGACCCTTCCTAAAAAGATGATGAATTGTAGCTGCAAAGTTGACTGAGAACATAGTTTGTTGGTTTTTAATAGAGTTTTTGCTTTATACTTCAATAATGTGATGAATTGTCACTTATTCATGAGAAGTCTATGATAAGAGCCTTATGATAAGAGTCTTATGTTTAAATTTGTTGTTGTTATAATAATCTACATGATGCTTCTATGTTTGTATTTTGTTTTTATCGACACCTCTCTCTCTAAGCATGTGGACATGTTTTTCGATTTCGGTTTTCGCTCCAGGACAAGCGAGGTCTAAGCTTGGGGGAGTTGATACGTCCATTTTGCATCATGTTTTCTTACTGTTATTTATGATGTTTTTATCCATAATGATGCATTTTGGAGTAATTCTAATGCCTTTTCTCTCATAATATGCAAGGTATACACAAAGAGGGAGAATTCTGGCAGCTGGAAATCTGGACCTGGAAAAGCTACGTCAGGCCACCTATTCTGCACAACTCCAAACAAGCTGAAACTTCATGGAGATTTTTTATGAAATATTTGAAGAATATTGGAGCAAATAACTACCAGAGGGGCCAACCAGGTGGGCACAACCCACCTGGGCGCGCCAGGGAGCCCATGTGCGCCCTGGTGGGTTGTGCTCACCCAGGCCCATCTCCGGTGCCCATCTTCTGCTATATAGGTCGTTTTGACCTAGAAAAAATAAGGAGAGGACTTTTGGGACGGAGCGCTGCCGTCTTGAGCCGGAACTTGGGCAGGAGCACTTTTGCCCTTTGGCGGAGCGATTCCGCCGGGGGAACTTCCATCCTAGAGGGGGAAATCATCGTCCTCATAATCACCAACAACTCTCCCATCTTGGCGAGGGCTATCTTCATCAACATCTTCAACAACACAATCTCATCTCTGATAACCCACAAGTATAGGGGATCGCAATAGTTTTCGAGGGTAGAGTATTCAACCCAAATTTATTGATTCGACACAAGGGGAGCCAAAGAATATTCTCAAGTATTAGCAATTGAGTTGTCAATTCAACCACAGCTGGATGACTTAGTATTTGCAGCAAAGTATTTAGTAGCAAAGTAATATGATACTAGCGGTAATGGTGGCAAAAGTAATATTTTTGGGGGGTTTTGTAATGATTGTAACAGCAACAACGGTAATGTAAATAAGCGAAGAACAATATGTGAAAAGCTCGTAGGCATTGGATCGGTGATGGAGAATATGTCAGATGCGATTATTCATGCAACAGTTATAACATAGGGTGACACAGAACTAGCTCCAATTCATCAATGTAATGTACGCATGTATTCCGAATATAGTCATACGTGCTTATGGAAAAGAACTTGCATGACATCTTTTGTCCTACCCTCCCGTGGCAGCGGGATTCCTATTGGAAACTAAGGGATATTAAGGCCTCCTTTTAATAGAGTACTGGACCAAAGCATTAACACATAGTGAATACATGAACTCCTCAAACTGTGGTCATCACCGGGAGTGGTCCCGATTATTGTCACTTCGGGGTTGCCGGATCATAACACATAGTAGGTGACTAATGACTTGCAAGATAGGATCAAGAACTCACATATATTCATGAAAACATAATAGGTTCAGATCTGAAATCATGGCACTCGGGCCCTAGTGACAGGCATTAAGCATAGCAAAGTCATAGCAACATCAATCTCAGAACATAGTGGACACAAGGGATCAAACCCTAACAAAACTAACTCGATTACATGATAAATCTCATCCAACCCATCACCGTCCAGCAAGCCTACGATGGAATTACTCACGCACAGCGGTGAGCATCATGAAATTGGTGATGGAGGATGGTTGATGATGATGATGGCGACAAATTCCCCTCTCCGGAGCCCCGAACGGACTCCAGATCAGCCCTCCCGAGAGAGATTAGGGCTTGGCGGCGGCTCTGTATCGTAAAACACGATGAATCCTTCTTCCCGTTTTTTTCTCCCCGAACACGAATATATAGAGTTGGAGTTGAGGTCGGTGGAGCTCCAGGGGGCCCACGAGGCAAGGGGGCGCGCCCAGGGGGGCAGACGTGCCCCCACTCTCGTGGACAGGGTGTGGCCCCCTGGCCTTGATTCTTTCGCCAGTATTTTTTATTATTTCCAAAAATAATCTCCATGAAGTTTCAGTTCATTCCGAGAACTTTTGTTTCTGCACAAAAATAACACCATGGCAGTTCTGCTGAAAACAGCGTCAGTCTGGGTTAGTTCCATTCAAATCATGCAAGTTAGAGTCCAAGACAAGGGAAAAAGTGTTTGGAAAAGTAGATACGACGGAGACGTATCAACTCCCCCAAGCTTAAACCTTTGCTTGTCCTCAAGCAATTCAGTTGATAAACTGAAAGTGATAAAGAAAAACTTTTACAAACTCTGTTTGCTCTTGTTGTTGTAAATATGTAAAGCCAGCATTCAAGTTTTCAGCAAAGATTATGACTAACCATATTCACAATAACACTTAGGTATCATGTTTACTCATGTCAATGGCATAATCAACTAGCGAGCAATAATAATAAATCTCGGATGACAACACTTTCTCAAAACAATCATGATATGATATAAAAAGATGGTATCTTGCTAGCCCTTTCTCAGACCGCAAAACATAAATGCAGAGCACCTTTAAAGATCAAGGACTGACTAAACATTGTAATTCATGGTAAAAGAGATCTAGTCATAGTCATACTCAATATAAATTAATAGTAATGGATGCAAATGACAACGGTGCTCTCCAGCTGGTGCTTTTTGATAAGAGGGTGATGACTCAACATAAAAGTAAATAGATAGGCCCTTCGCAGAGGGAAGCAGGGATTTGTAGAGGTGCCAGCGCTCGATTTTTGAAATAGAGATAAATAATATTTTGAGCGGCATACTTTCATTGTCAACATAACAACCGAGAGATGGCGATATCTTCCATGCTACACACATTATAGGCGGTTCCCAAAAAGAATGGTAAAGTTTATACTCCCCCTCCACCAACAAGCATCAATCCATGGCTTGCTCGAAACAACGAGAGTGCCTCCAACTAACAACAGTCCCGGGGGAGTTTTGTTTGCAATTATTTTGATTTGATTTGCATAAAGCATGGGACTGGGCATCCCGGTGACCAGCCATTTTCTCGTGAGTGAGGAGCGAAGTCCACTCCTCTTGAGAATAACCCGCCTAGCATGGAAGATACAGACAACCCTAGTTGATACATGAGCTATTCGAGCATACAAAATAGAATTTCATTTGAAGGTTTAGAGTTTGGCACATACAAACTTACTTGGAACAGCAGGTAGATACCGCATATAGGAAGGTATAGTGGACTCATATGGAATACCTTTGGGGTTTATGGAAGTGGATGCACAAGCAGTATTCCCGCTTAGTACAAGTGAAGGCTAGAAAAAGACTGGGAAGCGACCAACTAGAGAGTGACAACAATCATGAACATGCATTAAAATTAATAAAAATTGAGTGCAAGCATGAGTAGGATATAATCCACCATGAACATAAATATCGTGAAGGCTATGTTGATTTTGTTTCAACTACATGCGTGAACATGTGCCAAGTCAAGTCACTTGAATCATTCAAAGGAGGATACCACCCTATCATACCACATCACAACCATTTTAATAGCATGTTGGCACGCAAGGTAAACCATTATAAACTCCTAGCTAATTAAGCATGGCATAAGCAACTATAATCTCTAATTGTCATTGCAAACATGTTTATTCATAATAGACTGAATCAAGAACGATGAACTAATCATATTTACAAAAACAAGAGAGGTTGAGTTCATACCAGCTCCTCTCATCTCAATCAAGTCATCATATATCGTCATTATTGCCTTGAACGATGTTAATAATAATAATAGTGCATGTGCATTGGACTAAGCTGGAATCTACAGGCATTCAATAAACAGGAGAAGACAAGGCAATATGGGCTCTCGGTTAAATCACCAATAATGCATATAAGAGCCACTTCAACATTTTCATTATGGTCTTCTCCTCTAGACTCCCAAAGGAAAGAAAAGACATAAAACTATTTACACGGGAAAGCTCCCAACAAGCAAAAGAAGAACAAGAAATCTTTTTGGGTTTTCTCTTAATTATTACTACTACAGCATGAAAAGTAAACTAGCTAAAAGCTACAACTATTTTTTTTGTTTTTCTTAAGGTTTTTCAAACACACAAGAAGAAAGCGTAAAAATGAAAATAAACTAGCATGGATATTACAATGAAAAAGTATGAGCACCGACAACTAGCATGAGTGTGTGAATATGAATGTAATGTCGGTGAGAAACACGTACTCCCCCAAGCTTAGGCTTTTGGCCTAAGTTGGTCTATGCCCATGGATCAAAGATGTAGTTGGGGTCGTATTGAGAAGGAGCCTCGGATTGCCACTGGTTGGCAATCTCCTCTGGATACCACTCGTAAACAGACTGTCGTGAAGGATCAAATTGTGGTTCCGGCTCTGGCTCTGTAGCTGATGTGGGGTTTCGGTAGGCGTGAATGGCCTCCAGCGGAACCAGGTACTTGCATGCAGATAAGTCAAACAAGGAAGGAGTAGGCAAAGTAATAGTTTTAGGGTGACTTTTATCAAATATCAGCTTGTACTTAAGCATCTCTTATTCTTAACGATAAAATCATGTGCTACCATACTCTTATAGTCTAGAAAAACAGAAAGCAACAACTTTTCTTCTTTCTCATAATGTCTAATAGGTATGTTAAAATGTGCAGCAAGGCGCGAGGCAAAGATACCTCCCAAGATGGGGCCCTTAGTATGGTTAAGATTTAACCGCTTTGCGACAATAGCGCCCATATTAAATGTGTCATCACAGAACAAGGCATGGCACAAAGTAACAATATCAGGGGCACTAAGGTTGCCACAGTTTCCGCGACCAATTAAGCATCTAGCAAATATTGCAAAGTAACGTAAAACAGGAAAATGTATGCTAGTAATCCGTGCATCGGAAACTTTCCTAGTTTCCCCTACAGCAATTGTATCAATAAACCCCTCCACATTGTTACGATGTGGTTCCTCTACGCTGCCCGAAAAGGGCAACTTGCAAACCTCACAAAATTCAAGGAGGGACATCTCCTTATACTCATCATATAAATAGAAATCCACCGAAGGTGGTGACCTCCTAGGATGGAAATGAAAATTTTGCACAAAGATATTAGTGAGTAGGAGATACTGTTTGCGTTGGTCGCGGAGGAAGTCGGTGAGGCTTGCATTCTCAGCCAACTCATAAAAATCATCATAAATCCCGGCTGCTCTCAAGAAATCATCACAAGGCCATTCACACGGCCGAACCTCCGCGGTGCGAGGGAGATTATATTTGGGCCTCTTGTCTTCTTCATCTTTCTTATCCTTCGAGCTTCGGCTCGAAGAGCCCCTCAAAAATCTCTTCATCATTTTCTGAAAAATTCTGAAATTTTTAGTAACTTCAAATAAAAGTGAACCAAACTCAACAAAATTGATAGCAACTACTCCCACAAGTGCCTAGAGACTATATCATGCATTAGAACTACTTGGGACCAATAAATTTGACATGCAAGCTCAAGAACAGGGTCACCTAAGCAGCAAAAATTTGCAATGAATAAAGCACTAGAACAAAAACTAATTGGACCATTGGAGGAGTCACATACCAAAGAACAATCCCCCAAAGCAGTTTTGTGAGAGGTGCTTTGAGCAAGGAGATCGAAAATCGCAGCAAAATGAGCTAGAACTCGTGCTTGAGCTGGTTGGTGATTTTTTTGGGAGGAAGAAGGAGTGTGTGGTGGCTGGAATGAGTGGAGAGGAGCCACCATAGGCCCACGAGGCAGGGGGGCGCGCCCTGGACCCTCGTGGCCAGGTGCCAGCTCCCCCTGATGTGTTCTCAGTGCCAGATATTCTCAAATATTCTAGATAAAATCATATTTCATTTTCGGGGCATTTGGAGAACTTTTATTTTCGGGGTATTTTTTATTGCACGGATAATTCAGAAAACAGACAGAAAATGCTATTTTTGCTTTATTTATTCTAAATAACAGAAAGTAAAAGAAGGGTACAGAAGGGTGTGCTTTCTAACTTCATCCATCTCATGCTCATCAAAAGGAATCCACTAACAAGGTTGATCAGGTCTTGTTAACAAACTCATTTCGAATAACATGAAACCGGAGAAATTTCGAATAACACTAGGTTACCTCAACGGGGATATGCACATCCCCAACAATAAGAATATCGTATCTCTTTTTGACAATAGGAAGAGGAAATTCAAAACCTCCAATAATAATCGATGGAATTTTTCCAATAGAGTTGATACTATGAACTTGAGGTCGTTTCCTCGGAAAGTGTACCGTATGCTCATTGCCATTAACATGAAAAGTGACATTGCCTTTGTTGCAATCAATAACAGCCCCTGCAGTATTCAAAAAGGGTCTTCCAAGAATAATAGACATACTATCATCCTCGGGAATATCAAGAATAACAAAGTCCGTTAAAATAGTAACATTTGCAACCACAACAGGCACATCCTCACAAATACCGACAGGTATAGCAGTTGATTTATCAGCCATTTCCAAAGATATTTCAGTAGGTGTCAACTTATTCAAATCAAGTCTACGATATAAAGAGAGAGGCATAACACTAACACCGGCTCCAAGATCACATAAAGCAGTTTTAACATAATTTCTTTTAATGGAGCATGGTATAGTGGGTACTCCTGGATCTCCTAGTTTCTTAGGTATTCCACCCTTAAAAGTATAATTAGCAAGCATGGTGGAAATTTCAACTTCCGGTATCTTTCTCTTATCTGTAACAATTTCTTTCATATACTTAGCATAAGGATTCATTTTGAGCATATCAGTCAAACGCATACGCAAAAAAATAGGTCTAATCATTTCAGCAAAGCGCTCAAAATCCTCATCATCCTTTTTCTTGGATGGTTTGGGAGGAAAAGGCATGGGTTTCTGAACCCATGGTTCTCTTTCTTTACCATGCTTCCTAGCAACAAAGTCTCTCTTATCATAACGTTGATTCTTTGATTGTGGGTTATCAAGATCAATAGCAGGTTCAATTTCTACATCATTGTCATTGCTAGGTTGAGCATCAACATGAACATCATCATTAACATTATCACTAGGTTCATGTTCATTTCCAGATTGTGTTTCAGCATCAGAAATAGAATATCATTGGGATTCTCAGGTGCGTCAACAACAGGTTCACTAGAAGCATGCAAAGTCCTATCATTTTTCTTTTTCTTCCTCTTAGAAGGACTAGGTGTATCAACATTATTTCTCTGAGAATCCTGATCAATTCTCTTAGGGTGGCCCTCAGGATACAAAGGTTCCTGAGTCACTTTACCCCCTCTAGTTGCAACTCTAACATCAAAGTCATTATTCTTACTATTCAATTCATTGAGAAAATCATTCAGAGCTTTAAGTACTTGTTATACTTGAGTGGTAACCATAGAAGCATGTTTACTAATGAGTTTAAGTTCACCTTTAACTCTAGACATATAATCACTCAAGTGTTCAATCATATAAGCATTGCATTTTAATTCTCTGCCAAAATAAGCATTGAAGTTTTCTTGTTTGACAATAAAATTATCAAACTCATCTAAGCATTGGCTAGCAGACTTATAATGAGGAATATCACCTTCATCAAATCTATAGAGAGAATTTACCTTTACTACCTGTGTCGGGTTATCAATACCATGTATTTCTTCAACAGGCGGCAAGTTAAGACCATGTATTTCTTCAATAGGTGGTAAATTCTTAACATCTTCAGCTTTAATACCTTTTTCTTTCATAGATTTCTTTGCCTCTTGCATATCTTCAGGACTGAGAAATAGAATACCCCTTTTCTTCGGAGTTGGCTCAGGAGTTGGTTCTGGAAGTGTCCAATTATTTTCATTGGTCAACATATTATTCAATAGAATTTCAGCTTCATCAACAGTTCTTTCCCTGAAAACAAAACCAGCACAACTATCCAGGTGGTCTCTAGAAGCATCGGTTAGTCCATTATAAAAGATATCAAGTATTTCATTTTTCTTGAGAGGGTGATCAGGCAAAGCATTAAGTAATTGGAGAAGCCCCCCCAAGCTTGTGGGAGACTCTCTTCTTCAATTTGCACAAAATTATATATTTCCCTTAAGGCAGCTTGTTTCTTATGAGAAGGGAAATATTTAGCAGAGAAGTAATAAATCATATCCTGGGGACTACGCACACAACCAGGATCAAGAGAATTAAACCATATCTTAGCATCACCCTTTAATGAGAACGGAAATATCTTAAGGATATAATAGTAGCGAGTTTTCTCATCATTAGTGAACATGGTAGCTATATCATTTAATTTAGTAAGATGTGCCACAACAGTTTCAGATTCATAGCTATAGAAAGGATCAGATTCAACCAAAGTAATTATATCAGGATCAACAGAGAATTCATAATCCTTATGAGTAACAAAGATAGGTGAAGTAGCATAAGCAGGGTCATATTTCACTCTAGCCTTCAGAGTTTTTTCTTTCAGCTTAGCTAATAATTTCTTAAGATCACTCCTATCGTTGCAAGCAAGAAAATCTCTAGCAGTTTCTTCATCCATAACATAACCCTCAGGCACAACAGGCAATTCATATCTAGGGGGAGAATCTTCATCATCACTTTCATCAATATTATCAGTTTCAGTAATTTCATTCTCTCTAGCCCTAGCAAGTTGTTCATCAAGAAATTCACCAAGTGGCACAATAGTATCAAGCATAGAAGTAGTTTCATCATAAGTATCATGCATAGCAGAAGTGGCATCATCAATAACATGCGACATATCAGAGTTAATAGCAGAAGCAGGTTTAGGTGTCGCAAGCTTACTCAAAACAGAAGGTGAATCAAGTGCAGAGCTAGATGGCAATTCCTTACCTCCCCTCGTAGTTGAGGGATAAATTTTTGTTTTCTCGTCTTTCAAGTTCCTCATAGTGACCAGCAGATATAAATCCCAAGTGACTCAAAGAATAGAGCTATGCTCCTCGGCAACGGCGCCAGAAAATAGTCTTGATAACCCACAAGTATAGGGGATCGCAACAGTTTTCGAGGGTAGAGTATTCAACCCAAATTTATTGATTCGACACAAGGGGAGCCAAAGAATATTCTGAAGAATTAGCAGTTGAGTTGTCAATTCAACCACACCTGGATGACTTAGTATCTGCAGCAAAGTATTTAGTAGCAAAGTAATATGATAGTAGCGGTAACGGTGGCAAAAGTAACATTTTTGGGGTTTTTGTAATGATTGTAACAGTAGCAACGGTAAAGTAAATAAGTGAAGAACAATATGTGAAAAGCTCGTAGGCATTGGATTGGTGATGGAGAATTATGTCAGATGCGATTATTCATGCAACAGTTACAACATAGGGTGACACAGAACTAGCTCCAATTCATCAATGTAATGTAGGCATGTATTCCGAATATAGTCATATGTGCTTATGGTAAAGAACTTGCATGACATCTTTTGTCCTACCCTCCCGTGGCAGTGGGGTCCTATTGGAAACTAAGGGATATTAAGGCCTCCTTTTAATAGAGTACCGGACCAAAGCATTAACACATAGTGAATACATGAACTCCTCAAACTATGGTCATCACCGGGAGTGGTCCCGATTATTGTCACTTCGGGGTTGCCAGATCATAACACATAGTAGGTGACTAATGACTTGCAAGATAGGATCAAGAACTCACATATATTCATGAAAACACAATAGGTTCAGATGTGAAATCATGGCACTCGGGCTCTAGTGACAAGCATTAAGCATAGCAAAGTCATAGCAACATAATCTCAGAACATAGTGGACAGTAGGGATCAAACGCTAACAAAACTAACTCGATTACATGATAAATCTCATCCAACCCATCACCGTCTAGCAAGCCTACGATGGAATTACTCACGCACGGCGGTGAGCATCATGAAATTGGTGATGGAGGATGGTTGATGATGACGATGGCGATGGATTCCCCTCTCCGGAGCCCCGAACGGACACCAGATCAGCCCTCCTGAGAGAGATTAGGGCTTGGCGGCGGCTCCGTATCATAAAACGTGATGAGTCCTTCTTTCTGATTTTTTTCTTCCCGAACACGAATATATAGAGTTGGAGTTGAGGTCGGTGGAGCTCTAGGGGGCCCACGAGGCAGGGGCGCGCCCAGGGGGCAGGCGCGCCCCCACCCTCGTGGGCAGGGTGTGGGCCCCCTGGCCTTGATTCTTTCGCCAGTATTTTTATTATTTCCAAAAATAATCTCCGTGAAGTTTCAGGTCAATCCGAGAACTTTTGTTTCTGCACAAAAATAACACCATGGCAATTCTGCTGAAAACAGCGTCAGTCCGGGTTAGTTCCATTCAAATCATGCAAGTTAGAGTCCAAAACAAGGGAAAAAGTGTTTGGAAAAGTAGATACGACGGAGACGTAGCAATCTCAAACCCTAGTTCATCTCTTGTGTTCAATCTTGTTACCGGAACTATAGATTGGTGCTTGTGGGTGACTAGTAGTGTTTATTACATCTTGTAGTTGATTACTATATGGCTTATTCGGTGGTAGATTATATGTTTAGATCCAAATATGATATTTAATACCCCTCTGATCTTGAGCATGATTATCATTTGTGATTAGTTACTTTTGTTCTTGAGGTCACGGGAGAAATCATGTTGCAAGTAATCATGTGAATTTGATATGTGTTCGATATTTTGATAGTATGTATGTTGTGATTCCCTTAGTGGTGTCATGTGAACATTGACTACATGACACTTCACCATATTTGGGCATAAGGGAATGCATTGTGGAGTAGCAATTAGATGATGGGTTGCGACAGTGACAAAAACTTAAACCCCAGTTTATGCGCTATTCCGTAAGGGACCGATTGGATCCAAAAGTTTAATGCTATGGTTAGAATTTATTCTTAATACTTTTCTCGTAGTTGTGGATGCTTGCGGGAGGGTTAATCATAAGCAGGAGGTTTGTTCAAGTAAGAACAACACCTAAGCACCGGTCCACCCACATATCAAATTATCAAAGTACCGAACACGAATTAAACCAACATGATGAAAGTGACCAGATGAAATTCCCGTGTACCCTCAAGAACGCTTGCTTATCATAAGAGACTATTTTGGCCTGTCCTTTGCCTCAAAAGGATTGGGCTACCTTGCTGCACTTTTGCTACTATTATCGTTACTTGCTCGTTACAAATTATCTTGCTATCAAACTACTTTGTTACTTACAATTTCAGCACTTGCAGACATTACCTTGCTGAAAACCACTCGTCATTTCCTTCTGCTCCTCGTTGGGTTCGACACTCTTACTTATCAAAAAGAGCTGCAATTGATCCCCTATACTTGTGGGTTATCACACACGTCAGGTCTGGTACACAACATTGCATACATGATAGAACCTATGCCTGAAGCATAGGGAATGACTTTCATTTTCTCTCTATCTTCTGAAGTGGTCAGGCATTGAGTCTGACTCAACTTCACGCCTTGTAACACATGCAAGAACCCTTTCTTTGATTGATCCATTTTGAACTTCTTCAAAACTTTATCAAGGTATGTGCTTTGTGAAAGTCCAATTAAGCGTCTTGATCTATCTCTATAGATCTTGATGCCCAATATATAAGCAGCTTCACCGAGGTCTTTCATTAAAAAATTCTTATTCAACTATCCTTTTATGCTATTCAGAAATTCAGTATCATTTCTGGTCAACAATATGTCATCCACATATAATATTAGAAATGCTACAGAGCTCCCACTCACTTTCTTGTAAATACAGGCTTCTCCAGAAGTCTGTATAAAACCATATGCTTTGATCACACTATCAAAGCGTATATTCCAACTCCGAGAGGCTTGCACCAGTCCATAAATGGATTGCTGGATCTTGCACACTTTGTTAGCACCTTTAGGATCGACAAAACCTTCTGGTTGCATCATATACAACTCTTCTTTAAGAAATCCAATAAGGAATGCAGTTTTGACATCCATTTGCCAAATTTCATAATCATAAAATGCGGCAATTGCTAACATGATTCGGACAGACTTAAGCATCGCTACGGTGAGAAGGTCTCATCGTAGTCAACTCCTTGAACTTGTCGAAAACCTTTTGCAACAAGTCGAGCTTTGTAGACAGTAACATTACCGTCAGCGTCAGTCTTCTTCTTGAAGATCCATTTATTTTCTATGGCTTGACGATCAATGGGCAAGTCAACCAAAGTCCATACTTTGTTCTCATACATGGATCCCATCTCAGATTTCATGGCCTCAAGCCATTTCACAGAATCTGGTCTCATCATCGCTTCCTGATAGTTCATAGGTTCATCATGGTCTAGTAACATGACTTCCAGAACAGGATTACCGTACCACTCTGGCATGGACCGTACTCTAGTTGACCTACGAGGTTCGGTAGTAACTTGATCTGCAGTTTCATGATCATCATCATTAGCTTCCTCACTAATTGGTGTAGGCATCACTAGAACTGATTTCTGTGATGAACCATTTTCCAATTCGAGAGAAGGTACAACTACCTCATCAAGTTCTACTTTCCTCCCACTCACTTCTTTCGAGAGAAACTCCTTCTCTAGAAAGGATCCATTCTTAGCAACGAATATCTTGCCTTCGGATCTGTGATAGAAGGTGTACCCAACAGTTTCCTTTGGGTATCCTATGAAGACGCTGTAGCGACCAGACCTCAAATAGTCTGATCTCTGTGCATAAGTGTCATCCCTGGATCGGTAATGCTGACACACAGTACTTGAAGGATTTATAACAGAGTAGCAATCACACACTTATTACATCGAATGTCTCAAAAGAGAGCTTATTACAATAAATATGGCTTAAGGCCATCTAATTACGATAACAGCGGAAGGCTTGAAAGATAAAGTGAGTCCATCAACTCCAATGGCATCATTGAGTGAAAGACCACGACCTAAGGCTCCTTACACGTCGTCTGAAAAGTCTGCAACATGATACGTTGCAGCCTGAAAACGGGTCAGCACATGGAATATGCTGGCAAAGTAACACAAGAGAGTAATGAACAGAATAATGCTATCGCCTCGGCGGGGCTCCGGTGGGCGGCGGCAGCGGCAGGCGGCGGCGGCGGGGTTTGGCGGGGCGGCTCGGGTGGTGGTGGTGGGGGTCGGTGGCGGCGGTATTTAAGAGGGGGGGGCGGTTGGCTTGGGGGAGGGGCCGTCTCGGGAGGCGTGCTCCTCCTGGACTCGGGCGGCGGCTTCACTTGGGACTCCGGTCCCGAGCCGGTGCCGGAGACGGCGGCGGCGCGGGCTTGGCCCGGCTAGGCTGGGCCTTAGGCCCAGTCGGGCGCGCGAACAGTTTTTTTTAATAACGTTCCGCCGAAAATAAATCCTAGAAAAATAAATAAAAATCTAAAAATGCAAAACAAATTTTCACCGTCTAAATAAAATATTTAGAACAAGATGAACATTTTCTTGGCCCTAAAATGCAATTTTGAAAACGTGCAATTTTTCTAATTCAAATAAAATTGCAATAAAATCCAAATAAAAATAATTATTTGGTTT
Source organism: Triticum aestivum (assembly GCF_018294505.1). Taxonomy (NCBI): domain Eukaryota; kingdom Viridiplantae; phylum Streptophyta; class Magnoliopsida; order Poales; family Poaceae; genus Triticum; species Triticum aestivum. The sequence goes on from NC_057799.1 coordinate 459,776,359, forward strand.
TAATATTTTCCTCTAATATTTCATCTATTTTGGAGAAGTCATTTTATCTCCTCTCATATATTTTTATTTTTGAAATATTAGGAAGGGAAAATAATCAAAACCAAATGATCCTCCTTTCAAAATTTGAGAAAACTCAAATATGAAAATACCGAAATCCCCAACTCTCTCCATGGGTCCTTGAGTTGCCTAGAATTTCTAGGATCAAGCCAAAATGCAATAAAATATGATATGCAATGATGATCTAATGTATAACATTCCAAATTGAAAATTTGGGATGTTACAAACCTACCCCCCTTAAGATGAATCTCGCCATCGAGATTCGGGTTGGCTAGAAAATTGGTGAGAGTGATCCTTCCGTAGGTCTTCTTCTCGCTCCCAAGTGGCTTCATCTTCGGTATGGTGACTCCACTAAACCTTGCAGAACTTGATTACTTTGTTACGTGTGACACAGCTGGCAAAATCAAGAATCTTAACTGGCTTCTCCTCGTAGGTCAAATCACTATCCAAATGTATCGCTTCCAGCGGTACTGTATCTCTCAGAGGAATATCAGCCATCTCTGCGTGGCACTTCTTCAACTGAGAAACATGGAACACATCGTGAACTCCTGACAATCCCTCGGGCAATTCCAACTTGTATGCAACTTCTCCCATACGTTCCAAAACTCTGTATGGTCCCACAAATCATGGTGCTAACTTTCCCTTAACTCCAAAGCGCTTCACTCCTTGAAGTGGGGATACCCGAAGATACACTCTGTCTCCGACTTCATAAACTGTCTCCTTGCGTTTAGAATCCGCATAACTCTTCTGCCTGGACTGGGCTACCTTGAGTCTATCGCGAATCAGTTTAACCTTCTCTTCCGACTCTTTAATCAAATCTGGTCCAAACAATTGTCGGTCTCCAACTTTGTCCCACAACAACGGTGTTCTGCACCTCCTTCCGTACAAGGCTTCGAAAGGGGCCATCTTTAAACTGGCTTGATAACTGTTGTTATAAAAGAACTCTGCATAAGGCGAATTATCGTCCCAACTAGATCCATAGTCTAGCGCACAAGCTCTCAACATGTCCTCCATAATCTGATTTACTCTCTCAGTCTGTCCATTTGTCTGCGGGTGAAAAGCTGTACTGAACTCTAGCCTGGTTCCCAAAGTTTCATGCAACTGATTCCAGAACTTTGAAGTAAACCGGGTTCCTCTATCTGATACAATGGTCCTTGAAACTCCATGCAGACATACGATCCTGGTCATGTATATCTTTGCCAACTTAGCACTGGTGTAAGTGGTCTTTACTGGGATGAAATGAGCTACTTTCGTCAAACGATCGAGTACAACCCATATCGAGTCATAGCCTGAACGAGTTCTGAGTAATCCCGTGATAAAATCCATGCCTAGCTTATCCCACTTCCATTCGGATATCGGCAATGGTTGTAGCAATCCGGCTGGCTTCTGATGTTCTGCCTTCACTCTCTGACATACATCACAAACTGCTACATACTTCGCAATATCCTTCTTCATTCCGGTCCACCAGAAACTATCCTTCAAATCCAGATACATCTTGGTATTTCCTGGGTGAATCGAATATGGCGAATCATGGGCCTCTTGCAGAATCAACTTCCTGATCTCCCGATCATTTGGCACATATACGCGGTCCTCAAACCATAAGGTATCGTGCTCATCCTCACGAAATCCTTTAGCCTTTCCTTTACTCATTCTTTCCTTTATTTCGGCTATCTCCTTGTCCGTCTTCTGAGCTTCTATGATCTTATCCATTAAAGTAGACTGAATCTCCAATGCTGCTACATAACCTCTCGGAACTATCTCCAAACATAGCTCGCGAAGGTCTTCTGCCAACTCCTTGGGTAATTCTCCGGTCATGAGTGTATTGACATGACTTTTTCGGCTCAACGCATCGGCTACTACGTTAGCCTTTCCGGGATGATAATGCAACCTCATATCATAATCCTTTATGAGCTCTAACCATCTCCTCTGCCTGAGATTCAACTCCTTTTGCGTGAAGATATACTTCAAACTCTTGTGATCCGTGTATACCTCACAATGGTTCCCGATGAGAAAATGTCTCCATGTCTTCAACGCATGCACTACGGCTGCTAACTCCAAATCATGTGTAGCATAGTTTAACTCATGGGGTTTAAGCTGTCGTGAGGCATATGAAACAACTCTTCCCTCCTGCATAAGTACGGCTCCAAGTCCTCGACGTGAAGCATCGCAGTATACTTCATAATCTTTGCGTTAATCTGGCAGAATCAACACTGGCGATGTAACCAAATGTTTCCTCAACTCCTGAAAACTGGCCTCACATTCCTCAGTCCAATTGAATTTAGTGTCCTTCTTCAACAACTCCGTCATGGGTTTTGCAACCTTTGAGAAATTCTCAATGAACCTCCGGTAGTATCCTGCGAGTCCAAGAAAACTCCGGATCTCTCCAACTGTCGTGGGTGACTCCCAATTTGTCACAATGACAACCTTGGTGGGGTCTACCGCTATTCCTTCTCCGGATATAACATGTCCAAGAAATCCAACTTCCTTCAACCAAAACTCGCACTTGCTGAACTTGGCGTATAACTGATGTTCTCTGAGCTTACCAAGTACCAAACGCAAATGCTCTTTATGTTCCTCTTCGTTCTTCGAGTAGACCAGAATGTCATCAATGAACACCACAACGAACTTATCCAAAAACTCCATAAACACCTTGTTCATCATGTTCATAAAATAGGCAGGTGCGTTAGTCAGACCAAATGACATAACGGTGTACTCATACAACCCGTACCTCGTTGTAAAAGCTATCTTAGGTATGTCCTGCTCTCGAATCTTCAGCTGGTGATACCCTGATCGCAAATCGATCTTGGAAAACACTTTAGCTCCTTGCAGCTGGTCAAACAAATCATTGATCATCGGCAGTGGGTACTTGTTCTTGATCGTCACCTCATTTAATCCTCGATAATCAACAACCATGCATCCTTAACGATCCATCCTTCTTCTCCACTAGAAGTACTGGGGATCCCCAAGGTGACGAACTTGGGCGAATATAACCTTTATCCAGTAACTCCTTAATCTGCTTCTTAATTTCCTCCAAATCCTTTGCGGGCATTCTGTACGGTCTCTTAGATATTGGCCCTGTGCCTGGCAAAAGCTCAATAAAAAACTCAATGTCTCTATCTGGTGGCATGCCTGGCAACTCTTTTGGAAATACATCTGAAAAATCCTTCACCACTGGTACTTCCTCCTGTACAACTCCTGATAAGGAATTTACTTGAGTCCTATTCGGCACATGCCGAGATACATACTTGATCCTTCTTCCTTCTGGGGTGGTAAGCAAAATCGATTTACTGGCGCAGTCAATGTTCCCTCCATACTTCGATAACCAATCCATGCCTAATATCACATCCAGTCCTTGTGAGTCCAATACTATTAGGTCCGAGGGAAACAAGTAGTTACCAATCCTTAATGGTAACCGATCACAGCATAGGCTAGCCATTTACTCTGCTCCTGGCGAGGTTACTAACATGGGTGACCTAAGGGCTTGGGTTGGCAGTTTAAACTTATCCACGAATCCCCTTGATATGTATGAATGCGATGCACCAGTATCAAAAAGTACGATTGCAGTAAATGACTTAACCAAAAACTTACCTATTACGGCATCTGGCTGGGCTTCAACCTCCTCCACGTTAACGTGGTTCACTTGTCCCATGTTGAAAGGGTTGGGCTTCTTCCCAGAGCTTCCATTGCCATTTCCATTCTTGGCTTCAGGACATTCATTGGCGTAATGTCCGGTCTTCTGGCATTTGTAGCAAGTCACGTGGCTTAGATCCTTCTTGGCGGGTGTTGCCGGGTTGGAACGGTTCTATCCGCTACTTCCTCCATTACCATTACCATTCTTGGAGCCACTATGATTGTGCGAACCATTATGAGTGTGGCCTCCATGGTTATGAACAAGTCCTCCTGAGTTCGGGGTGTAACGGGGTCTCTACTGGGCTCCAGAATTGTACTTCCCTTGTCCATACTTCCTCTTGCGGCTGTCAATCTGCTGCTGCTTCCCTTCAAGCATGAGAGCTCTATCCACTAACTCCTGGTAGTTATTGAAATTTGCCACCACGAACTGCATGCTCAACTCATCATTCAGTCCTTCCAAAAACTTCTCCTTTTTAGCTGCATCTGTAGCGACGTCATCTGGGGCATAACGTGCTAACTTACTAAATTCATCCACATATTGGCCAACAGTGCGCCCTCCTTGGCGTAAGTTGCGAAACTCACGCTTCTTCATGGCCATAGCTCCTGCTGAAACATGGGCAGTGCGAAAAGCCTGCTGGAACTAGTCCCATGTCACAGTGTCAATAGGGTAAGTGACTATGAAATTCTCCCACCAAGATGCTGCGGGTCCATCAAGCTGATGTGCGGCAAAACGCACTCTCTCCACATCTGTGCATCCTGCAGTAGTCAACTCCCTTTCAATCCTGCGGAGCCAACCATCTGCAACAATCGGCTCGGTGCTACTGGAAAACACCGGCAGATTCAGCCTAAGAAAATGGGCTAAGTGGTCAACTGGTGGTGGTGGGGGTGGGTTGTTGTTGTTGTTCCCCTGGTTCTGATTCTGGACTAGTAACTGCATCAATGCATTCTGCTACTGGATCAACTGAGTGAGCTCCGGTGGGAAAGCAAATCCATTGTCGCGTCTCAGAGGCATCTGCTGGGTTTAGAAAAGATGAGAAAACAGAATAGAATGAGGTCTAGGGAAAAACACTACCCATATGCACATGAGACAAACACAAACATATCACTCAATCAATCAAACAAAGGGCATACAATCGGTCTAGAACTATCGTTGCAAAAGTGCTTGGACTATACAATATACATGGTGGAATACTACTACTGATTTGGTGGTCTACTAGAAAAATTGCTCGGTCGAAGACTCCATGATATCTTCCCCAGCTTCATCAACATAGTCATCATCGCTATCGTCGGGGTCCGAGTCAGTGTCGTCGATGATGATGTAGTTCTTCGGGCAAGTGGAATCGTCATCTTCTCCTCTTGGCGCGGGATCTCCCATGAAAACTCCTAGCTTCCTTGTCAGGTCGTCATTCTTCTCCACTAGTACGACAATTTCCTCCATATAATCTTCGCGTGTAGCCTTGAGTTCTTCCTCCAGCTCCGTGATCCTTGTCATTGCTGTCACATCCTAGCTAGTTCATGCATTAGAGTGTTGCATCATGTTTACTTTTTCCAGAAACTTGAAATGGGGATGGCAGAAACCCCCAGCACCCCCTCTGAAAACAACTAGGGTTTAGTAAAATTATTTTCAATGAACCTGAAATGCCCTTCTAAAAAGTCCTCCCTTTTTGTCTTGGGTTAGGACCTCTGACAAAATGGGTTCACAATTTTCTAGGACACATAAGGTCACTGGATTAATTCTTTATCTATTTGCATTTGGGCATTTAAATGCTATAGAATAATTCAAATGCCCAAATAATTCTGGATTTAAGTGAGGGCTGTTAGGAATAATCCCAACAGAGCCCACAATTATTTGCAGGATTTTTGGAAACGTTTTGGTATTTTTAATAAAGCCACACAATTACAGAAAAATAGGAAAAACAAAACAGAATAAAGAGAGGGAGAGAATCTTACTTGGCAGCCCACTGGCCGGCCCAGCACGGTGCTGGCCCGCGACAGCCAGCTGCTTCCTCTTGCCAGAGCAGGCAGAGAGGTGACGCCGGCGTGCGCGAGCTCGCCACGGCGCCACCTGCCCACGTGCTTGCCGCCCACGCTGCTGGACGCGCTGGTCGACCTCCGTCGCCTGCTCGACCGCCCCGACACCCCCATTCGCCCCCTGCACCTCTCCCTCGCTCTCTCTCGCCATGGCCGAAGCAGTCGCCGTCGTCCTGCCGACGTAGCCGCGCCCACCATCGTCCTCGCGCCGCTCCACCGTGTCCACAAGCTCCGCCTTCATCCGCTACGCCGAGCCAGCCGAGCCCCAAGTGCTTGCACGCTCTGCACCGCCTCCACCGACCCCGTCTTCGTCGATCACCACCGGAGATCCATCTCGCCGTTGCCGCCGCAGCAGCTCGTCCCCGACCTCGCCGTCTGCTCCGTCGCAACCACCGTGAGCCTGGCCACCTCCCTATCCTCTCCATTCTCCCTCTCGAGCTCCGTAGCAACTGCACGTAGCTCACCCGCATGCGCCACCGCCGAGCTCTTCGCCGACGAGGCTCCGGCCATCCAACGGTCGCACCACCATGGCCGTTAGCTTCACCGCATCGCCAGGAGCCCGTAGCACCATCGCACGCCCCTCGCCGTGCTCTCTAGCGACGGGTTTGACTACACCCGTACCCCGGCAGCCGCACAGCTCGTCGCCGGCGTTGATTCCGGCGACCCCGAGCTAAACCACCACCACCAATCGATGCGGCTCCTTCCCAGCTGCGTGTAGATGCTCTCCGCCGCCCATTTGGTCGCCGGAGCACGGATCCCGCACCCCACCGCCGCATCTGGCCTCGCTGGCGGCTAAACACCGGCGCGTCAGCCCAGTTGACCAGGGGTTTGACCTCCCCTGGGTCAATGACAAGTGGGGCCCGCCTGCTAATTAACCCGGGTTAGATTTAAATTAATTCTAATTAGTTTAATTAACTAACAGTGACACTGACACAGGGGACCCACACGTCAGGTTTGACTTGGACGACCCCGCTGACCCGCTGATGTCATCATGACACACTGCTGACGTAATAAACAATTTAATTACTGGAATTATTTCTATACAGGAAATTCCAGAAAATATCACAAACTTCAAAAAATCATAGAAAATAATCTATAGCTCAGAATGAAAAGATTTATATATGAAAAATGATCAGAAAAATCCAATCTATCCATATGTACTGGTTTCATGCATGTTTAAGCAAATTAACCTGCTGTTTAATGCAGATCAAGATAAAGCACTAATAAGGGCCACTTATGAGCTTGGAATTTGAATCTTTGATTCAAAATGGTCCAAACCCATCTGGTCTTAGTTGCATTAGCCCAATACATTCATTTTGCCATGTCTCATGCATGCATCATATTGTTGCACTTTGCTTGGTGTTGATTGTGCTTCGATGTGTTCTTCGTGGTAGGTTCTGCCTCCAGGGATATTCACGAGTATCCAACTGAAGGGCAGTATTCCACCACCACTCCGTCAGGCAAGCAACCCATTGATCATTTCGATACAAACCCATCTTCTCGCTTCTGCTCTCATTTACTGCATTAAGACAACGCGATTCAAACTGCTGTGTGTTGCGGTAGTTGAACCCACTTTCCTCTGCATGACCTGTCATTGCCACAGTAACTAGATGAAACCCACTAGCATGTGTAGGAGTTGATTGAGCCATGTTGTGTTCCTACAATGCTATGCTTGCTACGCTTAGAGTCGTGTCAGGTCTGGCTCATCAGGGTGATGAACTAGAGTGAAAGCATGTGTCGGTAATGAGAGTGAGGTGTTGAATATGTTTTGGTAAAGGTATCGATGAGAGGCCATGTAGGAGTACATGGTGGGTTGTTTCATTGAGACCGTCCCTAAGAACTGAGATCTGTATGCGTGATTTAAGATTCAGCTACTACCACGCATTGGGCCCGAAACCAATGGACCCCCTCGGCTTCTTAATCACCCTTGTCCTCTGTCCAGGAGTTGCACGTAGTTTCTGGTGTTTGTAGTAAGCTGGAGGCCGTGGACAGCGCTGACCCGAGGGGTGGGCTGTGATGCGGTAGGCTCGTGGCACGGTGTACCGAGTCGCCCGTTTGGTGTCCGGGAACCCTGCACACATCGTTTGGGGCCGTATGTGGAAACCTCGGCCGGACTCCCTGCGGATGGAACCTGAATAGGCGATAAACCTGGACTAGAGACTTGAGTGTTTAGGTAGGCTGTGGCCGACACCCACGTTGGGCTTCCGCTTGAAGGTTGCCGAGTACATGTCGTGTAACGACGGTAAGTGGTGAGAGCGTGTGTGACGAAGTACACCCCTGCAGGGTATAAAACTATTCGAATAGCCGCGTCCGCGGTAAAGGACTACTTGGTCGCTTATGCAGTTCATAGACAAGTTAATGGTTACTACTAAAAGACTCAAGATAAGTGTGAGTACCGCGGATGGCTCTCTCGTGGGATGACGAGGGAGGATCCACGGTGGAGTATTGAGATGGTGATTAGTGGACTCGTGTGCGAAAACTATTTTACAAGTGGTGTCTCGTAGGATAGCTTAGCCAAGAGTCAAAGCTGGCTTGCTGCAACAACTCCACCACCTTCTTGAGAATGTGCATGTATAGTAGGATCTGTTGTAAGACTTGCTGAGTACCTTTGTACTCATGTTGCTTCAATTACTGTTTTCAGACGACAACACCGCCCCTTCCGATGGGTTCTATGTAGATCTCGACGTTGACGAGTGACTTGCCACCCAGGTGGTGATCTGAGCTTGTGAAGGGCCTACGTAGATAGACAGGCTTCGTCAAGCCTTCTTTCTTTCTAGTGTCTGTACCCAGACAAGTTTGCTTCCGCATGTGCTTGTATGTTTGTATGACTTGAGTGTCGGGTCATGTGACCCCTATCTGTATGAACATGTTATGTATGGCTCTCCGGAGCCTTTAAATAAAGTACTTTGAGTTGTAGAGTTTTGTTGTGATGCCATGTTGTATTTACACATATCGAGCATATTGTGTGTATGATTGAAATGCTTGGTATGTGTGGGATCCGACAATCTAGTTGTTTATCCTTGGCAGCCTCTCTTATGGGGAAATGTAGTCTAGTGCCTCCATGAGCCATAGTAGTCCGCTACAGCCCGGTTCACCGGAGTCCTGCTAGCCCAGCACTACTGCTCCGGACACTTGACTGGCCGGCATGTGATTCATATCGTTCCTGTGTCTGTCCCTTCGGGGAAATGTCACGCGGTGACATCCGGAGTCCTGCCTAGCCTGCTACAGCCCGGGTTCCCGGAGTCCTGTTAGCCCAGTGCTACAGCCCGGATTCACACGCTGCTGACCGACACGTTCGATGTTGATTCATGTATGCCTGTCCCCATACGTTAGTGCCGCTTTGGGTTCACGACTAGCCATGTCGGCCCGGGTTCTCTGTCATATGGATGCTAGCGACATTGTCATATACGTGAGCCAAAAGGCGCAAACGGTCCCGGGCCATGGTAAGGCGACACCCGTGGGAGTACCGTGCGTGAGGCCGCAATGTGATATGAGGTGTTACAGGCTAGATCGGTGTGACTTGGAATCGGGGTCCTGACAGCGTTGGCATCAGAGCCGGACTGCCTGTAGGTGCGTTAAGCCAAACTGGTCGATGTCGAGTCTAGAAATGCTTTAGTTATATGTAGGGGAATTGATTGTGGGAGGGAACGTAAGGCGCTTTTACTCCTTTACCTTATGCCCTCTGATCTGAGTCATTCTCTTCTCATTCTACGTGGGTTAAGGACTAGGCTCTCTTCTCTCTATCAGGTTCACGTGTTACTAATCCGTAGTAACTTATAGGATTGTTGGTTCCATGCTTCGGTTCAGTTTCTACTACCTTTAGTATGTTGTCGGTTGAACCAGAACCTTGATATGATGTTGTTGAGTGGTTTTGCAAACTGTTGTGAATGTCTCAAATCTTTTTCTGAGCATTTACAGCCGTTATGCTGTCCGAATTCTCCTAGAAATACTAATGCCTTGCATTATTTCGTGCTTTCAGATGGCCACCCGTTCCCAGAATCAAGTGGTTCGTCTGACCCGGTGCCTCGATGTACCTGGTCACACGGCCATGCTGGTCCGAGTGATGGTTGAGACAGGCTATCGATGGTATCCCGAGTATACCGTCGAGGAGCAGTTTCGAGACTTTAATCAAAGTCAATATCTTTGCACAGTCAGGATTTACCCTTCCTATCCTGGAGCCACTGAACCCCTCCATTGCTCTTATGGACTTGGGGTTACCATCGAGATGTCCGTGCAGGACGCAGCTTACTCGATGATGACTATCATACGAGCCAGAACTGCCTTGCTTCAGAACACTGACTTCCGCTATATGCCAGCATCACTCCCTGGGGCACAGGGGTACTATCAGGCTACTTACTGTGATCCTACCCATGAGGATTCACTACTCCGCACCACCACCGAGATGCTTGAGGACAAGGACCGTGAGAATCGTGCCTTGCGAATGGAGCTCTTTAATGCTCGTTCTGATCACTGGGCCACTCTGACACGGTTTGCACCTGCCGTGCAGGCTGGGTATATGGACATGAGGGACTTGTACCCCGTGCGGTCTGGTCTACCAGAATGTATGGAATGGCATGATGTAGGAGGCATCACCCCTCCTCGTGGACCCTGTCTGCCACCGTTTGTTGGACCAAGGCCACACCCGAGTCCCTATGGACCGCAAGCTCCACAGGACCGACTGTTTCCAGATGATCATGTTCAGCTCCCAGGACATGGTGGTGATCTTTATGAAGATTACTACGGAGACGTCTGAGTTGGTAGTAGTTCCACTAGTATTGTAACAGTTGTATTCTCCACAGTCCTGCGTGTCTTGTGGGATACGACTTGGTGTGTATCACGTTCCGGAGGTGTAGAAAAATAATGTATAGGAGCTTGGAATGCCTCTGATGAGATGTATCGTCTTTCATCGTAGTTGTACTCTAGCCTGGGCTTGTACTAAACTATGTATGGTGTGTATGACCGTTGGTATATATATGGCAGCTTCTATATTACCATGTCATACTGATGATCATCTCTGCATTCCGTGTTATCCATTACATTCCGCATTTCCCTTGCCAAGATTTAGCCATCCTTGTCTAAACCGTTGTCTTGTTTCTCCTAGGATGGTCAACACCCGCAACAACCCTGCTGTCCAGGCGTAGGGTGAAGCCAATGCAGTTAGGGAGGAGAATCTGCCTCAACCGCCTTCTCTGGCCGAAGTTATGCTGGAGGCAGAAAGAAACAAGCGTGAGACTAACTGCTTGCTAGAGCGAATTGAGCAGAATACTGCACGTCATCAGAGGAATGACTTGGTGTCCATCAATGACTTTATCAAGTTGTACCCACCGAAGTTTAACCATTCCATCGAGCCCCTCGATGCGGATGATTGGCTTCGCAGCATCACCCATAAGCTATGTTCTGCCAATGTAGCCGAAGCTGATAAGGTTACCTACGCTGCCTATCACCTCGAAGGCCCTGCTAGCCTTTCGTGGGAAAACTTTGAGGCTATGCACCCAGCTGGCCAAATCACTACTTGGGCTGAATTCAGTGAGGCTTTCCGTGAGCATCACATTCCGGAGGGTCTCATAGATCGTAAGTGGGAAGAATTCTGCAACTTCACCCAAGGCAGACTGACTGTGGATGCATACAGCCGTGAGTTTGGAAATTTAGCACGCTATGCTCCTGAAGAGGTATCCACCGACGCCAAGAAGCAGGCAAGGTTCCGCAAGGGACTTAGCCCCGAGCTTCGCCGTGATCTTCGTCTGCACGAGTGCGCCTCCTTCCAGAAGCTAGTCAATAAGGCCATCAGTGCTGAGACAGGTCAGACTGACTATGACGCTTCACGCAAGCACTCCCGCGATTTTGGTTCCTCATCCGGCTCTGGATCTCAGAAGCGCCGGGTCTGGATTCCAAACACTGCTCTGCCACCTAGGTTCACTCCGAGGCCATCCTTTGAGGCGCCTCGCCCCAACCAGCAGTATGCACCGCCCAAGGTCTATGGTGGCCCCGCTGCTAATGCTGCTCCACGCCCCAATGTTGTGACATGCTTCAAGTGTGGAGAAACGGGTCACTATTTGCGCGAGTGCCCCCAGAACAACCCCAATCAACCTGGACAGTCCGTTGGCCGTGGTAAGCCAGCAGGAAAGACTTACTACGCCAAGCCAGCCACCACTGCACGTGGCCATGTCAACTATGTTTCAGCTGAAGAAACCTCATGAGGATCCCAACGTCGTCCTTGGTACGCTCCTTGTTAATTGCCATCCGGCAACTGTTCTTCTCGATACTGGAGCATCTCATTCATTTATCTCTGAGAGCTATGCTCGATTGCACAACACCACATTTTGTGACATGCCCGCCTCCATGGTAATTCAAACCCCTGGTTCTAAGTGGCAAACCTCTAGGATAAGCCATGGAAATGAAATTCTTGTCGACAGATTGGTCTTCCTTGCATCACTAATAGCTCTCAAGCCCTCGGACATAAATATCATCTTGGGTATGGACTGGATGTCAGCTCATTATGCTAAGATTGCTTGCTCTTCTAGAACTGTTCAACTCACCCATCCATCGGGCAAGACAGTCAATGTTTTGACCCGAGTGTCTAAGCGTCAGCTTTACTCATTAAATGCCAACACTCTTCCAGACCTTGAAGATGTTCCGGTAGTCCGTGACTTCCCGGATGTCTTTCCAGAAGAACTGCCAGGTATTCCACCTGATAGGGATGTCGAGTTCGTGATAGACCTTGTTCCAGGAACCGTCCCAATCTCTAGAAGACCTAATAAGATGGCACCCCTAGAGCTAGCCGAGCTTAAGAAACAACTCGATGAATCCTTGAAAAAGGGTTTCATCCGGCCTAGTTCTTCCCCATGGGCTTGCCCTGTCCTCTTCGTCAAGAAGAAGGATGGTACGGATCGGATGGTTGTAGATTACCGACCTGTTAACTTGGTCACTATCAAGAACAAGTATTCGCTCCCCAGGATCAACGATCTGTATGACCAGCTCGCTGGATCCTCAGTCTTCTCTAAAATGGATTTGAGGTTGGGCTACCATCAAATCAAAATCAAGAACGGAGACATTCCTAAAACGGCCTTTGTCACTCGTTATGGCCAATACGAGTACACCGTCATGTCTTTCGGTTTAACCAATGCTCCAGCCACCTTCTCTCGGTTAATGAACTCGATCTTCATGGAGTATTTGGATAAGTTCGTCGTAGTATACCTCGATGATATACTCATCTACTACAAGAATGAGGAAGAACATGCCGAGCATCTAAGGCTAGTGTTGATGAAACTTCGAGAGCATCGTCTTTATGCTAAATTCTCCAAGTGTGAATTCTGGTTGCCAGAAGTGACCTACCTAGGCCATGTAATCTCTGGTAAGGGTATTGCTGTCAATCCCGAGCGAGTTCAAGCCGTCCTTGACTGGACTCCACCTGAATCGGTCAAGCAAGTTCGGAGTTTCCTTGGCTTAGCGAGCTACTGTCGCCGCTTCGTCGAGAATTTCTCCAAGGTTGCTAAACCTCTAACTGAACTCCTCAAGAAAGATAAAAAGTTCGAGTGGACCCCACAGTGCGAGTTCAGCTTTCAGGAACTGAAAAGACGCCTGACATCTGCTCCCGTACTCATACCACCAGATTTTTCTAAGGACTTTGTTATCTATTGCGACGCCTCGCGACAAGGACTAGGTTGCATACTCATGCAAGATCGTCATGTGATTGCCTACGCTTCTCGACAGTTGCGTCCACATGAGGATAATTATCCCACACATGATCTAGAGCTTGCAGCCGTAGTCCATGCACTCAAAACATGGCGACATTACCTTCTCGGTAATCGTTGCGAGATTTTCACCGATCACCAAAGTCTGAAATACATTTTCACCCAATCGGATTTGAATCTCAGGCAAAGACGTTGGGTCAAGTTGATCACATATTACGACTTAGGAATAACTTACACCCCGGGCAAAGCCAATGTCATGGCTGATGCGCTAAGTCGTAAATCTTATTGTAACAACTTGATGTTACAACAAAGTCGACCACTTCTCCACGAGGAATTCTGTAAGCTTAACCTTCACATTGTTCCTCGAGGATTTCTATCCATCCTGGTGGCGAAACCTACCCTTACGGATCAGATCATCAAAGCTCAGAAGGTAGATTCGAGAATCTCCCGTATTAAGAGAAACATCAAGAAAGGAGCCACGGATTGTTTCTCCGTTGATGACCAAGGTGTTGTGTTCTTTGGAGACCGTCTAGTGATTCCCAAGGTACGCAACCTGAGGCGTTTGATCCTTAAGGAAGCTCATGAATCTCCTCTCACCATTCATCCCGGTAGTACTAAAATGTATCAAGACCTACGCCAGAGGTTTTGGTGGACTAGGATGAAGAGAGAAATTGCTCAATACATTGCTAATTGCGACGTCTGTCGTCGTGTTAAAGCAGAGCATCAACGGCCTGCTGGCACCCTTCAACCTTTGGCTATTCCTGAATGGAAATGGGATAAAATCGGTATGGATTTCATTACCGGGTTTCCCAGGACCAAGAGAGGGAATAATGCTATCTTCATTGTTGTCGATCGTCTCTCCAAAGTAGCCCACTTCCTACCTGTTCGTGAGAGTATAACCGCGAGCCAGCTAGCTGACTTGTACATCTCCCGAATAGTGTCTCTTCATGGTGTTCCATTGGAAATTAACTCATACCGTGGAAGTCTCTTCACCTCTCGATTTTGGGAAAGTTTCCAAAATGCTATGGGAAGTCGTCTCTCCTTTAGCACCGCCTTCCACCCTCAATCAAGTGGTCAGGTAGAACGAGTTAATCAAATTCTGGAGGATATGCTTCGAGCTTCTGTCATCTCTTTCGGCATGGATTGGGAGAAATGCCTTCCATTCGCCGAGTTCGCTTATAACAATAGTTATCAAGCTAGCTTGGGCAAAGCTCCTTTCGAGGTTCTCTATGGACGAAAATGTTGAACGCCTCTTAACTGGTCAGAAACCGGGGAAAGACAACTCTTTGGCTCGGATATGATTCAGGAAGCAGAAGAGCAGGTTCGCATTATTCGTGAGAAATTGAAATCAGCCCAATCTCGTCAAAAGAGCCAAGATGACCGCAAGCATAAGGCTATGACTTTTGAGGTTGACGAGAAGGCTTACCTTCGGGTTGCTCCTTTGAAGGGAACCCATCGATTCGGTATCAAAGGCAAATTGGCTCCTCGTTACATTGGACCCTTTCGCATTCTTGCCAAACGAGGAGAAGTTGCCTACCAATTGGAACTACCTCCGCATCTTTCCAGAGTTCATGATGTCTTCCACGTTTCTCAACCCAGGCGTTGCTTCTCGGATCCTATCCGTGGAGTGGACCACGAAACGCTTGATCTCCAAGATAATCTCACATATCGGGAATATCCCGTTCGAATCCTTGATCATCCGAGCGTACCACTCGACGCGAAAATATCAAGTTTCTCAAGGTTCAATGGTCACACCATTCCGAGAAAGAAGCTACTTGGGAAAGGGAGGATCGTCTTCGACTTGAGTACCCCACCTTCTTCCCAACGGATCCTAAATCTCGGGACGAGATTCTTTTGAGTGAGGGTGAGTTGTCACATCCTAGCTAGTTCATGCATTAGAGTGTTGCATCATGTTTACTTTTTCCAGAAACTTGAAATGGGGATGACGTAAACCCCCAGCACCCCCTCTGAAAACAACTAGGGTTTAGTAAAATTATTTTCAATGAACCTGAAATGCCCTTCTAAAAAGTCCTCCCTTTTTGTCTTGGGTTAGGACCTCTGACAAAATGGGTTCACAATTTTCTAGGACACATAAGGTCACTGGATTAATTCTTTATCTATTTGCATTTGGGCATTTAAATGCTATAGAATAATTCAAATGCCCAAATAATTCTGGATTTAAGTGAGGGCTGTTAGGAATAATCCCAACAGAGCCCACAATTATTTGCAGGATTTTTGGAAACGTTTTGGTATTTTTAATAAAGCCACACAATTATAGAAAAAATAGGAAAAACAAAACAGAATAAAGAGAGGGAGAGAATCTTACTTGGCAGCCCACTGGCCGGCCCAGCACTGTGCTGGCCCGCGCCAGCCAGCTGCTTCCTCTTGCCAGAGCAGGCAGAGAGGTGACGCCGGCGTGCGCGAGCTCGCCACGGCACCACCTGCGCCACCTGCTTGCGGCCCGCGCCGCTGGACGCGCTGGTCGACCTCCGTCGCCCGCCCCGACACCCCCATTCGCCCCCTGCACCTCTCCCTCGCTCTCTCTTGCCATGGCCGAAGCAGCCGCCGTCGTCCCGCCGACGTAGCCGCACCCACCGTCGTCCTCGCGCCGCTCCACCGTGTCCACAAGCTCCGCCTTCGTCCGCTACGCCGAGCCAGCCGAGCCCCAAGCGCTTGCATGCTCTGCACCGCCTCCACCGACCCCGTCTTCGTCGATCACCACCGGAGATCCATCTCGCCGTCGCCGCCGCAGCAGCTCATCCCCGACCTCGCCGTCTGCTCCGTCGCAACCACCGTGAGCCTGGCCACCTCCCTATCCTCTCCATTCTCCCTCTCGAGCTCCGTAGCAACTTCACGTAGCACACCCGCACGCGCCGCCGCCGAGCTCGTCGCCGACGAGGCTCCGGCCATCCAACGGTCGCACCACCATGGCCGTTAGCTTCACCGCATCGCCAGGAGCCCGTAGCACCATCGCACGCCCCTCGCCGTGCTCTCTAGCGACGGGTTCGACTACACCCGTACCCCGGCAGCCGCACAGCTCGTCACCGGCATCGATTCCGGCGACCCCGAGCTCCACCACCACCACCAATCGATGCGGCTCGTTCCCAACTGCGTGTAGATGCTCTCCGCCGCCCATTTGGTCGCCGGAGCACGGATCCCGCACCCCACCGCTGCGTCTGGCCTCGCCGGCGGCTAAGCACCGGCGCGTCAGCCCAGTTGACCAGGGGTTTGACCTCCCCTGGGTCAATGACATGTGGGGCCCGCCTGCTAATTAACATGGGTTAGATTTAAATTAATTCTAATTAGTTTAATTAACTAACAGTGACACTGACACAGGGGACCCACACGTCAGGTTTGACCTGGACGACCCCGCTGACGTCATCATGACACACTGCTGACGTAATAAACAATTTAATTACTGGAATTATTTCTATACAGGAAATTCCAGAAAATATCGCAAACTTCAAAAAATCATAGAAAATAATCTATAGCTCGGAATGAAAAGATTTATATATGAAAAATGATCAGAAAAATCCAATCTATCCATATGTACTGGTTTCATGCATGTTTAGGCAAATTAACCTGCTGTTTAATGCAGATCAAGATAAAGCACTAATAAGGGCCACTTATGAGCTTGGAATTTGAATCTTTGATTCAAAATGGTCCAAACCCATCTGGTCTTAGTTGCATTAGCCAAATACATTCATTTTGCCATGTCTCATGCATGCATCATATTGTTGCACTTTGCTTGGTGTTGATTGTGCTTCGATGTGTTCTTCGTGGTAGGTTCTGCCTTCGGGGATATTCACGAGTATCCAACTGAAGGGCAGTATTCCACCACCACTCCGTCAGGCAAGCAACCCATTGATCATTTCGGTACAAACCCATCTTCTCGCTTCTGCTCTCATTTACTGCATTAAGACAACACGATTCAAACTGCTGTGTGTTGCGGTAGTTGAACCCACTTTCCTCTGCATGACCTGTCATTGCCATAGTAACTAGATGAAACCCACTAGCATGTGTAGGAGTTGATTGAGCCATGTTGTGTTCCTACAATGCTATGCTTGCTACGCTTAGAGTCGTGTCAGGTCTGGCTCATCAGGGTGATGAACTAGAGTGAAAGCATGTGTTGGTAATGAGAGTGAGGTGTTGAATATGTTTTGGTAAAGGTATCGATGAGAGGCCATGTAGGAGTACATGGTGGGTTGTTTCATTGAGACCGTCCCTAAGAACTGAGATCTGTATGCGTGATTTAAGATTCAGCTACTACCACGCATTGGGCCCGAAACCAATGGACCCCCTCGGCTTCTTAATCACCCTTGTTCTTTGTCCAGGAGTTGCACGTAGTTTCTGGTGTTTGTAGTAAGCTGGAGGCCGTGGACAGCGCTGACCCGAGGGGTGGGCTGTGATGCGGTAGGCTCATGGCACGGTGTACCGAGTCGCCAATTTGGTGTCCCGGGAACCCTGCACACATCGTTTGGGGCCGTATGTGGAAACCTCGGCCGGACTCCCTGCGGATGGAACCTGAATAGGCGATAAACCTGGACTAGAGACTTGAGTGTTTAGGTAGGCTGTGGCCGACACCCACGTTGGGCTTCCGCTTGAAGGTTGCCGAGTACATGTCGTGTAACGACGGTAAGTGGTGAGAGCGTGTGTGACAAAGTACACCCCTGCAGGGTATAAAACTATTCGAATAGCCGCGTCCGCGGTAAAGGACTACTTGGTCGCTTATGCAGTTCATAGACAATTTAATGGTTACTACTAAAAGACTCAAGATAAGTGTGAGTACCGCGGATGGCTCTCTCGTGGGATGACGAGGGAGGATCCACGGTGGAGTATTGAGATGGTGATTAGTGGACTCGTGTACGAAAACTATTTTACAAGTGGTGTCTCGTAGGATAGCTTAGCCAAGAGTCAAAGCTGGCTTACTGCAATAACTCCACTACCTTCTTGAGAATGTGCATGTATAGTAGGATTTGTTGTAAGACTTGTTGAGTACCTTTGTACTCATGTTGCTTCAATTACTGTTTTCAGACGACAACACTGCCCCTTCTGATGGGTTCTATGTAGATCTCGACGTTGACGAGTGACTTGCCACCCAGGTGCTGATCTGAGCTTGTGAAGGGCCTACGTAGATAGACAGGATTCGTCAAGCCTTCTTTCTTTCTAGTGTCTGTACCCAGACCAGTTTGCTTCCGCATGTGCTTGTATGTTTGTATGACTTGAGTGTCGGGTCATGTGACCCCTATCTGTATGAACATGTTATGTATGGCTCTCTGGAGCCTTTTAAATAAAGTACTTTGAGTTGTAGAGCTTTGTTGTGATGCCATGTTGTATTTACACATATCGAGCATATTGTGTGTACGATTGAAATGCTTGGTATGTGTGGGATCTGACAATCTAGTTGTTTATCCTTGGCAGCCTCTCTTATGGGGAAATGTAGTCTAGTGCCTCCATGAGCTATAGTAGTCCGCTACAGCCCGGTTCACCGGAGTCCTGCTAGCCCAGCACTACTGCTCCGGACACTTGACTGGCCGGCATGTGTTTCACATCGTTCCTGTGTCTGTCCCTTCGGGGAAATGCCACGCGGTGATATCCAGAGTCCTGCCTAGCCTGCTACAGCCCGGATTCCCGGAGTCCTGTTAGCCCAGTGCTACAGCCCGGATTCACACGCTGCTGACCGACACGTTCGATTGTGATTCATGAATGTGTGTCCCCATACGTTAGTGCCGCTTTGGGTTCACGACTAGCCATGTCGGCCCGGGTTCTCTGTCATATGGATGCTAGCGACATTGTCATATACGTGAGCGAAAAGGCGCAAATGGTCCCGGGCCATGGTAAGGCGACACCCGTGGGAGTACCATGCGTGAGGCCGCAAAGTGATATGAGGTGTTACAGGCTAGATCGGTGTGACTTAGAATCGGGGTCCTGACAATTGCCTTCTTCAAATCTATCATGCCTGCGCACATCTGGTTCTCTTGGCGTCGAATGTGCTGGTTTAACTCCTGGATGAAAGAGGCAATCGATCTATCCTTCCTGGTGCTGATCATCTCCCATTGCTCATCTCGGCGCCCACAAATCTGGTAGATAGTGTCCTTGAGATCATTGTGGTAAACTTCTCCAATGCGTCCCATGGTAATGTGAGCTGCCATACTCTTTCCTAGGCTCCAGGTTGGTGCATCAAAGGAAAACTCTATGGGCTCAGTGACTGGCGTGAATGTCCTTCCTGGAACTTGAACTTGAATCATCCAGCGCTCCTCTTCTGGTAAAGTGGCGTTGTAAGTCCTGGTGAAGCTTGGTATTCCGATGTTCAGGTACCTAGTAACTTCCTTCAAGTGGCGTCCCAAAGGGGTGTCTTCATTCGGTTGCGTGAATTGCATCCGCCATCCTAAAGAGTAGAAAATGGAGAGGAGTTAGAAATGAGAAGAGAGTAGTGATCTAGGGCTTATGCTTAGTGGTCGTGTCCTACAGTCAGCGTGTGCTCTGATACCATCTTTGTAGCGACCAGACCTCAAACAGTCTGATCTCTGTGCATAAGTGTCATCCCTGGATCGGTAATGCTGACACACACAGTACTTGAAGGATTTATAACAGAGTAGCAATCACACACTTATTTCATCAAATGTCTCAAAAGAGAACTTATTACAATAAATATGGCTTAAGGCCATCTAATTACGATAACAGCGGAAGGCTTGAAAGATAAAGTGAGTCCATCAACTACAACGGCATCACTGAGTGAAAGACCACGACCTAAGGCTCCTTACACGTCGTCTGAAAAGTCTGCAACATGATACGTTGCAGCCCGAAAATGGGTCAGCACATGGAATATGCTGGCAAAGTAACACAAGAGAGTAATGAACAGAATAATGCTATCACTATATGCATACATGGCTGGTGGAGGCTGTATGGTTAATATGTTTTGCGAAAAGCCAATTTTTCCCTACTGCAAAGGAATATATTTTATTTAACTACAAAGTTTGTTGAAAACATTGAGAAGGTAAACCCCCTCTCAATCCCAATTAAAAGTAATCATTAACAACCCATCAAATTAATTAGGTAGTGATGAGATCGACATGATAATCCAAGAACCAGATACTCAAGATGTCCATAACCGGGGACACGGCTAACCATGATTAGTTTGTACACTCTGCAGAGGTTTGTGCACTTTTCCCCACAAGACTCGATCTCCTCCGTTGGATTTCTCGCACTACATGGTGTTTGAGAAACGGATGACCGAGACACAGTCTTTCAGAAGCATTTGCACCTTACGATGGGTAGACAGTACCACCTACATCCCCTACATCTGCTAGTCTACCACTTTAAGAGTTCACACGACTTAATCAACTATGCTAGAGCCCATAATAGATTGTGGCTGCACACGGAAGTTTCTAGCATGAATAATCTCATGATCCCTTTGAGCCTGGGTGGCAGTCCATAGGAGAATCACACGGTACCCCGGGATTTCCAAAAATACAGGCAATCACTGGGTTCCCCAGGTGCCTCAATCCACCCAGATGTGTATTAAAGTTGCCACCTTAATTTGAACCATTAATTAACAATCTCACATCTGTCGTGAATGCACATAAACCCAATCCATGTCTACGAGCATAGCATAGCAGTATAAGCATAACGTAGAAGTAACTCCTAGGGTTTGATAATAAACAGGTGAATAGGTACTACCTCATCTACTTCCCAAACCCACAATTTAAATCAGATCCTAACCATGCAATTGTTTGAGGATTGATCTAATGCAATAAAACTGGGTAGTAAAGAGGTACGATCAAAGTATTACATGCTTTGCTAATGATCCGCGAAACCTAGAGACTTGTAGTAGCACGCTTCGCACTCCGGGTACTCTATCGCAAACAAACAAGCATACAATAAGCAATCAAGCAAGGGCACGAGTAAAACTCAAATAAGAGATCTAACCAGAAAGTTCAACTTAAGAACTCCGGTTTGTAAAAAGAATCAAATTCAAACGAAGCAACAAAACTCAAACGGCGAAAGAAACAAGCTTCGTTTACTAATCTGGACTAAAGTCAAATTTTACAGTAGCAAAAACTTGTTTAAGTTGGTTAAACAGAAAGAGGGTTTCGAGACGAAACTCTAGGCGCTTGAATCGCCTGATTCCGATAAACGAGCGAAAAGTTATACCAAGACGAAAATCGGATCAGAAATCGCGATCGAAAATAATCGCGGAAAAATCCGAGAAAAAGAAAAACTGACGAACAGGCTAACGAACGAACGTTCGCTGTCTGCGGCTAACGACTGAACACCATTCATTAAAACGAACGTACGGACAAACATCCGCTAAATAAATAAACCAAAAAAAAACCGATCTATTCTAAAAAAACGAAAAATTAGGGTTTTCTGAAAAAACCGAATCAGTTTTCTCTCAAAAACCGGCGGCGGCGGGGCGTCTACCTCGGCGGGGCTCCGGTGGGCGGCGGCGGCGGCGCTGGGGGCGGGGTTTGGCGGGGCGGCTCGGGTGGTGGTGGTGGGGGTCGGTGGCGGCGGTATTTAAGAGGAGGGGGCGGCTGGCTTGGGGGAGGGGCCGTCTCGGGAGGCATGCTCCTCCCAAACTCGGGCGGCGGCGGCTTCGCTCGGGACTCCGGTCCCGAGCCGGTGCGGGAGACGGTGGCGGCGCGGGCTTGGCCGGCTCGGCTGGGCCTTCGGCCCAGTCGGGCGCGCGAAAAGTTTTTTTTAAATAACGTTCCGCAGAAAATAAATCCTAGAAAAATAAATAAAAATCTAAAAATGTCAAAACAAATTTTCACCGTCTAAATAAAATATTTAGAACAAGATGAACATTTTCTTGGCCCTAAAATGCAATTTTGAAAACGTGCAATTTTTCTAATTCAAATAAAATTGCAATAAAATCCAAATAAAAATAATAATTTGGTTTTTAATATTTTTCCTGTAATATTTCATCTATTTTGGAGAAGTTATTTTATCTCCTCTCATATATTTTTATTTTTGAAATATTAGGAAGGGAAAATAATCAAAACCAAATGATCCTCCTTTCAAAATTTGAGAAAACTCAAATATGAAAATAACGAAATCCCCAACTCTCTCCGTGGGTCCTTGAGTTGCGTAGAATTTCTAGGATCAAGCCAAAATGCAATAAAATATGATATGCAATGATGATCTAATGTATAACATTCCAAATTGAAAATTTGGGATGTTACAGACGCATTTCTCCGATTTGGGTTCGAGCTTATCAGGTTGAAGCTTTCTTCACATAAGCATCGCAGCTCCAAACTTTAAGAAACGACGGCTTAGGTTTCTTGCCAAACCACAATTAATATGGTGTCATCTCAACGGATTTAGATGGTGCCCTATTTAACGTGAATGCAGCCATCTCTAAAGCATAACCCCAAAATGATAGTGGTAAATCAGTAAGAGACATCATAGATCGCACCATATCTAATAAAGTACAGTTACGATGTTCGGACACACCGCTGTGGTGTTCCAGGTGGCGTGAGTTGCGGAACTATTCCACATTGTTTTAAATGAAGACTGTCGGTGTACAAAAGTAGGGGCTCTCCTTTTGACCCCTTTACTTGTGCACGGGCAGTAAGAGCCGCGCCCGCGGCCACACTTAACAGGGCAAAGGAGGGAAGCTGGAGAGAAGCCAGAGCACAAGACAAACAAGGCAATGCCAAGACCGAACACACAACGAATAAAGGGGCGAGGTGGACTCCCCCGACAAGGCCCTTGCCAGGGCGACCTCCACGACCCCGGCAAGAGCCTTGCCGGGGCAACTTGCCCAACACCAGCAGAGCGAGCCACCCTTGAGCCCAGGAGTTCCAAACACCGCCAACAACTACAATGCAACCAAGGCTCGGGAGGCACCTCCGTGGTGGCATGCAGATCTTTTTCAAGATCATGGACACACAAGATCAGATGAGGACCAGAAGACGATGACCCTCGGCGAGATCCTTGCCAGGGAAGTCCACGAGACCCCCCGGCAAGATCCTTGCCGGGGACAAACACGACGCCACGGCAAGACCCTTGCCGGGTGTCGGCGTTCTGGGAACGGGGGTCCCCAGACTTGCCTGCCTGCGGCCCACTGCGTGGCTCTTCGAGCAGGCCCGTACGGCCCATCTTCACCAGCAAGCTTTCAAGACCCTCAAGAGGGGCCAAGCCTCGCGAGGCGGACGACACAAGGCATCCTCGGGAGCGGCCGCACTAGGCTGGCTCGCGAGGGGCGGAGAGATCAAGGCAAGGCAAAC
Organism: Triticum aestivum; assembly: GCF_018294505.1. Classification (NCBI taxonomy): domain Eukaryota; kingdom Viridiplantae; phylum Streptophyta; class Magnoliopsida; order Poales; family Poaceae; genus Triticum; species Triticum aestivum. The sequence goes on from NC_057799.1 coordinate 459,800,003, forward strand.
CTCGCGAGGTTCCTGTGACGTGAGCCATGACGATCGAGGCCAGGTGGGCGCCAGCGTGCACAGAGTCCTTGTTTCCTCTTTGGTGCCAAGGAGGAAAGCGCAGGCGAGGAGTACCAAGGCGTCAAGGAAAGGTTTCCATATTGGTGCAACGAGACCAAGACCAGCACAACGGCAGGACGGAGGTCACCGTGGAGCCCAAGGCGGCGTCACCACCAGAACCTTTTGCAGGCAAAGACTGCTTTTGTCAGGATAAGGTGTACTAGCTGTCCCCTTTCAAATTGGCCGTTGTTGGCTCCCTTCTCGCTCGATATTTGGGGAGAGGACCAGGGCCTATATAAATAGGACTGGCCACCACCGTAGGAGACAACTAATTAGGAGGCATCTCATCTCATCTTGAGTAACCCTCACCCGCACAAGTTCACCGAGCACAAGAACACCTCGCCTCAGGAGGCTGTTCTTCCCCTTGTATTGTTCATCCTTAGCCCAAGAGTCAATCCACCACCACCACACTGGAGTAGGGTATTACACCACAACGGTGGCCCGAACCAGTATAAATCTTGTGTCCTTTGTGTTGCGAGTTCGTCGAGTTAGCCCTTGAGATCTTAGCGAAGCTAGGACGTGGATCGGTAGGGGGAGATCTTCGTGCGCACCCCAGTGTTCGAACCTAGAGGGTTTTGCCGGAACCTGAGATCCGACATTTGGCGCGCCAGGTAGGGGTGCACCGAAGCTTCCCTTTCGTCGCTTCGCATCCCGTCGCCTCATCGTTTCCATGGCGGACGCCCACCGAGCTCGCGCTGAGCGCAGGGCTGCCCTCGCCACCCGCGTCGCCCAGACGGCTCCCGTCGGAGGGCCACCCCGTCGTTCTCCGTCGCCTGCCGCCAACGCCGCCACCGACCCGGCGGGGAACGAGCAGCAAGCATCCTCGCTGCAACCTTCGGTGCGGCGGGACAGCCGCACCGCCACTCCATTGCTGATCCCGGCCGGTTCGTCATCCCACACTCGTCGTGCTCCCATGGACGCGCAGGCCGCGCTGTGCATGGCACGTGAGCTCCTGCGCTACCGCCCCATCGACGACCTCTACAAGGACTGGCTGGACCGCATCACCGAGCTTGTCAGTGCCACAGGGGGCTCCCCTGCGCCATCCCTCTCATTGCCTCGTCCACCGCCAGCTACGGGCGACGTAGCTCACGGAGCCCCCCACCACCTCTGCACCAAGACGGCGCCCTGGCGCCAAGGCACGCGGCTCCGCGGCGCGACCCACCGCATCCGGCGCCTGCACGCGGAGAAGGAAGCTGCCAAGAAGTCCCTCGCCCGCAAGAGAACGCTCCACCGCTTCCCGCACCGCCGTGTCAGGATCGCTTGCAACGGCAGGGCCCCGCGCCGCTTGCCGTGGCGGTGCGCGGGCGCCAAGACCACACACTCCACCTCCAAGACGGGCCCCGGTGACCACGGCCGGTTGCCACGCCTTCACCCCAGAGCTGCGTAGCGTCGCCTGGCCGGGCAAGTTCAAGCCAGACCTGCCTCCGTGCTACGACGGCACCGCTGACCCTGCGGAGTTTCTGCAGCTCTATGAGCTGAGCATCGAGGCGGCTAACGGCGACGAGAAAGTCATGGTGAACTAGTTCCCCATGGCTCTCAAGGATGGTGCCCGCTCCTGGCTCCTGAACCTGCCTCCAGGCTCGATCTCCTCCTGGAACGAGATGCGCGACCGCTTCGTCGCCAACTTCCAGGGCACTCGCGACCGCCCAACGGCCGCGGGTGATCTGCGCCGAGTCAGGCAACAACCAGGAGAGACCCTCCAGAAGTACATCTAGCGCTTCAAAAACGTTCATCTCAAGATCCCTAAGGTGACGGACGAGGCCATCATTTCAGCGTTCTCTGATGGCGTCCGCGACGTCAAAATGAAGGAGGAGCTCGCCATCCACGAGGAACTGTGCACGTCTCTGGAGCTGTTCAACCTGACGACCAAGTGCGCAAGAGCTGAGGAAGGGCGCCTTTCCCTCCTCGAGCTCCCAGCTGCGGACCCGGAGGAGAAGAAAGCCAAGGCCAAGGACGTGAAGCGCAAGGGAGCAGCCGTGCTCGAGGCGGAGCCGGACACCAAGCGCGGCAGGGACCAGCCCGAGTCATCCAAGGGCAGCCGACCGTTCTGCGCCTTCCACAACCTGCATAGCCACAACACCAGCAACTATCAAGAGCTCAGGGCCATTCAAGAAGGACGCTTCGGTCGACGCCCCGAGCGCAATGACCGGGGCTACGGCCGAAGAGGAGGACGTGGTGGCGGACGCTGGGATGACCGTGGCCCGCGCCAGGAGTGGCGCGACCGGCCTCGTGAGGACCGCTGGTAGGATCAGCCTCGTGAGGGAGCCTGGAGGGATCAGCCTCGCGAAGATCGTCCTCAGGGCAATGCTGGGCTTCCTACGCTGCCGCCACCACCAAGGCGGAACGACGACCACCATCCGGACGAGGGGGCCGGGGGCTTCCAGGAGCCGCGTGCCATCGCTTGTATCCTGCGCGGAGCTCAAGCCCCAGCCTCACAGCGCGTCTTCAAGCAGTTTGCGCGCGAGGTGAATGCAGTCCTCCCCAAGCTCGAAGCCACACGTCTGCTCAGGTGGTCCAAGTGCGCCATCACCTTCAGTTCGGCAGATCAGCTCAAGTGTGCGGCCACTGCTGGCGTTCTCCCCATGCTCTGTTCACCCGTCATCAGCAATGTACAAGTCACCAAGTCTCTCATCGACGGCGGTGCAGGGCTTAACGTCTTGTCCGTCGACACATTCAACAACCTTCAAATGCCCTACGACCAGCTTCATCCTACCAAGCCTTTCTCAGGAGTGACCGAAGGTTCCACCACACCGATAGGCCAGGTCCGCCTCCCTGTCACCTTCGGAGAACGCAACAACTACCGCACCGAACTCATTGACTTCAACGTTGCACACATCCGTCTGCCGTACAACGCCATCCTCGGGTATCCAGCCCTGGCCAAGTTCATGACAGTCACGCACCACCGCTACAACGTCCTCAAGATGCCAGGGAGCGGCGGGATCATCACCGTTCCCTGTGAAGAAGGAGATGTGGTGTGCTCCCTCGAGCGCGCCTTCCAAGCAGCGTCAATCGAAGACCCCGACAACAGTGCAGCTCGATACTCTCCCTAGGTTGCCCAGAAGAAGAAGAAGCAGGTACTCCATGCAGGACCTCGGGAGGATGGCATCACGAAAGGTACCTCGTCAGGATCAGCGCCCGCACCTGGGGCGCCTCCCTCACTTGCATAGGAAAGCGTGCCCGGCGCCCTCCTTGGGCAGGGCTCGGGGGCTCTCTTCTGGAGGGCCTCAGACCTTGCCAACATCACGAGGGAGGCGCTCGGGCACCATCTGGAGGCGTGCTTTGTGGCACGTTTCCCTCAGGAGGACGCAAGGCAAGGAGCGCCCACCGCTCAGCAGTTCATTACCAAGACCACTCAAGAATTGCAGGATGCGAGAGCTATGCGCAGCGACCGCCGCTCACCGCGCGCAGCTCCCCATCCAGGCGAGGATGCTAGGCTGCGCGTCTGCGTCGACGTCTCAGGGCTCAACAGGGCCGCGTCTCAGGAGCCCTTCTGGCCTTCGCGGGTGGGACGCTGCGAGGGTCCACCGCAGAGCTACGTTCGCATGCCTTTTGGCCTGCCGAGCGTGGCGTCCGCCTATCAGCGCAACCTGCGGCGTGTCCTGGTGGCTCAGGAGGCCAGGCACCATGCCGTCCTGATGGAAATGGAGACAGTCCTCAAGGAACCGCCTGGACCTCCAGAGCCTCCCGAGGCTCAGGGCCCCGGCGGCTCGTGAGGAACAACCCCTTCACCACGTACCTCCTCGACGCACCTTCAGCTGCCCCAACATCCCTTCATCAACAGAATCAGGTGACATTTTCCAAGTTTATTTAGCTGGGAGTGCCCTCAGGGCCGGAGGCGCCTCCGAGGCCAAGGGAGCTGTTCCAACCAAGAAGAAACAGCTGTTCACCCAACACAAGGCAGAAACCAAGCAAGTGCCGGTCGATGAGGACGGGTCCTCAGGAGCCACCTTTACCATAGGTGCCGACCTCGACCCAAGCCAAGAGGAAGCGTTGGTGAAGTTCTTGCGCGCAAACAAGGAGATATTCGCATGGGAGCCCAAGCAGCTGGTGGGGGTCCCGAGAGAGGTGATTCAGCATCACTTAAGGGTGTGCCCCAATGTACGCCCTGTGAAGCAGCGAGCGAGACGGCAGTCCACGGAGAAGCAGGCCTTCATCGTCCAAGAAACCCGCAAGTTAGAGGCGGCGGGTGCCATTCGCGAGGTTCGGTACCCGAATGGCTGGCAAACCCCGTCGTTGTGCCGAAGAAAGGCGGGAAGGAGCGAATGTGCGTCGACTTCACCAACCTCAACAAGGCCTGCCCCCAAGATCAGTCCCTCTCGCCGGGAAGTGAGGCGCCTGACGGCTGGGTCATGTATTTCGATGGTGCTTTCGCACACCAGGGCGCGGGGGCTGGAGCGGTGCTCACCTCACCCACTCAGGACAAGCTCCACTACATTGTGCAGCTCTGCTTTCAGCAGGGCGAGAAGGTCTCCAACAACATCGCAGAATACGAAGGCCTCATAGCTGGCCTGAAAGCTGCGGTAGCTCTGGGGGTGAAGCGCCTCACCGTTAGGGGCGACTCGCAACTCCTCGTCAATTTCTCCAATAAGGTATACGAGCCGAAGGACGAGCACATGGAAGCATACCTCGCGGAGGTGCGCAAGATGAAGAAGCAATTCCTGGGCCCGGAGCGGCAGCACGTGCCCCGTGGCACCAACAAGGAAGCTGACGACATCGCCAGAAGGGCATCCAAGCGGCAGCCCCAAGAGCCTGGCGTCTTCGAGGAGCGGCTCTTCAAGCCATCAGCAACACCACCGCTTTCAAGAACAGCTCAGCCTCAGGAGGAACTCCCACAGCCGCCTGCCACCGGAGCCCCAGCCTGTGGCCCGACCTCATGAGCGCGCCTACTCTTGGCGCTCGAGCCCCAGGAGGGATGCTGGACCAAGGAATTCAAGGAATACCTGATGCAAGGGACGTTGCCGGAGAAGGAGGAGGACGCGGAGCGTGTGGCCCGGCAGGCCACGACATACTGCATCCGGGACGGTGAGTTATACAGGAAGCGACCAAATGACATTTCACTGCGTTGTATCTCCAGGGAACAGGGGAAAGAGCTGATAGCCAACATACACGACGGGGACTGCAGGCACCATTCATCGTCGCAGACCCTCATCAGCAAGGCATTCCGCAGCGGGTTCTACTGGCCTATGGCTGTCAACGACGCAGCTGAGCTGGTGAGGTCCTGCGAGGCCTGTCAATTCCACGCCAAGTAAATCCATCAGCCGGCTCAGGGCCTCCAGACCATCCCGCTCTCGTGGCCGTTCGTAGTCTGGGGACTGGACATCCTGGGCTCATTCCCTCGAGCGCCAGGGGGCTACCGGTACCTCTACGTTGCCATCGACAAGTTCACCAAGTGGGCGGAGGTGGAAGCCGTCCGCACCATCCCAGCCGGCTCTGTGGTCAAGTTCATCAAGGGTCTCGTGAGCTGATTCGGGGTCCCCAACCGCATCATCACCGACAATGGCTCGCAGTTCACCACTAATCTCTTCAAAACATATTGTGCTGACCTTGGAACGCAGATCTGCTACGCTTCAGTGGCGTACCCCCGGAGCAATGGACAAGCCGAACGCGCCAACGCGGAGGTCCTGAGGGGCCTCAAGACCAGGACCTTCAAAAAGAAGCTCGAATCCTGCGGCAGGGGCTGGCACGACGAGCTCCAGTCCATGCTGTGGTCAATCCACACCACCGCCACCAAGCCAACGGGCGAGACCCCGTTCTTCCTCGTCTACGGAGCAGAAGCGGTCCTCCCTCACAAGGTCAAGCATCGCTCCGCACGGGTCCTGGCGTTTGATGAGACGCAGCAGGACGCCACGTGGGGGATGGACCTCGTGCTGGGGAGGAACGCCGCCGCGAAGCTGCACTACGGGCGGCAAGATACCAGCAGGCGTTGCGGCGATACCACTGCCGTAGCGTCCGCTCCAAGACTCTTGAGGTGGGTGACCTCGTCCTGAGGCGGCTGCTCTCCATGGAAGGGCTGCATAAGCTCTCACCCATGTGGGAGGGCCTGTTCAAGGTCGCCCACGTCTCCAGGCCTGGCGCCGCGTGCCTGGAGACGCAGGACGGGGTACCCATCGAGAACGCCTGGAACATCCAGCACCTCCGGAAGTTCTACCCATGAAGAAAGGCCCAGCGCCTGTGAAGATCTCCGCCCGTGACACTCTCCCGTAATAATGAGTGGGGCTATACACGCCCCGGAGTCTCAGGAGTGCCGCCCTCGGGCCTCTGGGGCTCCCTCCCACATCCAAGTGGCAGCACTTAGCTCTGCGCTGGTGAGAAGACTTGAAGACTAGACTAGGTGCCGGACGCAGCTTTTCATTTGCTTTTCGTAGTTGGCTCGCCCTCTTTCTATTGAAATTTGCTTCTGGAGTTCTTTGCTGATTTAGTGCCGTCGCCTTTTATCATTGTTTCCGCTTCTAGTTTAACCTGCTCTCTCTCTCTCACGCACCTCGCGAGGGGGCTAGGCAGGCGCCCTCGCGAGCATTTTTCCTTTCTCCCTTTCTCTGCCTTTCGGCTATTTTTTCGCGAGGCATCCTCATTCGAGCCCACAAGCTGGCGCACCTCTCCTAATCCGTGCCCCTCGTGTATCGCGATACGAAGCGCTGGGTCAAGGCTTGGGTGAACGATAAGCTCCCTAGCGAGCCTCCTAATGAGTTTTTTGCAGTTCCCTAGCACCCGCCAAGTCAAGGAAGGCCTTCACAGGCACTAGGAAGCGAGCAGGCTACCCCAAACGTGCCAAGCTAAGTTACCTCTACACAAAATAACGACACAGCACAGAAACACAAACGTAGCATAATGATCAAGATCATAGTTCGATACACGCCCCTCTGGGGCCCATTCTGGTTTCTTTTTGATGCAGGAAGGAAAGGAAGAACAAAATAAAAGCGGCGCCTGCCCCTACAGCGGTCCACGGGGGCAGGCTCCTAGCGCCATCCTGAGCTCAGCCGGACCCCTCCTCGCGCTTCACGGAGGCGCGGTGACGAGACAACCCGCTACCACCTTCGAAGCGGGCACGGCAGCTGGTCGTAGCCACCACTGCTGGAGCTGTCACCGGGGGAAGAGCCGCTGTAGCTGGACGAGACGCGGTCGGCACCAAGGGCGGGTTCGCCCTCATCCTCGTCACGACCGTCGCCAAGGCCGAGCACCTCCTCGCCGTCGTTCACCTCGGGGCAGCACCCGACGCGGCGACCATCTTCCCCAAACACCCTCACATAGAGGGTCGCATCACCATCGTACCTGAAATGGAGGGTGCACCGCCTACCCAGGCAGCGCGCGCGGGCGAACGTCTGCCAGCCACGGGCCAGAGCTATATTGCCCGCGGCGGAGACCTCGACGGCGACCCAAGAAGCCCTGCTGCAACAACCATCCTCCTGCAGCCAGAACCCGCCTGGACCAGAGGCTGGCAGCTCGTCGACAAAGAAACACGGGAGCTGAAGCCAGTTGCCGGCCGGGTTCTCCGACCAGACAACGAACTCCGGCAGCACCTCCGTCGAGTGGAAGCATGGCCGGGGAGGCCGCACAACCACGTCACGTCTCCCTTCATCGACAGGGCTGCCGCAACCGGAGCGACCCCTGCCACGCACAGCGACGCCACCACGAGAACGGGGGGCCGCGACGGGGTTCGCGGTGTGCTTGCGGGGACGACCGCGTCCACGCTTGGGCGCCGGAGAGCTGGGCCCCTCGCGAGGGGCCTTCCCCTTCTTCGCAGCAGAGAACCTCCTCGACGGCACCATTGGTGGTGGTGATGGAGCAAAAGGGGAGAAGTAAGCGGAATGGGAAGAGATGGGCGACGGGGGCTCCGCCCCCCTCCCATTTATAGCAGGAGAAGGCCAACCAGCGCCCCCCACAATCACAGGTAATGATGGTTTTTCCTTGCATGTCGCAGGGACTTGTCAAGTCGGGCAGTTGCCGAGGCAGCGTGGGGAAGCGGAGATGCCCACGTCCAATCAACCGCCACGCATCGACCAAGGCCGCAGGCTATTGGGGCCCGCGGCGCTCCACACTTGACCTTTGGCTTCACCTCAAAGCCAAGCCCGAGCGCGCCTTGGGCCCAGGGGCTACTGTCGGCGTTCTGGGAATGGGGGTCCCCAGACTTGCCTGCCTGCGGCCCACTGCGTGGCTCTGCGAGTTGGCCCGTACGGCCCATCTTCACCAGCAAGCTTTCAAGACCCTCGCGTGGGGCCAAGCCTCGCGAGGCAGACGACACAAGGCCTCCTCGGGAGCGGCCGCACTAGGCTGGCTCGCGAGGGGCGGAGAGATCAAGGCAAGGCAAACCTCGCGAGGTTCCAGTGACGTGAGCCATGACGATCGAGGCCAGGCGGGCGCCAGGCGGGCGCCAACGTGCACAGAGTCCTTGTTTCCTCTTTGGTGCCAAGGAGGCAAGCGCAGACGAGGAGTACTAAGGCGTCAAGAAAAGGTTTCCATATCAGTGCAACGAGACCAAGACCAGCAGGACGGCAGGATGGAGGTCACCCTGGAGCCCAAGGCAGCGTCACCACAAGAACCTTTTGCAGGCGAAGACTGCTTTTGTCAGGATAAGTTGTACTAGCTGTCCCCTTTCAAATTGGACGTTGTTGGCTCCCTTCCCGCTCGATATTTGGGGAGAGGACTCGGGCCTATATAAATAGGACTAGCCACCACCGTAGGAGACAACTCATTAGGAGGCATCTCATCTCATCTTGAGTAACCCTCACCCGCACAAGTTCACCGAGCACAAGAACACCTCGCCTCAGGAGGCTGTTCTTCCCCTTGTACTGTTCATCCTCAACCCAAGAGGCAATCCACCACCACCACACTGGAGTAGGGTATTACAGCACAACGGTGGTCCGAACCAGTATAAATCTTGTGTCCTTTGTGCTGCGAGTTCGTCGAGTTAGGCCTTGAGATCTTAGTGAAGCTAGGACGTGGATCGGTAGGGGGAGATCTTCATGCGCACCCCAGTGTTTGAACCTAGAGGGTTTTGCCGCAACCCGAGATCCGACACTGGGGCCCCGGCAAGGCCCTTGCCGCAGACACTTATGGGGCCGCGGCCAGGCCCGCATCTGCCAAGGCTCCACCGCCGTCCCCATGCAGCTGCAAGCTCAATCAGCTGAGCAGGCACCTGCGTGGCGACGAGCGGCCTCCACGACTGATGCAACAAGCACCTGTGTGGTGGCATGCAGGTCTTCATGAAGGCTCCACCACCGCGCCAGCCCAGCAGCCAACCAACGTGGCGCCACGACGCCCCGTCAGCTCGGACGCGTGTCGAAGGCAGGCGAGGCGGTGACAGCTGGGACGTGCTTCCTTGCCGTCCCCGATAATGCAAGAGGGGCACGTCGGCAGCGCATTAAGTGCGTTTGTCCGACGGTGACAGAGGATAGGCTCATCCACTGTACACCTTTCCACCACCTATGTGCCACTGTGGCAACCCCTTTTTCCTATAAAAGGAGGCCCGAGGTGACCAGGAGAAGGATTCGGATCTTTTGGGCAAGTTGCACGCCGTAGCTAGCTCAAGAACACAAGAAAACTTGAATACATCCACCAAAGCAGGACTAGGGTATTACGCATCTTTGCAGCCCGAACCTGGGTAAATGATCCGTGTGCTTCCTGTCAGACCCGCTCTTTGCATAACCCCGCGCCCGCCAACCGTAGAAGGGATCCCAGTGATTCCATAGGTGTCAATTTCCCCCGACATCTTTGGCACGCCAGGTAGGGGGCGCAGTTGTGAAAATCTGGTCTGATCGGAGCAGCAACTTCATGGTGGCCGTCGTTCCAAGGAAGAAGACGACCAAGCTTGACGGCACCATCTACGGATGCGGTGGACGCTCGTGCAACGACAGAAAAGCTAAGTCACGCAAAACTTTAAGCAATTTCTTTTTGATGTACAAGGTTATTGTCCTCGAAGGCCCTACCCTATGTATGGAAAACCTGCACGCAAAGGGGCCCTTCCGCTATTCGCAACGCCCTTGCCATGTTTCGAGTCTGCTCAACAGCTCAAGCGGCCGCGTCGAGGATGGCGGGGTAGCCTTCCGCGATTGGCAACGTTCTTAATTCTGACTCGAGTCAAGCTCGACAGTTCGAGCGGCCACGTTGAGAGTGGTAAGGTGGTTCGCCTGGCAGCAAGCACACCCGGCAAGCCATTGGGGATCCGTCCACAAAATGTTGCGGCCTGGGTTTACGCGCCGACAAGCCTACCCGATTAACGTAGGGTGAACATACAAAGGGAGGTCTAACGGGAAGATAGCATGCATAATATTAAAAGTGCTGCAGAGTTGTATTACATCAATTATTGTTGCGGTTCTAACTAAAAATAGAAATTGTCTTGGTCATGAACCTACAGCAGCGGTGAGAGACGAGGTGCCTAATCCCGGCGCTGGCCCTCTACCCTCTGGATTCCATCGATGCGGCTGATGATGGGCTTGATACGCTCCTTGAGCACCGCGAGGTCTGCATCCTCCGGCAAGCTCTCCAGCGCGACTTCGAAGTTGAGGTTGGGATTCCAGTGCGCCACCTTGGTAAGGACCTTGGTCATGGCACCCCGGCAAAGCCTCCGGGCCTCATCGACCAGAGAGGCCACCCAATTGGAGTGGAACTGCTCTAGGGCCCCGAAGACTCCCTCGAAGAATAGGGTCAGCTTGGCGTTGGGGCTCACGTTGCGCTCCGGGTTGTACCTCACGTTTGGCATCCCCATGGTAGCCAGCTGCGTGTTGATCCTGCTGGCGACGCCTTCGAGGCGGCTGATCCAGCAGTTCTCGCCCTCCACAAAATCCTTGTGGTTGGCGGCTTCGTTCTTCCGCTGCTGCTTCTCGGCCTCCAGATCCTTGGCAGGGTCTCCTCCCGGGATTTGGCCTCCAAGAGTGTCTCCTCAAGGCCCTCCAGCTTCAACTTCAGGTCTCTGATGGAGCTGTTGGCCTTGGAGAGCTGCTCAGCCTTGCCGAGGACTGCGCCCTGCGCCTCCACCAGGGCACCGTTGAGCGTGTCCTCCTTGGACAGCTTCAGGACCTGGTCCTTCAGCCCGTCCCGCTCCACGTCCAGCTCCTTCACCTTGCTAGCTTGAACCAGAGCCTGGGCATCGAGTGCCTCCTTGTGCCTCTGCTCCAGCTCCTGGGTCTGCCGCACGACGAGTTTCTCCACCTCCTCGTCCTTGCCGCGGAGCGTTGCGGCGAGCTTCTCCTCATGCGCGGCAAGGTCCTCCTCCTGGGAATTCAGCGCGGCCTGGTGCTGGGACCGAGCGGCTTCATCCGCGGCGGCCTGGTTCTTCGCCGCCTCTTGGGCCTTCTCGGTGTCGGCCTGCTTCATGGAAGCTCCACCTTGCGCTTGGCCAGCTCGTCTTGGGCGGTCGTCAACTCCTCGTGGGCCTGGCGGAACTAGGCCTGTGCCTCGGCAACGCGCTCCTTGAGGTCGCCTCCGCCTTGTCCGCCATCGCCATCCTGGACTTGGCCTTGTCTAGATGGGCGCGGTGAAGTGCCTGGAGCTTCTGGAAGTTGGCGCTCATGGCCCGGAGGAGCCGCTCTTCCTGGGAGCCGCTGCCACCGGCGCTCGGCTCGTCAACAACCTCAAGCCCGGCGGCGGCGAGCACCTCGTCATCAAACACCTCCCCCTCGACGGGCGCCCCGGTGCTCGCCGTCCCTGGGAGGTGGACGAACAGGTCGTCGCTCACCCTCAGGTACCTGCCCGAGCCAGAAGCAACGGAGGAAGAAGGTTGGTCATCAACCACCTCCTCCTCGGCAGCGGCCTTGCCGGCCTCCCCGGCAGGCCCCTTGCCGGCTTCCTCGGTAGCAGCCCTGCCGGGCTCTCCGGCAGACCCCTTGGCGGCGTCCTCAGCAGCGCCCTTGGTGGCCTCCTCGGCGGCGATCTTCTCGGCCTCCGGCATGGCGTCCTTGGCGACGTCCCCGATGACGGTGTCTAGGTCCTCCCGGTCCGCCAAGGGAGGATCTAGATATCGAGAAGGGAATGAGGCGAAGCCAAGACCAAGACTTAGAAAAAGAGAAAAAGAACAGGGACGGAAGGCGAGTGACTTACCCGTGCCGGGCTGGGAAGCGGAGGCCCCCTCCCCGCCAACATCTCGCACCGAGGCGAATCCACCCGCGCCCGAGTTAGCCTCCTCCTCCTCCGTGTGCATGGGCTTGGTGCTTGGCGCCCTTGCCGGGGACGCTCCTCGGGGAGGCGTGGTCGATGGGGGTGGCGTGTTGGGGGTAGCCCTGAGTGGCTCCTCCTGCTGCTGTCCTCCTCCTGCAACCACGGCAAGGTCAGGGCCAAGGGATCGTATCCCCAACACACGTTGACGAGGGGTGAGTGATGAGCTTACGCTGGGGGCTATGCCGGGGGCTGCTGTCCGGGCTACTCAACACCACCAGCGGTGTACCGGAAGTGCCTGCCGGGGGATGGCCGCTCGCCGAAGCCCTGGCCCTCTTCACCCTCTGGGCCAGTGTCTCCGTATCCCTGTAAAGATGGAAACAAATCAAGATAAGCGGCACAATCTAAGGAGGCGGAGATGACAAAAAGGAACAAGATACTTACTCGTCCTCCACTTCCTCTTCTGCTGCCTTCCCCTTCCTCCTTGGGCTGAGGGACCCGAAGTCGAAGACGACCTCTGCGTCGACGTTTGCCGGAGGAGGGGAAGAAGGTGGAATCTGGCCACGCTTGGACGAAGAAGAGGCAGTTGCTTTCTTCTTCGCCACCGCGGCCCTCACCAACTTCCTCGCCGCCGCGGCCCTAGTCTGGCGCGCGGACCCCTCCTGGGTCTGCTGCGGTTGCGCAGCCCTGCCGGGCCGGACCGGCTTGCTGGAGCTGGCCCGCCGCAGGACTCGCCCTCTCCCCGTGGCCGGGGGATCGACAGCCTCGGCCTCCTCCGACGATGACTCGTCGACCACGTCTTCAATGAGAGGGGCCCCTATGCCGGTGCTGCTGGCCTCCCCAGCGGACTCCGGCCACTGGGCGAGCTCCCTCTCCTCTTCGGCCACCACGGCCTTGTCCTCCATGCCGCCGGTGCTGCCGGCCTCCTTGGCGAGCTCCGCCTCCACCGCCCTGGCGGCGATGTAGTCCAGCTCCGCCTGGGTGGTGTCCTGGACGAGCCGCGACTCGTCGCGAACGTACTTCTCCTCCAGTGTGTCAAAAAACTCCTGCACTTGATCCTCCAGAGGCTCGTCCCAATTTCGGATGAGGCTGTGCGCGTTGAACTCCGGCATCATGGCGATGATGTCGTTTCAGCGTGAGTTGTTGCTCAGCGGGACCACCCCTGTCGGCAACCCAAACAAGGGCCCCTTGGTGACCTTGCCGGCCTTCGCGGCCTTGCCAGACTGCTGACCTTGCCGTCGCGGTTCACGTCGAGCTGGAAGAGCCGCTGACAGAAGTGGGCATGCCCCATCGCCGTGAGGTTCTGGTCGAGGCCGGGGCGAAGCCTCATGATGTCGGCCGCATTCGTGAAAAGCCAGGCCGGCCTCCCCTTGTTGTGCAGCGGGGAGATTTGGCGACGGATGAAATCTACCCTGATCATCTCGAGGGTGAGCCCGGCCTCGGTGAGGCAAAGGATCCTGGTGGTGGCGACCGTGAGCTTCGCTTCGTCGGCATCGACATCGCTCCAGTCATTTCTGCGGACCGGCGGCGCCTGGCGAACCTGGCAGAATTCTTGTGGATCCTCCTCCTCAATCCAGCACCACCGGCCCCGCCACTCCTCCCACCTCTCCTTCTGAGCGCCCTCCGAGTATGTCCCCTTGGACCTTGGGACCCAGGCGACACAACCGGAAATGGCCCCCTTTTGGATCCGAGGGAAGTAGTGGCGGAAGAGCGCTGTCTTGGGATGCACCCAGACGAAGCCCTTGCAGAGGTGCGCAAAGAGAGCCATGCACGCCACGACATTTGGAGTGAAATCCAGAAGATGAAAGCCGTAGGTATGCATGATGTCATTGAAGAAATCAGAGAAGGGGGGGCAGAGGCCGCAAGAAAAGTAGTCGACAAAGAATGGGTACCGATTCGGGCCGGCCTCAGCAAAAGCAGCAGGGATGACGCGCGTGGCCGGATGCCCCGTCGTCTCGCCCCCGTCTTGCACCCCCACAGGTGCTTGAAGTAGTCCCGGAGGTGGACCGCATCGACCGCCGTGGGGAAGTGGGCGGACTGCGTCCGCTGCACCGCCAACTCGCTCTCCGGTGGCTCGTTCGCCCCGGCGTCCTTGGCCACTCCCTTGTCTCTGCTGGTTTTGGGTGCCATGGCGGCTGTGAAAGGCGAAGGACGAAGGCGCGGCGGCGGCGAGCGAAGGCAAGAGCTTGAGAGAAAGGAAGAAAGAGACGACGATTGCGAGATTGGGGAAGACGTAGGGGGGTGAATGAGCATCGCGCCCGCAGTTATTCCTTTTTGCGAGGAAGGTGCGGGCCACCTCTTTTCCCATTAACTGCGATGTGACGCATGCATGCGGAAACCGCCCCACGCATGACCCCCACGTCACGCACGACCCTCCACGTCGCGCGTTCAACACGGGTCGTGGGGAAGCGCGAGCGAGCGAAAAGTTACCGCGGTAAAATCTGCCCCACCTGCCCGCGCACCATTCTGGGCCTAGCCCAACAACGCGCTGTGCTTATGTGTGGCCCAGGCCCGGGGGCTCCTGTCGGTGTACAAAAGTAGGGGCTCTCCTTTTGACCCCTTTACTTGTGCACGGGCAGCCAGAGCCGCGCCCGCGGCCACACTTAACAGGGCAAAGGAGGGAAGCCGGAGAGAAGCCGGAGCACAAGACAAACAAGGCAACGCCAAGACCGAAGACACAAAGAGGAAAGGGCGAGGTGGACTCCCCCGGCAAGGCCCTTGCCGGGGCGACCTCCGCGGCCCCGGCAAGAGCCTTGCCGGGGCAACTTGCCCAACACCAGTAGAGCGAGCCACCCTTGAGCCCAAGAGTTCCAAACACCGCCAACAACTACACTGGAACCAAGGCTCGGGAGGCACCTCCGTGGTGGCATGCAGATCTTTGTCAAGATCATGGACACACAAGATCAGATGAGGACCAGAAGACGATGACCCTCGGCGATATCCTTGCCAAGGAAGTCCACGAGACCCCCGGCAAGATCCTTGCCGGGGACCACCACGGCGCCACTGCAAGACCCTTGCCGGGGCCCCGGCAAGGCCCTTGCCGAGGACACTTACGGGGCCGCGGCGAGGCCCGCGTCTGCCGAGGCTCCACCGCCGTCCCCATGCAGCTGCCAGCTCAATCAGCTGAGCAGGCACCTGTGTGGCGACGAGCGGCCTCCACGACCGACGCAGCAAGCACCTGCGTGGTGGCATGCAGGTCTTCATGAAGGCTCCACCACCGCGCCAGCCCAGCAGCCAGCCAACATGGCGCGACAACGCCTCATCAGCTCGGACGCGTGTCGAAGCCAGGCGAGGCGGCGACAGCTGGGACGTGCTTCTTTGCCATCCCCGATAAAGCGAGAGGGGCACGTCGGCAGCGCATTAAATGCGTTTGTCCGACGGTGCCAGAGGATAGACTCATCCACTGTACACTTTTCCACCTCCTGTGTGGCACTGTGGCAACCCCTTTTTCCTATAAAAGGAGGCCCAAGGCAACCAGGAGAAGGATTCGGATCTTTTGGGCAAGTTGCACCCCGTAGCTAGCTCAAGAACACAAGAACATTCGAATACATCCACCAAAGCAGGACTAGGGTATTACGCATCTTCGCGGCCCAAACCTGGGTAAACGATCCGTGTGCTTCCTGTCAGACCCGCTCTTTGCACAACCCCGCGCCCGCCAACCGTAGAAGGGATCCAAGTGATTCCATAGGTGTCGATTTCCCCCGACATCTTTGGCGCGCCAGGTAGGGGGCGCAGTTGTGAAAATCTGGTCTGATCGGAGCAGCAGCTTCATGGTGGCCGTTGTTCCAAGGAAGAAGATGACCAAGCTTGACGGTACCATCTGCGGATGCGGTGGACGCCCGTGCAACGACAGAAAAGCTAAGTCACGTGAAACTTTAAGCAATTTGTTTTTTATGTATAAGGTTATTGTCCTCGAAGGTCCTACCCTATGTATGTAAAACCTGCACGCAAAGGGGCCCTTCCTCTATTCGCAACGCCCTTGCCCTGTTTCGAGTCTGCTCAACAGCTCAAGCGGCCGCATCGAGGATGGCGGGGTAGCCTTCCGTGATTGGCAACGCTCCCGATTCTGACTCGAGTCAAGCTCGACAGTTCGAGCGGCCGCGTTCACAACGATATGGTGGTTCGCCCGGCAGCAAGCACACCCGGCAAGCCATTGGGGATCCGTCCTCAAGATGCTGCGGCCTGGGTTTACGCGCCGACAAGCCTACCCGATTAACGTAGGGTGAACATACAAAGGGAGGTCTAACGGGAAGATAGCATGCATAATATTGAAAGTCCTGTAGAGTTATATTACATCAATTATTGCTGCGGTTCTAACTAAAGATAGAAATTGTCTTGGTCATGAACCTGCAGCGGCGGTGAGAGACGGGGTGCCTAATCCCGGCGCTGGCCCTCTACCCTCTGGATTCCATCGATGCGGCTGATGATGGGCTTGATACGCTCCTTGAACACCGCGAGGTCCGCATCCTCCGGCAAGCTCTCCAGCGCGGCTTCAAAGTCGAGGTCAGGATTCCAGTGCACCACCTTGGTAAGGACCTTGGTCATGGCACCCTGGCAAAGCCTCCGGGCCTCATCGGCCAAAGAGGCCGCCCGATTGGAGTGGAACTGCTCCAGGGCCCCGAAGACACCCTCGAAGAATAGGGTCAGCTTGGCGTTGGGGCTCACGTTGCGCTCCGGGGTGTACCTCACGTTTGGCATCCCCATGGTAGCCAGCTGCATGGTGATCCTGCCGGCGACGCCTTCGAGGCGGCCGATCCAGCGGTTCTCGCCCTCCACAAAATCCTTGTGGTTGGCGGCTTCGTTCTTCCGCTGCTACTTCTCGGCCTCCAGATCCTTAGCCAGGGTCTCCTCCCGGGCTTTGGCCTCCAAGAGCGTCTCCTCAAGGCCCTCAAGCTTCAGCTTCAGGTCTCTGATGGAGTCGTTGGCCTTGGAGAGCTGCTCAGCCTTGCCGAGGACTGCGCCCTGCGCCTCCACCAGGGCACTGTTGAGCGTGTCCTTCTCCTTGGACAGCTTTAGGACCTGGTCCTTCAGCCCGTCCCGCTCCACCTCCAGCTCCTTCACCTTGCCGGCGTGAACCAGAGCCTCAGCATCGAGTGCCTCCTTGTGCCTCTGCTCCAGCTCCTAGGTCCGCTGCACGACGAGTTTCTCCACCTCCTCATCCTTGCCGCGGAGCGTTGTGGCGAGCTTCTCCTCACGCGCGGCAAGGTCCTCCTCCTAGGAGTTCAGCGCGGCCTGGTGCTGGGACCGAGCGGCTTCATTCGCGGCCGCCTGGTTCTTCGCCGCCTCTTGGGCCTTCTCAGTGTCGGCCTGCTTCATGGCGAGCTCCACCTTGCGCTTGGCAAACTCGTCTTGGGCGGTCCTCAGCTCCTCGTGGGCCTGGCGGAACCAGGCCTGCGCCTCGGCGACGCGCTCCTTGAGGTCCGCCTCCGCCTTGTCCGCCATCGCCATCCTGGACTTGGCCTTGTCCAGACGGGCGCGGTGAAGCAGCTGGGGCTTCTGGAAGTTGGCGCTCATGGCCCGGAGGAGCCGCTCTTCCTGGGAGCCGCCGCCACCGGTGCTCGACTCGTCAACAACCTCAAGCCTGGCGACGGCGAGCACCTCGTCATCAAACACCTCCCCCTCGACGGGCGCCCCGATGCTCGCCGTCCCTGGGAGGTGGACGAACAGGTCATCGCTCACCCTCAGGTACCTGCCTGAGCGAGAGGCAGCGGAGGAGGAAGGTTGGTCGTCAACCACCTCCTCCTTGGCAGCGGCCTTGCCGGCCTCCTCGGCAGCAGCCCTGCCGGGCTCTCCGGCAGACCCCTTGGCGGCGTCCTCAGCAGCACCCTTGGTAGCCTCCTCGGCGGCGATCTTCTCGGCCTCCGCCGCGGCGTCCTTGGAGACGTCCTCGATGATGGTGTCTAGGTCCTCCCGGTCCGCCGAGGGAGGATCTGGATATCAAGAAGGGAATGAGGCGAAGCCAAGACCAAGACTCAGAAAAAGAGAAAAAGAACAGGGACGGAAGGCGAGTGACTTACCCGTGCGGGGCTGGGAAGCGGAGGCCCCCTCCCCGCCAACATCTGGCACCGAGGCATGGTTCCGGAGCGGAGTATTAGTCATTTTGCCCATGAGGCATGGTTCGCAAGAATCAAGTGATTCATAATCAAGTGATTCCAAGAGCCCACCGGCATGGAGTTTCTTCATGCGCTTTATACCAATATGACCTAAACGATAGTGCCACAAATAAGTTGCACTATCATTATTAACTTTGCATCTTTTGGCTTCAATATTATGAATATGTGTATCCCTATGATCGAGATTAAACAAAAATAGACCACTCATCAAGGGTGCATGACCATAAAAGATATTACTCATATAAATAGAACAACCAGTATTCTCTTATTTAAATGAATAACCGCCTCGCATCAAACAAGATCCAGATATAATGTTCATGCTCAACGTTGGCACCAAATAACAATTATTCAGGTCTAAAACTAATCCCGAAGGTAGATGTAGAGGTAGCTTGCCGACGGCGATCACATCGACCCTGGGACCATTTCCGACGCGCATCGTCACCTCGTCCTTAGCCAATCTTCGTTTAACCCGTAGCCCCTGTTTCGAGTTGCAAATATGAGCAACATAACCAATATCAAATACACAGGCGCTACTACGAGCATTAGTGAGGTACACATCTATAACATGTATATCAAATATACCTTTCACTTTGCCATCCTTCTTATCCGCTAAATACTTGGGACAGTTCCGCTTCCAGTGACCAGTCCCTTTGTAGTAGAAGCACTCAGTTTTAGGCTTAGATCTAGACTTGGGTTTCTTCCCTTGAGTAGCAACTTGCTTGCTATTCTTCTTGAAGTTCCCCTTCTTCCCTTTGCCCTTTTTCTTGAAACCAGTGGTCTTTGTAACCATCAACACTTGATGCTCCTTCTTGATTTCTACCTCCGCAGCCTTAAGCATTGCGAAGAGATCGGGAATCGTCTTGTTCATCCCTTGCATGTTATAGTTCATCAAGAAGCCTTTATAGCTTGGTGGCAGTGATTGAAGAACTTTGTCAATGACACTATCATTCGGAAGATTAACTCCCAGCTGAGTCAAGTGATTATGATACCCAGACATTTTGAGTATATGTTCACTGACAGGACTGTTATCCTCCATCTTGCAGCTATTGAACTTGTTGGAGACTTCATATCTCTCAACTCGGGCATTTGCTTGAAATATTAACTTCAAATCCTGGAACATCTCATATGCTCCATGACGTTCAAAACGTCGTTGAAGTCTTGATTCTAAACCGTAAAGCATAGCACACTGAACTATCAAGTAGTCATCAGATTTAGCTTGTCACACGTTCATAACGTCCTGAGTTGCTCCTGCAGCAGGCCTTGCACCCAGCAGTGCTTCCAGGATGTAATTATTCTGTGCAGCAATGAGGATAATCCCCAGGTTACTGTCCCAGTCCGTGTAGTTGCTACCATCATCTTTCAACTTAGCTTTCTCTAGGAACAGATTAAAATTCAAGGGAACGGTAGCACGGGCCATTGATCTACAACAACATAGATATGCAAAAACTATCAGGACTAAGTTCATGATAAATTAAAGTTCAATTAATCATATTACTTAAGAACTCCCACTTAGATAGACATCCCTCTAGTCATCTAAATGATCACGTGATCCATATCAACTAAACCATGTCCGATCATCAAGTGAGATGGAGTAGTTTTCAATGGTGAACATCTCTATGTTGATCATATCTACTATATGATTCACGTTCGACCTTTCGGTCTCAGTGTTCTGAGGCCATATCTGCATATGCTAGGCTCGTCAAGTTTAACCCGAGTATTCTGCACGTGCAAAACTGTCTTGCACCCATTGTATGTGAACGTAGATCTTATCACACCCGATCATCACGTGGTGTCTCGGCACGATGAACTGTAGCAACGGTGCATACTCAAGGAGAACACTTATACCTTGAAATTTAGTGAGGGATCATCTTATAATGCTACCGCCGTACTAAGCAAAATAAGATGCATAAAAGATAAACATCACAAGCAATCAAAATATGTGCCATGATATGGCCAT
This sequence comes from Triticum aestivum, assembly GCF_018294505.1. NCBI lineage: Eukaryota > Viridiplantae > Streptophyta > Magnoliopsida > Poales > Poaceae > Triticum > Triticum aestivum. The sequence goes on from NC_057799.1 coordinate 459,820,259, forward strand.
CATCATGTTGTGCCTTCGATCTCCATCTCCAAAGCACCGTCATGATCTCTGATACGTCTCCAACGTACTATAATTTTTGATTGTTCCATGCGGTTATATTATCATCCTTGCATGTTTTATAATCATTTTGTAGTCATTTTATATCATTTTTTGGGACTAACCTATTGACATAGTGCCAAGTGACAGTTGCTGTTTTTCGCATGTTTTTTTACATCGCACAAAATCAATATAAAACGGAGTCCAAACACCGCGAAACTTTTTGGAGATTTTTTATGGACCAAAACACCCAAGATGGGCCAGAGCAGCACCTGGGGGGTGCCCCGAGGGGGGCACAACCCACCAGGGTGCGCCTGGGGGCCCTGGCGCGCCCAGGTGGGTTGTGCCCACCTCGGTGGCCTCCCGCACCCCCTCTTTGCACTATAAATTCCCAAATATTCTGAAACCCTTCGGGATTAACCTAGATCAGAAGTTTCGCCGCTGCAAGGCTCTGTAGCCACCGAAAACCAATCTAGACCCTTTCCGGCACCCTGCCGAAGGGGGGAATCATCTGCGGTGCCCATCTTCATCATCCCAGCGGCCACCGCAATGAGGAGGGAGTAGTCCACCCTCGGGCTGAGGGTTTGTACCATTAGCTATGTGTTTAATCTCTCTCTCTCTCTCTCATGTTCTTGAGATGTCATGATCTTGATGTATCGCTGGCTTTGTTAATATAGTCGGATCATATGGTGTTTTCCCCTCTCTACCTTGTTGTGATGAATTGAGTTTTTCCCTTTGAGAATTTGCTGTTATTGGATTGAATACTTTTATGGATTTGAGAACACTTGATATATGTCTTGCAATTCAATACTCGTGGTGACAATGGGGTATCGTATTGATTCACTTGATATATGTTTTGGCACTCAACTCACGGATTCCCGAGGTGACATTGGGGTAATCTATGCATAGGGGTTGATGCACGTTCTTGTCTTTGTTTCTCCGGTAGAAATCTTGGGGAACTCTTTGAAGTTCTTTGTGTTGGATTGAGTATTATGAATATGAATTTGCTTTGGTGTTATTTTAGTATGAACTTTAGGATAGATCGAATGGAAAGAATAGCTTTGTGTTATTTTAGTACGAACTCTTGAATATATCGAACGGAAAGAATAGCTTCGAGGTAGTTTCGTACCCTACAAACAATGTATTCGTATGTTCTCCGCTAGATAGGAACTTTGGAGTGATTCTTCATCGCACTTTGAGGGGTGGTTATATGATCCAATTATATTAGCACTATTGAGAGATTACACTAGCGAAAGTACGGACCCTAGGCCTCATTTTCAAGCATTGCAATACCGTTTGTGTGCCCATTTACTATTTGCTGCCTTGCTGTTTTTATTTATTCAGATTATAAAAATATATTTCTACCATCCATATTACACTTTTATCACCATCTCTTCGCCGAACTAGTGCACGTATACAATTGTATTTGGGTGTGTTGGGGACACAAGAGATTTCTTGTATTTGGTTGCAGGGTCGTTTGAGAGAGACCATCTTCATCCTACAGCTCTCACGGATTGATAAACCTTAGGTCATCCACTTGAGGGAAAATTGCTACTATCCTACAAAACTCTGCGCTTGGAGGCCCAACACGTGTCTACAAGAATAAAGTTGCATAGTAGACATCAAGCTCTTTTCTGGCGCCGTTGCCGGGCAGGTGAGTGCATGAAGGTATATCTTTAGATCTTGCTATTGAATCTTTTAGTTTCTTGTTTTATCACTAGTTTGGATTATAAAAACAAAACTAAAAAATGGAATTGAGGTTGCATCATATTATTCGTCTTTATCATGTCTTTCTTGAAAACGATGGAAAGGAAAATTGTGCTCAATTGATAGAAGAAGAATTCAATAGAATGTTTGGTATAAATGATGAGCATGATTGCAATGTTGTTAGTATGAATTCTTTGAATATCCATGATGCTAATGATATGCAAAGCCATAAGGTTGGGGATGCTATGTTTGATGAAGATCATATTTTTAGTCCCCCAAGATTTGATGTGCAAATTTATTATAATGATTGCATGCCTCCTATTTATGATGATTATACTGATGAAAGTGGATTCGGAGAGGCCATGACTTTATTTAGTGATGAATCCACTATTTTGGAAGTGGTTGCAATTGACTATGACAACAAAGTTGCTATTTATGATGATTATGATGATGACATGTATGCTATAAAGAATAATGATAATCATGAAACTTGTCATCATGATTTTAATTTTCAATCACATGATAGTTATTTTGTTGAGTTTGCTCCCACTACTATTCATGAGAATAAATTTGCTTATGTGGAGAGTAGTAAAATTTCTATGCTTATGCATCATGAAAATAATGCTTTATGTGATAGCTATATTGTTGAATTCATTCATGATGCTACTGAAAATTATTATGAGAGAGTAACATATGCTTGTAGGTATTTCAATAATATCAAGTTTCCTCTCTTTATGTTGAAAGTTTTGAAGCTATGCTTGTTTTGCCTTCCTATGCTAGTTGATTCTTGGTCCCATAAATTTTTTGCTCACAAAATCCCTATGCATAGGAAGTGGGTGAGACTTAAATGTGCTAGTCATATGCTTCATGATGCTCTCTTTGTGTTTCAATTCTTATCTTTTATGCGAGCATCATTGAAATCATCATGCCTAGCTAAAAGGCATTAAAGAAAAGCGCTTGTTGGGAGACAACCCAACAATTTTACCTACTGTTTTTGAGTGTTCAAATGATTATGCTACTGTATTGATCATGTTTTATTGCTTTGGTTTCAATAAAGTGCCAAGTGAAGCCTTTGGGATCATGTTGGGTGATAGTTGATTTGATCTTGCTAAAAACAGAAACTTTTGCGCTGACGAAAATAATTCTCATTTTTAACGGAAGAGTGATTTTGAGTTGATTCTTTTTGCAGAAGTTTAATATACAAATTTCTCACGTGGTACTAATTTTTTAAGAATTTTTGTAGTAGCATAAGTATGGTTTGAGTACAGATTACTACAGACTGTTCTGTTTTTGACAGATTCTGTTTTCAATGCATAGTTTGCTTGTTTTCTAGTTTCTATGGCTTATATTGCTCAATATAAATTGTGGAAATGATATGCTACAGTAGGAATTGTGTGTAAAAAATTATGAATCTTGTCTTTGATAGTACCAAAGTGAAATGGTTTGCTCTTTATCATACTAACCTATCTCACGAAGTTCCATTAAATTTTGTGTGATTGAAGTTTTCAAGTTTTGGGTGAGATGTCGATATGAGGAGAATAAGGAGTGACAAGACCCTAATCTTGGGGATGCCCAAGGCACCCCAAGGTGATATCCAAGTAATATCCAAGCAACTAAGCTTGGGTATGCCCCGGAAGGCATCCCCTCTTTCGTCTTCAACACTATTGGTAACCTCATTTGGAGCTATGTTTTCATTGGTCACATGATATGAGTTTTCCTTGAAGCGTTAATTTATTTTGTTAGGATTTTCTTTCTGTTATTTAGAATAATGCTTTGCATCTTTATTTTCAATAAAAATGTCAAGGATAGCCTTTACTATGCTTATTTTACAAGTCTACATGTTGCTATTTGAAAACAGAAAGTTTACTGATGTTGCAAAAATTCCCTAAAAAATTCAGAATGTGTTAAAATGTTGAAACTTTTTGCAAAATAAGCTCTGATAAATTTTCTACAGTGTGGTAGATTTTCATAACTTTTGGAGTTAGATAATCATTGATACTCTTGCATTCTTTACAGACTGTACTGTTTTGGCAGATTGTTGTTATGTTTGCATTGTTTGCATATGTTTGCTTGTTTAATGATTCTATTTGAGGATAGAAGTATTAAATATGCAGAGAAATTTAGTATGCAATGTTGAATAATAATTTTAGTGATTTGCTACAGTAGAGAATGATAAAGTTTTTGCAATGGTTTATACTAACTTATCCCAAGGCATCCCAAGGTAATATTTCAAGAAGTCTCAAGCATCTAAGCTTGGGGATGCCCCGGTAGGCATCCCACCTTTCTTCTTCAACAATTACCGGTTAGTATCGGTTGAGCCTAAGTTTTTGCTTCTTCACATGATGTGTGCTATCCTTAGAATGTCGTTTTATTTTGTTTTGCTTGCTGTTTTAATAAAGTACTTAGATCTGGAAGTTTTTAAATAAAATAAAGTCCTCAAATAGTTGCCAGGGAGGCTAAGTAGGCGACATTCACATCCCGTCAATGAAGCTCTTTTCTATGGAATTACTCTAGTGCTTCACTTATATCTTTTTGAGCACGGTGTGCTTTAGTATTTTTGAAGAAATTCTCTCTTGCTTCGCTTAAATTAATTTGAGAGAAAGAAATATTATGCTCATGATCTTCACTTATATTTGTTTGAGCTTATCAAAAGCAACACATGAAAATTAGTTCCAAAGTGGTAGATATCCAAGAAGGATATAATAAAAACTTTCATGAAGATCATTGGACAAAATAAACTTGATTCCTCGTAATAGTTTTGAGATATGATGATGTGATATGTGAGTCATGTTGACGAGTAATTATGCTTTAGTAAGAATATTGGTGTTAAGGTTTGTGATTCCCTATGCAAGCACGAAAGTCAATAGTTGTGCAATGAAATTACATCCTACTTATGGTGCATTATTCGGTGTTAATTATGCTCAATGTTCGCTTATGAGATTATTCGTTTCTTGGTTTGTCGCTTCTCAATCTTTTGCTAGCCTTCATTTTGCACTAAGTATGATCACTACTTGTGCATCCAAAATCCTTTAAACCAGTTTTGCCACGTGAGTCCACTATACCGACCTATGTGTGGTATTTTGCCGTTCTAAGCAAATTTCTATGTGCCATCTCTAATTTTCAAAATAATTTTCTCTTTTGTGTGCTCGTACCGCTCGCGAGGCGGTGAGGGGTGGCTAATATTTTCCATGCTAGATGTGTAATTCTCACGATGAGTGTTTATTCACTTGTCATTGCATGGGAGTAAGGCAAAGGTATTAGGGATGGCCAGTCCTGAAATGACAAATGAATTTACTTTATGTTGTCAAATAATAAATTCCTTGGAATGTGTTGGTATGGAGGGCACCGGTGGATACGGTTAGCCATGGAAAGTGAAAGTATGGTGGAAAAAGGAATACACTTTATTTTCTGTTTGGGAACCGCCTATGATATATCTAGCATGGAAAGTGTTGGGAGCCCTAAGTCGTTTTCGTTGGTGGGAAAAGTATGCATGCCTCTCAAAATGTTTTTTATCTCTAAATTTTCACTTTGAGCTCTGACACCTCTACAAATGCTACTTCCCTCCGCGAAGGGCCTTTCTTTTACTTTATGCAATTTTTATTTTTAATTTGAGTCTCCATCTTCTCTTATAAAGCACCAACTAGGGGGCACTATGACCGTACTTGAATATTGGGTGTATCTAATATGCGAGTGTGTTTCATGAATGGATCAATGATTGAGCATGATGGGCTAGGGATAACTTATTTTAGCGTTGATATTTTGAAAGACATGTATGCTTGTTGGTATGCTTGAGTATTTAAGTCCTCATGTCAAAACTAGACTATTGCTTTGAACCATATAAAAGTCCAAATGTCTATGCTATAAAAAAAGGAATATGAGATGACATGTTAGGCAGCATTCCACATCAAAAATTCTGTTTTTTTATCATTTACCTACTCGAGGACGAGCAGGAATTAAGCTTGGGGATGCTGATACGTCTCCAACGTATCTATAATTTTTGATTGTTCCATGTTGTTATATTATCATTCTTGGATGTTTTATAATCATTTTACATCATTTTTTGGGACTAACCTATTGACGTAGTGCCAAGTGCCAGTTGCTGTTTTTGCATGTTTTTTACATCGCACAAAATCAATATCAAACGGAGTCCAAACACCGCGAAACTTTTTGGAGATTTTTTATGGACCAGAACACCCAAGATGGGTCAGAGCAGCACCTGGGGGTGCCCCGAGGGGGGCACAACCCACCAGGGCGCGCCTGGGGGCCCTGGCGCGCCCAAGTGGGCTGTGCCCACCTCGGTGGCCTCCCGCACCCCTTCTTTGCACTATAAATTCCTAAATATTCTGAAACCCTTCGGGGTTAACCTAGATCAGAAGTTTCGCCGCCGCAAGGCTCTGTAGCCATTGAAAACCAATCTAGACCCTTTTTGGTACCCTGACGGAGGGGGGAATCATCTCCGGTGGCCAACTTCATCATCCCAGCGGCCGCTATGATGAGGAGGGAGTAGTCCACCCTCGGGGCTGACGGTTTGTACCAGTAGCTATGTGTTTAATCTCTCTCTCTCTCTCTCTCTCTCTCTCTCTCTCTATCTCTCTCGTGTTCTTGAGATGTCACGATCTTGATGTATCGCGGGCTTTGTTAATATAGTCGGATCATATGGTGTTTCCCCCTCTCTACCTTGTTGTGATGAATTGAGTTTTGCCCCCTCTCAAAATGTTTTTCCAAGGGAAGGGGGCGGGAGAGAGAGGGGAGAGGGGAGAGGGGAGACACCAAAGTTCCCATCTTCATCCTTGTGGGCTCTCCCCTCTCTCTCCCGCCCCCTCCCCTTGATGTCTACTACGCAACTTTATTCTTGTAGACTCGTGTTGGGCCTCCAAGCGCAGAGTGTTGTAGGACAGTAGCAATTTTCCCTTAAGTGGATGACCTAAGGTTTATCAATCTGTGGGAGGCATAGGATGAAGATGGTCTCTCTCAAACAACCCTGGAACCGAATATAAGAAATCTCTTGTGTCCCCAACACACCTAATACAATGGCAAATTGTATAGGTGCACTAGTTCGGCGAAGAGATGATGATAAAAGTGTAATATTGATGATAGAAATGTATTTTTATAATCTGAATAAATAAAAACAACAAGGTAGCAAATAGTAAACGGACACTAAAACGGTATTGCAATGCTTGAAAATGAGGCCTAGAGTTCGTACTTTCGCTAGTGCAATAGCCCAACAGTGCTAATATAATTGGATCATATAACCACCCCTCAAAGTGCGATGACGAATCACTCCAAAGTTCCTACCTAGCGGAGAACATCAGAATAAATTGTTTATAGGGTACGAAACCACCTCAAAGCTATTCTTTCCATTCGATCTATTCAAGAGTTTGTACTAAAATAACACAAAGCTATTCTTTCAGTTCGATCTATTCCAGAGTTCGTACTAAAATAACACCAAAGCAAATTCATATTCATAATACTCAATCCAACACAAAGAACTTCAAAGAGTGCCCCAAGATTTCTACCGGAGAAACAAAGACAAGAACGTGCATCAACCCCTATGCATAGATTACCCCAATGTCACCTCAGGGATCCGCGAGTTGAGTGCCAAAACATATATCAAGTGAATCAATACGATACCCCATTGTCACCACGAGTATTCAATTTCAAGACATATATCAAGTGTTCTCAAATCCATAAAAGTATTCAATCCGATAACAACGAAATCTCAAAGGGAAAAACTCAATTCATCACAACAAGATAGAGAGGGGAAAACACCATATGATATGACTATATTAACAAAGCCTGCAATACATCAAGATCGTGACATCTCAAGAACACGAGAGAGAGAGATTAAACACATAACTACTGGTACAAACCCTCAGCCCCGAGGGTGGACTACTCCCTCCTCATCGTGGTGGCCGCCGGGATGATGAAGATGGCCACCAGAGATGATCCCCCCTCCGGCAGGGTGCCGGAAAGGGTCAAGATTGGTTTTCGGTGGCTACAGAGCCTTGCGGCGGCGGAACATCTGATCTAGGTCAACCCCTGATGGTTTCTCTATTTATAGGATTTTTTTGGCGTTGGTTTCACGCTAAGATGGGCCTCGAGGTGAGCACAACCCACCGAGGCAAGCCAGGCCCACCAGGCACGCCCTGGTGGGTTGTGCCCTCCTCGTGGCTCTTCTGGCCCTCCCACGAAGCTTTGGGGATCTCTTTTGTTCCAAAAAAATCGTCAAAAAGTTTTAGCTCATTTGGAGAACTTTCATCTCTGCATAAAAAACAACACCCCGGTAGTTCCGTTGAAAACAGCGCCAGTCAGGGTTAGTTCCATGCAAATCATACCAAAACCATATAAAATTGTTGTAAACATGGCATGAATACTTCATAAATTATAGATACATTGGAGACGTATCATTAAAAGTCTGGCAGATAAATGCACCACCAGAAGTTCAGAAGCTCAGTTCATTTGACCCGACTGTTACGTTTGCATGTTGTATTGTCCAATGGAGCACCATAACCTTCGCTTTCATTTCTCCTAGGTTCCTGAACAACATAGCAAATGTCTGATAGTCTGGTTTCAAAACCATGCATATCTTGACAACATCGAACAATGGTTGTCCTTGTTTCACAAAGGGTCTCTGTTAGGGAATGGACTTGTGTCCGGAGCGCAGATATAACATTGTTTTGAGCTTGCATATCTTGATCATGAGGAAGTTTGGACGAGATTGCCTTAACAACCAACCCAGTACTATGCAGGAACGTGCTTTTGGCACTGTTAGTGGACAGGTACTAACCCACTGCAGCAAGAGGTGACATTGCGGTTATAGTTGCCTTGTCACCTTCAGAAGGTGGTGGTTCCACCATGTTTTCCATAGCTTGCTGAAAAGTTGAGTTTTTTACATTAGTAGTACCAGAACAGAAGATATTAATGAGGCAGCAAAACCAAACAAAATAGCTTTGGTCTATATACAGAACTTATTCTGGTGAACCCGTGTAAAATATTAGTTGTATTTTACTGCAAAGTACATAAGAAAACCAGGTTGCAAACATATGACCATGTACCATGGCTAATGTATTGTCTATTTCTTCACATTGTATTGACAAGTAAGGATAAAGAGACAAAGTTTATAATATGGTAAGCATAGTATGACATCATTCATATCACAAAACAACTGAGAACAGACAAACAGGCAATTGTAACGTTGTGTGGGCAAGTCCAGCACGGAACTAGATTACAGATCAAGATCAAAGGAACATCACTCCTCTCTTTTTTACCTTGTAAGGTGCAATGATATGCTAAGACAATTGTGTGTAAAATTGAAAACAGTAATAGACATTGGTTGCAAACCATGCAGTTCAATGCACGAGTCAGAGTAAGTAGTAGTTAAAAGGCATGAGGATTAAGGACTTACAACAGCGGCTTTGACTGGTGTAGTCATGCCCTTCGTCTTGCTGGTGTGACAGTCCTTGAAGATTTCCACTGCATTTAGTTTAGGTACTTTTTGGTCCTTGCGGGCTTTCCTCTGCATTTGGAACAAGTCAATATAGATCTGATAATATGGCACAGCGAAAAGAGTGAAATAGCAGCTAATTACAAGAGCCTCGCAGTGTGCAATGTAGCTACGAGATCCTGTCGTCTGTTGGAATTTCATTTTCGTACGGTTGGCCTTGTTCTTTGAACAGTTCACCTACAAAAAGATAGATTTGTGAGGCACATGCGTAAATAGGAGTTCAACATGTGGTCTGATCACATACATATAACGTACATGATACTTTGGATCAGACCAGTGTTTAACAACGCCTCTCCAGTCTTCATCCGATATATTTTCCACTCGAGATGTTTGGGCAAGTTCACTGTTAGCCTTGCCTTCAAAGTGAGATTCCTCAAATTATACCGATATTGTCGCAGAGCAGACTTAAAAACATGGGTGCAAGCTTGTCTGGTTGCATCATCTTGGCTATCCAACTTGAACCTCATATGTTGAAAATTATGGGAGTCTCATTATCAGCAACTTAGAAAGTATGGGACAGAGCAAGACGATATTACTAGTTTCCATACATAACCATACTTACAGATAAATGGTCGAGGAAGGTGTTGAACTGGGTTTCATCTTTGTCATTCCTGTACTGAATCCATGTTGGGAGGATACGTGCATGACACCTAACGGCAACCGCTGCCTCTGATACTAACTTGGCCGACCCTGTAGCATCACGTGGCCTTTTTAAACCTGCCTCAAAACGGATCTCCATTCTTCCTCCTCTGGATTTAGTTAACCTATCGAGCATTATCCCTGATGTTTTGTTTCCTCTTGCGCCTAGGTGCTAGTCCAACAACGAACATAGGAAGTGTTAGTGTACATCAAACTGTGTGTGCATTGCTGTTCACTAGGTTTTAAGTGATTCTCCTGTTGGTTCGATAAACCTTGGTTCTCACTGAGGGAAATAGTTATCGCTACTATATTGCTTCACCCTTCCTCTTCAGGGAAAATCCCAACACAGATCACAAGTAGCAATCATTCATAAACTCATACCTTGTCCCTTTGGGTAATTGTTTTAGATTGGGAGGAGGTAGCTCTTCATCTCCTTTCCTTTCAAGTACCTCGTAAACCTTATTTAGGCGGGCAAACTATTGGAGTAGCATCCATTATCATTTCAATCTCCTCCTTCTCCTCCTCTTCAAACGGAGACTCGGGTCTTAGCAGGACTTGTTGAACCTCATCTTCTGGAGTCTGAAGATGAATTTCAGCCAGTTGGTTTAATTTTCGCTCTTTATCGTCTTGAGCTTCTTCTTGATAACCTTTGTCTAAGACTGAAGATATATAATGGGAATTTAATCATCTCATCCACCCATTTCATGGAGATAGTTTTCTTTTTGATATATGCTCCTGCAACATTCAGAAAAGTGGTTCCAAAAACAATTAGGACAATCTTTATCCTCAGGATCATTAGTACATAAATATGGATGGATAAATGAGTAAGCCTATAATAATATTGACATCTTTAAGGATGCCACATGGTTTTCTATCAGTCTTATCTGCAAGCTTAATAACAACTTGAGTTGGCTCACGAACACAAGGAGAAATTTCTTCGTAATTTTTTGCATAAAGAGTGTAAGGAATAATATTGACTGGAGACCCAGGGTGTGACACACCCAAACTAGGACTTGCATCCGAAGGGACACGATAAAATTTGTTTACCTGCATCTTTACCTTCGGTACACCCTTTGAGACAAGAAGTGGTGTCTTGGTCTGGATATGGGTGTGGCAAGCTCTTTCACGATATCAACATAAGGTGGAGTTCCACATTGCTCCACCTTGATGCTCTTTTTACCTTTAGCTAAAAGTGATCCTTCTAGCTTTTTACCTTTTTGTTTACCCTAGGCTTCTTTTTAGTTCTAAGGTAGAGTAGTCTTCTTCGTAATTGCTTCCGCCATGAAAATAGCCTTAGATTCCCTGGTATGTTTTATGAACTTTTTATCTGGTAAATGAAGAAACTCAGAAAAATCTTTCAAGATATGCAAAATGGGGCCAGTTCCAATATTTAGCTCACGACGAAGGTATTTAACCTCCTTTGTTCTAAGGAAATACTTAATACTATCATATACAGGATCAACTTTAGTATTTTCCTTTGAACACAAGTACCGACTCTCGGCGTTATGCCGAATTCTATCAAGTAAATTACAGGCCTCCGAGATCTCGATTCCCATAAAAGAACCTTTTGAAGCAAGATCAAATGTCTGTTTACTCTGAGAATCAAGTCCACCAAAAAAGAAGTTCACAGTTAAGCAATTAGGGTAATGATGTTTAGGGCAAGCAGAGAGTATATCCCGATACCTTATATAAGCATCTACGAGTTTCTCACCTTTTCGCTGTCCAAAGCTGTTGATTTTTCTTCTTATTGTATATAACTTCCCTTGAGGGTAGTAACGAGCGTAGAATGCAGATAATAATTTTGGCCAATTACTCTAGTTACTTACGGGCTGATGTGAGACATCCATCAGCTCCTCTTTCAAGCGAATAAAGGAATATTTTAGCTTTTATTTCCTCATTAGTTAAATCCTACAACTGAAAAGTTCCACACGCATTGTTAAAGCTTTTAATATGTTTATAAGGACATTCAGTTGCATCACCTCAGAATGTATTCTCTTTCACCATATCAATTAACCGAGGGTCTATCTCAAATACTTTACCAGATAGGTCAGGACCAACGGATAAAAAGTTCTCTCCTCGAACTGGTCCTACTACTAATTCCACACCTACATGGCAACTTTGTTATTGAAGGACCATGGTTGCTCGCAATCTGCAAAAACCGTTAGAACACAAAATAATTCAAAACTTAAGACAAAGCCCAAAAGCGCTCAGCTCCCCGACAACGGCGCCAGAAAAAGCTTGATGGCCGGCAAGTGCATAGGGTTTAGTTGTAGCCTTTTTGAAGTAAGAGTATCGATCCCACAGGGAGCACATGAAACAAACTTTTGCCTCTTTTAGTGAATTATGTATTTTTGTGCCTGCATATAATTGGAGAATTAAAGCAAAGTGAGGGTGGATATAAATTGTAGTGGAGTATTAGAACGAACTTTTAAATATAACATAAAATTAAATAAGGAGCTATGACTAGAATGACTAACAAAACAGCAGAGGAGTAAAGCATTCTCCGGGAGTCCAGAATCCCCATTGGTATGTTTCTAGCGCACCTATGCATGCTTTGCATAGTATGAGATGGATACTTGAGCCACCGTTGACTATTATGCTGGGCAGAGCCGGGTACAGTACATGTTCTACTCGAGGCAGACTTTGTGCCATGTAAGCCATCATCATAGTCTCCCCCAAAGGGTTACAATTCATGATAATTAAGGGTTACCCCGTGGACACAACCTCTCTAAGGGTTCTCCGTTATTTCCCGGTCAATTGCAAAGGTTAGGAGTGATAGACTTTTACCTTCACCTTGAATTACCTCCACATCCTAGCCCTTTACAATGTCAATGATATACTTCGTGGCCATAAGGCACAAATGCTAAGTGGGGCCCCTTCACAACATTCATGAAGTTATTAAACTAAGCATTCAACAGGGAGTATCCATAATAGTGTTTCAGATTCTACACATGCCAAGGTTCATCCATATCCCCGAGAACTAGGGGTCTACTCACACATGAGGACAACAATCATCATGGCAAAAGTGATGGCATACATGGATGAATGATTCAAATGATACACAAGATGATCCACTAGGGTTCTTGATGTTACAGATGATAAGGATGTATAAGATGATGACGATGATGGAGTGGATGATGATGATGACAGTGGTGATGATGTTGTATCTCCCCGTACGTGGTGAGGAAGATCCCTTCTTGTCCTTATCAATCCCTCCTCCGGATGAACTTTGGAGGCTAGGGTTCTGCCTTTTGAACGAGTTTATAGTCTCTCCAGGCGTCTGATTCACGATCTGATTCGATGGGATGAAAATAGTTGATCTGGCGGTGGCGTGAAACTCCATACGACAACCCATACGAGCAGGCATGCTCATATGGAACGCCCTCTTTTGCTTTGGATGCGTGCTGACGACTCCTTCTTTGGCCTCCTTGCTTGATTCTTTTACGGTAGGTGATTATCAATTTAAATATGTGATTCCACTACCAATTCTGAGGATTTCTTCTATATGATAAATGGTCCAAAAGACGTTACCTAAGGGATTATCAACAAAAAGAGGTGCGCGAACGCAGTAAAATTCCACAAAGCCTACCATGTAGGCACAAAATACTTATTAAAATCATCACATAAATTGGACTCATTGGGTACGTGTGATGTCCTTCGTACAGGACAATTTTCCATCATAATTTGACTCTATGTTCATGTGGAATTAAAACTACCATATCATCATGTTCATTGTTTAGCTCTATATGTTCATGTGATGATGGTGTACTGCACATGCTTTCTGGAATTTGGTCAAATGTGCAGGGCTAGTAATTTGAAATGCTGAAATGATCTCATGTAGTCGCACACGGTGTGAGATAACTAGTCATGTGCGATAATAAAAAAGGAACACACACGTATGACTCGCAATCATGTGTAATGTTGAAAAAAAAGCCCATAGGTAAAGGTAAAACAACCGTGTGAACCGATAGAGGTATATCACATGGTCAACATATATAAACCCGTGTGCAGTAAAACACAATCACATATGATCAAGCTTTACAAAATTGTTTGTGATGAATAAATATTCCCACACGTTTTAAACAAGGGAAACATGTTTGATCACCTAAGTAATCTCCAACGATTTCTTCTTGGTAAATGTGTGCGATGAGTTGAACGATGGCATACATTTTACTATTATGAATCTGCTTGTAATTGGTGCATTATCACGCACAATTTCTCAATGGCAGTCCTCTATGTTTAATTAACCAATCACACATGATTGGTGGATGCCGACCTTGGTTAATGAGTTCGTCCAATGCACACAAATTTTCTAATCATCAGCGATCGACCCCCCATCGTCAACCCACTCGAGCACATGGTTCCAGAAACTGTCTGCGATTGGCGAGGGGGGGTGAAAGGATAGATATGGTTGACTGGAGGGGGTGGTGAATAGGCAACTACGAATTTTTATCTTATCTTAACAAATTAGGGTTTGCAACAAGTAGGTTGTCTAGATATGCGACTAGGTGAGCAACCTATATAATGCAAACAACACAAGCAACACAAGCAAGCTAAAGAAAATACACAAGTAAAGCTTGCACGAAATAAAGGTAAGAAATAACCACAAGTGGAGCCTGTGGAGTCAAGGATGTGTTACCGAAGTGCCTTCCCTTTGAGAGGAAGTATGTCTTTGTTGGAGCTATGTGGAGACACAATGCACCCCAAGAAGCCACTAGGGCCACTGTATTCTACTCATGCCCTCACACAATGCAAGATGTCGTGATTCCACTAGTGGTGCCCTTGAAGGTGGCGACCGAACCTTTACGAACAAGGTTGGGGCAATCTCCACAACTTAATTGGAGGCTCCCAACAACACCACGAATCTTCACCATAATGGAATATGGCTCCGAGGTGACCTCAACCATCTAGGGTGCTCAAACACCCAAGAGTAACAAGATCCGCAAGGGATTAGTGGGGGAATCAAATTTCTCTTGGTGGAAGTGTAGATCGGGGCATTCTCAACCTATCCCTAGAAAATCAACAAGTTTGATTGGTTAGGGAGAGAGATCAGGTGAAAATGAGCTTTGGAGCAACAATTGAGTTTGGGGGAGGAAGAGGTAAGTCTTCTTGAGGGAGAAAACCCCTTTTATAGTGGGGGACAAATCCAACTGTTATCCACCTCTTAGCCCGCAACCAAGCGGTTCTACCGCTCCAAGAGCGGTACCATCGCTCCCTACAGGATGCACAGGAGAGAGTAGAGAACAGAGGAATGGGCGGTGGTAGCCGCGGTAGTAGGGGCGGTACTACCGCCTACAGGTGGTACTACCGCTCCTACATCCGCCTGTTCTCTAGGGGCAAACAGGTAGCACGATAGTGACCCGGAAGTACTACCGTAAAACCTGACACGAAAAATTGAGGCCCCAACCACGAGCGGTAGTACGAGCGGGACTAGCAGCGGGACTACCACTGCTGCTTGTGGTACTACCGCTTGCAACACTCCACCACTCCTTCAGCACACAAGATGGACAACTCCAAAGAGGCAGAAAGTGGCGATGGGTGCAAGATGAGAGTGTACATGTTGATTCCACCCAAACGTTTCCGAAGCGGACCCCCTCTTGATAGTATGGTTTTCCCTATGACAAGTCCACCAAAAAGAAATGCAGGAAAGAAAACCGTCTTCACTTGAGACTCTGAGGGGCACGAATCATCTTGTGCCATATGCTTGAAAGTCTGAAATGCTCAATGCACACGATTAGTCCACAAACACATTGTCATCAATCACCAAAACCACTTAGGGAGAAATATGAAGAAATATGCCCTAGAGGCAATAATAAATTTGTTATTTATATTTCCTTATATCATGATAAATGTTTATTATTTATGCTAGAATTGTATTAACCGGAAACTTAGTATATGTGTGGATACATATAGACAAACAGAGTGTCCCTAGTATGCCTCTACTTGACTAGCTCGTTAATCAAAGATGGTTAAGTTTCCTAGCCATAGACATGTGTTGTCATTTGATGAACGGGATCACATCATTAGAGAATGATGTGATGGACAAGACCCATCCGTTAGCTTAGCATAATGATCGTTTAAGTGTTTATGCTATTGCTTTCTTCATGACTTATACATGTTCCTCGTCCTATGAGATTATGCAACTCCCGAATAACAGAGGAACACCTTGTGTGCTATCAAACGTCACAACGTAATTGGGTGATTATAAAGATGCTCTACAGGTGTCTCCGATGGTGTTTGTTGAGTTGGCATAGATCGAGATTATGATTTGTCACTCCGTGTATCGGAGAGGTATCTCTGGGCCCTCTCGGTAATGCACATCACTATGAGCCTTTCAAGCAATGTGACTAATGAGTTAGCCACAGGATGATGCATTACGGAACGAGTAAAGAGACTTGTCGGTGACGAGATTGAACTAGGTATGATGATACCGACGATCGAATCTCGAGCAAGTAACATACCGATGACAAAGGGAACAACATATGCTGTTATGCGGTTTGACCGATAAAGATCTTCGTAGAATATGTAGGAACCAATATGAGCATCCAGGTTCCGCTATTGGTTATTGACCGGAGATGTGTCTCGGTCATGCCTACATAGTTCTCGAACCCGTAGGGTCCGCACGCTTAACGTTCGACGATGATTTGTATTATGAGTTATGTGATTTGATGACTGAAGTTTTTTCGAAGTACCAGATGAGATCACGGACATGACGAGGAGTCTCGAAATGGTCAAGACATAAAGATTGATATATTGGATGATGTTATTCGGACACCGGATGAGTTCCGAAACGTACCGGATAATTATCAGAGTGCCGGAGGGTTATCGGAACCCCTCGGGGGAACTAATGGGCCTTCATGGGCCTTAGTGGGAAGAGAGGAAGGGCCACAAGGGGCTGGCCGCGCCCCTGGATCCGAATTGGACTAGGGGAAGGGGGCGGCACCCCCTTTCCTTCCCTTCCCTCTCTCCCTTCCTTCTTCCCCCTCTTCCTTAGGTGGAAACTGTAACATCCCAAATTTTCAATTCATGCATATCATATTTATATTGCATATTCATTTCGCGATCCTCAAAATTCTAAGCAACTCAAGGACCCTCGGAGAGAGTTGGGGATTTCATTGTTTTCATATTTGAATTTTATCAAATATTGAAACAAGGATTATTTGTTTTAATTATTTTTCTCCCCAAAAATATTTCATATTAAAAATATATGAGAGGAGATAATATGACTTCTCCAACATAAATGAAATATTGGAGGAAAAATATTAAAATCAAATATTTAATTTTATTCGGATTTTATTGCTATTTTATTTGAATAAGAAAAATATGCATTTTTCAGAAGTTGCATTTTAGGCCATGAAAATGTTCACCTTGTTCTAAATATTTCATTTAGATAGTGAAAATTTGTTTTGGTATTTTTAGATTTTTATTTATTTTTCTAGGATTTCTTTTTGGTGGAATCTGTTTTTAAAAAAGAGAAGCCCGCCGGACCGAACTGGGCCGAGGCCCAGCTGGCCCAGCCTCCCCGCGCCGCCGTCTCCCTCGCGGAGACCGCGACTGCCAAGCCGCCGTTCACCGTGGCCGAGTCGGCCACGCCTCCCCGCCCCCTCCCGCAAGCCACCTCCCCTCCCCCCTTAAAAGTCGACCCGGCCCCCCTGGAGCCCCAAGCCGCAACCACCGCCGCCCGCAAGCCGCCCGCCCCGCCGCCTTGCGCCGCCGCTGCCGCCGCCGCCGCGTCGCCGCCAAGCCGCCCTGCGCTGCCCCCGCCTCGTCGCGCCGCCGCGGAAGCCGCCAGAGCCACCGTCGATCCGATCCGATCTCGCCGTTCGTTTTTTCGGTTTAGGTAAAGACCGTCGGTTTTTTCTAAAACCCTAGTTTCGTTTTTTTAATCGGTTCGTTGGTTTTCTCGGCTTAGTTTATTTAGCGGACGTCGTCCGAATGTTCGTTTTAACGAACGGTTTTCGCCCGTTAGTCACAGACAACGAACGTTCGTTCGTTAGCCTGTTCGTCAGTTTTTCTTTTTCTCGGATTTTTCGCGATTATTTTTCAAACGCGATTTCTGATCCGATTTCGTTTTAGTTTATCTTTTCGCTCGTTTCTCGGAATCAGGCAATTCAAGCGCCTAGATCTTCGTCTCGAAATCCTCTTTCTGTTTAACCAACTTGAACAAGATTTTGGTACTGTAAAATTTGACTTTAGTCCAGATTAGTAAACGGATCTTGTTTCTTTCGCAGTTTGAGTTTCGTTGCTCCGTTTGATTTGATTCTTTTTGCAAACCGGAGTTATTAAGTTGAACTTTCTGGTTAGATCTTCTTACTTGAGTTTTACCCGTGCATCTTTGCTTGATTGCTTATGTATGCTTTTTGTAAGTGCATCTAGTGCCCCTTAGTGATTTTGGTGTATTGAAGACTTATAGGTTAAGGGACTAATGTGTTTATGAGTGTACACATCTATAAGTCTATGAGGAGTTTGATATTTACAGAGAAAGTCGACCCCTAAAAATGAATTTCTTCGACTGAAGACTTTGGATTTCTGAAGACTTTGAAAGTGAAGGAATTGGTGTGACCTTGAAGACTTGATATTCATTTGAGGAACATGAAGCGTGAAGACTTTTGTTTTCGTAGTTTCATTTTCTCTTTCTTGAGTCATAGGAAACACCGTACTGTTAAAGGGGGTCGAGGAAATACTAAGGAAAAAATTTCATGTGATGCTCAACTCAAAATCCTACACCTACCAATCCCTTCGAGTGAAGCCTTTGGAAATCTCATACAGTTCAGTCATATTCTTCAGTGACAGAGACGAAGTTCTTCTGGTCTCTGAGGAATTTGTTCTGACTGAGGAGTTAGGAATTCGCCAGTGCGGATTGCCTACACAGTGAGGAACATGATAGCCCTGAGGAATTTGATACTCAAATTTCCGACCGTTGTTGTGCTACGCGCCAGCTGTCCCAAAATATCTACCCACCTAACGGTCATATTATTGAAGGGCATTTATGTCTTATCATGCCGGGCTGCTCCCTAGTCTATAAATAGCCGCCCCCTACAACCACTAGCTAGTTGGCTGCTCCGAGAGAAACTGACATTTGTCATTTGAGAGCATCCCATCCTCCGAGGACTTTGAGCGAAAATCATCAAGTGAGGAAAACCCAAACCCAAACACCTACAAACCCAAAGTGATTGAGCATCACTGAATAGATTGATCCTACGTGGATCCGACGCTTGTTACCTTTGAAGACTGTGCTTCTTCCAGATGGTTAGGCGTCATGGTCTAGAGCATCCAAGAGGAATTGTGGATCGCCGAGTGACCGAGTTTGTGAAGGTTCGGAAGTCACCTGAAGACTTACCACGAGTGATTGGACGAGGTCTCTGTGACCTTAGTTCAAGGAGAATACGGTGAGGACTGTGTGTCCGGGACTGTGTGTCCTTAGGTTTAAATACCTAGACGCTCCAACCAGATGTACAACTGAGACAGCAGTTGGAACTGGTCTACCAAATCATTGTCTTCACCAAGCTTACTGGTTCTATTTCCGCAACTCTTTCATTTCCTCATTACTGTGTTGTGTGCTTGTCATATCTGTGTTTGAAGACTTTGACAGAAGACTTTCTGAATTTCCTCAGTTCAATTTCTTCAGTCTGTTTGTCTTCATCCTGTGCTATCCTGTGTTTACGCTTTTTGTACTCTATATTTGTCTTCATTTCATCATGATGACCATGCCTATGTTCTGCTATGCTTACTCTTGAGTACTTATTCCGCTGCAAGTAGTTCTTCGCTAAGGAATTTCCTCACCCGCAAATTCCTCAGTGAAGAATTCATAAAAATCGCCTATTCACCCCCTCTAGTCGATATAACGCACTTTCAATTGGTATCAGAGCTTGGTACTCCCTTGTTTTGTGTGATTTTGGTTTAACCGCCTGGAGTTTTAGTTATGTCGACCGCAGGTATGATCAAGGTCTCTACTGGGTGTCCTACCTTCGATGGAACGGACTACCCCTACTGGAAGAATAAGATGCGAATGCATCTTGAGGCAATTGATAACGATCTCTGGTATGTTGTAGAAAATGGTGTTCCCTCTATCTCACCCTCACTGAATGCTACCGATGTGAAGAGATTCAAGCAACTCGATTCTCAAGCGAAGAATATCATATGTGTGTTGGGTAACGTAGCAATAATTCAAAATTTTCCTACGTGTCACCAAGATCAATCTAGGAGATGCTAGCAACAAGAGAGAGGGAGTGCATCTTCATACCCTTGAAGATCGCTAAGCAGAAGCGTTACAAGAACGCGGTTGAAGGAGTCGTACTCGCGGCGATTCAAATCGCGGAAGATCCGATGTAGCGCCGAACGGACGGCGCCTCCGCGTTCAACACACGTACAGCCCGGGGACGTCTCCTCCTTCTTGATCCAGAAAGGTGAGAGGAGAAGTTGAGGGAGAACTCCAGCAGCACGACGGCATGGTGGCAATGGAGCTCGTGGTTCTCCGGCAGAGCTTCGCTAAGCACTACGGAGGAGGAGGAGGAGTTGGAGGAGGAGAGGGCTGCGCCTTGCCAGGGGTGCGGCTGCCCTCCCGCCCCCCCTCTATTTATAGGGGCAAGGGAGAGGGGGGCCAGCCCCCTCCAGATGGATCTAGAGGGGGGGCGACGGCCAAGGGGGGGAGGCTTGCCCCCCAAGCCAAGGGGGGCGCCCCCTTTAGGGTTTCCCCCCAACCCTAGGCGCATGGGCCCTAGGGGGTTTTGGCACCCAGCCCACCTAGGGGCTGGTTCCCCTCTATATTTGGCCCATAGGGCCCTCCGGGGCAGGTGGACCCCCGGAACCCTTTCGGTGGTCCCGGTACAATACCGATATACCCCCGAACACTTTCGGCGACCGAACAAGGACTTCCCATATATAAATCTTCGTCTCCGGACCATTCCAGAACTCCTCGTGACGTCCAGGATCTCATCCGGGACTCCGAACAACCTTCGGTAACCACCTACTATTTCCCATAACAAATCTAGCGTCACCGAACCTTAAGTGTGTAGACCCTATGGGTTCGGGAACCATGCAGACATGACCGATACACCTCTCCGGCCAATAACCAATAGCGGGATCTGGATACCCATATTGGCTCCCACATGTTCCACGATGATCTCATTGGATGAACCACGATGTCGGGGATTCAATCAATCCCGTATTCAATTCCCTTTGTCTATCGGTATGTTACTTGCCCGAGATTCGATCGTCGGTATCCCAATACCTCGTTCAATCTCGTTACCGGCAAGTCTCTTTACTCGTTCCGTAACACATGATCCCGTGGCTAACTCATTAGTCACATTGAGCTCATTATGATGATGCATTACCGAGTGGGCCCAGAGATACCTCTCCATCATACGGAGTGACAAATCCGAGTCTCAATTCGTGCCAACCCAACAGACAGTTTCGGAGATACCTGTAGTGCACCTTTATAGCCACCCAGTTACGTTGTGACGTTTGGTACACCCAAAGCATTCCTACGGTATCCGGGAGTTGCACAATCTCATGGTCTAAGGAAACGATACTTTACATTAGAAAAGCTCTTAGCAAACGGACTACACGATCTTGTGCTATGATTAGGATTGGGTCTTGTCCATCACATCATTCTCCTAATGATGTGATCCCGTTATCAATGACATCCAATGTCCATGGTCAGGAAACCATAACCATCTATTGATCAACGAGCTAGTCAACTAGAGGCTTACTAGGGACATGTTGTGGTCTATGTATTCACACATGTATTACGGTTTCCAGTTAATACAATTATAGCATGAACAATAGACAATTATCATGAACAAGGAAATACAATAATAACCATTTTATTATTGCCTCTAGGGCATATTTCCAACAATGTGGCCATCTGAGCAAAGGACAGTATGGAAGAGTGAGTGCTTTGGAAACTGCTAAGCTTATCTGGGATAGGCTGTCCAAAGTGAATGAAGGAGTCCCAACTCAGCGTGACTCTCGAGTTGATGTTCTTCGCAATCTCTTCAACCGCTTCAAAAGACTCGACAATGAAAATGTTCAACAAACCTTCGATCGCCTCACTGACATCTCAAATGAGCTTCAAGCGCTTGGTGCCACTGACATCACCGACCATGAGGTGGTGAAGAAATTGTTGAGATCGCTTGATTGCTCATTTGATACTCTGGCATTGATGATACAAGAACGTGCTGATTACAAGTCACTTGATCCCGATGATATCCTCGAAATGCTAAATACTCATGAGTTCCAGCTTGCTGAAAAGAGAGACCTCTATGGTTCGAGCTATGGCAGATCACGTGCACTGAAGGCCAAGGCAGTTTCTGAGTCTGAAGATGAAGACTCTGGCAGCAGCCTTGGTGATCCTGAAGAACTGAGCCAGGAACTAGCACTGCTCGTGAAGAAATTTCAAAAGTTCTCAAGATGTGGTCGCTTTGGAAGATCCTCAAGGAGCAATGATTCCTCATCCAGTGACTACAAGAAGAGGCTTTGTCACAAATGCAAGAAACCTGGACACTACATTCAAGATTGTCCTCAGTGGGAAAAGAAATCAAAGAAGAAGAAATACAAGGATTACAGTTCTGATGATGCGAAGAAAAAGAAGAAATCCTCAAAATCTTCATCATCAAAATCCTCAAAGTCTTCATCTCACAAGAAGAGCAGCTCCAAGAAGGCTCGGGCATTCATTGGCAAGGAAATGGACTCTGAAGCTGAATATGAGGAACATGAGGAAGAGGAGGCATCTGAGGAGTCCGAGTCTGGAGTAGCGAGTCTAGCTCTCGGTACTGCATTCGTCAGCAAGTCTATCTTCAACTTTGAAGAAAATGGCTTCACCAACAAGGTTGATGAAGGCAATGATGACTATGCTCCCACCTATTGCTTCATGGCAAAGGGTGCGAAGGTACTCAAATATACCTCCTCTGAATCTAGTGAGAATGAATCTGATGAAAACCTCAAGCCCGGCTACTCTAAACTTGCTAAGATTGCTGTGAAACAACAAAGGGCTTTTGAAAAGGTTCAAAACATGCTAGACAAAAGTGATGATATGTTGGGTGAAGAAATGGATCGCACTAAAACCTTGACTGAAAACCTTCAGAGACTTCAGACTAGGTTTGACAACCTTCAAGGTCATCATAACACTCTCTTATCTGATCATGAGAAGCTTTCTTATGAATTTCTTCAAAGAAAGCAAGATCTTGAGAAGCTAAGAGTGAGTTATGAAGATCTTCAGAAGGAGCACGATTCATTACTTGCTCAACAAATCAGCGCTGCTCAGGAAGAATTTGTTCCTCCATGTTTGAAATGCATTGAACGTGAATCTGCTAATTCTTCACCTGAATGTTCAAATGCTTCTAATGCTACAAATTCTTCAACTATCTCTGCTACCACTAATTCCTCAACTGAGGACATTGCTAGTATCACTGACGATGCAGGGCTGAAGGAATTGTACATGACAGGCATGTATAAAAGCCTCAAAGGGCATCAGACTCTTTGTGATGTGCTTAAAAAGCAGATCCTCAACAGGAACCCTAGGAAAGAGGGTATTGCCTTTGAGAGGAAACTCAATGCTGATGGTAGATATTGGAAGCCTGAGCAGTACCCCAAAACCTCATGGGTTGCTGCAAAGGGACCTCCAGTTGACCCATCTAATTTATCTGGCTTTACATGTGAATCTTCTCATTCTTCTGATGAGTCATTTGACACCAACTATAAACTGTTTAAAAATCAGAATGGTGAAGTATTTGCTAGATATGTTGGCACTAACTGCAGGAACGGTTCTCCTATGAAGAAAATCTGGGTTCCCAAAAGGTGCCTTGAAATTCTTCAGGTGAATGTCCTCATGACACCACCTGTGAAGAATAGGAACCCCAGATCAAATTCTTCATATGGACCAAATTCTTCATATGGATCCAAGTCCTCATACGGATCGAATTCCTCACGTGGATCATATTCCTCAAAAGGATCAAAGTCCTCATATGAACATCATCGTGCTAACAACTCTGTTTCGCAGGGAAGAGCTAAGGGCTATGAATATGAGCATTATTATTCTAATCCTTATGTTCATAAGTCCTCGAAGAATTATCTGCTTATTCATATGCTTACCCTAACTTCTCTTATGTGAAACGAAATGGATTGGCTTCTATGCCACCTTTCTTGTATGGAGCTCGCAGAGTGATGAACTCTTTGCCACACCTTCAGATGTGGGTGGTGAAGAAAAAGGACTAATCTCTTATGCAGGTTCAGGTCTTCATACGTGCTCAAACGTCTAAAGAATTTGCTGGAGACCTGAAAAGTGCCTGAAAGGACACAGGCTAATAATGAAGAAATGAATTTTCATTTCTCACGTCCTCATACTGTTTTAACTGTTGCATTGTTTGATGAAATTGGTCTGATGAATTGTGATGTCATATTCTTCACTGATGAAGTATATGAAGTTTGTAAGCTGCACTAATTCATCTGCAGGATGATCAACCCAAAGCCACTGAGTGGGTCCTCGATAGTGGATGTACAAATCACATGACTGGTGACAAGAATCTATTGATGGATGCTCCCTTATCACCATCGCATCTGAAGCATATCATCTTCACTGACAAAGGCAAAAGTCAGGTATTGGGTCTAGGTAAGGTTGCGATCACAAAGGATCGACACATGGACAAAGTCATGCTTGTCGAGTCCTTAGGATACAACCTCATGTCTGTCTCAATGCTTTGTGATCTTGATATGGTTGTTGTCTTTGGCAAGTATCGTTGTGTTGTGGTTATGGAAGCTGACAATTCCAAAGTCTTCGAAGGCTTTAGGAGAGGAGACTTGTATATTGTTGATTTCTCTACAGGACCGCAACCAGCCGTGTGCCTACTTGCAAAAGCTTCAGAAGGCTGGCTATGGCATCGACGACTTGGTCCTGCAGGCATGAGGAATTTGCACACGCTTGCGAAGAAGAAGCACGTCATTGGCATTGAGAATGTCAAATTCCTCAAGGATCACTTATGCGGAGCCTGTGAAGCTGGAAAGATGACCAAGGCTAAGCATCCAGCGAATACTATCATGACCACTACTCGACCATTCGAATTGCTTCACATGGACCTCTTTGGTCCTAATCATTACTCAGCTGTCAGAAATGATGCATCTCTCTATGGCTTTGTTATTGTTGATGATTACTCTCGTTACACTTGGGTACATATTGTCACTTACAAACATGAAGTGCAGGAAGTCTTCAAACGATTTTCCTCGAGGGCTTCAACCAACTTTGGTGTGAAGATCAAGCACATCAGAAGTGACAATGGAACTGAGTTTAAGAATTCTGGTCTTGATGACTATCTTGATGAACTTGGTATTACTCATGAGTTATCTGCTCCTTATACTCCTCAACAGAATGGCGTCGTGGAGCGCAAGAACAGAACTCTTGTTGAGATGGCTCGCACTATGCTTGATGAGTACAAGACGCCTCGTCACTTCTGGATTGAGGCAATTTATACTGCATGCCACATCATCAACAGGGTATATCTTCACAAATTCTTCAAGAAGACTACCTATGAACTCCTCACTGACAAGAAACCCAATGTGAGTTATTTCAAAGTCTTCGGTGCTAAATGTTGGATTAGAGGTCCTCATCACAATGCTAAATTTGCACCGAAATCACATGAAGGTTTTATGCTTGGTTACGGAAAGGACTCGCACACCTACAGAGTCTTCAACAACGTTCTTCACAAGGTTGTTGAAACTGTAGATGTGCGGTTCAATGAAACTAATGGCTCGCAAAGATAGCACCTACCCTCTGTGATAGATGAACCAGCACCTGAGGAAACTATCAAGTTCAAGGCTACTGAGGATGTCATTCCTACCGAAGAATCTGCTGAAGAATTCATTCCAGAACGTGAAGAACGTCGAGCTAATGCACCTGAAGAAAGTGCTGAAGAAATTGGTGCTGGAGAAAATGTTGATCAAATTCCTCGATGACAACCAACTCATCATCGCGTTGCAAAAGAAGTGCAAGTTGAAAATATCATCGATGACATTGAAGCACCAAGTCCTCTCACACGCTCAAAAGCTTCACATTTATCTAACTTTTGTGGGCACTATGCCTTTGTCTCTATCACAGAGCCCACTAAGGTAGATGAAGCATTTCTGGAGCCAGAGTGGATTCAGGCCATGCAAGAAGAATTACATCAATTCGAGCTCAACAACGTCTGGGAACTGGTTAAACGTCCAGATCCTCGCAAGCACAATATCATTGGCACAAAGTGGATCTACCGCAACAAGCAAGATGAAAATGGCCTTGTGGTGAGGAATAAGGCACGGCTTGTAGCTCAAGGCTACACACAGGTTCAAGGAATTGATTTCGATGAAACTTTTGCACCTGTTGCTAGACTTGAAGCTATTCGCATATTACTTGCTTATGCTAACCATCATGATATCACTTTATATCAAATGGATGTGAAAAGTGCATTCCTCAATGGTAAGCTTGAGGAAGAAGTATATGTTGCTCAACCCCCAGGTTTTGAAGATCCAAAGCATCCTGACAAAGTCTTCAGACTCAGTAAGGCCCTCTATGGCCTCAAGCAGGCCCCTCGGGCATGGTATGATACTTTGAAGGAATTCCTCGTGAAGAAAGGCTTCAAACCCGGTTCACTCGACCCTACTCTTTTCACTAAATCTTATGATGGTGAATTGTTTGTGTGCCAAATATATGTTGATGATATTATCTTTGGCTGTACTGACCAACGTTATAGTGATGAATTTGCCTATATGATGAGTGAAGAATATCAAATGTCTATGATGGGAGAATTGAAATTCTTCTTAGGTCTTCAAATTCGTCAACAGCGCAATGGCATATTCATATCTCAGGAGAAATACCTCAAATATGTACTGAGGAAATTCGGCATGCAAGATTGCAAAGCGTCAAAATTCCGATGCCCACAAATGGCCATCTGTGCACTGATGAAAATGGTATCGACTTCGATCAAAAGGTATACCGCTCCATGATTGGTTCTTTATTGTACTTATGTGCATATAGGCCAGATATTATGCTTAGTGTTTGCATGTGTGCCCGATTTCAAGCTACACCGAAGGAATCACACCATAAGGCTGTGAAGCATATTCTTCGATATCTAGCTCACACACCAACACTTGGATTATGGTACCCCAAGGGCTCGGCTTTTGATCTCATTGGATATTCTGACTCTGACTATGCTGGTGATCGTGTGGACTCCAAGTCAACATCTGGTACATGTCATTTCCTCGGACGATCTTTGGTCTGTTGGTCCTCGAAGAAACAGAACTGCGTATCACTGTCTACTGCTGAAGCTGAGTACATTGCTGCTGGTTTTTGCTGTGCTCAATTGTTGTGGACGAAGCAAACTCTCAAGGACTACGGCGTCAACATGAAGAATGTGCCTCTCTTCTGTGACAATGAGAGTGCCATCAAAGATTTCTCACAACCCAGTTCAGCACTCGAAGACAAAGCACATTCAGATTCGTCATCATTTTCTTCGCGATCATGTGTTGAAGGGCGACATTTCTATTGAGCATGTGAAGACTGAAGAACAGCTAGCCGATATCTTCACAAAGCCCTTGGATGAGAAGAGATTTAGCAAGTTGCGGTGTGAGCTAAATATCCTAGAATCTTCGAATGTTCTTTGAAAAGGACACTCATCCTAACACTTATGCAAAATTGATGACTTAGATGTGCAACACATGAAGAAATGTTTTTCTTCAATCAATGAAGAATAACACTCTAAGTGTGACGAAATTAATGAAGAATTTGATTCTCAGAACCCTACGACAATTGTACGTGTTGTCTGAAATCATCATTCTTATACGGTGGGTCACGCCACCACCAAAAGTTGAAAATCTTCAATTTGAGTTTTTTTTCTCAGTTTTGAAATTCCTCAGTTGTTCACTGTCTTCACTGTTTCCGTTGTTTTTCTTCATTGGCTATATATATATCTATGAGTTTATGTCCTCTACAGCATTCACTTATGGCTAATTCTTCAAGTTGCTTTTTCTGCTAAGTGAATGTGATCGGACCCTACCCCCTCTATGCTAAACTCAACCCAATCTATTCACAAATTCTTCATGTGCGTTCTATTTGAAACTCGTTCAAAATCTTTACTATGTCCGTGTCAGCTGAAGAATTTGCGAACAGAACTTTTAACTTATCTTATCCAAATTTTCGGTTTTACCGCTCAAACCGTTCCGCATCCCATGAAATACTTATCTATTCACCCACGATCTCCACTTCTTAGTACATGGGTGACACATGTCAAGCGAATGAGAAGGGTCAGGGGCACGTTCATCCAAAATCTTCGGGCGAACAGTTTTTCACTGTGGCTATAAATACCCCCTCTCCCCTTCCTCACTTCCTTTACTCCGCTCGACCTCTCTCCAGCTCGAGCTTCTCAAACCCTAGCGCCGCCGCTACTTCATCGTCGCCGGTGAGGAAGAGCTTCACTGCCTCGACCTCGTCGCCGCCGTACTCGCGCCGGCCGCGGATTTCTTCACTCCGCTGCCGCCGTAGCTGTCTTCCTCCGCCAAGTTAGGGCGTGGAAGATCTGCACTGACGAACTTCACATCTCCACATCCCAGTTCGTCATGTTCTTCATTCAGGGTAATTAAAAGTTACTTTTACTGCCCTCTTTGAGTCAAATGATTTCTACAAAATCTTCAAAGGTGTTTATTCTTCAAATTCTTCACACACTAAACACCTCACATGTCATCTGTTCTTGATTCATTTCTCTAAGCAATAATTTTTCCTCAAGATTCCTCAATTGTGTGGATCTTCGATCTATACAACTCTAGAACCTAAGACAAAGAACGCTTAGTGAAATTCTTCAAGACTCATCTGGTCAAAATCCTCAAACTTGTTCTTTTTGAAAAACCTTCTGAGAACGCATATGACCTCTCCAAATTCCTCGCAACTATACTCTGTTCACAGGTACCCATGTCTGCTGCTGAATCTCTAGGTTCTCATCAACTTAACTCATTTGCAGCGTTCCTCGAAGAAAAGTTGCATACTTCTTTGGAGAATTCAATTGTTCAAATTCCTCATCTGAAGAAAATGGATGATGGAAAGAAGCCACAAAAAGGAGGAAAGAGGCCTGAGGTCAACACTGCATTTGAAATCCCTGAGGACATCTATGCTGGGTACTACACACGCCCTGAGGAAGATAAAAATCAGCGCAAGGTGCGCATTCAGAAGATAGAGAGGAGATGGGCAAGAGAGTGGAGGGAGTACAGGTATGTGACTCCCAAGTACATGAAGAAATTCGCACTCAATCCTCCATGCCCAAGACCTCCGTTGCCACCTGGCCAAGAAGCTGATCCCACCAGCATCAAGCATGGTGAGGATTGTCCTGATGAATGGGCCAAGCGCCAGGCCAAGCTGGCTAGACAAGCCAGAGAAGCAGTGAGGAAATTAAATGAAGACTCTGCTGCTGCTGCTGCCGCTGAGGCCTCTGTCAAGCCGAAGAAATCCATGGCAAAGAAGCCTGCGCGTAAGCCAAGTGCTTCACCTTCAATGCCCTCATGGCCAGAATCCTCAAAGTCCTCACGGCCAATTCCTCACGCTGCTCCTGCTCCTCCAAAATCCTCAGCTCCTCCGCATAAGTCCTCAGCTGCTCCGACCAAATCCTCAGCACCTGTGCATCTTGCCACGTGCCAAAGGACTACATGCATCTCTATTGCCTCTGGAGCTTCAGCTAGTTCCTCAGCTGCTCCAAATTCCTCAACACGACCCTCTCTGCTGAAGACAAAGACCACTGCTGGACGAGGTTCTCGCCCAAGTCCTCACAAGAAGCAGGTCGCCTTCCAAGTGCCGTCTGAAGAAGACGAAGCTGATGATGAAGAACTTGCTGAAATCATCAGAGATAGGCAAGTCAGGGCCGCTAGAGCCAAGGGCACAAATGTGCCTCTGCTTTTGGATCCAAAGTTGATCCTCGATTACATTGATCTCTGGCCCAAGGACCCAAACACTCCTATGCCTGACTTCAAGCTGACTCCTGGCCAAAATCATATGCTGACTGCCTTCATCCAAGAAGAGAAACGGAAATTTGAGAAGGCCAGGCAGATCAAGAAAGCGCAGTACAGGAAGGAGAAATTCCTGAAGAACAACGTTGTCTCTATGACAACTGATGGTCTTGTGAAGATCCAGTCTGAAATCAAAGTCCTCAGCAATGATTTCAATGCTTACTATGCTGATTGGCAAGGAGCCAAGGTCAGGTTTGTTAAACTGACCGAGAAGTTCACCTCCAATGTTGCAGCCCCATCGCAACAAGAAATTCCTCAAACTGAAGCATCTGCTCAGCCAACTGAAGAACATGCCAGCACCGCTGATGAGATTCAGGCTGCTGAAGAAAATGTGAGTTCCGGGGCTGATGACTGCATTCCAGCCGCTGATGAAATTGCCAGGGCATCCACTAGTGGTGCGCCTGAAGAAAATGAAGAGGTCAGGGCAACTGCATCAGTCGTGCCTGAAGAAAATCAACCACATTCCTCTGCTCCTCCTGCGCCTACCCCAACTCCAATTCTTCCATCTGCATCAGATGTGAAGAAGACCACGGCTGCAGAGCGTGCAACAGTGAAGAAAAGGAAAGCATCAGCTTCATCAGATTCTTCAGCTCTGAAGAAGATGAAGAAATTGACCAGCTCAGTTGCAAACCCCATTGATGTTGTTCCAATCTCAACCATGCCATCAAAGGACCTTGCTCCTTTTGATGAAGAATATGTGATCCCTAGCGGATCTGATGAAGAAAATCCTTCTGCTGTTTCGTCAGAGCAGATGGATGAAGAAATTGAAGTGGATGAAATCCCTTCAACTCCAGTTGTTTCCTCGCCTATGCCTCAGTTTACTGCTGAAGAGGCCGGCGTTGAAGAAATAGAAGATGAAGACGTGGACATTGGCTGTACCACACCAGTGATGAATGATGACTTTTGGGAAAGTCAGCACCCCAACTCTCCACTCTTCACACCTTTACAGCAAATTCCTCAGTCCCCTGTTGCTACTGAAGTACAAATGGGATCTGAAGAACCTCGTGCAACCCCATCTATCCATGAAGAAATTCCAGTCACTAGTGCTGAAGAAACTGCTGCTGCTGAATCACTGAAGACACAGACTGCCACTGAAGAGGAACCAGAAATTCCTCAGCCTGAAGAACCTAAGATTGCGATTCCTGAGGTTGTAATGCAACTGACTGACACTCCTCTGCCCAAGCCAAAGGATCCATTCTCAAGGAAGCAAAAATTCAAGGCTAATGATTTCTTCGGCGAGCACGTATTCTTCACTGATTACAACCCCTATGACTCTGCTCGCATTAGGAAGAGGCGTTTCTAGACTGCCAGCCAGGCAAATTTTTATTCCTCAGTGTTGTTCAACAAAGACAAAGTCTTCGATCATGAGCACATTCATCACGTGGATATGGAATCTCTGTCGTGCTTCGTGCCAGTCCTCAGTGTTCTTCACGATGCTGGGCTATTACATTTCTGCACTGATATATGTGATTGGAATGAAGAGCTCATTCTTCAATTTTATGCAACTCTGCACATCACCGGAGACTCTGAAGATGTGAATTCATGGGTGCTGGACTGGATGTCTGAAAATACTCACTACAAGGCACCAGCTACTGAATTGCTTCGTGCTTTGCCTCTCAGTCCTCCCCTTGAAGCTGCTCGTTGCGTCTACAGTGAACCTGAGCTTACAGATCACTATATGCAAGTGCTGATGAAGCCATTGAAGCCAGATCAGGCCCCAAGAACTAAATTCCTTGTGAAGGAATTGCTATATGTGCCTCGTACTGTCTATCGCATTCTGACGAAGACATTGAGTCCTATCAAGGGCCACGACTCGAATGAAGAAGAAGTCGTTGGCATCATGAAGAATCTGCTTTTCAATATCATTCATGGCATTCCCGTCAACTTCCATGATTTCTTCATGAGGACTCTAGCCAATGTCGCAATGTCACTTTTTGAGTTGAAGCCTTATGCTCCGTGGATTATGAGATTCATCAGAACAAGGTCTTCACTCAACTACAAAGCTGATACACTGAACCATTGCAGCTACTTGCCCCCGATTGAAGTCCTCAAACGGACATTTTCCTCAGCTGATGAAAAGGGCAAGGCTACAACTGTTATTGATGAAGGCATTCGTCCATTGGATGGTCAATTTCGCAAGGCTGCATCTTATTCCACCAATGATGACTCTGCCACTCATGATTCTGCTGCCCATGCATCCAAGCCAAATCCTCAAGCTACTGCTCCTCGTGTGATGACTGACCGTGAACTTCTGCTAAGTCTTCACCAGAAGGTGGATCGAAACCATAAATGGGTTAAGCGTTAGTTTGGTTCAATTCTTCACAACATGACTGCTACACATAATGTAGTGAAGAAAAACCATTACTACCTCCATGAAGTCTTCGGTCGCACCTGGGCTGTTCTGTCTCACATTTACAGCGAAGAAGATCTGAAGAACATGGGTCTCAAGGAGGACTTTGACTGGTCTGCTCCTCCATCGAAGAAATACAAGAAGGTCAAGGTTCCGTCCTTGGTGGCCAGCTCCTATTCTTCATCGCGTGACACCTACGAGCATGAAGACTTGGACGACACTACGGTAGGCCCTACATCAACAAACGACCCCAACAACGCTGGCGCTCCTTCATCAACTTGATATTCTTCAGGGGCGTTAGTCCTCATTTTCGAACCTTTTGGTCATTCGATGACAAAGGGGGAGAAATTTGAGTTAGTCTTCAAGCGGGTCTATCTTTTATGGGCGTTTTTTTTCTAAGTGCTTATTCCTCGTTCTTCTGATGACTTTGTTGGATCGAGTTGTAAACTTAAAACTCTATGGTGGCCTGATACTTTTGCTGTTTCTGCATGCTTATTCCTCGTTAATGTTATTGCACGCATGCTGAATTACATCAGTCGCCATATTTCATCATGCATTTCAAATTCTTCATATATTATGTCAAATGCGTGTATGAATTACAAGATATAGGGGGAGATCTCCATGATTCAACTCTTCAAGTGTGCATTGCTTCAAAAGCAAATTCCTCACTATGCACATCTTCAGGGGGAGTTCTTCTATATCTAGCAATCAAATTCCTCAATATTAGCATTTACACTTCATATGTTTATCCACGTTGAAAACTTAACCTATATTGTCATCAATCACCAAAAATGGGGAGATTGTAAGTGCATCTAGTGCCCCTTAGTGATTTTGGTGTATTGAAGACTTATAGGTTAAGGGACTAATGTGTTTATGAGTGTACACAGGTCTATAAGTCTATGAGGAGTTTGATATTTACAGAGAAAGTCGACCCCTAAAAATGAAGTTCTTCGACTGAAGACTTTGGATTTTTGAAGACTTTGAAAGTGAAGAAATTGGTGTGACCTTGAAGACTTGATATTCATTTGAGGAACATGAAGCGTGAAGACTTTTGTTTTCGTAGTTTCATTTTCTCTTTCTTGAGTCATAGGAAACACCGTGCTCTTAAAGGGGGTCGAGGAAATACTAAGGAAAAATTTACATGTGATGATCAACTCAAAATCCTACACCTACCAATCCCTTCGAGTGAAGCCTTTGGAAATCTCATACAGTTCAGTCATATTCTTCAGTGACAGAGACGAAGTTCTTCTGGTCTCTGAGGAATTTGTTCTGACTGAGGAGTTAGGAACTCGCTAGTGCGGATTGCCTGCACAGTGAGGAAAATGATAACCCTGAGGAATTTGATACTCAAATTTCTGACCGTTGCTGTGCTACGCGCCAGCTGTCCCAAAATATCTACCCACCTAACGATCATATTATTGAAGGGCATTTATGTCTTATCATGTCGGGCTGCTCCCTAGGCTATAAATAGCCGCCCCCTACAACCACTAGCTGGTTGGCTGCTCCGAGAGAAACTGACATTTGTCATTTGAGAGCATCCCATCCTCCGAGGACTTTGAGCGAAAATCATCAAGTGAGGAAAACCCAAACCCAAACACCTACAAACCCAAAGTGATTGAGCATCACTGAAGAGATTGATCCTGCGTGGATCCGACGCTTGTTACCTTTGAAGATTGTGCTTCTTCCAGACGGTTAGGCGTCATGGTCTAGAGCATCCAAGAGGAATTATGGATCGCCGAGTGACCGAGTTTGTGAAGGTTCGGAAGTCACCTAAAGACTTACCACGAGTGATTGGACGAGGTCTCTGTGACCTTAGTTCAAGGAGAATACGGTGAGGACTGTGTGTCCTCAGGTTTAAATACCTAGCCGCTCCAACCAGATGTACAACTGAGACAGCAGTTGGAACTGGTCTACCAAATCATTGTCTTCACCAAGCTTACTGGTTCTATTTCCTCAACTCTTTCATTTCCTCATTACTGTGTTGTGTGCTTGTCATATCTGTGTTTGAAGACTTTGACAGAAGACTTTCTGAATTTCCTCAGTTCAATTTCTTCAGTCTGTTTGTCTTCATCCTGTGCTATCCTGTGTTTATGCTTTCTGTACTCTGTATTTGTCTTCATTTCATCATGATGACCATGCCTATGTTCTACTATGCTTACTCTTGAGTACTTATTCCGCTGCAAGTAGTTCTTCGCTAAGGAATTTCCTCACCCACAAATTCCTCAGTGAAGAATTCATAAAAATCGCCTATTCACCCCCCCTCTAGTCGATATAACGCACTTTCACTATTGTTTGTTTGCGATAGAATTCCCGGAGTGTGAAGCGTGCTACTACGAGTCTCTAGGTTTTGCGGATCATCAACAAGGCAAGTAACACATTGATCATACTCTTTTCATACCCAGTTTTATGCATTAGCTCCAATCCTCAAACATTGCATGCTTAGGATGTGATTAATTTGTAGGTATTGGGAAGTAGTTGATGAGGTAGAACCTATTGCCCTGTTATTGTCAAACCCTTGGGAGTTACTTCTACGTATTGCTTATATTGCTATGTTATGCTCGTAGACGTGGTCTGGGTGAGTGAATCCATGATAGATGTGAGATTGTTAATTAATGGTTCAACTTAAGGTGGCAACTTTAATACACATCTGGGTGGATTGCTTGTTGGGCACCTGGAGAATCCAGTGTTGTCCTAGGATATCCCGGAGTACCCGTGCGATAATCCTAAGGTCCGCCACCCAGGCTCAGAGGGAACTGAGATATTTCATGCTAGAAACTTCCGTGTGCAGCCACAAGCTATTATGGGCTCTAGCATAGTTGAGTAAGTTGCATGACCTCTTCTAGTGGTAGGCTAGCAGATGTAGAGGGATGTAGGTTGGTACTGTCTACCCGGGGTTAGAGTTAATGCTTCAGGAAGACTGTGTCTCGGTCATCCGTTTCTAAAACACCATGTAGTGCGAGAAATTCAACGGAGGCGATCGAGTCTTGTGGGGAAAAGTGCGCAAACCTCTGCAGAGTGTACAATCTAATCATGGTTAGTCGTGTCCCCGGTTATGGACATCTTGAGTATCTAGTACTTGGAGTATCATATGTATCTCATCACTCTAATTTAATATGTTGGGTTGATAATTACTTCTAATTGGGATTGAGTTGGAGGAACCTTCTCAATGATGTTTCAACTACCATGATAGTTAAAATAAAATTTATTCCTTTGTTGTAGGGAAAAATTGGCTTTTCGCAAAACTATAACCATAGAGCCTTTCCACCAGCCAAATATGCATATAGTGATAGCATTATTCTGTTCTTGCTCTACTGTGTTATATTGCCAGCATATTCCATGTGCTGACCCGTTTCGGGCTGCAATGTATTATGTTGCAGACTTTTCAGACGAGGAGTAAGGTTCGTTAGGTCGTTGCCGTGCAGCTCAGCTATACCGTTGGAGTTGATGGACTCGCTTTATCTTCCAAGCCTTCCGCTGTTATCGTATTAGATGGCCTTATGCCATATTTACTTTAATAAGTTCTCTTTTGAGACATTCGATGTAATAAGTGTGTGATTGCTACTCTGTTATAAATCCTTCGAGTACTGTGTGTGTCAGCATTACCGATCCAGGGATGACACTGAAGCACAGAGACTTGACCGTTTGAGGTCGGGTCGCTACAGAAACCTACTAGGACTTGGAGTCCTAGTAGGATTCCCCTCTCCTGGCGCGCCGTAGGAAGGCCGGCCGGCCTCCCCTCCCCTCCTTTTTATACGGGGCAGGGGGCACCCTAGAACACACAAGTTTCTCTTAACCGTGTGCGGTGCCCCCCTCCACAGTTACACACCTCGGTCATATCGTCGTAGTGCTTAGGCGAAGCCCTGCGCCGGTAACTTCATCATCACCGTCACCATGCTATCGTGCTGACTGAACTCTCCCTCGGCCTCAACTGGATCAAGAGTTCAAGGGACGTCACCTAGCTGAACGTGTGCTGATTGCGGAGGTGCCGTACTTTCGGTGCTTGGATCGGTTGGATCGCGAAGACGTTCGACTACATCAACCGCGTTACTAAACGCTTCCGCTTTCGGTCTACGAGGGTACGTGGACACACTCTCCCCGCTTGTTGCTATGCATGTCCTAGATAGATCTTGCGTGATTGTTGGTAATTTTTTTGAAATACTGCGTTCCCCAACAGTGGCATCCGAGCCAGGTCTATGCGTAGATGTTATATGCACGAGTAGAACACAATGAGTTGTGGGCGATAATTGTCATACTGCTTACCAGCAACGTCTTACTTTGATTCGGCGGTATTGTTGGATGAAGCGGCCCCGACCGACATTACATGACCACGTTCATGAGACTGGTTCTACCGACGTGCTTCGCACATAGGTGGCTAGCGGGTGTCTGTTTCTCCAGCTTTAGTTGAATCGAGTTTGACTAAGCCCGGTCCTTGTTGGAGGTTAAAACAGCACACTTGACGAAAAATCGTTGTGGTTTTGATGCGTAGGTAAGAATGGTTCTTGCTAGAAGCCCGTAGCAGCCACGTAAAACTTGCAACAACAAAGTAGAGGACGTCTAACTTGTTTTTGCAGGGCATGTTGTGATGTGATATGGTCAAGACGTGATGATATAAATTGTTGTATGAGATTATCATGTTTTGTAACAGTTATCGGCAACTGGCAGGGGCCATATGGTTGTGGCTTTATTGTATGAAATGCAATCACCATGTAATTGCTTTACTTTATCACTAAGCGGTAGCGATAGTCGTAGAAGCAATAGTTGGCGAGACGACAACGATGCTATGATGGAGATCAAGGTGTCAAGCCGGTGACGATGGTGATCATGACAGTGCTTTGGAGATGGAGATCAAAGGCACGAGATGATGATGGTCATATCATATCACTTATTTTGATTTCATGTGATGTTTACCCTTTATGCATCTTATTTTGCTTAGTACGGCGGTAGCATTATAAGATGATCCCTCGCTAAATTTCAAGGTACAAGTGTTCTCCCTGAGTATTCTTGCTACCTCTTGAGCATGTGTTGGTTTTCCCTTCAAGAGGAAAGGGTGATGCAGCAAAGTAGCGTAAGTATTTCCCTCAGTTTTTGAGAACCAAGGTATCAATCTAGTAGGAGACTACACACAAGTCACCTAGTACCTGCACAAACAATCAAGAACCTTGCGACCAACGCGATAAAGGGGTTGTCAATCCCTTCACGGCCACTTGCAAAAGTGAGATCTGATAAAGATAATAAGATAAATATTTTGTTATTTTTGTTGTATAGATTGAAAAGTAAAGATTGCAAAATAATAGTAAACTAGAATTATAGATCGGAAACTTATATGATGTAAAGTAGACCTGGGGGCCATAGGTTTCACTAGTGGCTTCTCTCAAGATAGCATATATTACAGTGGGTGAACAAATTACTGCCGAGCAATTGATAGAATAGCGCATAGTTATGAGAATATCTAGGCATGATCATGAACATAGGCATCACGTCCGTGTCAAGTAGACCGAAACGATTCTGCATCTACTACTATTACTCCACACATCGACCGCTATCCAGCATGCATCTAGAGTATTAAGTTCATAAGAACAGAGTAACGCATTAGGCAGGATGACATGATGTAGAGGGGTAAACTCAAGCAATATGATATAAACCCCATCTTTTTATCATCGATGGCAACAATACAATACATGTC
The DNA here is from genome assembly GCF_018294505.1 of Triticum aestivum. NCBI lineage: Eukaryota > Viridiplantae > Streptophyta > Magnoliopsida > Poales > Poaceae > Triticum > Triticum aestivum. Next base: position 459,858,191 of record NC_057799.1, read on the forward strand.
AGTTCCCTTTCTGTCACTGGGATCGAGCACCGCAAGATTGAACCCAAGGCTAAGCACTTCTCCCATTGCAAGAAAGATCAATCTAGTAGGCCAAACTAAACCGATAATTTGAAGAGACTTGCAAAGATATTAAATCATGCATATAAGAATTCAGAGAAGAATCAAATATTGTTCATAGATAATCTTGATCATAAACCCACAATTCATCGGATCTCGGCAAACACACCGCAAAAAGTATTACATCGAATAGATCTCCAAGAATATCGAGGAGAACTTTGTATTGAGAACCAAAGAGAGAGAAGAAGCCATCTAGCTAATAACTATGGACCTAAAGGTCTGTGGTAAACTACTCACACATCATCGGAGAGGCTATGGTGTTGATGTAGAAGCCCTCCGTGATCGAATCCCCCTCCGGCAGATTGCCGGAAAAGGCCCCAAGATGGGATCTCATGGGTACAGAAGGTTGCGGTGGTGGAAAAGTGGTTTCGTGGCTCCACTGGATGTTTTTAGGGTACAAGAGTATATATAAGCGAAAGAAGTAGGTCGGTGGAGCTACGACGGGCCCACGAGGGTGGGGGCACGCTTACCCCCCTTGGGCGCGCCCTCCTGCCTTCTGACTGCCTCGTTGCTTCCTTGACTTCCACTTCAAGTCTCCTGGGTTGTGTTTGTTCCAAGAAAGATCCTTGCGAAGGTTTCGTTCCGTTTGGATTTTGTTTGATATTCCTTTTCTGCGAAACACTAAAATAGGCAAAAAACAGCATTGCACTGGGCCTTCGGTTAATAGGTTAGTCCCAAAAATAATATAAAAGAGCATATTAAAGCCCATTAAACATCCAAAACAGGTAATATAATAGCATGGAACAATAAAAAATTATAGATACGTTGGAGACGTATCAAGTATGCACCATTGCTACAGTTCGTCGTGCCGAGACACCACGTGATGATCGGGTGTGATAAGCTCTACGTTCACATACAACGGGTGCAAGCCAGTTTTGCACACGCAGAATACTCGGGTTAAACTTGACGATCCTAGCATATGCAGACATGGCCTCAGAACACTAAGGCCGAAAGGTCGAACGTGAATCATATAGTAGATATGATCAACATAGTAATGTTCACCATTGAAAGCTACTCCATCTCACGTGATGATCGGACATGGTTTAGTTGATATGGATCACGTGATCATTTAGATGACTAGAGGGATGTCTATCTAAGTGGGAGTTCTTAAGTAATATGATTAATTGAACTTTAATTTATCATGAACTTAGTACCTGATGGTATTTTGCATGTCTATGTTGTTGTATATAAATGGCTTGTGCTACTGTTCCTTTGAATTTTAATGCGTTCCTAGAGAAAGCTAAGTAGAAAGACGATGGTAGCAACTACACGGACTGGGTCCGTAACTTGAGGATTATCCTCATTGCTACAGAGAAGAATTACGTCCTGGAAGCACCGCTAGGTGCAAGACCCACTGCAGGAGCAACACGGACGTTATGAACGTCTGGTAGAGCAAAGCTGATGACTACTCAATAGTTCAGTGTGCCATGCTTTATGGCTTAGAATCGGGACTTCAACGACATTTTGAATGTCATGGAGCATATGAGATGTTCCAGGAGTTGAAGTTAATATTTCAAGCAAATGCCCGAATTGAGAGATATGAAGTCTCCAATAAGTTCTATAGCTGCAAGATGGAGGAGAATAGTTTTGTCAGTGAACATATACTCAGAATGTCTGGGTACCACAACCACTTGACTCAACTAGGAGTTAATCTTCCTGATGATAGTGTCATTGACAGAGTTCTTAAATCACTGGCACCAAGCTACACAAGTTTCGTGATGAACTATAATATGCAAGGGATGGATGAGACAATTCCCGAGCTCTTCGCGATGCTAAAGGCTGCAGAGGTAGAAATCAAGAAGGAGCATCAAGTGTTGATGGTTAACAAGTCCACTAGTTTCAAGAAGAAGGGCAAAGGGAAGAAGGGAACTTCAAGAAGAACGGTAAGCAAGTTGCTGCTCAAGTGAAGAAACCCAAGTCTGGACCTAAGCCTGAGACTGAGTGCTTCTACTGCAAAGGGACTGGTCACTGGAAGCGGAACTACCCCAAGTATTTGGCGAATAAGAAGGATGGCAAAGTGAAAGGTACATTTGATATACACACTACTAGGGAAAAGCCTAGCAGCAGCGCGGGTTTTAGGTATAGCAGTAGCATGGGGACCCGCGCTACTGATACGGCGCTACAGCTAACCTGTAGCAGCAGCGCGTGTTTGCCCGCGCTACTGCTACGCAAGCGTAGCAGCAGTGAGCAGTACGGAAGCGCGCTACTGCTAATAGCTCTAGTGCACTTTATTAGGCCGCGCTACTGCTAGCGGCACGCTGCTGCTAACTTTTCTCCACTCGCCACTACTAATTTTATTAGTTTTTTTCTGCATATTTGGTTTGTATTTGAACAGGCTTTATACAAGAATCTTTAGCACCTACACATGTCATCATCATACACATACAAATGGCTGCGAGACCACAAATGTAATCATAGCATACACATACAAATAGTCTCATCATAATCATCATCCAACACAAAGTGGTCTCTCGTCATCATCTCAAAATAGCGATACATGCAAGTCTCGAATACTTGCAACTACAACATCATCCATCTAAACAATGATGTACGCGAGAAGTGCTATCACAATGAGTGATAGCGGAACTATGCAGTACATGAGGCGGCGGTTATGAGGCCTCTCTCGTGCTAGCGTGAACCTCACGTAACTAGCTTGTGCTTCTTGTCTGCTTTTGAAGCCTTTATGGCTGGCTCCCGAGACCCCCTCCACTTGTGCCTGACACTCATACCACTCGTCGTACACTCCCGGAACCTTCCCTTCGTACACGACATACCACTCTTGATAACCCACAAGCATAGGGATCGCAACAGTTTTCGAGGGTAGAGTATTCAACCCAAATTTATGATTCGACACAAGGGGAGCCAAAGAATATTCTCAAGTATTAGCAGTTGAGTTGTCAATTCAACCACACCTGGACGACTTAGTATCTGCAGCAAAGTATTTAGTAGCAAAGTAATATGGAAGTAACGGTAACGGTAGCAAAAGTGACAGTAATAGTTTCATAGTGATTGTAACAGCAGCAACGGTAAAGTAAATAAGCGAAGAACAATATGTAAAAAGCTCGTAGGCATTGGATCGGTGATGGAGAATTATGTCGGATGTGATTATTCATGCAACAGTTATAACATAGGGTGACACAAAACTAGCTCCAATTCATCAATGTAATGTAGGCATGTATTCCGAATATAGTCATACATGCTTATGGAAAAGAACTTGCATGACATCTTTTGTCCTACCCTCCCGTGGCAGTGCGGTCCTATTGGAAACTAAGGGATATTAAGGCCTCCTTTTAATAGAGTACCGGAGCAAAGCATTAACACATAGTGAATACATGAACTCCTCAAACTACGGTTATCACCGGGAGTGGTCCCAATTATTGTCACTGCGGGGTTGCCGGATCATAACACATAGTAGGTGACTAATGACTTGCAAGATAGGATCAAGAACTCACATATATTCATGAAAACATAATAGGTTCAGATCTGAAATCATGGCACTCGGGCCCTAGTGACAAGCATTAAGCATAGCAAAGTCATAGCAACATCAATCTTAGAACATGGTGGATACTAGGGATCAAACCCTAACAAAACTAACTCGATCACATGATAAATCTCATCCAACCCATCACCGTCTAGCAAGCCTACGATGGAATTACTCACGCACGGCGGTTAGCATCATGAAATTGGGGATGTAGGATGGTTGATGATGACGATGGCGACGGATTCCCCTCTCCGGAGCCCCGAACGGACTCCAGATCAGCCCTCCCGAGAGAGATTAGGGCTTGGCGGCGGCTTCATATCGTAAAACGTGATGAATCCTTCTCTCTGGTTTTTTTCTCCCCGAACACGAATATATAGAGTTGGAGTTGAGGTCGGTGGAGCACCAGGGGGCCCATGAGGCAGGGGGCGCGCCCCCCACCCTCGTGGACAGGGTGTGGGCCCCCTGGCCTTGATTCTTTCGCCAGTATTTTTTATTATTTCCAAAAATAATCTCCGTGAAGTTTCAGGTCATTCCGAGAACTTCTATTTCTGCACAAAAATAACACCATGGCAATTCTGCTGAAAACAGCGTCAGTCCGGGTTAGTTCCATTCAAATCATGCAAGTTAGAGTCCAAAAAAGGGCAAAAGTGTTTGGAAAAGTAGATACGACGGAGACGTATCAACTCCCCCAAGCTTAAACCTTTGCTTGTCCTCAAGCAATTCAGTTGATAAACTGAAAGTGATAAAGAAAAACTTTTACAAACTCTGTTTGCTCTTGTTGTTGTAAATATGTAAAGCCAGCATTCAAGTTTTCAGCAAAGATTATGACTAACCATATTCACAATAACACTTACGTCTCATGTTTACTCATGTCAATGGCATAATCAACTAGCAAGCAATAATAATAAATCTCGGATGACAACACTTTCTCAAAACAATCATGATATGATATAACAAGATGGTATCTTGCTAGCCCTTTCTGAGACCGCAAAACAAAAATGCAGAGCACCTTTAAAGATCAAGGACTGACTAAACATTGTAATTCATGGTAAAAGAGATCCAGTCATACTCCATATAAATTAATAGTAATGGATGCAAATGATAGCGGTGATCTCCAGCTGGTGCTTTTTAATAAGAGGGTGATGACTCAGCATAAAAGTAAATAGATAGGCCCTTCGCAAAGGGAAGCAGGGATTTGTAGAGGTGCCAGACATTGGTTTTTGAAATAGAGATAAATAATATTTTGAGCGGCATACTTTATTGTCAACATAACAACCGAGAGATGGCGATATCTTCCATGCTACACACATTATAGGTGGTTCCCAAACAGAATGGTAAAGTTTATACTCCCCCTCCACCAACAAGCATCAATCCATGGCTGCTCGAAACAACGAGTGTCTCCAACTAACAACAGTCCCGGGGGAGTTTTGTTTGCAATTATTTTGATTTGATTTGCATAAAGCATGGGACTGGGCATCCCGGTGACCAGCCATTTTCTCGTGAGTGAGGAGTGGAGTCCACTCCTCTTGAGAATAACCCGCCTAGCATGGAAGATACAGACAGCCCTAGTTGATACATGAGCTATTCGAGCATACAAAACAGAATTTCATTTGAAGATTTAGAGTTTGTCACATACAAATTTACTTGGAACGGCAGGTAGATACCGCATATAGGAAGGTATAGTGGACTCATATGGAATAACTTTGGGGTTTAAGGGATTGGATGCACAAGAAGTATTCCCGCTTAGTACAAGTGAAGGCTAGAAAAAGACTGGGAAGCGACCAACTAGAGAGCGACAACAGTCATGAACATGCATTAAAATTAATAAACATTGAGTGCAAGCATGAGTAGGATATAATCCACCATGAACATAAATATCGTGGAGACTATGTTGATTTGTTTCAACTACATGCGTGAACATGTGCCAAGTCCAGTCACTTGAATCATTCAAAGGAGGATACCACCCTACTATACCACGTCACAACCATTTTAATAGTATGTTGGCACGCAAGGTAAACCATTATAAACTCCTAGCTAATTAAGCATGGCATAAGCAACTATAATCTCTAATTGTCATTGCAAACATGTTTATTCATAATAGGCTGAATCAGGAACGATGAACTAATCATATTTACAAAAACAAGAGAGGTCGAGTTCATACCAGCTCCTCTAATCTCAATCAAGTCATCATATATCGTCATTATTGCCTTTCACTTGCACGACCGAACGATGTGAATAATAATAGTGCACGTGCATTGGACTAAGCTGGAATCTGCAGGCATTCAATAAACAGGAGAAGACAAGGCAATATGGGCTCTTGGTTAAATCAACAATAATGCATATAAGAGCCACTTCAACATTTTCATTATGGTCTTCTCCTCTAGACCCCCAAAGAAAAGAAAAGACATAAAACTATTTACACAGGAAAGCTCCCAACAAGCAAAAGAAGAACAAGAAATCTTTTTGGGTTTTCTCTTAATTATTACTACTACAGCATGAAAAGTAAACTTAGCTACAACTAATTTTTTGTTTTTCTTAAGGTTTTCAAACACACAAGAAGAAAGCGAGAAAAATAAAAATACACTAGCATGGATATTACAGTGAAAAAGTATGAGCACCGACAACTAGCATGAGTGTGTGAACATGAATGTAATGTCGGTGAGAAATACGTACTCCCCCAAGCTTAGGCTTTTGGCCTAAGTTGGTCTATTGCCACGGCTGGCTTGGCGGATATCCAAAGTTATAGCTGGGGTCGTACTGAGATGCAGCGGCTATTGCATCATGGGTTGCAGCATGGAGGCGAGCTGTCTCAGTCCTCCTCTCGTACTCGTTCGCCTCCTCCCTGGTTATAACATGTCTCCCTTTTGCCTGAAAGTCAAAGAAAGTAGGAGCAGGGAGAGCGACGTGATAGGTGCGTCGTCTGTCAAAGATTAGTCGGTACTGGAGGAATTGATCGTTCCTCTCAACAAACTGATGACGAACCATAGCCTCATAATCTAAATAAACAGGAGGCAACTCAATATCATACTCACGTATGGGTACACCAAGAAAATTAGCTAAACGGGTTGCATAAATTCCACCAAAGATATCTCCATTAATTCTAGTATTATGCAACCTACGTGCAACAATGGCTCCCAAATTATAATGTTTATCTCCTAATATAGCACTCCTGAGAACACTGAGGTCAGGGACACACATGTGACATGCAAGCTCAAGAACAGGGTCACCTAAGCAGCAAAAAATTGCAATGAATAAAGCACTAGAACAAAAACTAATTGGACCATTGGAGGAGTCACATACCAAGGAACAAACCCCCAAAGCAGTTTTGTGAGAGCTGCTTTGAGCAAGGAGATCGAAAATGGCAGCAAGATGAGCAAGAACTCGTGCTTGAGTTGGTTGGTGATTTTTTTGGGAGGAAGAAGGAGTGTGTGGTGGCTGGAATGAGTGGAGAGGAGCCACCATGGGCCCACAAGGCAGGGGGCACGCCCGGGGGGTGGGCGCGCCCTGGACCCTCGTGGCCAGGTGCCAGCTCCCCCTGCTGTGTTCTCAGTGCCAAATATTCTCAAATATTCTAGATAAAATCATATTTCATTTTCGGGGCATTTGGAGAACTTTTATTTTTGGGGTATTTTTTTATTGCATGGATAATTCAGAAAACAGACAGAAAATACTATTTTTGCTATATTTATTCTAAATAACAGAAAGTAAAAGGAGGGCACAGAAGGGTGTGCTTTCTAACTTCATCCATCTCATGCTCATCAAATGGAATCCACTAACAAGGTTGATCAGGTCTTGTTAAAAAACTCATTTCGAATAACATGAAACCGGAGAAATTTCGAATAACACTAGGTTACCTCAACGGGGATATGCACATCCCCAACAATAAGAATATCATATCTCCTTTTGACAGTAGGAAGATGAAATTCAAAACCTCCAATAATAATCGATGGAATTTTTCCAATGGAATTGATACTGTGGACTTGAGTTTTTTCCTCGGAAAGTGCACCGTATGCTCATTGTCATTAACATGAAAAGTGGCATTGCCTTTGTTGCAACCAATAACAGCCCCTGCAGTATTCAAAAAGGTTCTTCCAAGAAAAATAGACATACTATCGTCCTCGGGAATATCAAGAATAAGAAAGTCCGTTAAAATAGTAACGTTTGCAACCACAACAGGCACATCCTCACAAATACCGACAGGTATAGCAGTTGATTTATCGGCCATTTGCAAAGATATTTCAGTAGGTGTCAACTTATTCAAATCAAGTCTACGACATAAAGAGAGAGGCATAACACTAACTGTTAGGGATCGTAGCATAATTTTAAAATTTTCCTACGCTCAACAAGATCCATCTATGGAGTATACTAGCAACAAGGGAAAAGGGGTGCATCTACATACCCTTGTAGATCGCGAGCGGAAGCGTTCCAATGAACGTGGATGAGGGAGTCGTACTCGCCGTGATTCAAATCACCGATGACCGAGTGCCGAACGGACGGCACCTCCGCATTCAACACATGTACGGTGCAGTGACATCTCCTCCTTCTTGATCCAGCAAGGGGAAGGAGAGGTTGATGGAGATCCAGCAGCACGACGGCGTGGTGGTGGATGTAGCGGGTCTCGGCAGGGCTTCGCCGAGCTTCTGCGAGAGGGAGAGGTGTAGCAGGGGAGGAGGGAGGCGCCCAAGGCTGTTGTATTGCTGCCCTCCCTCCCCCCCCTTTATATAGGCCCCCTGGGATGGGGGGCGCCAGCCAAGATCCCATCAAGGGAGGGGGCAGCGGCCAAGGGGGGAGACTTGCCCCCCAAGGCAAGTGGGGCGCCCCCCCCCCCCACCCTAGGGTTTCCAACCCTAGGCGCAGGGGGAAGGCCCATGGGGGGCGCCCCGGCCCACTATGGGCTGGTTCCCTTCCCACTTCAGCCCATGGGGCCCTCCGGGACAGGTGGCCCCACCCGGTGGACCCCCGGGACCCTTCCGGTGGTCCCGGTACAATACCGATAACCCCGAAACTTTCCCGGTGGCCGAAACTGGACTTCCTATATATAATTCTTCACCTCCGGACCATTCCGGAACTCCTAGTGACGTCCGGGATCTCATCCGGGACTCCGAACAACTTTCGGGTTTCCGCATACTCATATCTCTACAACCCTAGCGTCACCGAACCTTAAGTGTGTAGACCCTACGGGTTCGGGAGACATGCAGACATGACCGAGACGCCTCTCCGGTCAATAACCAACAGCGTGATCTGGATACCCATGTTGGCTCCCACATGTTCCACGATGATCTCATCGGATGAACCACGATGTCGAGGATTCAATCAATCCCGTATGCAATTCCCTTTGTCAATCGGTATGTTACTTGCCCGAGATTCGATCGTCGGTATCCCAATACCTTGTTCAATCTCGTTACCGGCAAGTCTCTTTACTCGTACCGCAATGCATGATTCCGTGACTAACGCCTTAGTCACATTGAGCTCATTTTGATGATGCATTACCGAGTGGGCCCAGAGATACCTCTCCGTCACACGGAGTGACAAATCCCAGTCTCGATCCATGCCAACCCAATAGACACTTTCGGAGATACCCGTAGTGCACCTTTATAGTCACCCAGTTACGTTGTGACGTTTGGCACACCCAAAGCACTCCTACAGTATCCGGGAGTTGCACGATCTCATGGTCTAAGGAAAAGATACTTGACATTGGAAAAGCTCTAGCAAACAAAACTACACGATCTTTTATGCTATGCTTAGGATTGGGTCTTGTCCATCACATCATTCTCCTAATGATGTGATCCCGTTATCAACGACATCCAATGTCCATAGTCAGGAAACCATGACTATCTGTTGATCAACGAGCTAGTCAACTAGAGGCTTACTAGGGACACGTTGTGGTCTATGTATTCACACATGTATTACGATTTCCAGATAACACAATTATAGCATGAACAATAGACAATTATCATGAACAAAGAAATATAATAATAACCATTTATTATTGCCTCTAGGGCATATTTCCAACACTAACACCGGCTCCAAGATCACATAAAGCAGTTTTAACATAGTTTCTTTTAATGGAGCATGGTATAGTTGGTACTCCTGGATCTCCTGGTTTCTTAGGCATTCCACCCTTAAATGTATAATTAGCAAGCATGATGGAAATTTCTGCTTCCGGTATCTTTCTTTTATTTGTGACAATATCTTTCATATACTTAGCATACGGATTCATTTTAAGCATATCAGTCAAACGCATACGCAAAAAGATAGGTCTAATCATTTCAGCAAAGCGCTCAAAATCCTCATCATCCTTTTTCTTGGATGGTTTGGGAGGAAAAGGCATGGGTTTCTGAACCCATGGTTCTCTTTCTTTACCATGCTTCCTAGCAACAAAGTCTCTCTTATCATAACGTTGATAGTTTGATTGTGGGTTATCAAGATCAACAACAGGTTCAATTTCTACATCATTGTTATTACTAGGTTGAGCATCAACATGAACATCATCATTAACAATATCACTAGGTTCATGTTCATTTCCAGATTGTGTTTCAGCATCAGAAATAGAAATATCATTGGGATTCTCAGGTGTGTCTACAACAGGTTCACTAGAAGCATGCAAAGTCCTATCATTTTACTTTTTCTTATTTTTAGAAGGACTAGGTGCATCTACATTAGTTCTCTGAGAATCCTGCTCAATTCTCTTAGGGTGGCCCTCAGGATACAAAGGTTCCTGAGTCACTTTACCCCCTCTAGTTGCAACTCTAACAGCAAAGTCATTATTCTTACTCTTCAATTCATTGAGCAAATCATTCTGAGCTTTAAGTACTTGTTCTACTTGAGTGGTAACCATAAAAGCATGTTTACTAATGAGTTTAAGTTCACCTTTAACTCTAGACATATAATCACTCAAGTGTTCAATCATATAAGCATTGCGTTTTAATTCTCTGCCAAAATAAGCATTGAAGTTTTCTTGCTTAACCATAAAGTTATCAAACTCATCTAAACATTGGCTAGCAAATTTAGTAGGCAGGATTTCAGCTTTATCATATCTATAGAGAGAATTTACCTTTACTACCTGTGTCGGGTTATCAAGACCATGTACTTCTTCAACAGGAAGTAAATTAAGACCATATATTTCTTCAAGAGGAGGTAAATTCTTAACATCTTCAGCTTTTATACCTTTTTCTTTCATAGATTTCTTTGCCTCTTGGATATCTTCAGGACTGAGAAATAGAACACCCCTTTTCTTTGGAGTTGGCTTAGGAGTTGGCTCAGGAAGTGTCCAATTATTTTCATTGGTCAACATATTATTCAATAGAATTTCAGCTTCATCAACAGTTCTTTCCCTGAAAACAGAACCAACACAACTATCCAGGTGGTCTCTGGAAGCATCGGTTAGTCCATTATAAAAGATATCAAGTATTTCATTTTTCTTGAGAGGGTGATCAGGCAAAGCATTAAGTAATTGGAGAATCCTCCCCCAAGCTTGTGGGAGACTCTCTTCTTCAATTTGCACAAAATTATATATTTCCCTTAAGGCGGCTTGTTTCTTATGAGCAGGGAAATATTTAGCAGAGAAGTAATAAATCATATCCTGGGGACTACGCACACAACCAGGATCAAGAGAATTAAACCATATCTTAGCATCACCCTTTAATGAGAACAGAAATATCTTAAGGATATAATAGTAGCGAGTTTTCTCATCATAAGTGAACAGGGTAGCTATATCATTTAATTTAGTAAGATGTGCCACAATAGTTTCAGATTCATAGCCACAGAAAGGATCAGATTCAACCAAAGTAATTATATCAGGATCAGCAGAGAATTCATAATCCTTATCAGTAACAAAGATAGGTGAAGTAGCATAAGCAGGGTCATATTTCATTCTAGCCTTAAGAGATTTTTCTTTCAGCTTAACTAATAATTTCTTAAGATCACTTCTTTCATTGCAAGCAAGAAAGTCTCTAGCAGTTTCTTCATCCATAACATAACCCTCAGGCACAACAGGCAATTCATATCTAGGGGGAGAATCTTCATCATCACTTTCATCAATATTATCAGTTTCAATAATTTCATTCTCTCTAGCCCTAGCAAGGTGTTCATCAAGAAATTCACCAAGTGGCACAGTAGTATCAAGCATAGAAGTAGTTTCATCATAAGTATCATGCATAGCAGAAGTGGCATCATCAATAACATGTGACATATCAGAATTAATAGCAGAAGCAGGTTTAGGTGTCGCAAGCTTACTCAAAATAGAAGGTGAATCAAGTGCAGAGCTAGATGGCAGTTCCTTACCTCCCCTCGTAGTTGAGGGATAAATTTTTCTTTTCTCGTCTTTCAAGTTCCTCATAGTGACCAGCAGATATAAATCCCAAGTGACTCAAAGAATAGAGTTATGCTCCCCGGCAACGGCGCTAGAAAATAGTCTTGATAACCCACAAGTATAGGGGATCGCAACAGTTTTCGAGGGTAGAGTATTGAACCCAAATTTATTGATTCGACACAAGGGGAGCCAAAGAATATTCTCAAGTATTAGCAGTTGAGTTGTCAATTCAACCACACCTGGATGACTTAGTATCTGCAGCAAAGTATTTAGTAGCGAAGTAATATGGAAGTAACGGTAACGGTAGCAAAAGTGACAGTAATAGTTTTGTAGTGATTGTAACAGCAGCAACGGTAAAGTAAATAAGCGAAGAACAATATGTGAAAAGCTCGTAGGCATTGGATCGGTGATGGAGAATTATGTCGGATGCGATTATTCATGCAACAGTTATAACATAGGGTGACAGAGAACTAGCTCCAATTCATCAATGTAATGTAGGCATGTATTCCGAATATAGTCATACGTGCTTATGGAAAAGAACTTGCATGACATCTTTTGTCCTACCCTCCCGTGGCAGGGGGTCCTATGCGAAACTAAGGGATATTAAGGCCTCCTTTTAATAGAGTACCGGACCAAAGCATTAACACATAGTCAATACATGAACTCCTCAAACTATGGTCATCACCGGGAGTGGTCCCGATTATTCTCACTTCGGGGTTGCCGGATCATAACACATAGTAGGTGACTATAGACTTGCAAGATAGGATCAAGAACTCACATATATTCATGAAAACATAATAGGTTCAGATCTGAAATCATGGCACTCGGGCCCTAGTGACAAGCATTAAGCATAGCAAAGTCATAGCAACATCAATCTCAGAACATAGTGGATACTAGGGATCAAACCCTAACAAACTAAGTCGATTACATGATAAATCTCATCCAACCCATCACCGTCCAGCAAGCCTACGATGGAATTACTCACGCACGGTGGTGAGCATCATGAAATTGGTGATGGAGGATGGTTGATGATGACGATGGCGACGGATCCCCCTCTCCGAAGCCCCGAATGGACTCCAGCTCAGCCCTCCCGAGAGAGATTAGGGCTTGGCGGCGGCTCCGTATCGTAAAACGCGATGAATCCTTCTCTCTGGCTTTTTTCTCCCCGAACACGAATATATAGAGTTGGAGTTGAGGTCGGTGGAGCACCAGGGGGCCCACGAGGCAGGGGCGCGCCCAGGGGTGCAGGCGCGCCTCCCACCCTCGTGGACAGGGTGTGGCCCCCTGGCCTTGATTCTTTCGCCAGTATTTTTATTATTTCCAAAAATAATCTCCGTGAAGTTTCAGGTCATTCCGAGAACTTTTATTTCTGCACAAAAATAACACCATGGCAATTCTGCTGAAAACAGCGTCAGTCCGGGTTAGTTCCATTCAAATCATGCAAGTTAGAGTCCAAAACAAGGGCAAAAGTGTTTGGAAAAGTAGATACGATGGAGACGTATCACACTCCTTTGCCATCAACAATCTAGGTACCTGTTAGAGATGCATCTTCATCAAGAGAATGTACGATCATATGCAACAAAATATACTAGAGCAACACGAAAAAGAAGGGTTAGCAACTAGATGCAACATATAGTACGCAAACTAATTAACTAGAGGTACGCATGTCATCGTACCCAAACTAACAAAGTAGTGTTATGCAAGTTCGGCAGGGACCATGGGCATCACAAAGTTTAATCGCTACAGAAAGTATGCAAGTTCAACCGACACATATCATCATCATCGGCATCGTAAATCACTAGAAGTTCCATCCTTCCATATCATCAAGGATGGACCCTAGCTTCTTGAACGGTGTGAGGTCATGATGTTGCATGCCTATGCGAGTTTGGACGTCAGCTCGCCATATAGGGCCGTGGTGGAACATCCCCTTCTCATCTACAATTTCTTTCACGATGATCGTCGCAATGTCCCTTTGGATGCGAAAGAAGTCATCTCTAAGTTTATAATCTGCTTCTCCATGATATTCTACCCACTTGCGGATATGATCATCGTTTCTGGTTGTCATATGAAGCTTTTGGTGATCCGTGTTGAACTCAATCATGAGATGGAGGAGGTAGAATCCATCTTTCTTGCTTGGTTTTGGGACATGGATGCAGCAGAAGTTAGTTTTATGCGAGAAACCCAATTTCTTGTTCCTTTGTTTCCTGATCTGCAGGTGGCCACCCCTAATGCTGAAGCCTTGGAGAGCATCATCTAGAATATTCATTATGTGGGTGTAGTCCTTCTTATCGTAGTCTCTGGTAGGGTCAAAATACACGGCATGGGAGACTCGCGGGTAAAGAACGATAAGGACGGCGCGACCGTTGCTGTGGGGAAAAGACACCTCAAATTATTCTCCATATGAGCGAGGAGGAATGATTGAAATGTATGAAAGGGTTGTCCAGAACTGACTTACTTTGGATGATAAGGCAGGAGGACAATTTCCTGGTCCTTATTCTGTACCATGAAGTTTTGGAGGTAGTCCCTAGCAGTTTCACGCTCAAAGTCACCGAGACTCAAGAAAGACTCGTACATGTAGTACGGATCCGCCACATAGATTTGCGAGACTTCTTCTCTCTTCATGACGGAGCTCATATGTAGCGCAAAAAGGCAGACGATTGTAAAATCAAGCTGCCTTGTCAGAAACATCTCAAAGATATGGTCAAACCGCAGGAAGAACACCTCCGCGGGCCGTGTGTCGACGTAGCACTTCCCCTCAGGCACACGAGCCGCGTATGTCGGATATCCTGGATCCTTCGAGGCTAGTAGGCTTTTCTCAGTCGACAACACATGGTCGTGTAGTCTCCTGAGATCCCCTGATAGTGCCTCCAGCGGTTTCGGCGGTAGCATCGGCTCGCCCGTGAGAGGGAACATGGCCGCACCTTTCACGGGTACACGCTCTTCAGAATCCACTGTCTGGCTGCTATGTGCTCTGGCTTGTTTGGAGGCAACTGTCTTCCCCGGTCTCTTCCTCTCCTTTTTCTTGGGCACACCTTCTAGACCCTTCCTTAACCCCTGCCCCAGTGTTGCCGGGCTAAGCACCGTACGACCCCCTGCTAGTTGAGCCTGTGTTGAGGCGGCATCTTCAGGCGTGTCCTGTGAAGATTTCATGAAGAGAGACTTCTTGCAATCCCTGCTACGACGTTCCTGCCCGGGTAGATCATCCATATCCTCATTAGCATGCTGATAGCCCGATTCGTCATATGGTTGACTCATCATATCTAAGTCACCCTCTTACGCATTTGTATTGAGGAAACCCATTGGGTCCTCCATCTCCTCTATCTCATCATCCATTCTCTGTTCTACGGGACCGATTACATCAGCCAATACTATTGCACCCCCTTCATCACGTCGTCCGCCGCTCTCACCCGGCACTACAGGAGCTGGTAATTATGTAGGTGGGGTGGTGGTCTCTATACATGCTTGTTGATGTGTGGTTATTGGTGTGCTCTCAGTCGGCTCCAGACGAAGAAGATTCTTCGGCCATAGCAGCACCCAACCCTTGCAGCTTCCAATCCGTGGCGGGGTCTCATCGTCCTCTCCCCCTAGGCGTAATGGAGGAGGCAAACCCTTGTGCCCCGATGTCACACTCGACAAGGTAGCCTTGAAGTGCCCGGCGGGCATCGGCTGGTTGTGGAACGTGAGATCCAAGGGCTTCGTTATGACCCCCTTTCCCACATCCATCTTCTGGCCTTTGATCAAGTAGAGTACGGTGCACGGGGTTTCGTCGGCCTGCAAACACATGTCTGCGGCGTAAAACATCCGAAAGGCAACGAAAATGGAATATTCTAGATATATATGTGCGTGTGACATGTAGTTACCGTGAGGGCGTCGAGCTCAGCCAAAGACGAAGGCCTACCTAGCGCGCCAGAGACTGAGGACGGGCTGCTATGAGCGGGTGCGAGTGCGAGAGGAGGCCCGCTTGCGTGAGCAAGTGATGGTGCGGTGGTGTTGTTGTTCATGGAGTCGCTCATGAAGAAACTGGGCAACGGGAAATCATGTACCGTCTTGTCTGGATTTTCCTTCATCCAGTTGATGATAGCCGGGACCAAGTTAGTAGCGAAATCATTTCTGTAGGCAGTTATAGCGGCATTGACTGCCTGCTGTAGCAACTCATTTTTCTCCTCGGCTGTTTTTTTCGCGTCCTCGGCTGCTTTTTTCTCGAACGCAAGCTTCACCTTCTCGTCGATGTCCGCCTGACTAAACTTCTTTTTCTGCTTCTTGGCCTCCGGGCACTCGTTGTAAAACACCTTCCACGTGGCGCCGTCTCCGGCGCCGTGCACACGACCATATTGCGGCTGCTGGCCCAAAGGGAGTCCCTTAAGTTCGTTCAAGGCCCAGTTGAGAGGGGTGTCCCACTTGGGCCTCATCGGAGAAGTAGGGCTTTCGGCTGCAAGCTGGTGTTGCTTCTCCTGCAGAAGGAACCTGAACCATTTACGAATGTGTAGTCGACTAGATCTGGAGCTAAATGTAAGGTGGTAAAAGAATAATTACCAATAGTCTAATCAATTTCCTCGTGATCTGGTCCGTGTAAAAAACCTTCTTTTCCTTGTCCCACTTGTAGCGGGCCCTGATGAAGTCACGCTCCAAGGGGTTGGTGAACTTCGCGAAGGGGTCTGGGAGACCCGCGGCTTCATGTTCCGCGTCCTCCTTATCCCATATGGGCCTTTTACCAGGTAGCCACGACTTTCGAGGCGATGCTTCCCCGTGTTCCTCTGCTAAAGGCTCTTGAATTTCGCAGCCTTAGCCTTGGCTGCCTCGGTAGCGCAAGAGTCCTTGAACTTTTCGAAGTGCTCTTCCGTAAGTGTCGGATTTTCCTCCAGAATCTTGGACAGGGGTTCCTCAGCCTCAATAGCTCGTTCACCCTCCCTTTCCAAGAGGCCAAATCATTGCTGAACATGCCCATGGCGTGATTGTTAATCTTTTTCATCTTCGGATCATCCCACGGTTGTTCTATGTTATCATCCCGGTCGGGGAACTTGAATCTCTTGTGCAACTTCGTCAGGAGCAACTGCCTCAAATGTTCTTTACTCCTTAAGTCATCATCGTTGATGCTCGCACATTCCCGTAGGATGCATCCTACTTGGTTCCCATAGCACATGCGAGGTTCTTCCGGCTCTAATGGCTCAAACTTGCCAGGTGCCATCTTTGTGATCACCAGTCATCCAATGCCTAGTTTGTTAGGTTTTCGTATCCTCTGCTTCTTCTGCTTCTTCTTTTCGGTAGTGGCATCAGCGTCGGTACCTTCCCCGTCAGTACCTTCCCCGCCGGTCTTGGTGTACAAAAAGAGGGGTGCGTTTTTGTACCCCTATACCTGTGCACGGGCAGTCGGAGCCGCGCCCACGGTCACGCCAAGCAGAGCAGGGAGGTGAGCCAGGGTAAGACCGAAGCCCAAGATAATCAGAGCAATGCCAAGGCCAAGACCACAAAGAGCAGAGGGACGAAGCAGATTCCCCTGGCAAGGCCCTTGCCGGGGGCAGCCCCGGCAAGACCCTTGCCGGGGCAGCTTGCCCCACACCAACAGAGCGAGCCACCCTTGAGCCCCGGTCCCCAGCGCCGTCATCCACGTGGGGCCAGGGCTCGGGAAGGCACCTCTGTGGTGGCATGCAGATCTTTGTGAAGACATGTCCGAGATCAGATGAGGATTAGAAGACGGCAATCCTCGGCAAGATCCTTGCCGAGGAAGGCCACCAGACCCCCGGCAAGGCCCTTGCCGGGGATGACAGTGCGCCACGGCAAGACCCTTGCCGGGCCACCCGGCAAGGCCCTCACCAAGGACGCCAGCAGGGCCAGCGCCAGGCCCGCGCCAACCAAGCTTCCACCGTCGTTCACATGCAGCTGCAAGCTCAACCACCTGGGCGGGCACCTGCGTGGCAACATGCAGCTCCCAGGCCAACTCATCAAGCGCCTGTGTGGCAGCACGTAGATCTTCGTGGAGGCTCCACCACCGCGCCACCTCAGCTGCCTGCCTGCCTTCGTGGCGCCGCATGCATCGCTGGCTAGGGCGCGTGTCGAATCGAGGAGGAGCGGCAACGAACGGGACGGGCCTCGCCCCCATCCCCAATAAAGCAAGGGGACACCTAAGCTACGCATTAAATGCGTCTTGTCCTGTAATACGAGCGATAAGCTCAGGGCACTGTACGCCTTTCCACCTCCTGTGTGCCACTGTGGCAGCCCCTTCCAACTATAAAAGGAGGCCCATGGCATACTGGAGAAGGATTCGGCTCTTTCGAACCACGCACTGACCACAGCTAGTTCGAGAGCTCAAGAACTCTCAGAAATACACCCACCAAAGCAGGACTAGGGTTTTACGCATCCTCGCGGCCCGAACCTGGGTAAACGATCCTTGTGCTGTCTACTAGCCCTGCTCTCCTCGCAACCCTGCGCCCCGGCAACCGTAGTAGGGATTCTTGTGATCCCATAGGTCTCGTTCCACACCGACATCTTTGGCGCGCCAGGTAGGGGCGCAATTGTGAGAATCTGGTCTAGTAGTTAGCCTAGCAGTTCTTCATCGCTTTTCTGAGAAGAAGGCGGCTGGAGGAACGACGCTGGCTCGACAACAGAAAATCTAAGTCATTCAGAGCCGTGGGTTATTTCCTTTTACACTTAAGGTTATCGTCCTCGAGGATCTTGCCTATGTATGGGAAACCTGCACGCAAAGGGGGCCCCCGCAATTGGCAACGCCCTTGTTCTGTTTCGAGTCCGCTCAACA
Source organism: Triticum aestivum (assembly GCF_018294505.1). Lineage (NCBI taxonomy): Eukaryota > Viridiplantae > Streptophyta > Magnoliopsida > Poales > Poaceae > Triticum > Triticum aestivum. The sequence goes on from NC_057799.1 coordinate 459,876,851, forward strand.
GCTCAAAGCGGCCGCGTCGAGAGTGGCGGGGTAGCCTTCCACACCTAGCAATGCTCCTGACTCTGACTCGAGTCAAACTCGATAGTTCGGGCGGCCGCGCTAAGGGCAGTAAGGTGGTTTGCCCGGCAGCAAGCACACCTGGCAGGCCAATGGGGATCCGTCCCCAAGATGCCGCCCTGGGTTTACGCGCCGACAAAGCCTACCCAGTTATGTAGGGCGGACATACAAGGAAAAATCGAACAGGAAAATAACATGCATGATACCAAAAGTGTTGCAGAGTTATATTACATCAAATTGTTGCTGCGGTTCTAACTAGAGATAGCAATTGTCTTGGTTGTGAACCTGCAGCGGCGATAAAGAATGGGATGCCTAATCCCGGCGCTGGCCCTCCACCCTCTGAATTCCGCTGACTCGGTTGATGATGGGCTTGATGCGCTCCATGAGCGGCACGAGGTCAGTACCCTCCGGCAAGCTCTCCAGCGCGGCGTCGAAGTCGAGGTCGGGGTACCAGTGCGCCACCTTGGTGAGAACCTTGGTCATGGCACCCTGGCAAAACCTCCGGGACTCGTCGGCCAGTGAGGCCGCCCGGTTGGCGTGGAGCCGCTCCAGAGCGCCGACGACCTTCTCAAAGAACATGGTCAGGCTGCAATTGGCGCTCACGCTCCGCTCCGGGACATACCTCACGTCCGGCATCCCCATGATGGCCAGCTACGCGGCGGCCTGGTTGGTGACGGTGGCGAGGCGATCGAGCCAACGGCTGTCGCCCGCCACGTGATCCGCGAAGTTGAGGCCCTCATTCGTCTGCAACTGCTTCTCGGCCTCCAGCTCCTTGGCCAGGGTCCCCTCTCGGGCTTTGGCCTCCGACAGCACCTTCTCAAGACCCTCCAGCTTCAGCTTGAGGTCTTTGATGGAGTTGTTGGCCTCGGAGAGCTCCCCGGCCTTGCTGACGACCGCGCCCTGCGCCTCTGTCAGGGCACTGTTAAGCGTGTCCCTCTCCTGGGACAGCTTTAGGGCCTGCTCCTTCACCCCGTCACGCTCCGCCTCCAACTCCTCCACCTTGCCGGCGTGAACCTGGGCCTGGGCATTGAGTGCCTCCTTGTGCCCCTGCTCTAGCTCACTGGTTCGCTGCAAGACAAGCTTCTCCACATCTGCATCCTTGCTGCGAAGCATGGCGGCAAGCTTCTCCTCGCGTGCAGCGAGGTCCTCCTCCTGGGAGTGCAGCGCGGCCTCGTGCTGGGTCCGGGCGGCCTCGGTGGCCTCGGCCAAGTTCCTCGCCGTCTCCTGAGCTTTCTCGACGTCGGCGAGCTTCATGGTGAGCTCCACATCGCGCTTGGCCAGCTCGCCCTGGGCAGCCTTGAGCTCCTTATGGGCCTCGCGGAACCAGTCCTGCGTCTTGGCGACGTGCTTCTCGAGGTCCGCCTCCGCCCTCTCCACCACCGCCGTCCTGGACTTAGCCTTGTCCAGGCGGGCGCGGTGGAGCACCTGGAGCTTCCGGAAGCTGGCGGCCATGGCATGGAGGAGCTGCTCTTCCTGCGAACCGTCGCCGCCAACGATCGGCTCGTCGACGACTTCAAGCCCGGCAGCGGCAAGCACTTCGTCGTCGAACACCTCTCCCTCGACGGGTGTCCTGGTGCTCGATGCGCCTCGAAGGTGGACGAACAAGTCGTCGCTCACCCTCAGGTACTTGCCGGAGCCAGAAGCAGTAGAAGAGGAAGGCTGGTCATCAGCCACTTCCTCCTCCCCCTTGGCAGCGGCCCCGCCGGCCTCTCTAGCAGGCCCCTTGTCGGCCTCTCTGGCAGACCCCTTGCCGGCCTCCTCAACGGCAGCCTTGCCGGCCTCCCCGGCAGGTCCCTTGGCGGCGTCCTCGGCAGCGTCCTTGGCGGCCTCCTCGGCGGCGATCTTCTCGGCGTCCGCCTCGGCAGCCTTGGCGACGTCCTCGATGACGGCGTCCATGTCCTCTGGGTTCACCGAGGAGGAATCTAGACGTCGAAGAAGGGGGTGAGGCAAGGACAGGACCAAGAACCAGAGAGAAAAAGAAGCAAGGACGAATGGCGAACGACTTACCTGCGCCAGTACCCAGCTGGGAAACGGAAGTCCCCTCCCCGCCAACATTTGGCGTCGAGGCAAAGCCACCGGTGGCCAAAATCTCCTCCTCCTCCTCCATGTGTGTGGGATCGGCATCCGGCGCCCTTGCCGGGGACGCCCCTCGGGGCGGCGTGGTCGATGGGGGCGGCATGTTGGGAGTAGCCCTCTGTGGCTCCTCCTGCTGCTGCTCTCCTCCTGCATACCTGGCAAGGTCAGCACCAAAGTATCATGCCCCTAACCCATGTCGACGGGAGAAGAGTGATGAACTTACGCTGGGGGCTCTGCCGGGGGCTGCTGTCCGGGCTGCTCAACACCACCAGTGGCGCCCCCGAAGTACCAACTGGGGGCTGGCCACCCACCGGGACCTTGGCCCTCTTCGCTCTCTGGGCCAGCGTCTCCGCATCCCTGCAAAGATGAAGACAAGTCAAGACGAGCAACACAGATTAAGGAGGCAGAGATAACGAAAAAGGAACCAGATACTTACTCGTCGTCCGCCTCCTCCTCTGCTGTTTTCCTCTTCCTCCTCGGGCTAAGGAATCCATAATCGAAGGTAACCTCCGTATCAACATCCGCCGGAGGAGGAGAGGGAGGTGGTGTCTGGACACGCGTGGATGAAGAAGGGGCGGCAGTCTTCTTCTTCACCGCGGCCTTCGCCGGGTTCTTTGTCGCCGCGGCCCTCGTGTGGCGCCCGGACCCCTCCAAGGTCAGCTGTGGCCGCGCAGCCCTGCCGGGCCGGACCGGCTCGCCGGAGCTGGCCCGCCGCAGGACTCACCCTCTCCCCTTGGCTGGTGTCGGGCCTGCGGTCTCGGCTTCCTCCTCCGACGACTCGCCGGTCACATCTTCAACCAGAGGAGCCTCGGTGCCGGCGCTGCTGGCCCCCCGGCGGCCGCCGCCCACCGGGCGAGCTCCTCCTCCTCCGCGGCCGTCACGGCCTTGTCCTCCACACCGCCGGCGCTGTCGGCCTCCCTAGCAAGCAGTGCCTCCCTCGCCCTGGTGGCGATGTAGTCCAGCTCCGCCTGGGTGGTGTCCTGGACAAGCAGCCGCTCGGCGTCGGTGTTGACGTACCCCTCATGCAGGGTGTCAAAGAACTGCTGCACTTCGGCGTCCTCCGGCTCCTTCCAACTCGGGTTGGGGCCATGCGCGTTGCAGTCCGGCATCATGGCAATGATCTCGGACCGACGCGAGTTGTTGCACAACGGGACCACCCCGTCGGCAGCTTGAACTGAGGCCCCTTGAGGACCTTGCCGGCCTTTGCGGCGGCCCTCGCGACCTTGCCGGTCCGCTCGACCTCGCCGTCGCGGCCCATGTCGAGCTGGAAGATCCGCTGGCAAAAATGGGTGTGTCCCATCACTGTGAAGTTGTGGTCGAGGCCGGGGCGGAGTCGCATGATGTCGGCGGGGTTCGTGAAGAGCCAGGCTAGCCTCCCCTTGTTGTGCAGTGGAGCGATCCGGCGATGGATGAAGTCCGCCCCGATCATCTCAAGGGTGAGCCTGGCCTGGGTAAGCCAGAGAATCCTGGTGGTGGCAACCGTGAGCTTCTCGTCGTCGTCGTCGACGTCGCTCCAGTCGCTTCCGTGAACCGGTGGCGCCCGGCGAACTCTGCAGAACGCCGGCGGGTCCTTCTCTTCGATCCAGCACCACCGGCCCCGCCATTCTTCCCACCTCTCCTTCATGGCGCCGTCTGGGTACGCTCCCTTGGATTTTGGGATCCAGGCGATGCACCCCGAGATGGCACCTCCCGTCTGGATCCGAGGGAAGAAGTAATGGCGGAAGAGCGCCGTGTTGGGGTGCACCCCAGCAAAGCCTTCGCAGAGGTGCGCGAAAAGGGCCATCCACGCCACCGCATTCGGGGTAAAATCCAAGAGGCGGAAGCCGAAGGTGTGCATGATGTCGCTGAAGAAGTCGGAGAAGGGAGGACAGAGCCCACAAGAAAAATAATCAACAAAGAAGGGGTACCGATTTGGGGCAGCCTCGGCGCAGTCGGCAGGGATGACGCGCGTGGCCGGATGCCCCGAATTCCCCCCCCCCCCCCCCCCGTCTTCACTCCCCACAAGGGCCTGAAGGAGTCCCAAAGCTCGAACACGTCGACCGTCGAGGGGAAGAAGGCGGACTGCGTCCGTTGCACCGCCAGCGCACTCTCCGGCGGCTCCGCGGCTCCGGCGTCCTTGGCCACTCCCTTGCCCTTGGTGGATTTTGGCGCCATGGCGGCTGGGGGAGGAAGGCAGGATAGAGGGCGGCGGAAGCGCAACGACGGCGAGCAGGAACGAGGCTTGGAGAAGAAGGGGAAGGCGAGCAGAGGCTTTCGAGATCGGGGTTGCGCGAAGGGTAAAAGGAACAGTGCGCCCGCGGTTATCCCTTTTTATGGGGAAGGTGCGGGTCGCGCTGCCCATTTACTGCGATGTGACGCATGCATGCGAAAACCGCCCCACGCATGCCGCCCACGTCACGCACACCCCTCCACGCCGCGCCGCGCGCGCGGGTCGTGGGAAGCGCAAAGCGCGAAAAGTTTTACCGTGGTAAAAACCGCCCCGCCTGCCCGCGCACCGTTTTGGGCCTGGCCCAACAACGTGTCGCGCTTATGTGTGGCCCAGGCCCGGGGGCTCCTGTCGGTGTACAAAAAGAGGGGTGCGTTTTTGTACCCCTATACCTGTGCATGGGCAGTCGGAGCCGCGCCCACGGTCACGCCAAGCAGAGCAGGGAGGTGAGAAGACCGAAGCCCAAGATAATCAGAGCAACGCAAAGGCCAAGACCACAAAGAGCAGAGGGACAAAGCAGATTCCCCCGGCAAGGCCCTTGCCGGGGGCAGCCTCAGCAACCCCGGCAAGACCCTTGCCGGGGCAGCTCACCCCACACCAACAGAGCGAGCCACCCTTGAGCCCACGGTCCCCAGCGCCGTCATCCACGTGGCGCCAGGGCTCGGGAAGGCACCTCTGTGGTGGCATGCAGATCTTTGTGAAGACATGTCCGAGATCAGATGAGGATTAGACGACGGCGATCCTCGGCAAGATCCTTGCCGAGGAAGGCCACCAGACCCCCGGCAAGGCCCTTGCCGGGGACGACAGCGCGCCACGGCAAGACCCTTGCTGGGCCACCCGGCAAGGCCCTCACCAAGGACGCCAGCAGGGCCACCGCCAGGCCCGTGCCAACCAAGCTTCCACCGTCGTTCACATGCAGCTGCCAGCTCAACCACCTGGGCGGGCACCTGCGTGGCAACATGCAGCTCCCAGGCCAACTCATCAAGCGCCTGCGTGGCAGCATGTAGATCTTCGTGGAGGCTCCACCACCGCGCTACCTCAGCTGCCTGCCTGCCTTCGTGGCGCCGCATGCATCGCTGGCCAGGGCGCGTGTCGAAGCGAGGAGGAGCGGCAACGAACGGGACGGGCCTCGTCGCCGTCCCCAATAAAGCAAGGGGACACCTAAGCTATGCATTAAATGCGTCTTGTCCTGTAATACGAGCGATAAGCTCAGGGCACTGTACGCCTTTCCACCTCCTGTGTGCCACTGTGGCAGCCCCTTCCAACTATAAAAGGAGGCCCATGGCATACTGGAGAAGGATTCGGCTCTTTCGAACCACGCACTGACCAGCCTAGTGGTGGAGAGGGGTTGATGCCTTCCCACCCACCCAGGTTCAAGGCATGGTACTTGCAATTTGGGTTTGTTGCACCAATTATACTGTAGGGGGTTCCCTTACAATCTTTCTATCAAAAAAACAGCTAGTTCGAGAGCTCAAGAACTCTCAGAAATACACCCACCAAAGCAGGACTAGGGTTTTACGCATCCTCGCGGCCCGAACCTGGGTAAACGATCCTTGTGCTGTCTACTAGCCCTGCTCTCCTCGCAACCCTGCGCCCCGGCAACCGTAGTAGGGATTCTTGTGATCCCATAGGTGTCGTTCCACACCGACACTCGGCGCCGCCATCGGTGTCGGTGCCGTCGGTGTCGATGTCGGCGTCAGTACCATCATCGAGGCCGACCTGCAAACCTTGACTGTGCTTAGCAGACAAATAGTCGAGGTACTCTTATTCACCCTCATAATCCATCTCGTCTGCATCTTGGTCAGAAGGCCTGGTTTCTTCATTGTTCGACATCTTTCCTATGATTAAGTCTCCTCATTTAATTCTAAAACTATGAAAAATGAGAAATGACATAAAAAGAATCTATGTTTGACGGAATGTCGTTTCCCAGCAACTCCAGGCACTCGATATGCCTACTATCTAGCACAAGTCATGCCAAAATTCACGGAAAATTTCGGCATGACCTTTGCTAAAAAATGGACATATCGAGCGCCTAAAATTCACCAGAACAGAAATGAATCAACATTCCGGCGTAATATAGGCCACTCGGATCATTTACCCTGCACATAATCATCACTTTCCAGATATGACATGTCCAAAACATCACATGTCCAAATGACATATCCAAATTCCAAATATGACATGTCCAAAACATCACATGTCCACTTCAAATTTGCATATAAAGGAAGAAAAATATAGAACTTTAAGAAAAATGCAAGAAGTCGTAACAATATTTGAAAGTAAAATTCAAATTTGCTTAAACTAATTTGCTTTAACAAGGTATGTTGATTTGGACAATTGCTTAAACTAATTCTGTTTTTTAAATACTAATTTCAATTAACTAACTATCACTATAAAATTTAAATAGCAACCCTAGCTAGCAGAGAGAGGAGGAGCAGTGGGGGGCTTACAGAGGGTGCAGGCCCAAGGACGGCCGAGGTTGGGAGGGGTCGGGGTCGGGGTTGGAGTCGGGGTCGAGTGCCGGGGCCGGACCGGGGTCGGGTGATAATCCACAAGTATAGGGGGTCGCAACAGTTTTTGAGGGTAAAGTATTTAACCCAAATTTATAGATTCGACACAAGGGGAGACAAAGAATATTTGAAGGTATTAGCAGATGAGTTGTCAATTCAACCACACCTAGAGATTAATTATCTGCAGCAAAGTGATCAGTAGCAAAGTAGTTTGATAGTTTTGATAGTAGTGACAGCAGCAACGGTAACAGTAATAGTGATGGCGGTAATTTGTAGCACGTGTAACAGTGATGATAGCAATAGTAACGCAGCAAGATCAATAAGGATAAATTCGTAGGCATTGGATCGGTGACTTGTCGGATGATATTCATCATGTGACAGTTACAACCTAGGGTGATACGGCACTAGCTCCAGTTCATCGATATAATGTAGGCATGTATTCCGTAAATAGTCATACGTGCTTTATTAAAAGAAATTGCATGACATCTTTTGTCCTACCCTCCCGTGGCAGCGGGGTCCGTATTGGAAACTAAGGGATATTAAGGCCTCCTTTTAATAGAGAACCGGAACAAAGCATTAACACATAGATAATACATGAACTCCTGAAACTACGGTCATCACCGGGAGTGGGCCCGGTTGTTGTCACTCCGGGGTTGCTGGATCATAACACGTAGTAGGTGACTATAACTTGCAAGATCGGATCTAAAAAATGGATATAATGATGAATTCATAAACGGTTCAGATCTGAGTTCATGGCACCCGAGCCTAAAGTGACAAGCATTAAGCATAGCAAAGTCATAGCAACATCAATCTAAGAACATAGTGGATACTAGGGATCGGGCCCTAACAAAACTAACTCTTGCATGATGAATCTCATCCAACTCCTCACCGACCAGCGAGCCTACAAAGGAATTACTTACTCCCGGTGGGGAGCATCATGGAATTGGCGATGGAGAAGGGTTGGTGATGACGAAGAACGAAGATCCCCCTCTTCAGAGCCCCAAACGGACTCCAGATCTGCCCTCCCAAGGAAGAACAGGGCTTGGCGGCGGCTCCGTCTCATGGATCGCGATAATTCTTTTTCCCTGATTTTTTTCTAGAATAATGTGATTTTATAGTATTAGAGGGGTCGTCAGCGGGGCCACCAGGTGGGTACAACCCACCTGGGCGCGCCAGGAGAGGGGGGTGCGCCCTGGTGGGTTGTGCCCAACCAGGGGCCCCTCTATGGTGGGTCTTGGCTCCAGAAATTCTTATTATTGATATAAAAAATCCTTGCAAAGTTTCGTTCCATTCCGAGAACTTTTATTTCTGCACAAAAACAACACCATGGTAGTTCTGCTGAAAACATCGTCAGTCTGGGGTTAGTTTCATTCAAATCATGCAAATTAGAGTCCAAAACAAGAGGAAAAGCGTGAGAAAAAGTAGATACGTTGGAGACATATCAACTCCCCCAAGCTTAAACCTTTGCTTGTCCTCAAGCTATTCAGTTGATAAACTGAAAGTGAGAAAGAAAAACTTTTACGAACTCTTTTGTTCTTGTTTGCATAAATAAGCTTAAACAGCACCCAGGTTTTCAGCCAACATTATAACTAACCATGTCAACAATAACTCTTAAAGATTACAATGACACATATCAATGACATAATCAGCTAGCGAGCAATAATAAAATATCTCAAACAGCAACACGTTGTCAAAACAAGCATGATATAATATGACAATAGTGGTATCTCGCTAGCCCTTTTTGAGACCGCAAAACATAAATGCAGAGCACCTCCAAAGTTCAAGCAGCGACTAAACATTGTAATTCATGGTAGAAAAGATCCAGTCATGATGCACCCAACATTAGCTACACACAATGCATAAATCATGACAGCTGTGCTCTACTCAGTTTCTGGCGCTCGTTTTTAGAAGGTGATGACACAACATAAAAGTAAATAGATAGTCCCTTTGCAGAGGGAAGCAGTGATTTGCATAGGTGTCAGAGCTCAATTTTTAAAACAGAGATAAATGATATTTTGAGACATGCCCCCTTCTCATTCACTTCACGACCATCAGTCATCAACATCTTCCATACTAAGCACGCTAGTGGCGGTTCCCAAGCAGAAAGTAAAGGTTTTGACTCCATTGGGAGTTTTTGTTTGATTATTCAAGAGATGAACTATTTTTCATATTTGCAGTTTGGGACTGGGCATCCCTATTACCGCCCATTTCCTCTTGCGATGGCAAGTGAATAAACACTCGACCTAAGGATAACCCGCTTAGCATGGAAGATATCGACCACCTCCTGTCGTTCCATGAACGATCTAGGCACACAAAAAGGATAATTTTTTAGAAGTTTTTAGAGGTGGCACATGCAAATTTACTTAGGATGGCAGGGTAATACCATATATAGGTAGGTATGGTGGACTCATCTGGAATAACTTTGGGTTCAAGGTTTTTGATGTACAAGCAGAATTCCCACTTAGTACAGGCGAAGGCTAGCAATTAAGATTGAGAAGCGGCCAGCTAGAGAGCAACAACGATCATAACCATGCATTATGCATAAGTAACATTGGACACTAGCATGAGTAGGATATGAACACCATGAACATAAATATTATAGAGGCTATGTTGGTTTTGATTCAACTACATGCATGAACATGTACCAAGTCAAGCCACTCGAACATTCGGAGGAGGATACCATATCATCATACTACATCACAATCATTTTAACGCTATGTTGATGTCCAAGATAAATCATTATCAATTCCCAGCTACTTATGCATGGCATGAGAAACTATAATCTCTAATTTTCATTGCAAACATGTTTAATCATGATGGGCTGAAGCCTGGATACTAACATATTTACACAAATAGAACAAGTCGAGTTCATATCAGTTTCTCTTTGCCACGGCCAGTTCATCGAATATCGTCATTATTGCCTTTCACTTGCATGACTGAATGATATGAAAATAATAATAGTGCAAGAGTGCCATGGACTAAGCTCGAATATGCAAACATTTTATTCAACAGGAGAAGACAAGGTAAAATGGGCTCTTTATTAGTTCAACAATTATTCATATGAGAGCCACTCAACATTTTCATCGTGGTCTTCTCCTCGGTACAACTCGAATAAAAATAAATGAAATTCAGAGAAACACATTGAAATATTTTTGGAGTTTTTGGTTTTCTTGAATCAAGCAAACTAAAAGCAAAAACGAGAAAAACTATTTACATGGGAAAGCTCCCAACAAGCAAAAGAAGAACAAGGAAATATTTTTGGATTTGCTTTTTAGTGCTACTACTAAGCATGCATAGAAAGTAAATTACTACAACTATTTTTTTGGTTTTTCTAAGGTTTTTCAAACACACAAAAAGAAAGCAAGAAAATAAATCTAAGCATGGATAATAGAATGGAAAAGTGTGAGCACCGACAAATAGATGATATGTGTGAACATGAATATAATGTCAGTGAGAAACACGTACTCCCCCAAGCTTAGGCTTTTGTCCTAAGTTGGTAATCGATCAGTAGCCTGGAGGGTAGTAGGGATCCTGAGGAGCGGGCATCCACTCATCCCACTGCGGAGGTGCCTGTGCAGCCTCACCAGCAGCCTGAGCGTTCCAGTAGGCGAGAATGTCTGCAGGCATAATCCGGTATCCGCCCCTGGCAACAGAATCAAACAGAACAGGTGCAGGCAAGGGGATAACATCAGGAGTGTCAACGCTATAGACCAGTTATAAGGAATGGCAATATCAGGACGATCATGTGCAAGAAAGTGATGGTGATCCATGGTTGCACGGTCTAGGTAAACCGTGGTAAGAGGGGCATCATGGGGGCATATCGCAACCTCGAAGTGAGCAGCCAAACGACTAGCAAAAATCCCACCATGTATTTTCCCTTGAGATTTATTAAGATGGAGGCGACGAGCCACAATAGCTCCCAAGCTATAAGTGTTGTCGCCCTCTATTGCACGACGTAAAACAGCAAGGTCTGGTGAACTAAGTGCACCCACCTTCTCCCTAGCAAGCAAGCATTTGGTAATAAAAAGTGCAAAGTAACAAACAACAGGAAAATGTAAGCCAACGGCAGTGATGGCCGACACTCTTCTCTCATCACCCACTGTCAAAGTGCGACAAAAATCCTCAAACTCGGCCGGCCTAGGCTCAGCCAAGCTCCCATCAGAAGGGATCAGGCATATGTCACAAAATTCAGTAAGTGGTATCTGATGGTTTTCAGCATATAAATCAAAGCTCACTTCAGGAGGATTATTTCTAGGCAAGAAAGTAAAGCTTTGAACAAAGATGTTCGTGAGGATTTGGTGCTGGTCACACTCATCTGTGATGAAGTCGGTGAGGCCGGCATTGGCAATATATTGCGTGAACTCCTCAAAAATTCCAGCCTCTTGCAGGAACGGGGTGTGCGGCCATTCGCACAGCCGTACTTCCGCCAACCTTCGAGGGTGGAGATCATTGTCAGAAGACTCCCCAGTGACACCCTTGGAGTTCTTCTTAGAACCAAACTTTCTGAAGATTTTCATGTCCGCGTACAATTTTCTGAAAATAAAAATTTTGGGGTGACAAAAATTTGTCAACAAAACTTTACAAGATTGATAGCAACTACTCATAGGGATGCATAGAAGCCATAGCAAGCATTCAAACTACTTAGAACACCAAGAATTCAACATGCAAGCACATCTACAGCAGCACCAAGAGTAGCTAATTATTCAAAGTATAAACCACTAAAACAAAAACTAATTGGACAAATGGTGGAGTCACATACCAAGCAACAATCCCCCGGAACAGTTTCGGAAACGGAGCTTCGAGCAAAGAGATCGAAATCCACGGGTTTGAGCTCAAGAACATGGGAGAGAGAGCAATGGGGATTTTTTTTCTGGAGGTGAGTGATGATGTGGGCTAAAGAGATAAGTGAGGGGGACCACAACCCACCAGGGCGCGCCCAGGTGGGTTGTGCCCACCTGGTGCACCTCCCTCTGGTATTATTTGCACCAAAAATTCTTAAATATTCAGGAAAAAATCATATAAAACTTTCAGGGCATTCTGAGAACTTTTATTTTTGGGTAATTTTTTTATTGCAGTGGAAATTCAGAAAACAGACAAAACATGGCATTTTATTTTATTTAACTAATAAAAACAGAAGCAAAAGGTAAGGACAGAAGGTAGTGCTTACTAAGTTCATCAACTTCATACCGTTCAAAAATGATTCATTAATAAGGTTGATCAGGTCTTATTAACAACCACTTTCGATTGGCATGAAACCGAAGAACTTTCGTAAATCACTAAGTTACCTCAATGGGGATATGAATTTCCCCAACAATAAGCGTTTCATATTTCTATTTGATAGTAGGTAGAGGTATTTGAAAACTTCCAATAGTGATTGTCGGAGATTTTTCAATAACATTAATACCATTCACTTGGAATTGTTTCTTCGGAAAGTGCACCGTATGCTCATTGCCATTAATATGAAAAGTGACCTTGCTTTTATTGCAATCAATAATAGCCCCTGCAGTATTCAAGAAGGGTCTTCCAAGGATAATCGACATGTTTTCGTCCTCGAGCATCTCAATTATAACAAAGTCAGTCAAAATAGTAACATTAGCAACAACAACGGGCACATCCTCACAAATACCGATAGGTATGGCAGTTGATTTGTCAGCCATTTGCAAAGATATTTCAGTAGGTGTGAGTTTATTCAAGTCAAGTGTTTTATATAAAGAGAAAGGCATAACACTAACACCAGCTCCTAAATCACACAAAGCAGTTTTCACATAATTCTTTTTGATAGAGCAAGGTATAGTTGGTATTCCCGGATCTCCAAGTTTTTTAGGCACTCCATCTTTAAAAGTGTAATTAGCAAGCATAGCGGAGATTTTAGCCTCCGGTATTTTTCTCTTCTAAGTGATGATGTCTTTCATATACTTTGCATAAGGAGGCATTTTCAAGATGTCAGTCAAGCGAGTGCGCAAAAAGACTAGCCTCAACATTTCAGCAAAGCGTTCAAATTCTTCATCATCTTTCTTTTTAGTTGACTTGGGTGGAAAAGGCATAGGGTTTTGAACCCACGATTCTCTTTCTTTACCGTGTTTCCTAGCCACAAAGTCTCTTTTATCATATCTTTTATTTTTAGGTTGTGGGTTATCAAGATCAACAGGTGGTTCTATCTCAACATTATTATCTGGTTCTTTTTCATTATTTGGTTGAGAGTCTTCATGAACCTCATAATTATGTTTTTCATTATCAGTAGGTGAGTGTTCATTACCAGACTGAGTTTCAGCATCAGAGATAGAAGTTTCATTATCATTATCATGAGGTTTTCCTATTTCAGGTTCACTAGAAGTATGCAAAGTCCCATCATTTTTCTTTTTCTTTTTAGAAGGGCTAGGTGCACTAGTGTTAGCTCTTTGTGAATCTTGTTCTATTCTTTGTGGGTGTCCCTCAGGATAAAGTGGTTCCTGAGTCATTTTACCTCCTCTAGTTGCAACTCTAACAGCAAAGTCATGCATATTATGATTCATTTCATTAAGTAATTCTCTTTGTGATTTAGCAACTTGTTCTAACTGAGTTTGAACCATAGAAGCATGTTTTCCAACACCTCTAACATCATTTGAGATTCTAAATAACAAGTCCCTCAAGCGAGCAATCATATCAGAATTATATTTCAATTGTTTCATAACATTTGCATTGAAGTGATCTTGTTTTCTAATGTAGTTTCCAATCTCAAAAAGGCATTGACTAGGACGCATATTGTGAGGATTATCATTTTCATTGAACTTCATAAGAGAATTTACCTCTACCACCTTAGGCAGTGGTGGTGTATTAAGCCCATGTATTTCTTCAATAGGAGGTAAATTATTAACATCCTCAGCTTTAATACCCTTTTCCTTCATAGATTTCCTTGCCTCTTACATATCTTCGGGACTGAGATATAATATACCCCTCTTCTTTGGAGTGGGTTTAGCCGGTGGTTCAGGAAGAGTCCAATCATCATAATTTTTCAATTATGTTATTCAATAGTTCTTCAGCTTGTCCAACAATCTATTCCCTGAAAACACAACCAGCACAACTATCTAGGAAGTCCCTAGAAGCATCGGTTAGTCCATTATAGAAGATATCAAGTATTTCATTTTTCTTAAGAGGATGATCAGGCAAAGCATTAAGTAACTGGCAAAGCCTCCCCCAAGCTTGTGGGAGACTCTCTTCTTTAATTTGCACAAAGTTAAATATTTCATGTAAGGCAGCTTGTTTCTTATGAGTAGGAAAATATTTTGCAGAGAAGTAATAAACCATATCCTGGGGAATACGCACACAACCAGGAGCAAGAGTATTGTACCAAGCTTTAGCATCACCCTTTAATGAGAAAGGAAATAATTTGAGAATAAAGTAGTAGCGAGTTTTCTCATCATGAGTAAAAAGGGTGGCTATATCATTCAACTTAGTAAGATGTGCCACAACAGTTTCAGTTTCATAACCATGGAAAGGATCAGATTCAACCAAAGTAATTAACTCTGGGTCGACAGAGATTTCATAATCCTTGTCATCAATAAAGATAGGTGAGGTAGAAAACTTAGGATCACATTTCATTCTAGCATTCAGAGATTTTTCTTTATACTTTTGTAGTAATTTCTCTAGATCATCTCTATCATTGCAAGCAAGAATATCTCTAGTTGCTTCTTCACTCATAACATAACCTTCCGCTACCTTAGCCAATTCATATTTAGGAAGGCTAGTTCTAGCAGGTGTCTCGGGAGATTCAGTTTCAAGCTCATCATCAGATTCGACAACATCATGTTGTATAACTCTAGCAATTTGTTTATCAAGAAAATCACCAAGTGGCACATCATCATTATCAAGCAAGGTACTAGCATCATCATAAGCATCATTCATAGTAGAAGTAGCATCATCAATAACTTGCGACATATCAGAATTGATAGCATGTGGTGGTGTTGCAAGTTTACTCATTACAGAAGGTGAATCTAAAGCAGAACTGGATGGCAGTTTCTTACCTCCCCTCGTGCTTGAGGGAAATGTCTTTGTCTTTGGATGTTTCAGATTCTTCATAGTAATAAATTGATAATAATCCCAAGTGACTCAACAAATATAGCTATGCTCCCCACCAATGGCGCTAGAAAAAGGTCTTGATAACCCACAAGTATAGGGGATCGCAATAGTTTTCGAGGGTAAAGTATTTAACCCAAATTTATAGATTCGACACAAGGGGACCCAAAGAATATTTGAAGGTATTAGCAGCTGAGTTGTCAATTCAACCACACCTGGAGATTAATTATCTGGAGCAAAGTGATCAGTAGCAAAGTAGTTTGATAGTTTTGATAGTAGTGACAGCAGCAACGGTAACAGTAATAGTGATAGCAGTAATTTGTAGCAAGTGTAACAGTGATGATAGCAATAGTAACGCAGCAAGATCAATAAGGATAATTTCGTAGGCATTGGATCGGTGACTTCTTGGATGATATTCATCATGTGACAGTTACAACCTAGGGTGATACGGCACTAGCTCCAGTTCATCGATATAATGTAGGCATGTATTCCGTAAATAGTCATACATGCTTTATTAAAAAGAACTTGCATGACATCTTTTGTCCTACCCTCCCGTGGCAGCGGGGTCCATATTGGAAACTAAGGGATATTAAGGCCTCCTTTTAATAGAGAACCGAAACAAAGCATTAACACATAGTGAATAGATGAACTCCTCAAACTACGGTCATCACCGGGAGTGGGCCCGATTGTTGTCACTTCGGGGTTGCCGGATCATAACACGTAGTAGGTGACTATAACTTGCAAGATCGGATCTAAAACATGGATATAATGATGAATTCATAAACGGTTCAGATCTGAGTTCATGGCACCCGGGCCCAAAGTGACAAGCATTAAGCATAGCAAAGTCATAGAAACATCAATCTAAGAACATAGTGGATACTAGGGATCGGGCCCTAACAAAACTAACTCAGTTACATGATGAATCTCATCCAACTCCTCACCGACCAGCGAGCCTACGAAGGAATTACTCACTCCGGTGGGGAGCATCATGGAATTGGCGATGGAGAAGGGTTGGTGATGACGAAGAACGAAGATCCCCCTCTCCGGAGCCCCAAACGGACTCTAGATCTGCCCTCCCGAGGAAGAACAGGGCTTGGCGGCGGCTCCGTCTTGTGGATCGCGATATTTCTTTTTCCCTGATTTTTTCTGGAATAATGTGATTTTATAGTATCAGGGGGGTCGTCAGAGGGGGCCACCAGGTGGGTACAACCCACCTGGGCGCGCCAGGAGAGGGGGGGCGCCCTGGTGGGTTGTGCCCAACCAGGGGCCCCTCTCTAGTGGGTCTTGGCTCCAGAAATTCTTATTATTGATATAAAAAATCCTCACAAAGTTTCGTTCCATTCTGAGAACTTTTATTTCTGCACAAAAACAACACCATGGTAGTTCTGCTGAAAACAGCGTCAGTCCGGGGTTAGTTTCATTCAAATCATGCAAATTAGAGTCCAAAACAAGAGGAAAAGCATGAGAAAAAGTAGATACGTTGGAGACGTATCATCGGGGTCGGGGCCGGGGTCGGCGTCGGGGTCGGGGCCGGGGGCGAGCGTCGGGGTCGGGGCGAGCGGAGGGGCGCGGCGAGGGCACGGCTCCGGCGGCGCGACGGGGGAAGAGAGAGTGAGGATTTGGGGGGAAAAGAGGCGGGATGAAGTAGAGAGAGAAGGATTTTGGGGGTTAAGTGGGCATAGCAGTAGCACATTTAAACCAAATGCGCTATAGCTAAATTAGCTATAGCGGTTTTGCGCAGACCGCGCTACTGCTATTACATGTAGCTATAGCAGTTTTATAAGGAAACCGCTACCTTGACTAGTTGTAGCTCTTTTTCAGAAAAGCGCTACTGCTATAACCAGTACCTATAGCAGTTTTCCTGTTTGTTTTCTTCTATTTTCTTTTTCCTTTATTTTCTCTCGCTTTTCTTTTTTTCCGAGAGCAGTGAATGAAGGGCAGGTGATATATATTGCATCATTTGACGGTTAAGTATGTATACAAAATAGGAACATATATATTACATCATTGGACCCATGCATAATGGCTAAGTGTGTATACAAAATAGGAACATATATATTACATCATTTGACCGATAACATTAGGTTCCTCAGCATTGACGTTTTTGTTTTTGAGGAGCTTCTTTCCCTTCTTGTTCGTTGAAGAATAATTGAGCCCCTCATTGTGACTTTTCCATTTCCATGGAGTACGATTTTTCTTAGGTAATGTAGTATTGATTCTTCTTTTGATGTATAGTTCATCGTCATCGTCACCTTCCCTCATTGGGTTGCCGTACTGATCGTAGTCTTCCTCGTCGGCGACTCCATCCATTCCAATGATGTTCCTTTTGCCTCTCCTCATGACAACACGGCTGGGATTGCGCAGGTCGGTTATGAAGAAGCATTGTGTCACGTGCTTAGCATGTGCCCATGGCTCATTTTTTGCGATAGCGTTCACGGTAGCGCTCTTGGCGTCGGGTATAGTCATTCTAGTGAAATACCGGTTTTCTCTTTCGACATTCTTAGCCCATCTAACACGGAACATCGTCGTGTTGTGCAGTCTAGAGTAGTCAAGCTCCCAGATCTCCTCGACCCTTCCGTAAAATCTCTCAGTTGCGCCGTTGTCGCTGCCGGTCATGCATTCCATCGTCACCCGTGAGTTCTGATCATCACTGTCTTGGCCTTCATGTAGAATGTGTATCCGTTGATATCGTATTCCTGATAGGTGACGAGGTTGGGCGAGGGGCCATGTGGTAAGGCGTATATGAGCAATCCGTCCTTAGAGCCCTCCTCCGAGGGATTAGCAATAATATGCTCTTTGAACAAATGCAGGAAAGTGGAGTTGTGCTCTCTAGTAACTTCGGCGTCCGTCCTACATACCCCCCAGTCATGATACTTCTTTGCGATAATTTCTTTGTGTAGTGCCATGAAAGGATCTACCTCGTCTAGGTGTTGTAGCACTACCAAGTTTGCTCTATCAAAGTCGTTGCATCGATCTGAGTATGCCACGTGCAGTTCCCTGCGACCGTTGGAGTGACCTTCTCCTTCGAGCCTCCGTCGTGCTTGTTAACAGGCAAACCAACACCAACACCAGGCGGCTGGTCTGCGCCATATAGAAAATTCTCGCAGAAAGAGATGTACTCTTGTGTCAGATAGCCCTGGATGATGCTTCCATCCGGACGGGACATGTTATGAGCAAATCCTTTGATGATCCCATTCATCCTCTCAAACGGCGTCATGTTGTGCAGGAATGACGGCCCCAGGTCTATTATGTCGTCCACAATATGGACACACAGATGCACCATGACGTCAAAGAACGCGGGCGGGAAGTACATCTCAAGCTCATTCAGTATCACAACGATCTCTTCCTGTAGCCTTCGGAGCTTCTTCACACTGATCGACTTCCGAGAGATGACGTCGAAAAAGTTGCAGAGACCAATAAGCGTGCCACGGACGTCCTTGTCCATTATCCCTCTAAGGGCAACAGGTAGTATCTGTGTCATCATCACATGACAGTCATGGGACTTCATCCCGCTGAACCTTTTCTTGTCCGTGTCTAGATATCTGCTTATCTTGCCACAGTAACCGGAACTAACTTTGACTCTGGTAAGGCACTTAAAGAATTGATCGATCTCAGCCTGACTTAAGGTGAAGCAAGAAGGGGGCAATAATCCTATTCCTTTACTTTCTTGCCTTTCTTCTCCCGCACCTCTGTCTTTGTCTCTGTCTCGTCTGTCTTTTTACGGGGCGGCATGTGCAGATCTTCCCTGATATTCAAATCTTGCAAGTCTTTTCTTGCCTTCGGCCCATCCTTGGTCTTATCCGGCATGTTCATCAGTGTCACGAGCAAGCTCTCAAGGACATTCCTACAGATATGCATTTGATCAAGGCAATGAGGTGTGTCGAGTTTGTGCGAGTACTCCAAGTCCCAGAACACATACCTCGTCTTCCATACCTTCAACAGAGGCTCCGGCGCCTTTTTCATCGTCTTTCCCGGCACGGGCACTGTTCCCAGTTTTTCAACAGCTCATCAATTTCGGCGCCGCTCCGCTTACGTGGAGGTCCTCGATGCTCAGGGTGACCATTGAATAGATCTCCACGGTTTCTCCACGGGTCGTCCGGATCGAGCCATCTTCGATGCCCCATGTACACGATTTTCCCAGACCCGCCATCTTTCCTTGATGTTAGCTGCTGAGACGTCGTATCATCCATGCATCCGCGTGCATCCGCAATATCCATGGCACACCTGGCCCGCGACATATCCATAACTGAGATAGTCATGCACCGTCGTGATCAGCGCAGCTCTCATGTAGAAATACTCGCCTTTGCTGGCGTCCCATGTCTTGGCCGGTGTTTCCCATAACGTGTCTAACTCCTCTTGAAGTAGCCCCAGATACAGATTAATATTATTTCCTGGTTGTTTCGGCCCTTGAATCAGCATGGTCATGTGAATGTACTTCGACTTCATGCACAACCAGGGGGGAGGTTGTACATCCATACAAACACGGGCCATGTGCTATGGTTGGTGTTCTGGTTGCCAAACGGATTCATGCCATCGGTACACGCGCCGAGCACGATGTTCCTTGCATCACATTCGAAATACCGATAGAAGCCGTTCAATGCTCTCCACTGTCTTCCATCCTTGACGTGTCTCAGCTTCGGATCATCTCCATCGTCGGGCTTCTTCCTCTCCGCGTGCCAGCGCATGAGCTTTGCTTCCTTGGGATCTATGAAATACCGCTGGAGACGGGGAGTGATCGGTAAGTACCATACAACTTTCTGGGGACATTTCTTCCCGGCCTTCTTGTATCGAGAAGCATTGCACACCGGACAGCTTGTTTTTCCCGCGTGTTCCTTCCGATAAATTATGAAATCGTTGATGCATGCATGGTATCTAACGTGCGACAGATCAAGAGGGCACACGATCTTCTTGGCCTCATCCACACTAGTAGGACATAGATTCCCCGAGGGAAGAACATCCTTTAGGTACTTGAGATGCTCATCGAGGCTAGTGTCGGTCCATTTGTTTTTAGCCTCAGGATTGCAACCATCATACAATGGAGTGTTCGAGTCTACCACGAGTTGCTGCAGCTTAGCCTCCTCTCTAGAAGCAGCTCTCTCAGTACTCGTCTCCTTCCGAAGCAGTGCTTGAACATGAAGGCCCCGCACGATTGAACTTAGTACCGACGAACTCTGTGGCGGGGAGTCCACGTTCTCTCCACCGCCATGTCCAGCCCCTTCTCCTCCGCCATGTCTGGCCCCTTCTCCGCCGCCATGTCTGGCCTCTTCCCTGCTGCCATTATCGATCATCTCTTCGTCTTGCCCCGTGTCGTCATTGCCTGCCCCGTCGGCGTCCTCAACATCATCATCCTCATCTTCAATTATCCACCGAGTATAGCCATCCATGAAATCAGTCATGAGCAGGTGCGCTTCGACACGACCTTCGTCATAGGGGTCGAGCCAAACTATTCCTTTGGATCTTCGACACGGACATAAAACCTTTGTCAGGTTATTTCTTTCATGTCCTGCACCGCCGACCGCAACCACCTGTCCACCATCGTACCACTGACCATCATGAACGCCTGCACGGTAATAATAAACAAATTGATTATAAAAATGCATGCATGCATCAAAGTCATACAAAAATTCGGCACGACCTTCCCTAAAAATAGGACATATAGATCTAGAGTTTGCCCGGAATTCGCCGAAACGGAAATAAATCAACATTTCGGCAAAACATAGGCAACTCACAAGCACAATTCAGCGTCAACTCATGCCACACACACAATTTCCATCATATCGCCCAATTATCATATCGCACACACATACACATATTTCCATTCTTGCAAAAGCATGAATTTTTAATCACACACCTATCTCGTGATCGAGCACACGGTGGAGAGATGATGATGTAGTAGGGAGATCAACAGTGGACAAAGCTCTTCTTGACAAAGCTAGATCTAGTTAGGGGCACATAGGTCACTTCATTAAAAGCTACATCTACCTAGCTAGCTAATTTGGGAGGAGACAACTTCAACTAGTGGAGGGGGAAGGAAAAAGAGAAAGGAGATGCATTAATGGAGGCGGTGTAGTTAGCTAGGAGTAATAAAGAGAGAGAAAGGTAGGTAGAAGAGGGAGAGTAATGTGGGGAGAAGTATTGAGGAAGAGAGGAGGTGGGAGGTAGGGGAAAGTGAGGAAGAGAGGAGATGGGGGAGGGGAGGGGGAGGGGGAGGGAAAAGGTGGCATTATGCTGCGTCTTAGCAGTAGCGGGGGTGGCTAAGCGTGCTACTGCTAAGAGCATAGCAGCAGCGCGCTTCCTGTGCACGCGCTACTGCTAAGTGGGGCCACCATGTGGCCAGTTTCAAAATTAGCAGTAGCGACAAGAAAAAAGCGCGCTACTGCTATTACTTTAGTAGCAGCGCGGGTCGCATACACGTGCTGCTGCTAAACCAAGGATGGTGGGTACTGTCGGTCGCTTTTAGTAGCAGCGCGGTTCGGCTCGGCCGCGCTACTGCTAACTGAGTAGCAATAGCGCTTGTTTCGAACCCGCGCTACTGAATGTCGGTGTACAAAAGTAGGGGCTCTCCTTTTGACCCCTTTACTTCTGCACGGGCAGTCAGAGACGCGCCCGCGGCCAAACTTAGCAGGGCAGAGGAGGGAAGCCGGAGAGAAGCCAAAGCACAAGACAACCGAGGCAACGCCAAGACCAGAAGCACATGAGGGCAAGAGGGCGAGGTAGACTCCCTCGGCAAGATCCTTGCCGATGCAACCTCTGCAGCCCCGGCAAGAGCCTTGTCGGGGCAGCCTGCCCGATGCCAGCAGAGCAAGCCACCCTTGAGCCCACGGGTTCCAACCCAACCAACTACATTGGAACCAAGGCTCGGGAGGCGCCTCTGTGGTGGCATGCAGATCTTTGTCAAGATCATAAACATGTGAAATCAGATGAGGATCAGAAGACAACGACCCTCGGCGGGATCCTAGCCGAGGAAATCCACAAGACCCCCGGCAAGCGCCTTGCCGGGGACGACTGCAACGCCACGGCGAGACCCTTGCCGGGCCCCCGGCAAGACCCTTGACGAGGGCATCAGCGGGGCCACAGCCAGGCCCGCACCAGCCAAGACTCCACCACCGTCCCCAAGCAGCTGCTAGCTCAACCAGCTGGGCAGGCACCTGCGTGGCGACGGGCGGCCTCTACACCGACTCAGCAAGCACCTGCGTGGTGGCATGCAACCCTTCGTGAAGGCTCCACCACCACGCCAGCCCAACAGCCTGCCTACATGGCGCTACACACATCGCTGGCCTGGGCGCGTGTCGAAGCGAGGCGTAGCGGCGACGGACGGGATGAGCCTCGTTCCCGTCCCCGATAAAGCTAATGAACACCTAAGTAGCGCATTTAATGCGCTTTGTCCCGTAACGCCGGGCGATAAGCTCGCGCACTGTAGACCTTTTCCACCTCCTGTGTGCCACTGTGGCAACCCCTTTTGCCTATAAAAGGAGGCCTGAGGCGACCAGGAGAAGGATTCGGCTCTTTTGGGCAAGTTGCACCCCGTAGCTAGCTCAAGAACACGAGAACACTCAATACATCCACCAAAGTAGGACTAGGGTATTATGCATCTCCGCGGCCCGAACCTGGGTAAACGACCCGCGTGCTTCCTTCCAGACTTGCTCTTTGCACAACCTCGCGCCCGCCGACCATAGAAGGGATCCCAGTGACCCCATAGGTGTCATTCCCACCGACATATTTGGCGCGCCAGGTAGGGGGAGGTGCAGATGTGGTCTGGTCGGAGTAACGGCTCCCTCGTGGCCGTCGTTCCAAGGAGGGAGACGACCAAGCCTGACGACACCGTCTGCAGATGCGGTGGACGCCCGTGCGACGACAGAAAAGCTAAGTCATGCGAAACTTTGAGCAATTTCTTTTTATATATAAGGTTATTGTCCTTGAAGGTCCTGCCCTATGTATGAAAAACCTGCATGCAAAGTGGCCCTTCCGCAATTGGCAATGCCCTCGTTCTGTTTCGAGTCCGCTCAACAGCTCAAGCGGCCGCGTCGAGGGCGGCAGGGTAACCTTCCGCAATTGGCAACGCTCTCGATTCTGACTCGAGTCAAGCTCGACAGTTCGAGCGGCCGCGTTGAGGGTGGTAAGGTGGTTCGCCTGGCAGCAAGCACACCCGGCACGCCATTGGGGATCCGTCCCCAAGGTGCCACCCTGGGTTTACGCGCCGGCGAGCCTACCTGGTTAACGTAGGGTGAACATACAAAGGGGGGATTGGACAGGAAAGTAGCGTGCATAATATTAAAAGTATTGCAGAGTTATATTACATCAAGTGTTGCTGCAGTTCTAACTAAAGATAAAATGGTCATGAACCTGCAGCGGCAATGAGAGACGGGGTGCCTAATCCCGGCGCTGAATTCCGCCGATGCGGCTGATGATGGGCTTGATACGCTCCTTGAGCGTCGCGAGGTCCGCATCCTCCGGCAAGCTATCCAGCGCAGCGTCGAAGTCAAGGTTGGGATTCCAGTACGCCATCTTGGTGAGGATCTTGGTCATGGCACCCTGGCAAAGCCTCCGGGCCTCATCGGCCAGCGAAGCCGCTCGGTTGGAGTGGAGCTGCTCCAGGGCCCTAAGGACGCCCTCGAAGAAGAC
Source organism: Triticum aestivum (assembly GCF_018294505.1). Lineage (NCBI taxonomy): Eukaryota > Viridiplantae > Streptophyta > Magnoliopsida > Poales > Poaceae > Triticum > Triticum aestivum. The sequence continues at coordinate 459,900,374 of NC_057799.1, forward strand.
GATCAGCTTGGCGTTGGGGCTCACGTTGCGCTCCGGGGTATACCTCACATTTGGCATCCCCATGGTGGCCAGCTGCGTGGTGATCCTGCCGGCGACATCTTCGAGGCGGCCGGTCCAGCGGTTCTCGCCCTCCACAAAATCCTTGTGGTTGGAGGCTTCGTTCTTCCGCAGCTACTTCTCGGCCTCCAGATCCTTGGCCAGGGTCCCCTCCTGGGCCTTGGCCTCCGAGAGCGTCCTCTCAAGACCCTCCAACTTCAGCTTCAGATCTTTGATGGAGTCGTTGGCCTTGGAGAGCTGCTCAGCCTAGCCGAGGACTGCGCCCTGCGCCTCCACCAGAGCACCGTTGAGTGTGTTCTTCTCCTCGGCCAGCTTCTGGGTCTGGTCCTTCAGCCCATCCCGCTCCACCTCCAGCTCCTTCACCTTGCCGGCGTGAACCAGAGCCTGGGCATTGAGTGCCTCCTTGTGCCTCTGCTCCAGCTCTTGGGTCCGCTGCACGACGAGCTTCTCCACCTCCTCATCCTTGTCGCGGAGCGTTGCGGCAAGCATCTCCTCACGCGCGGCAAGGTCCTCCTCCTGGGAGTTCAGCACAGCCTGCTGCTGGTGCGGGGCAGCCTGCTACCCCGCCAGTTCCTGGGCCTTCTCGATGTCGGCCCAGTTCATGGTGAGCTCCACCTCGCGCTTGGCCAGCTCGCCCTGGGCGGCCTTCAGCTCCTCACAAGCCTGGCGGAACCAAGCTTGCGCCTCGGCAACATGCCCCTTGAGATCCGCCTCCGCCTTGTCCACCACCGCCATCCTGGACTTGGCCTTGTCCAGGCGAGCGCGGTGAAGCGCTCGGAGTTTTTGGAAGTTGGCACCCATGGCCTCGAGGAGCAGCTCTTCCTGGGAACCGCCGCCACCGGCGCTCGGCTCGTCAACGACCCTAAGCCTAGCGGCGGCGAGCACTTCATCATCAAACACCTCCCCTTCGACGGGCGCATCGGTGCCCGCCATCCCTGGGAGGTGGACGAAAAGGTCGTCGCTCACCCTCAAATACCTGTCGGAGCCAGAGGCTGCGGAGGAGGAGGGCTGGTCATCAACCACCTCCTCCTCGACAGCGACCTTGCCGGCCTCCCCGGCAGGCCCCTTGCCGGCCTCCTCGACAGCAGCCTTGCCGGGCTCCCCGGCGGGCCCCTTGGCGGCATCTTCAGCAGCGCCCCTGGCGGCCTCCTCAGCGGCGATCTTGTCGGCCTCCGCTGCGGTGTCCTTGGCGACATTCTCGATGAAGGTATCTATGTCCTCTGGATCCACCGAAGAAGGATCTGGATACCGAGAAGGGGATAAGGCGAAGCCAAGATGAAGATTCAGAAAGAACAGAAAAAAGAACAGGGATGGAAGGCAAGTGACTTACCCGTGCCGGGCTGGGAAGCAGAGGTCCCCTCCCCGCCAACATTTGGCACCGAGGCGAAGCCACCAGTGCCCGAGTTCGCCTCCTCCTCATCCGTGTGCATGGGCTCGGTGCTTGGCGCCCTTGCCGGGGACGCCCCTCGGGGTGGCGTGGTCGATGGGGGCAGCGTGTTGGGGGTAATCCTCTGTGGCTCCTCCTGCAACCACGGCAAGGTCAGCACCAAGAGGTCATGCCCCCAACACACGTTGACGAGGGGTGAGTGCTTATGCTGGGGGCTGTGCCGGGGGCTGCTGTCCGGGCTGCTCAACACCACCAGCGGTGTACCGGAAGCACCGGCCGAGGGCTGGCCGCTCGCGGAAGCCCTGGCCCTCTTCACCCTCTGGGCTAGTGTCTTCGCATCCCTGCAAAGATGAAAACGAATCGAGATAAGTGGCACGGTTTGAGGGGACGGAGATGGCAGAAAGGAACAAGATACTTACTCGTCCTCCACCTCCTCCTCTGCTGCCTTCCTCTTCCTCCTTGGGCTGAGGGACCCGAAGTCGAAGACAACCTCCGCGTCAACGTCTGCCAGAGGGGGAGAAGAAGGTGGGGTCTGAACACGCTTGGACGGAGAAGAGGCGGCTGCCTTCTTCTTCACCACCGCGGCCCTCACCAACTTCTTCGCCGCCGCCGCGGCCCTCGTTTGGCGCGCGGACCCCTCCTGGGCTTGCTATGGTTGCACGGCCCTGCCAGGCCGGACCGGCTCGCCAGAAGTAGCCCGCCGCGGGACTCGCCCTCTCCCCGTGACCGGAGGGTCGACAGCCTCGGCCTCCTCCGACGACGACTCGTCGACCATATCTTCGACGAGAAGGGCCCCGGTGCCGGCGCTGCTGGCTTCCCCAGCGGACTCCGCCCACTGGGCAAGCTCCTTCTCCTCCGCGGCTGCCGCGGCCTTATCCTCCACGCCGCCGGTGCTGCCGGCCTCCTTGGCGAGCTCCGCCTCCGCCGCCCTGGCGGCAATGTAGTCCAGCTCCGCCTGGGTGGTGTCCTGGACGAGCCGCGGGTCATCGCGGACGTACTTCTCCTCCAAGGTGTCGAAGAATTCCTGCACTTCGTCTTCCGGCGGCTCGGCCCAAGTTTGGACGGGACCGTGCGCGTTAAACTCCGGCATCATGGCGATGATGTTGTTTCGACGTGAGTTGTTGCTCAGCGGGACCACCCCTGCCGGCAACTTAGACAAGGGCCCCTTGGCGACCTTGCCGGCCTTTGCGGCGGCCTTCGCGCCCTTGCCAGACCGCTCGACCTTGCCGTCGCGGTTCACGTCGAGCTGGAAGAGCTGCTGGCAAAAGTGGGCATGCCCCATCACCGTGAGATTGTGGTCGAGGCCGGGGCGAAGCCTCATGATGCCGGCCGCATTCGTGAAGAGCCAGGCCAGCCTCCCCTTGTTGTGCAGCGGAGCGATTCGGCGGCGGATGAAATCCGCCCCGATCATCTCAAGGGTGAACCCGGCCTCGGTGAGGCGAATAATCCTGGTGGTGGCGACCGTGAGCTTCGCGTCGTCGGCGTCGACATCGCTCCAGTCACTCTGGCTAACCGGCGGCGCCTGGCGAACCTCGCAGAATGCTAGTGGATCCTTCTCCTCAATCCAGCACCACCGGCCCCGCCACTCCTCCCACCTCTCCTTCTGAGCGCCCTCCGGGTATGTCCCCTTGGACCTTGGGATCCAAGTGACACAACCGGAAATGGCGCCTCCCTTTTGGATCTGAGGGAAGAAGTAGTGGCGGAAGAGTGCCGTGTTGGGATGCACCCCGACGAAGCCCTCGCAGAGATGCGCAAAAAAAGTCATGCACGCCACGACATTTGGGGTAAAATCTAGAAGGTGGAAGCCGTAGGTGTGCATGATGTCACTGAAGAAATCAGGGAAAGAGGGGCAGAGGCTGCAAGAAAAGTAATCGACGAAGAACGGGTACCGATTCGGGCCGGCCTTGGCGAAGGCAGCTGGGATGACGCGCGTGGCCGGGTGCCCGGTCGTCTCCCCTCCCGTCTTGCACCCCCACAGATGCTTGAAGTAGTCCCGGAGGTGGACCGCGTCGACCGCCATGGGGAAGTAGGCGGATTGCGTCCGCCGCGCCGCGGAGCTTGAGAGGGAGGAAGAAGGGGACGGTGGTTCCGAGATTGGGGAAAGCACGGAGGCTAAATGAGCAGCGCGCCCGCGGTTATTCCTTTTTACGGGGAAGGCGTGGGCCGCCTCTTTTCCCATTAACTACGATGTGACGCATGCGTGCGGGAACCACCCCACGCATGACCCCCACGTCACGCACGACCCTCCACGTCGCTCGTTCAACACGGGTCATGGGGAAGCGCAGTGGACGAAAAGTTACTGTAGAAAAATCCTCCCCACCTGCCCGCGCACCGTTCTGGGCCTAGCCCAACAATGCGTCGTGCTTATGTTTGGCCCAGGCCCGGGGGATCCTGTCGGTGTACAAAAGTAGGGGCTCTCCTTTTGACCCCTTTACTTGTGCACGGGCAGTCAGAGCCACGCCCGCGGCCACACTTAGCAGGGCAGAGGAGGGAAGCCGGAGAGAAGCCAAAGCACAAGATAACCAAGGCAACGCCAAGACCAGAAGCATAGGAGGGCAAGAGGGCGAGGTAGACTCCCATGGCAAGATCCTTGCCGATGCAGCCTCCGCAGCCCCGGCAAGAGCCTTGCCAGGGCAGCCTGCCCGATGCCAGTAGAGCAAGCCACCCTTGAGCCCACGGGTTCCAACCCAACCAACTACATTGGAACCAAGGCTCGGGAGGCGCCTTTGTGGTGGCATGCAGATCTTCGTCAAGATCATAAACATGTGAAATCAGATGAGGATCAGAAGACGACGACCCTCGGCGGGATCCTAGCCGAGGAAATCCACAAGACCCCAGGCAAGCGCCTTGCCGGGGACGACTGCAACGCCACGGCAAGACCCTTGCCGAGGACATCAGCGGGGCCACAGCCAGGCCCGCACCAGCCAAGACTCCACCGCCGTCCCCAAGCAGTTGCTAGCTCAACCAGCTGGGCAGGCACCTGCGTGGCGACAGGCGGCCTCTACACCGACTCAGCAAGCACCTGCGTGGTGGCATGCAACCCTTTGTGAAGGCTCCACCACTGCGCCAGCCCAGCGGCCTGCCTAAATGGCGCTGCACACATCGCTGGCCTGGGCACGTGTCGAAGTGAGGCGGAGCGGCGACGGACGGGACGGGCCTCGTTCCTGTCCCCGATAAAGCTAATGGAAACCTAAGTAGCGCATTTAATGCACTTTGTCCCGTAACGCCGGGCGATAAGCTCGTGCACTGTAGACCTTTTCCACCTCCCGTGTGCCCCTGTGGCAACCCCTTTTGCCTATAAAAGGAGGCCCGAGGCGACCAGGAGAAGGATTCGACTCTTTTGGGCAAGTTGCACCCTGTACCTAGCTCAAGAACACGAGAACACTCAATACATCCACCAAAGCAGGACTAGGGTATTACGCGTCTCCGCGGCCCGAACCTGGGTAAACGACCCGCGTGCTTCCTGCCAGACCTGCTCTTTCCACAACCTCGCGCTTGCCGACCGTAGAAGGGATCCCAGTGACCCCATAGGTGTCGTTCCCACCGACACTGAATGTTAGCAGTAGCGCCTCTTTTTGTACCGCGTTGCTGCTAAGATTCTGTGTATAAGGTTTTCCCTAGTAGTGACATGTTATTGATGTGTACCTTACTAATGCTCGTAGTAGCGCCTGGGTATTTGATACTGGTTTTGTTGCTCATATTTGCAACTCGAAACAGGGGCTACGGATTAAGCGAAGATTGGCTAAGGACGAGGTGACGATGCGCGTGGGAAATGGTTCCAAAGTTGATGTGATCGCAGTCGGCACGCTACCTCTACATCTACCTTCAGGATTAGTTTTAGACCTAAATAATTGTTATTTGGTGCCAGCGTTAAGCATAAACATTATATCTGGATCTTGTTTGATGCGAGACGGTTATTCATTTAAATCAGAGAATAATGGTTGTTCTATTTATATGAGTAATATCTTTTATGGTCATGCACCCTTGATGAGTGGTCTATTTTTGTTGAATCTCGATAGTAGTGATACACATATTCATAGTATTGAAGCCAAAAGATACAAGTTTAATAATGATAGTGCAACTTATTTGTGGCACTGCCATTTAGGTCATATTGGTGTAAAGCGCATGAAGAAACTCCATGCTGATGGACTTTTGGAATCACTTGATTATGAATCACTTGATGCTTGCAAACCATGCCTCATGGGCAGGATGACTAATACTCCGCTCCAGAACAATGGAGCGAGCAACAGACTTATTGGAAATAATACATACTGATGTATGCGGTCCAATGAGTGTTGATGCTCGCGGCAGGAATCGTTATTTTCTAACCTTCACAAATGATTTGAGCAGATATGGGTATATCTACTTGATGAAACATAAGTCTGAAACATTTGAAAAGTTCAAAGAATTTCAGAGTGAAGTGGAAAATCATCGTAATAAGAAAATAAAGTTTCTACGATTTGATCGTGGAGGTGAATATTTGAGTTATGAGTTTGGTCTTCATTTGAAACAATGCGGAATAGTTTCGCAACTCACGCCACCCGGAACACCACAGCGTAATGGTGTGTCCGAACGTCGTAACCGCACTTTATTAGATAGGGTGCAATCTATGATGTCTCTTACTGATTTACCGCTATCGTTTCGGGGTTATGCTTTAGTGACGGCTGCATTCACGTTAAATAGGGCACCATCTAAATCCTTTGAGACGACACCATATGAACTGTGGTTTGGCAAGAAACCCAAGTTGTCGTTTCTTATAGTTTGGGCCTGCGATGCTTATGTGAAAAAGCTTCAACCTGATAAGCTCGAACCCAAATCAGAGAAATGTGTCTTCATAGGATACCCAAAAGAAAATGTTGGGTAAACCTTCTATCACAGATCCGAAGGCAAGATATTCGTTGCTAAGAATGGATCCTTTCTAGAGAAGGAGTTTCTCTCGGAAGAAGTGAGTGGGAGGAAAGTAGAACTTGATGAGGTAATTATACCTTCTCCTGAATTGGAAAGTAGTCCATCACAGAAATTAGTTCCAGTGATTCCTACACCAATTAGTGAGGAAGCTAATGATGATGATCATGAAACTTCGGATCAAGTTACTACTGAACCTCGTAGGTCAACCAGAGTAAGATCCGCACCGGAGTGGAACGACAATCCTATTTCTGGAAGTCATGTTACTTGACCATGACGAACCTACGAACTATGAGGAAGCGATGATGAGCCCAGATTCCGCGAAATGGCTTGAGGCCATGAAATTTGAGATGGGATCCATGTATGAGAACAAAGTGTGGAATTTGGTTGACTTGCCCGATGATCGGCAAGCCATAGAGAATAAATGGATCTTCAAGAAGAAGACTGACGCTGACAGTAATGTTACTGTCTACAAAGCTCGACTTGTTGCGAAAGGTTTTCGACAAGTTCAAGGAGTTGACTACGATGAGACTTTCTCACCCGTAGCGATGCTTAAGTCTGTCTGAATCATGTTAGCAATTGCCGCATTTTATGATTATGAAATTTGGCAAATGGATGTCAAAACCGCATTCCTTAATGGATATCTTAAAGAAGAGTTGTATATGATGCACGATACGTCTCCGTCGTATCTATAATTTTTTATTGTTCCATGCCAATATTATACAACTTTCATATACTTTTGGCAACTTTTTATACTATTTTTTGGGACTAACACATTGATCCAGTGCCCAGTGCCAGTTCCTGTTCGTTGCATGTTCTATATTTCGCAGAAACCCCATATCAAACGGAGTCCAAACGGGATAAAAACGGACGAAGAATATTTTTGGAATATTTGGGAAATATGGGAGGAAGAATCAACGCGAGACGGTGCCCGAGGTGGCCATGAGGCAGGGGCGCGCCTGCCCCCCTGGGCGCGCCCCTGACCCTCGTGGGCCCCTCGTAAGGCGGTTGCTGCTATTCTTTTGCCGCAAGAAAGCTAATTTTCGAAGAAAAATCTGGGCGAAGGTTTCAATCCAATCGGAGTTATGGATCTCCGGATATATAAGAAACGGCGAAAGGGCAAAATACCAGAACGCAAAAAATAGAGGGGAAACACTTCTCCCATCTAGGGAGGAGGTCAAGGAAGAAGAAGAAGGGGGCCCCTCCCCTCTCTCTTCCGGTGAAGCCGGAACGCTGCCGTGGCCATCATCATCATCACCGCGATCTTCACCAACACCTCCGCCATCTTCACCAACATCTCCATCACCTCCCCCCCTCTATCTACAGCGGTCCACTCTCCCGCAACCCGCTGTATGTGACACCCAAAATTTTATTTGGCTTTTTCAAACTTTTATTTTATTTGAGGAGGGTATTTAAATTTTCTTCTAAAGAAAACCACCCTCTCAAAAACTTTCTTTATGGCAAGAGTTTTATTTGGATTTACCCAAGACTTAATTTTTTGGTCTTGGAGGTTTTCCCCTTTTATTTGGACTCAAACCAAAATGCTTCTCACTTGAAAAAAAATGTCTTTTGAAAATTCCTTTGAAAAGCCCTATGGCTTTTGGAATGATCCTTTTTCACTTTCAACAAATCTCTCTTGCCATGACCTTAGTGCATATCCTCTCCCATAAACCTTTCCCCACTTTTGGATCATGATGTACCTCAACTACAGCAAGTTGAACCTCTCCATATATTTATTTTCCATTTATTTCTCATCAAAAACAATTTCTGCCTTCTATCTTGATCCTTGGAGGTTTTCAAAGGAGCTACTCTTTCTACTTTGAATTTTACCTCCAAACCATTTTCCCCAGCTAGTCCTTTGAACCCTCAACCAAGATCCATGAAGATCCACTGGTCTTCAGTTCAAATTTTTCAAACCACACTTGCTGCAAGTTTGGACCAGATTTGCCAATTTTGATGAAATTCATTCAAATCCTTCTCCCAAAAATCTGAGAAAAATCAGGCAGCCTCTGGGTGCATTGAGAGGTCACCTCACCAAGTCCCAGCTCCAGGAAAAATTTTCTTCTTGCCAAATCATTTCATCGAACACCTGCTGGACACTGTTTCTATAAGGTTCAGTCAAGTTCAGTTAACAGTGACTGAAACTACTGTCGTTTCTTCAGTGTCTGTTGTCGATCTCGTCAGTGCCCCGGCGTCGCCGTGTTTCCTGTCCCCTCCCCCTTGTCCTCTGCACCGCACGAGCGCCTGGAAGGTTGCGGGCGTCGGCGACGAGCAGGAGGAGGTGCGCCGCCCCGTGACCGACGCCAGCAGCGGCTTTGCGGCCGCCAGAGAGAGGCGCAGCGCAGACGGCGCCGTCCAGCGCCGCCCAAGCCACGGGAGGCCGCCGCGTGGTCTTCCACTCCCCAGTGTGCGCTACCACCCTCGTCGTGAACCGCTGGGCGCGGAGCGCGCTCTCTGCCGCCGCCATGCCTGTACGGCCACCCTGCCGTGGACCGGCGCCATTACGCCAAGACCGACCAGGATTAGCGGGGGAACGGCACCAGTACACCTCACTGATGCTGCCTGGCCACTCAAACTCCTTGCCAAGCCACTAACTCACCGTAATTGCTCGCCGGAGCGATCCAGTTCACGGCCACCCCCCTCGAGCCGCCTATAAATAGAGGCCCCGAGCTCCACCTTGAACCCACACCACCTCTGCACACCTCCAACACCCGGCCTAGCCACTAGAAGAGCCCCGAGGGAGCCTTCTTCCTCAACTCCGGCCGCCGCGACCCGCCACGGGATCCAGCTCGATTCACTCCCGTGCGTGCATCCCTAACCCCCAGCTCTTGCCAGTAGCTCTCTAGTACATCCATCCTTCTGACCCGCACTTCAATTCGGAGTTTGCAGCCCCCATCGGAGTTCTCCACCATCGCCCGAGCCGCCGTCCGCCGGAGAAAGTGTCGCCGTCGACGTAGTGCTCTCCAACGACCGAGTCCACCACCCACCGACGCCGAAGGACACGCTGAACCTCTTGGTACACTCCGATCTCCCTAACTCGCCGTGGTTCGACGCCGGCGACCCCCGCAGCCTTCTGGCGCCGGCGAGGTTTTCAAACCTGACATGTGGACCCCCCACGTCAGCCTCTCTTTCTTTCCCCGCGAACCGTTTTCTGTTGACGCCTTCGGGCAGAGTACGTTTTCTCTTTGGGCTGACGTCTTTTACTCCGAACCGTTTTCTGCTTTCTCAGTTGAGTCCCTGGATATTTTCTGTTTCGTCACAGATTAGTCCCTGGACTAAAACTCTTATAACTTTTTAATAAAAAGTGATTTTTGAGTGATTCTTTTTCTGACAGCCTTATATTTTTGTCTAGTTTTTTTATAGGATTTATTTGGAAAAAAATTTAGACAACTTTTATGCACGCGTTGGTTTTCACGTTAGAATGCATTTTCGCTATACCGTAGGTTCCAGAGGAGGTAACGGAGCCGCGAACTTCGCCGAGCTAGACTCCGACTTCTCCGAACCAGGCAAGCATGTTTGAACTTTTGATATGATAGGTGTTTTGCATGTTTGCGTGAATGGTTGTGCATGGCATATGAGTATCGGTGAGTATCTCGTTGCATGTAAGGCAACTACCCGTGTGTTCCGAAGTTACTATGATCTCTGAGGAGAGATGGCCTAGTCATGTGGTGACATGAAGGGCAGTAAGGTGGTACTGTTGTGGCATACTAGCCTTACGTCATCCGATAAATTCCGACGTTAACGTGGACGGAGTCACGTTATCGTTCTTCTCCCTTCCGTGCTACCACATGTTTTCTGCCAGAATGCGGTTTAGTAAGTTGGTAACCTCTTTCCGTGTACACACCAAATAGAGGGGCCGGGATGAGGGTTCCATGGCCCTGGATTAAAGCCAGTCATCCGGTCAGGGGGCATGGGTGTTTCCGGTTGGGACCGAGAGGGGGGCACCCCTTAGAGCGCGCGTATAGAAATTTGATCCCATGCTACGCGAGGTTGTAGCCTCCCCGTCTCAAGGTTTTTCTTGAACGTTGCCAAGGGTGATTCCTGGCTTCGGAATGTTGAATGGGTGTGTACTGGTTAGATGTGTTTCTTCCAAAACACCGTAAACGGAACTAGTCCCCGTGACTACTGAAATCCGTTGGTTGTGGTTAAAGTACAAACTTTGCAAAGTCAAATCCTTCCGAGTCATCGTATCCGTGGTCAAGGACCGTGATCAGTGAACCCATATCTATGTCAAGTCCTCGTGGTATTTTCCCCGGTGAACAAGCTTGATTGGTATATTGGTTGAACATTATTCCGTGGTTGGACTAACCCTGTTGTTTATTTCATATCCGATTATGCCCTTGCAGTGTTTAAATTCTTGAGCTACTGAGATATCAAGTTATGATATATAAGCCCTTTATGTGATGTCGCTCAGACGTCCGACTGTGGCATGTTTGTCTTTTACTTTCAATATAAGCCCTTTATGTGATGTTGCTCAGACGTCCGACTGTGGCACGCACTGTCATTTATTTTCTATTATAAGCCCTTTATGTGGTGTCGCCTTGACGCCCGACTGCGGCATTGTTATTCTTGCATTTTCCTCTTGAGGAGTCATTCAGACACTCGCTTGGACCTCAGTATTTATTTTGGGATTTCGGGAGGACTACCGCCCGACTTCTCTTTTATTTCCCATGCAATATTATCTCTATGTCTGAATGCACTTGTTGATCTGTTCATATGCATCATGTTTACATTTGTTATATCTTAAGTCCGAACTGTCTTGCGAGTACTTTCATAGTACTCACCTGGCTTATTGATTTGGCCAGATGTTGACGAAGGCGATCTCTTGGATGAAGAGTTTGATAGTGAGTCCGACGCCTAGAGGAGTCCCAGTCAGCCCCGTGCGATCCTGGATATTGGTCACTTGTATTATATATGCTTCCGCCACCCGCAATAAGTCTCCTCGAGCCTCGCTCCGACGCTCGAAGAGTTGTTAGTTTTCAGGAGTCATATCACCCGCATCGCGGTGATATTTCCACCACTTCTTTCGTGAGTTAGTAGTTATGCCACCCTATCCGCCATTATGTTTTAATGGCGTGCATGTAATAAATTGTTGGGCAGTCTCCGCTCAACCTTGTATTATGTTCAGTACTCCTGGTATTTTCTTCTGTGGCGAAGATATTGTCATTTAAGGGATTGGTCTCTCAATAAATATTTTTATTGAAAAACCGGTCGTGACAAGCTTGGTACCAGAGCCAGGCTGACTGTAGGAAGCCACTAGGTGCGATCGCTAATAGGTTATTAGCGTCTTTTGTGCTTTTTCAGCATTTTGCAAATGTAGCTATCTTCTGTTGGTCATCATAAATTTATGACATGACTACTCAGAATTTTTGCCTACTTTTGTAGATGGCTGGCAGCAGCTGCGAGACTCGAGTGTTCACGAACGTGCCCGAGGGGTTTGTCAAACTCCTCGTCTCCATCACCAAGCTCGCGATCGGGCCAGCGACTCGTCCGGAGTTCACGCTTTATCAGCACAAGCTCAGCGACGACGTGTCCATGCACCAGGCCGTGGTGCAATTCAAGGGAGGACGTTATGCGTCTCGCCACTTCCGTTTTGTGGGAAGGGCCATGCCTACGGAGAGGCATGCCATGCAGATGGCTGCCCGTGAGGCGATAGCTCGCCTTCGGGACATCCTTCCTATGATGAAGACTCGTCGCTACCGCTACCTCCCATGCCATGTGCCATATACTTGTCACTATGCTTTCGCCTGCCATCGGGGAGAGCGAGATGAAGCCATCGAGATGGTTGTTGAGTACCTCAAGGCTCTGGAGGAATCTTTCGACAACCTCGTGGACGATCTTGTGGCTGCCCGCATGGACTTAGTTCGGGGCGGTCCTGCCAGCAGGAAGGAGCTTCTCCACACGACACCGCCTCTGACATTCGTCTCGTCTTCAGCATCTTATGCACCGGCCATTTTGGCCACTGCTCGCCGTCTGCCTACCACTGAGGAGTTCGACCGAGTCATCGCTCCTACTCCAGTCAGAGCTGCACTGCCTGCCGCACCCGCACTGCCGCCCGTCGCTCCCGCGCCATCACCGCAGCGCAGTGCTACGCGCCAGGAGCCTGCTAGAGAGGAGGTGGAGGTTGAATCTCCTGCACCGCTGAGTCTTGCCCTCGGCAAGGGAAAGGACATCGTCACCATCTCCGACTGAGAGCGCCGAGTAGCCGCGCGTTATGTCTGCTTGTATGATGTGTTTTATCTGTACGTTAGTTTGTAGCAGTGTGTTCGCTGCTTTCTGGAGGAGCGTGCTAGTCTAAATAACATGTCAGGAATGTGTACGCACATCCTGAGTGTTGTATCGTATATTTGCGTTTCGCGTGTAAGATTTGTGCTAATCGGTCCTTCTCCGTGCAAAATCGTTTATGCTTTCTTGAAAAATCTTGAGGTCTTTTTAAATTTTTGCCTTTGCAAGATTTTCCTTGTGCCACACAGTTCTTCTCATGAATTTTGCAAAATAATACCCCAGACTGGAAAAATGTCTCGTCCGTGGACTCGTTCCATGCCCAATCAGCCAGAAGAAGTTTATGGGACACAGACTAGCAACAACTTCACTCAGGGACAGTCCAGTCAATAGGACAGCGAAGCGGCCTTATCGCAAGTATGCCGCCTGTTCGAACAAAGCCAGCAACAACACCAAGAGATGATGAATCACGTCATCAATATGGGGAACCACCGTGAGCCCTATCAACCACACTCCAAACTGTCTGAATTACAAAAGACACGCCCTCCAACGTTTGCTCACACTGACAGGCCGCTGGAAGCCGATGATTGGCTTCGTGACATCGAAAGGAAGCTGATTATTGCTTGGTGTTTAGATCATGAGAAGGTGCTTTATGCACCACACTACCTTACTGGAGCAGCTGCAGCATGGTGGGAAAACTTCCTACACATGCATCCCAGTGAACACAACATCACCTGGGAAGAGTTCAAGGAAGGCTTTCGTGGGGCACACATCCCCAGGAGCATCATAAAAATCAAGAAGAGAGAATTTGATGACCTCAAGCAAAGAGGCATGTCAGTGACAGAATACAACGGTCAGTTTACCCAGCTATCTCGTTATGCCTACGACGAGCACATGACGGAGAACAAGAGGATGGAAAAATTCTTGGACGGCTTGGCACCGGCACTAAGATGCCGACTGGTTGTACACACTTTCCCGGATTTTAAAACTCTGGTTGACAAGGCCATTACCTTGGAGAATGAGCGCCATAGTCTGGAAGACATCCGTAAGCGAAAGAGGGATAAGATGACCCTTGCTCGCAACAACCGAAGCAAGACTGATGCTCAGAGGACTGAAGCAAGGAGATCCACGACTACTGATCTAAGGCCAACCAAATAGTTTCATTCCAGGGACAAGGACTTCACGTACCGTCCAGGGGTCACATGCTATGCTTGTGGTGAAGAAGGGCACTATGCTAAACAGTGCCCAAAACCAAGGAACTCGGCCCCCAAGCCGAACAATGGTGGGAATAATCCAGCCCCAAAACGCAACAATTTCAATCCCAACAACAACCACAGGAAGGGTCACCTGAACCATGTGACCAGCGAAGAAGCGCAGAATGCCCCAGACATCGTGCTCGGTATGTTCCCTGTCAACACAGTACCTGCCACGGTTTTGTTTGATTCTGGAGCTTCCCATTCGTTTGTTTCGAAGAGTTTTGTTTTGCAACATGGTTTTCCGATGCTTCCCTTGGAAAAATCTATGATCATCAAGTCCCCCGGAAATAAGCAGATCGCTCAGAGTTACTGCCAAGGAGTGATCATAGAGTTCGAAGGACTACAGTTTCAAGCTAATCTTATCCTGTTGGAAAACACAGGACTGGATGTCATTTTAGGGATGGACTGGTTAACCACCAACAAAGGATTTATTGATTGTTTCAATCGGACCGTGATCCTCACTCATCATCACGGCAAGACAATAAAGGTTATAGCTCAAGAAAGACCACGGTCACGGCAACCAAAACTGAACAAGGTGGACATTTCAGAACTGAGAAAAGTTCCAGTGGTATGCGAGTTTCCTGACGTATTTCCTGAAGAACTACCAGGCATGCCACCAGACCGAGAGATAGAATTCAGCATTGAACTAGCACCTGGCACCGCTCCCATCTATAAGAAACCTTATAGAATAGAATTGGTAGAATTGAAGAAACAGATAAAGGAATTACTGGACAAAGGTTTTATTCGAGCCAGTTCCTCACCTTGGGGTTCGCCAGTATTATTCGCCAAGAAAAAGGATGGGACACTGAGACTGTGTATAGACTATCGAGCTCTCAATATGGTCACCATCAAAAACAAATATCCGATGCCACGGATAAATGATTTGTTTGACCAGCTCGCACAAGCCAAGGTGTTCTCAAAAATTGATTTGAGATCGGGGTATCATCAATTGAAAGTACGGACAGAAGATATCCCTAAGACAACATTTACCTCTAGATACGGATTATATGAGTTCACAGTGATGCCTTTTGGACTAACGAACGCCCCTGCATATTTCGTCCACCTCATGAACAAAGTGTTTATGAAATTCATGGGCAAATTTGTTGTGGTGTTCATTGACGATATTCTGGTATCTTCAAGGACACCAGAAGAGCATGCTGAGCACCTCAGAATTGTTTTGGGAGAATTAAGGAAACATCAGTTGTACGCCAAATTTAGCAAGTGTGAATTTTGGCTAAGGCAAGTTGGTTTCCTAGGCCATATATTAAACCAAGAAGGCGTGGCCGTAGACCCAGAGAAAGTCAAAGCCATACTTGACTGGAAACCACCCGCCAACGTGACAGATGTGCGGAGTTTCCTAGGAATGGTCAGATATTACAGAAGATTTATTGAAGGATTCTCCACTGTGTCGAAACCAATGACCCAGTTGCTCAAGAAAGACAAGAAGTTTGTATGGACGGAAGCCTGCGAGAAAAGCTTCCAAGAACTCAAGAAGAAACTAACAACCGCACCGGTCCTAACTGTGCCAGACATACACAAGAGTTTTGAAGTATATTGTGACGCGTCCCGAAAGGGCCTCGGATGTGTACTGATGCAAGATGGCAAAGTGGTCGCATATGCCTCCAGGCAACTGCGGAAACATGAGGAAAATTATCCAACTCATGACTTGGAGCTAGCAGCGGTCATCCATGCACTCAAGGAGTGGAGGCACTTTCTGTTGGGAAATCGTTGTGAAATATATACGGACCATAAGAGCCTTAAATATATTTTCACACAGCCAGAGCTAAATTTACGCCAACGACGCTGGTTGGAATTGGTCAAGGACTATGATGTCGGCATTCACTACCATCCAGGGAAAGCAAATGTAGTGGCTGATGCCCTTAGTCGGAACCCCAGCCCGGACAACGACAGTCCACAAAACTTGAGGCCTGAGTTTCAGCAAGAGTTTGCTAGACTCAACATGGCGTTAATCTCTGAGGGCACCGTATCAAATCTGGAGATACAACCCACCCTAGTGGAACAAATTAAGAAGGCTCAGCAGGGACATCCCAGCATCGAAGGTATAAAGAAGAAAATGAACATTGGTAAGGCTTCAGAGTTCGTCACAGACAGTGAAGGAATATTATGGTACGGAGACAGACTTTGCGTACCTAACATTGAGGAACTCAAGCGAAAAATCCTAACCGAAAGCCACACCGCTCCTTACTCGATCCACCCTGGAGGAACCAAAATGTACAAAGACATTCAGGAAAGATTTTGGTGGCACGGTATGAAAAGGGATGTAGCCGCATTTATTGCTTGTTGCGATTCATGTCAGCGCATCAAGGCCAAGCATCAAAAGCCAGCAGGGCTACTCCAGCCAAACAGGATACCGGAGTGGAAATGGGATGAAATAGGAATGGACTTCATCGTCGGACTACCTCGATCACAACGCGGTAATGATGCCATATGGATCATCACAGATAGGCTAACCAAGGTAACCCATTTCATCCCCGTGAAGACAACCTACTCCACACAAAGGCTAGCCAAGCTTTATCTCTCACGAATAGTTTGTTTGCATGGAGTCCCCAAGACTATAATATCCGACCGAGGCACTCAATTTGTCTCTAAATTCTGGGATCACTTACAACAAGCTCTGGGCACGCAACTAGCCTTCAGTACAGCGTACCACCCTCAAACCGATGGACAAACGGAACGTGTGAACCAAATCCTAGAGGACATGCTGAGAGCCTGTGTACTCACCTATGGAACCAGTTGGGAAGAAAGTTTGCCATACGCCGAGTTTGCTTACAACAACAGTTACCAAGCCAGCTTACAAATGGCACCCTTTGAAGCACTGTACGGACGGAGGTGTCGTACCCCACTAAATTGGTCAGAAACAGGTGACAGTCGTATCTTCGGCCCAGACATGCTCAAGGAGGCCGAGGAAAAAGTTAAACAGATCCGGGACAGACTCAAGACTGCCCAAAGCCGACAGAAGAGCTATTACGATCAAAAACATCGTGAGGTCAGCTTTGAACCCGGTGATTTCGTATATCTCCGAGTGTCTCCTATGAGGGGTATGCAACGGTTCAAAATTAAGGGGAAGCTAGCCCCAAGGTTTATTGGACCATTCTGTGTAGTTGCACGAAGAGGCACAGAAGCCTACAAACTAGACCTACCCAAGGAGCTGTCAGACGTCCATGACGTGTTCCACGTCTCACAATTGAGAAAATGTGTGAGTAACCCGGAGAAGCATGTATCCCATGAAGTCATTGATGTGCAACCAGACCTCACCTACAGAGGCGGCCAGTAAAGATTTTGGAAGAGTCTGAAAGGAGGACCCGTCAGAAAATGACAAAAAATTTCAGAGTTCAGTGGAGCAACCACACTGAGGATGAAGCTACATGGGAAAGGGAAGATTTTCTACAGGCAGAGTATCCATATCTATTTGAGGATCAGCTGAAATCTCGAGGACGAGATTTTTCCTAAGGGGGTAGGTGTTGTGACACCCAAAATTTTATTTGGCTTTTTCAAACTTTTATTTTATTTGAGGAGGGTATTTAAATTTTCTTCTAAAGAAAACCACCCTCTCAAAAACTTTCTTTATGGCAAGAGTTTTATTTGGATTTACCCAAGACTTAATTTTTTGGTCTTGGAGGTTTTCCCCTTTTATTTGGACTCAAACCAAAATGCTTCTCACTTGAAAAAAAAATGTCTTTTGAAAATTCCTTTGAAAAGCCCTATGGCTTTTGGAATGATCCTTTTTCACTTTCAACAAATCTCTCTTGCCATGACCTTAGTGCATATCCTCTCCCATAAACCTTTCCCCACTTTTGGATCATGATGTACCTCAACTACAGCAAGTTGAACCTCTCCATATATTTATTTACCATTTATTTCTCATCAAAAACAATTTCTGCCTTCTATCTTGATCCTTGGAGGTTTTCAAAGGAGCTACTCTTTCTGCTTTGAATTTTACCTCCAAACCATTTTCCCCAGCTAGTCCTTTGAACCCTCAACCAAGATCCATGAAGATCCACTGGTCTTCAGTTCAAATTTTTCAAACCACACTTGCTGCAAGTTTGGACCAGATTTGCCAAATTTGATAAAATTCATTCAAATCCTTCTCCCAAAAATCTGAGAAAAATCAGGCAGCCTCTGGGTGCATTGAGAGGTCACCTCACCAAGTCCCAGCTCCAGGAAAAAATTTCTTCTTGCCAAATCATTTCATCGAACACCTGCTGGACACTGTTTCTATAAGGTTCAGTCAAGTTCAGTTAACAGTGACTGAAACTACTGTCGTTTCTTCAGTGTCTGTTGTCGATCTCGTCAGTGCCCCGGCGTCGCCGTGTTTCCTGTCCCCTCCCCCTTGTCCTCTGCACCGCACGAGCGCCTGGAAGGTTGCGGGCGTCGGCGACGAGCAGGAGGAGGTGCGCCGCCCCGTGACCGACGCCAGCGGCGGCTTTGCGGCCGCCAGAGAGAGGCGCAGCGCAGACGGCGCCGTCCAGCCGCCCAAGCCACCGGAGGCCGCCGCGTGGTCTTCCACTCCCCAGTGCGCGCTGCCACCCTCGTCGTGAACCGCTGGGCGCGGAGCGCGCTCTCTGCCGCCGCCATGCCCGTACGGCCACCCCTCCGTGGACCGGCGCCATTACGCCAAGACCGACCAGGATTAGCGGGGGAACGGCACCAGTACACCTCACTGATGCTGCCTGGCCACTCAAACTCCTTGCCAAGCCATTGCCTCGCCGTAATTGCTCGCCGGAGCGATCCCGTTCACGGCCACCCCCCTCGAGCCGCCTATAAATAGAGGCCCCGAGCTCCACCTCGAACCCACACCACCTCTGCACACCTCCAACACCCCGCCTAGCCACTAGAAGAGCCCCGAGGGAGCCTTCTTCCTCAACTCCGGCCGCCGCGACCCGCCACGGGATCCAGCTCGATTCACTCCCGTGCGTGCATCCCTAACCCCCAGCTCTTTCCAGTAGCTCTCTAGTACATCCATCCTTCTGACCCGCACTTCAATTCGGAGTTTGCAGCCCCCACCGGAGTTCTCCACCATCGCCCGAGCCGCCGTCCGCCGGAGAAAGTGTCGCCGTCGACGTAGTGCTCTCCGACGACCGAGTCCACCACCCACCAACGCCGAAGGACACGCTGAACCTCTTGGTACACTCCGATCTCCCTAACTCGCCGTGGTTCGACGCCGGCGACCCCCGCAGCCTTCGGGCGCCGGCGAGGTTTTCAAACCTGACATGTGGACCCCCACGTCAGCCTCTCTTTCTTTCCCCGCGAACCGTTTTCTGTTGACGCCTTCGGGCAGAGTACGTTTTCTCTTTGGGCTGACGTCTTTTACTCCGAACCGTTTTCTTCTTTCTTAGTTGAGTCCTTGGATATTTTCTGTTTCATCACAGATTAGTCCCTGGACTAAAACTCTTATAACTTTTTAATAAAAAGTGATTTTTGAGTGATTCTTTTTCTGACAGCCTTATATTTTTGTCTAGTTTTTTTATAGGATTTATTTGGAAAAATTTTGAGACAACTTTTATGCACGCGTTGGTTTTCACGTTAGAATGCATTTTCGCTATACCGTAGGTTCCGGAGGAGGTGACGGAGCCGCGAACTTCGCCGAGCTAGACTCCGACTTCTCCGAACCAGGCAAGCATGTTTGAACTTTTGATATGATAGGTGTTTTGCATGTTTGCGTGAATGGTTGTGCATGGCATATGAGTATCGGTGAGTATCTCGTTGCATGTAAGGCAACTACCCATGTGTTCCGAAGTTACTATGATCTCTGAGGAGAGATGGCCTAGTCATGTGGTGACATGAAGGGCAGTAAGGTGGTACTGTTGTGGCATACCAGCCTTACGTCATCCGATAAATTCCGACGTTAACGTGGACGGAGTCACGTTATCGTTCTTCTCCCTTCCGTGCTACCACATGTTTTCTGCCAGAATGCGGTTTAGTAAGTTGGTAACCTCTTTCCGTGTACACACCAAATAGAGGGGCCGGGATGAGGGTTCCATGGCCCTGGATTAAAGCCAGTCATCCGGTCAGGGGGCATGGGTGTTTCCGGTTGGGACCGAGAGGGGGGCACCCCTTAGAGCGCGCGTATAGAAATTTGATCCCATGCTACGCGAGGTTGTAGCCTCCCCGTCTCAAGGTTTTTCTTGAACGTTGCCAAGGGTGATTCCTGGCTTCGGAATGTTGAATGGGTGTGTACTGGTTAGATGTGTTTCTTCCAAAACACCGTAAACGGAACTAGTCCCCGTGACTACTGAAATCCGTTGGCTGTGGTTAAAGTACAAACTTTGCAGAGTCAAATCCTTCCGAGTCATCGTATCCGTGGTCAAGGACCGTGATCAGTGAACCCATATCTATGTCAAGTCCTCGTGGTATTTTCCCCGGTGAACAAGCTTGATTGGTATATTGGTTGAACATTATTCCGTGGTTGGACTAACCCTGTTGTTTATTTCATATCCGATTATGCCCTTGCAGTGTTTAAATTCTTGAGCTACTGAGATATCAAGTTATGATATATAAGCCCTGTATGTGATGTCGCTCAGACGTCCGACTGTGGCATGTTTGTCTTTTACTTTCAATATAAGCCCTTTATGTGATGTCGCTCAGACGTCCGACTGTGGCACGCACTGTCATTTATTTTCTATTATAAGCCCTTTATGTGGTGTCGCCTTGACGCCCGAGTGCGGCATTGTTATTCTTGCATTTTCCTCTCGAGGAGTCATTCAGACACTCGCTTGGCCCTCAGTATTTATTTTGGGATTTCGGGAGGACTACCGCCCGACTTCTCTTTTATTTCCCATGCAATATTATCTCTATGTCTGAATGCACTTGTTGATCTGTTCATATGCATCATGTTTACATTTGTTATATCTTAAGTCCGAACTGTCTTGCGAGTACTTTCATAGTACTCACCTGGCTTGTTGATTTGGCCAGATGTTGACGAAGGCGATCTCTTGGATGAAGAGTTTGATAGTGAGTCCGACGCCTAGAGGAGTCCCAGTCAGTCCCGTGCGATCCTGGATATTGGTCACTTGTATTATATACGCTTCCGCCACCCGCAATAAGTCTCCTCGAGCCTCGCTCCGACGCTCGAAGAGTTGTTAGTTTTCAGGAGTCATATCACCCGCATCGCGGTGATATTTCCACCACTTCTTTCGTGAGTTAGTAGTTATGCCACCCTATCCGCCATTATGTTTTAATGGCGTGCATGTAATAAATTGTTGGGCAGTCTCCGCTCAACCTTATATTATGTTCAGTACTCCTGGTATTTTCTTCTGTGGCCAAGATATTGTCATTTAAGGGATTGGTCTCTCAATAAATATTTTTATTGAAAAAACGGTCGTGACACTGTACCCTCTACTTGAACATGGTGCTTTATGCTTCATATTATTATCCAATGATGTGTTGCAATCCTATGATGTCTGAGTAGATTTTCGTTGTTCTATCGGTGGTTGATGAATTGCTATGATTGATTTAATTTGCTTGTGGTTATGTTGCTGTCCTTTGGTGCCCATCATATGAGCGCGTGCGTGGATCACACCATAGGGTTAGCTGTATGTTGATAGGACTATGTATTGGAGGGCAAGAGTGACAGAAGCTTCTACCTAGCATAGAAATTGATGCATACGGGATTGAAGGGGGACCAATATAACTTAATGCTATGGTTGGGTTTTACCTTAATGAACGTTAGTAGTTGCGGATGCTTGCTAATAGTTCCAATCATAAGTGCATAGAATTCCAAGTCAGGGATGACATGCTAGCAGTGGCCTCTCCCACATAAAAATTGCTATCGGTCTAGTAAAGTAGTCAATTGCTTAGGGACAATTTCGCAACTCCTACCACCACTTTTCCACACTCGCTATATTTACTTTATTGCTTCTTTACCTAAACAGCCCCTAGTTTTTATTTACGTGCTCTTTATTATCTTGCAAACCAATCCAAAAACACCTACAAAGTACTTCTAGTTTCATACTTGTTCTAGGTAAAGCGAACGTCAAGCGTGCATAGAGTTGTATCAGTGGTCGATAGAACTTGAGGGAATATTTGTTCTACCTTTAGCTCCTCGTTGGGTTCGACACTCTTACTTATCGAAAGAGGCTACAATTGATCCCCTATACTTGTGGGTTATCAAGACCTTTTTCTGGCGCCGTTGTCGGGGAGCCATAGCGTCGGATGAATATTCTCGTGTGTGCTTGTTTGCTTTATCACTAAGTAATTTTTATTTGTTGTTCTTAGTTGTTCTCTATATTTAGTTATGGATATGGAACACGAAATACCAAAAAAAAATAGGTGTACTTGCTACTCATGGAGATGTGGAACCTCCTAAAACCCTCGATGCTCGTTATGTGACAGATATTATGTACTACTTTGATAATCCTGAGAAAACCCCATTGAATCTGGTAATGGGAGACCCATTGGATCAACGTGAATACTTTAGGGATTATCACTTGACTCAAAAAAGGAAACTATTATGGGATCAAATTTATATGTTGAAGTGGTATGCTAGGCAACTATGCTTGAGATATGATTATACTTGTTGCTCTAGGATGAAGTCTCTACACCTTCCCTTTTTATGCAAA
This sequence comes from Triticum aestivum, assembly GCF_018294505.1. Taxonomy (NCBI): domain Eukaryota; kingdom Viridiplantae; phylum Streptophyta; class Magnoliopsida; order Poales; family Poaceae; genus Triticum; species Triticum aestivum. The sequence continues at coordinate 459,922,780 of NC_057799.1, forward strand.
TTTAATGATAATGAAACCTTGGATTCTTATGCTAGAGGTATATATGATTACTATGATGTGGAACAAATACAAGAATTTGTTGCTTTTATGGGTGCTTATGAAATTGAATCTATATTTAAAGAGTGTGAAAATATTTATGATGTTGTTTATAGACCTGAAAATTTAGCTATCCGTAAATATTGCTATGAGAATTATGAATACAATGCCGATATTGATGCATTTATTGAGAAAGTCTCCGTTGTCCAAGAAGAGACTAATATTTTGCAGGAGTCTATGGAAGAAGAAATTGATGAAACTGTGAGCTCATTGGATGAAAAAGATGAGGAGGAGAGCGAAGAACAAAAGGAGGAAGAGCGGATTGATCACCCGTGCCCACCTTCTAATGAGAGTAACCCTCCAACTCATACATTATTTAATTTCCCTTCGTGCTTACCGAAGGATGATTGTTGTGATAATTATTATGATCCCGTTGATTCTCTTGAAATATCCCTTTTTGATGATGCTTGCTATGCTTGTGGCCAAGATGCCAATATGAATTATGCTTATGGAGATGAACTTGCTATAGTTCCTTATGTTAAACATGAAATTGTTGCTATTGCACCCACGTATGATAGTCCTATTATCTTTTTGAATTCTCCCGACTACACTATATCGGAGAAGTTTGCCCTTATTAAGGATTATATTGATGGGTTGCCTTTTACCGTTGCACATGATGATTTTGATGAATATAAATGCATGTGCTTGCTGCTCCTACTTGCAATTATTATGAGAGAGGAACTATATTTCCACCTCTCTATGTTTCCAACATGATAAAATTGCAAGAAACTGTTTATACTATGCATTGGCCTTTACTATGTGTGCATGAATTGTTCTTTTATGACATGCCGATGCATAAGAAGAGAGTTAGACTTCGTCATTACATTATATATGTTACTTTGTGCTCACTACTAAATTACAAATCATTGTTAATTAAAATTGGCTTTGATATACCTTGGGATCCGGGTGGATCCATTGCTTGAGCACTATATGCCTAGCTTAATGGCTTTAAAGAAAGCGCTGCCAGGGAGACAACCCGGAAGTTTTAGAGAGTCATTTATTTCTGTTGAGTGCTTTTATATAGTTTAAAAACAAAAAAATAAAGAGGGGAACCCAAAACTTTTTCAAAAAGGAAAGTGAAAGTGAGAGAGACAAGCATTGTTGAAGTGGGGGAGCTCCTTGAACTTTGTTCATGCTCACGGAAACTTTGTGAATCTTGATTACAGAAAATTTTCAATAAAAATAATTATCCCCATGTACAATTCCATTGTATTATAAAAATAATGTGCCAAGGTTTTCCTTTAGGATGTTCACAATGCTTGTTGGTTTGTGCGGTGCAGGACAGAAACTTTGGCTATAGTGAGCGATTTTACATTTTTTACTGGAATGTCAAATGGTTCTGAAACTTTTTGCACTGTCTTTCTATACAAATTTTTTATTTTTCCTAATTTTGGTAGAATTTTTGGAGTACCATAAGTATGGTGAATGTTCAGATTATTACAGACTGTTCTGTTTTAGACAGATTATGTTTTTGATGCATAGTTTTTTTTGATGAAACTATCGATTTATATCAATGGATTAAGCCATGGAAAAGTTATATTACAGTAGCTAAAATGCAAAAACAAAATATGAATTGGTTTGCAACAGTACTTAGAGTAGTGGTTTGCTTTATTATACTAACGGATCTTACCGAGTTTTCTGTTGAAGTTTTGTGTGGATGAAGTGTTCGAAGATCGAGGATGTTTCGATATGACTATAAGGAGTAGAGGCAAGAGCTCAAGCTTGGGGATGCCCAAGGCACCCCAAGTAAATATTCAAGGATACTCAAGCGTCTAAGCTTGGGGATGCCCCGGAAGGCATCCCCTCTTTCTTCAACAAATATCGGTATGTTTTTGGATTCGTTTCGTTCATACGATATGTACAAATCTTGGAGCATCTTTTGCATTTAGTTTTCATTTTTCTTTTATGTACCATGCTGGTATGAGATAGTCCTTGGTTGATTTATAGAATGCTCATTGCACTTCACTTATACCTTTTGAGTATGGCTTTATAGAATGCTTCATGTGCTTCACTTATATCATTTGAAGTTTGGATTGCCTGTTTCTCTTCACATAGAAAACCGCCATTTGTAGAATGCTCTTTTGCTTCACTTATATTTGTTAGAGCGTGGGCATATCTTTTGTAGAAAGAATTAAACTCTCTCGCTTCACTTATACCTATTTAGAGAGATGACAGGAACTGGTCATCCATATGGTTAGTCATAAAATCCTACACAAAACTTGTAGATCACTGAATATGATATGTTTGATTCCTTGCAATAGTTTTGCGATATAAAGATGGTGATATTAGAGTCATGCTAGTGGGTAGTTGTGGATTGTAGAAATACCTGTGTTGAGGATTGTGATTCCCGTAGCATGCACGTATGGTGAACCGTTATGTAACAAAGTCGGAGCATGAGGTATTTATTGATTGTCTTCCTTATGAGTGGCGGTCGGGGACGAGCGATGGTCTTTTCCTACCAATCTATCCCCTAGGGGCATGCGTAGTAGTACTTTGCTTCGAGGGCTAATAAACTTTTGCAATAAGTATATGAGTTCTTTATGACTAATGTGAGTCCATGGATTATACGCACTCTCACCCTTCCATCATTGCTAGCCTCTTCGGTACCGTGCATTGCCCTTTCTCACCTCGAGAGTTGGTGCAAACTTCGCCGGTGCATCCAAACCCCGTGATATGATACGCTCTATCACACATAAACCTCCTTATATCTTCCTCAAAACAGCCACTATACCTACCTATCATGGCATTTCCATAGCCATTCCGAGATATATTGCCATGCAACTTCCATCATCATCATATACATGACTTGAGCACTTATTGTCATATTGCTTTGCATGATCGTAAGATAGCTGGCATGACGTTTTCATGGCTTGTCCATTTTTTGATGGCATTGCTACGCTAGATCATTGCACATCCCGGTACACCGCCGGAGGCATTCATATAGAGTCATATCTTTGTTCTAGTATCGAGTTGTAATATTGAGTTGTAAGTAAATAAAAGTGTGATGATCATCATTATTAGAGCATTGCCCAAAAAAAAGAGGCCAAAGAAGCCTAAATAAAAAAGGGGGTGGCAAAGAAGCCCGCAAAAAAAAGAAAAAAGAAAGAAAAAAAGGGCCAATGTTACTATCCTTTTACCACACTTGTGCTTCAAAGTAGCACCATGTTCTTCATATAGAGAGTCTCTTGAGTTATCACTTTTATATACTAGTGAGAATTTTCATTATAGAACCTGGCTTGTATATTCCGATGATGGGCTTCCTCAAATGCCCGAGGTCTTCATGAGCAAGCAAGTTGGATGCACACCCACTTAGTTTCCAGTTTGAGCTTTCATACACTTATAGCTCTAGTGCATCCGTTGCATGGCAATCCCTACTCCTCACATTGACATCAATTGATGGGCATCTCCATAGCCCATTTATTAGCCGCGTCGATGTGAGACTTTCTCCCTTTTTGTCTTCTTCACATAACCCCCATCATCATATTCTATTCCACCTATTGCGTGAGGGTTGAAAAAGCTAAAGCGCGTTAAAAAGTATGAACCAATTGCTCGGCTTGTCATCGGGGTTGTGCATGATTTGAATATTTTGTGTGGTGAAGATGGAGCATAGCCAGACTATATGATTTTGTATGGATAACTTTCTTTGGCCATGTTATTTTGAAAAGACATGATTGCTTTATTAGTATGCTTGAAGTATTATTGTCTTAATGTCAAATGATAGACTATTGCCTTGAATCACTCGTGTCTTAATATTCATGCCATGATTAGATTACATGATCAAGATTATGCTAGGTAGCATTCCACATAAAAAATTATCTTTTTATCATTTATCTACTCGAGGACGAGCAGGAATTAAGCTTGGGGATGCTGATACGTCTCCGTCGTATCTATAATTTTTGATTATTCCATCCCAATATTATACAACTTTAATGTACTTTTGGCAACTTTTTATACTATTTTTTGGGACTAACATATTGATCCAGTGCCCAGTGCCAGTTCCTGCTTGTTGCATGTTTTATATTACGCAGAAACCCCATATCAAACGGAGTCCAAACGGGATAAAAACGGACGGAGAATATTTTTGGAATATTTGGGAAATATGGGAGGAAGAATCAACGCGAGACGGTGCCCGAGCGGGCCACGAGGCAGGGGCGTGCCTGCCCCCCTGGGTGCGCCCCTGACCCTCGTGGGCCCCTCGTAAGGCGGTTGCTGCTATTCTTTTGCCGCAAGAAAGCTAATTTTCGGAGAAAAATCTGGGTGAAGGTTTCAATCCAATCGGAGTTACGGATCTCCGGATATATAAGAAACGACGGAAGGGCAGAATACCAGAACGCAAAAAACAGAGGGGAAACACTTCTCCCATCTAGGGAGGAGGTCAAGGAAGAAGAAGAATAAGGGGGCCCCTCTCCCCTCTCTTCCGGTGGCGCCAGAACGCTGCCGTGGCCATCATCATCATCACCGCGATCTTCACCAACACCTCCGCCATCTTCACCAACATCTCCATCACCTTCCCCCCTCTATCTACAGCGGTCCACTCTCTCGCAACCCGCTGTACCCTCTACTTGAACATGGTGCTTTATGCTTCATATTATTATCCAATGATGTGTTGCCATCCTATGATGTCAGTAGATTTTCGTTGTCCTATCGGTGGTTGATGAATTGCTATGATTGATTTAATTTGCTTGTGGTTATGTTGCTGTCCTTTGGTGCCCATCATATGAGCGCGCGCGTGGATCACGCCGTAGGGTTAGTTGTATGTTGGTAGGACTATGTATTGGAGGGCAAGAGTGACAGAAGCTTCTACCTAGCATAGAAATTGATGCATACGGGATTGAAGGGGGACCAATATAACTTAATGCTACAGTTGGGTTTTACCTTAATGAATGTTAGTAGTTGCAGATGCTTGCTAATAGTTCCAATCATAACTGCATAGAATTCCAAGTCAGGGATGACATGCTAGCAGTGGCCTCTCCCACATAAAACTTGCTATCGGTCTAGTAAAGTAGTCAATTGCTTAGGGACAATTTCGCAACTCCTACCACCACTTTTCCACACTCGCTATATTTACTTTATTGCTTCTTTACCTAAACAACCCCTAGTTTTTATTTACGTGCTCTTTATTATCTTGCAAACCAATCCAAAAACACCTACAAAGTACTTCTAGTTTCATACTTGGTCTAGGTAAAGCGAACGTCAAGCGTGCGTAGAGTTGTATCGGTGGTCGATAGAACTTGAGGGAATATTTGTTCTACCTTTAGCTCCTCATTGGTTTCGACACTCTTACTTATCGAAAGAGGCTACAATTGATCCCCTATACTTGTCGATCGAAAAGGTGCTAACAAAGTGTGCAAGCTCCAGCGATCCATTTATGGACTGGTGCAAGCCTCTCGGAGTTGGAATATACGCTTTGATAGTGTGATCAAAGCATATGGTTTTATACAGACTTTTGGAGAAGCCTGTATTTACAAGAAAGTGAGTGGGAGCTCTGTAACATTTTTGATATTATATGTGGATGACATATTGTTGATCGGAAATGATACTAAATTTCTGAATAGCATAAAAGGATACTTGAATAAGAATTTTTCAATGAAAGACCTCGGTGAAGCTACTTATATATTGGGCATCAAGATCTATAGAGATAGATCAAGACGCTTAATTAGACTTTCACAAAGCACATACCTTGGTAAAGTTTTGAAGAAGTTCAAAATGGATCGGTCAAAGAAAGGGTTCTTGCCTATGTTATAAGGTGTGAAGTTGAGTCAGACTCAATGCCCGACCACTGAAGAAGATAGAGAGAAAATGAAAGTCATTCCCTATGCCTCAACCATAGGTTCTATCATGTATGCAATGTTGTGTACCAGACCTGATGTGTGCCTTGCTATTAGTTTAGCAGGGAGGTACCAAAGTAATCCAGGAGTGGATCACTGGACAGCGGTCAAGAACATCCTGAAATACCTGAAAAGGACTAAGGATATGTTTCTCATTTATGGAGGTGACAAAGAGCTCGTTATAAATGGTTACGTCGATGCAAGCTTTGACACTGATCCGGATGACTCTAAGTCACAAACCGGATACGTATTTATATTGAATGGTGGAGCTGTTAGTTGGTGCAGTTCCAAGCAGAGTGTTGTGACGGGATCTACGTGTGAAGTGGAATACATAGCTGCTTCAGAAGCAGCAAATGAAGGAGTCTGGATGAAGGAGTTCATATCTGATCTAGGTGTCATACCTAGTGCATCGGGTCCAATGAAAATCTTTTGTGACAATACTGGTGCAATTGCCTTGGCAAAGGAATCTAGATTTCACAAGAGAACCAAGCACATCAAAAGACGCTTCATCCATCGGCGATCAAGTCAAGGAGGGAGACAGAGATTTGCAAGATACATACAGATCTGAATGTTGCAGACTCATTGACTAAGCCTCTCTCGCGAGCAAAACATGATCAGGACCAAGACTCCATGGATGTTAGAATCAATACTATGTAATCTAGATTATTGACTCTAGTGCAAGTGGGGGACTGAAGGAAATATGCCCTTGAGGCAATAATAAAGTTGTTCTTTTATATTTCCTTATATCATGATAAATGTTTATTATTCATGCTAGAGTTGTATTAACCGGAAACTTAGTACATGTGTGGATACATAGACAAACAGAGTGTCCCTAGTATGCCTCTACTTGACTAGCTCGTTAATCAAAGATGGTTAAGTTTCCTAGCCATAGACATGTGTTGTCATTTGATGAACGTGATCACATCATTAGAGAATGATGTGATGGACAAGACCTGTCCGTTAGCTTAGCATAATGATCGTTTAAGTTTTTCTGCTATTGCTTTCTTCATGACTTATACATGTTCCTCGGCCTATGAGATTATGCAACTCCCGAATACCGGAGGAACACCTTGTGTGCTATCAAACGTCACAACGTAACTGGGTGATTATAAAGATGCTCTACAGGTGTCTCCGATGGTGTTTGTTGAGTTGGCATAGATCGAGATTAGGATTTGTCACTCCGTGTATCAGAGACGTATCTCTGGGCCCTCTCGGTAATGCACATCACTATGAGCCTTGCAAGCAATGTGACTAATGAGTTAGTCACGGGATGATGCATTACGGAACGAGTAAAGAGACTTGCCGGTGACGAGATTGAACTAGGTATGATGATACCGACGATCGAATCTCGGGCAAGTAACATACCGATGAAAAAGGGAACAACATATGTTGTTATTGCGGTTTGACCGATAAAGATCTTCGTAGAATATGTAGGAACTAATATGAACATCCAGGTTCCGCTATTGGTTATTGACCGGATATGTGTCTCGGTCATGTCTACATAGTTCTCGAACCCGTAGGGTCCGCACGCTTAACGTTCGATGACGATTTGTATTATGAGTTATGTGATTTGATGACCGAATTTTGTTCGGAGTCCCGGATGGGATCACGGACATGACGAGGAGTCTCGAAATGGTCGAGACATAAAGATTGATATATTAGACGATGTTATTTGGACACCGGATGAGTTTCGATTGGTACCGGATAATTATCGGAGTGCCGGAGGGTTATCGAACCCCCCGGGGGAACTAATAGGCCTTCATGGGCCTTAGTGGGAAGAGAGGAAGGGCCACAAGGGGCTGCCCCCCTTGGGTCTGAATTGGACTAGGGGAAGGGGGCGACGCCCCCCTTTCCTTCCCTTCCCTCTCTCCCTTCCTTCTTCCCCCTCTTCCTTAGGTGGAAACCTACTAGGACTTGGAGTCCTAGTAGGATTCCCCTCTCCTGGCGTGCCCTAGGAGGGCCGGCCGGCCTTCCCTCCCCTCCTTTATATACGGGGGCAGGGGGCACCCTAGAACACACAAGTTTCTCTTAACCGTGTGCGGTGCCCCCCCCACAGTTACACACCTCGGTCATATCGTCGTAGTGCTTAGGCGAAGCCCTGCGCTGGTAACTTCATCATCACCGTCACCATGCCGTCGTGCTGACGGAACTCTCCCTCGGCCTCAACTGGATCAAGAGTTCGAGGGGCATCATCGAGCTGAACGTGTGCTGATCGCGGAGGTGCCGTACGTTCGGTGCTTGGATCGGTTGGATCGCGAAGACGTTCGACTACATCAACCGCGTTACCAACGCTTCCGCTTTCGGTCTACGAGGGTACGTGGACACACTCTCCCCGCTCGTTGCTATGCATCTCCTAGATAGATCTTGTGTGATCGTAGGTAAATTTTTTGAAATACTGCGTTCCCCAACAAAATATGCCCTAACAGGGGGGATTCGTGTGAATAGCAGCCGGGTGTACTAATGAGAGTACGCACAAGGGTTTATATAGGTTCGAGCCCTCTTCGGTGGAGGTAACACCCTACTCCTGTGGCGCTCTTACCTCTTGCCATAAGGTACATAGGGTGAATGCTCCACCATCAGCCCGGTGCTCCCCTCCTGGCTTATATAGAGTGCGCTAGGAGAGGGTACATAATGAGCCGGTATTAATGCTATTCATGGCCTCAGGCACGGCTGACTGTTCTAGGCTGTTACTGTTAGTAACTCCCGTATTTAACTAGATTATGTCATCGTTGGGTAACTGAAGTCATTAAGACATCGTGGGTCTGAGGCATCCTATGTAGCATCTAACTGTAAGACAAATCGGCTACCCCGTCTTCTTATAGATCGACTGTAGGGTCACCGATCAAGGGGTGTAGGATCCGACTGTAGGGTCTTAGTATGGTCCTCAGCCATCCCTCTGGTCTTTGATATCTTGGGCTTTATCTTCGGCGGTCCAATGGTGATACCCCTTGGTCCGTGATCTTTTGGGGCGTATCCTTGATGGGCTATGGCTCCCATACTGGGTCATTCGTATACTTGGGCCTACCCCGTATCTGTAACCTCGACAAGATGTAATTAAAATTTCCTCAGTATTCCGCAATGGACCTCCTTGGCAGGGTTCGATGTTGATCTCATATGTAAGTATAGGGCACTAGGACCAAATCCCCATGTGCCTTGGCAAATCGCCAACCACTTCGCCTCCACCCGTTTGTCGTTTAGCTCATCTTCCCAAACAAATCCATCCTCCTCATCCTCATGCATGTCCCAACCTGCCAAAAAACCCTTTACTTGTTCTCTCACTAATTGTGTATTCCTCTGCTCGCCTTGTTCCTCCATGGAAAGGAGCATAGGGGAACCCTACTACCCCATGATCTTAAATTCAAGCGCCAAAAGGAACACGTACCAAGGTCGGGCATATGATCAGACCATCTCGTGGATCGGCCCGACTAGTATTTGCCTTGCCATGAGGAAAGGGGAAAAATGATCACAACAGATGTAGACCCTTGGTGGCTGCGCTGTCGCCGGAATCGGCAAAGAAAGTCAAACCCTAGTTTTCTCAACAAGGGAGAAAACTTAATGTGTCGAAAGCGACATTTGTTAAGTGAAAGGCAATTGTTTTTTGTACCCTTCATTAAACGATACTCATTATTCATGTAACAACGATCTAGATTTTTGTAATGGGGATGGGCCAATAGTTGGCTTTTATATGAAGTGTGGGCCAAGCTAGGCTTATCAAGTGGTTCCTCTACCCACATGGCTGACTCCGTGGACTTATTTTGTGGGGCCCACTACACACTCCTAGCTCATGCATTGCCTAATTACATTCATGCTATCACATAAGCGGTGTGAAATGATTACCTTACCAATAGTTGTATGAAGGACGATTCCCCGGCATGTCTGGGTAAATCGCCTTGACCACTTGCATTGAATCAGACTTGATGTAATATTATTGCAACCGAAAATCCATCTCTGCATCCGAGCTGACGAAAAAATCAAAACAGATACTAAAAAAATAAAAAAATTCCAACTTTTTCGTGAGGTAGACAATTTGATGTGTGAGGTCCGCTCCAATTTTCAAATCATTTTGACATTTGAGCTCTATGCAAAAAAGAAAAATTGGGGGTCTGTAAAAATGTCTACTGTTCATGTACTGTTTTAGCCCGATTTGTCTTTTTTGCTGAGAGCTGCTCAGATGTCCAAATGACTTGAAATTTGAAGCGGACCGCACACATCAAATTGTCTACCGCACATTTTTTTTGGAATTTTTTGAATTTTTTACAAATTGTTTTCTAACCAGGTGCAGATGAGCTGGGCACCGAAACGCCCTACTCTATTGCAGCCTAGTATATTTGCTAAGATACCATTGCACAAATAAAAATATTTTAGATGCAATGCAATTTTTTTCTGGAAATGGGATGACCAAAGGAGGGAGACTATAATCCATCATGGTGTGTTTGGTTGCAAAGTATTTTTTTGAAAGTATTTCAAGAACACCATAGTGTCTTGAAAAACAATGTTTTCAAATACTTTGAGTTGTTTGGCTCTAGTTAAACTTGTATTTTTTTATAAATCATAGCATCCATATTTTGGGTATTTTGCAGTATTAAAAAGAGAGACAGAGACCTCATTTTTTCATCTAAAATCCGAGAAATGTAACAAACGCTCTCTCCAATAGAGTCCAAATACATTGCTACTATTTTTGTAAATAGTACCCCTCTGTAAACTAATACTCCCTCCTTTCCTAAATATTTGTCTTTCTAGAGATTGCAACAAGTGACTACATACAGAGCAAAATGAGTGAATCTACACTCTAAAATATGTCTATATACATCCGTATGTGGTAGTCCATTTGAAATCTCTAAAAAGACAAATATTTAGGAACGGAGTGAGTATAAGACATTTTATGTTACTAACTGATGTCTTCATAAACTATAGTATTCATTGTCATAGGACAAAAAAACAGTAGGACCAGTCTTAAAAAAAAATGCTTCAAGAGTCTCAACCTTATGTTCCTGCTTGCTTGACGGGCGTGTACCGTTGATTTCAAACAAACGGCCGGGATCTGTCCTGACTCAACTCTTCTCCCACACTCGTCCCCGTCGCCAGTTGCCACCGCTCCCCGCCCACCTCGAAATGGATCCCGCGCCGGCGACCCCTCGCTGGAACCTGGAGCGCCCCTACCTCACCGGACGCTTCCACCAGGTAAGCCCTTCCTCCTCCCAGCAATACCCAACCCGCCCTACCAGTATTACCGCGCCGGCCTCACATCCTCCGCTCGTGCCCTGGCAGGAGGCGAAGGTGTCCGCGGCGTCGCAGGCGCCCGGATCCAAGCCTTTCTCTCTCGACTCATTCAGGTACGTATGGCGGATAAATTCGTGTCCTGTGGACGGTTGCCTCGTGGTTCTGTTGCCTCGGGTGGTCTCTGATGCCTGGAGTTGGTTTGAATCTGCAGCCGCGGAGCTGGCGGCGGCGCTGGGAGTGTCCTCGGATCGTACGCTGTTTCTGTGCAGGTAAGCGGAATTTTGAAAATTTCAACCGGCGAAATTGGAGCTTGGGTTTACTTGTATACTGCTTGTGAACTGGAGCTAGGGTTTTGATTTTGAATTTGAGCTCGGTGATTTGGTAATTAGAAGGGTTTTAATTTTGAATTTGAGCTCAGTGATTTGGTAATTAGAAGGGTTTTGATTTTGAATTTGAGCTCAGTGATTTGGTAATTAGAAGGGTTTTGATGTGTTTCTTGTTTTTGTTTTTTACTAGTATGTGAACTTTAAATCTTTGTTGATCGCTGTTTGAGATAATAGCCCTGTGCAGGGAGTTCCATTGAAGTATGGGATTGTGCTTTTTGAGATTTTCTACTTCCTGGATTTCAGCAATTGACATGCCCTCTATTTTTCCAGTAATGCAACGATTATTACTTAGGCATTATCATTTTTATTTTTGGATTGGATGGCCAATCTGGCGTGGATCGAAAACAGTTTGAGATAGTCTCTTTTACAAATATGCAGTTTTTTTTAAAGGAAATATGCAGCTTCTGGTCGAATGTGGTTTCAGTTTTGCATTTAGAGCAGATCGGTTGGTATGTTTGTGGTGCTTTAGGAAATGATGCACTAAATATAACATTCACTGTGATAAGACCACAGAACATAGCTGAATTTCCACACCATTTCCAAAAATAGCCATCCGGTTGGGCTTAACATCTGTACGTTCAGTTACAAATGCTAAATTGATGGAGCTTCCACAATCAACTGCGTTGCGTAACAACTTTATTCATTGTAACCGCCTTGATTGAAATGCAGGAGCTTTTAGTTATTGATGATTTGCTATCAGCTCTGGTGGGTATTGAGGGAAGATACATTTCAATTAAGAGAGTACGCGGAAAGGAGGGATATGTTGTCTTCCAGATTGATTCTTCAATGGACCTTGCACTCCAGGTAAGCTGTGACCATGCCGAAAAAGGGAGGATATATTTGGGTTTGGCTAATCTCTTGCTCTTGCAGGAGTTGACTCGCCGAATTTTCCCCTTATGTGAAGATTTCGTGCTAGCAAGTCAGTTTGTGGAGTCCAGGTCACATTTCAAAACTGGTTTGGTTAACCATGCTCTAGCGGCAGCTCTAAGGGCATTCCTCCTGGTATAGTCCCTATCATGAGAGAGATAAATTTTGATTTTTCCATGTGTACAACCTTTCTTCTACTTGGGAAAGTGGGAGAAGGAATATAGTGCTGACTGTATAATGTGTTAAGGGTTCATTCTTGTATTGAGATAATCCCACTGATAGGCATTAACCTTGTTACATTGTTCTCCACAGAGCTCTATGACAGTATTAGTGCTTCTATGTGAATTTGGCACAACATTATTAAGTCTAGTATTTTTTTAATAACAGGATTATCAGGCAATGGTTGCTCAACTGGAGCATCAATTCCGTCTTGGAAGGCTCTCTGTTCAAGGATTATGGTTCTTTTGTCAGGTATTTCCTCTTTATCTGCATGTAACCAATTATTTGTGAACTTATCAGTGTCTGGTTACTGTTTTAAGCACTGTAAGTCCTGTGTTTCTTTCGCAGCGGATGATGAGTTCATTGAATGCACTGGCTGTTCTAATAGAGAAGGCTATGTCCAATAATACTAGTGGTTCGGCGACACTTAATCTACTTCATAGTCAGGTAAATTTAGTGAAAGAGGTTATATTTTAGATCCTTGATAAGCACATTTCCCCTTTTCCTCCTAAATCCGAGCCAAACAGACCTGGCCAGCTCCTCTTTTGTTTTCCAGTGATAGAACAACTTCTATAGAACTAATCTTTTTAGGTCCAGTTCTTCATAGCTTGTTTAGCTTAGTCCACACGATTATCTCTTTTACCATGTAATTTAATCATCATATCTTTCTACTTAGGCAAAGGCGATGGCTGGCGATAGTGCTGTTCGGTCATTACTGGAGAAGATGACCGATTGTGCAAGTGCAGCATACCTCAGGATGTTGGAAAGGTTTGTGATGGTTCGTAACTACCTGTATCATTCAATTTTAGGACTGAGGCACTTCCTCAATCCATAAAAAAATCTATATTGGCTAGCTGTGTCTTCTTTGGACTTCTAATAATGTGTTAGTAAGCTTGTTTGCAGCGTCATTAATTTCACTTTCTGATTATCATTTTAGATGGGTGTATGAGGGTGTCATAGATGACCCTTATGGTGAATTCTTCATTGCTGAAAACAAATCTCTGCAGAAGGTACTTATTGACTTGTAAAATTTTGGGTCTACTTAACATCCACTGTTCTCTGTATTTACCTAAATTGCTGGGCATATTTGTGTCTTAAGTTAATCAGGTGTTTGCCTTCTTCTTTTATTTTGGTAGGAGAGTCTGACTCAAGATTATGATGCCAAATATTGGCAGCAACGGTACAGCCTAAAAGATGGCATCCCTAGTTTTCTCAATAATGTCGCTGCCACCATTCTGACAACAGGAAAGTATCTTAATGTTATGAGAGAATGTGGGCACAATGTTCAGGTACGCATGATTATTCTTTGGTTGAATGATAGAGTATCATGTTATATCTGTGTTTACAAAATACACTTATGTTGGATATTTTATTTAGGTTTCCCTATCAGAAAACTCTAAGCTGACGAGCTTTGGTTCAAACCACCAATATCTTGAGTGCATCAAATCTGCTTATGATTTTGCAAGTGGTGAGCTCTTGACTCTAATGAAAGATAAGGTAATGACTGTTTGTAGTTAATATACTATTGCATTTCACTCGCTTCTAAGATCACTTGCTAAATTCAGTGTACATATTTACAGTATGATCTCATTGGGAAACTGCGATCATTGAAGCGCTATCTACTTCTTGACCAAGTATGCGTAACATTTACTCTTCATAATTTTGTGTTATTACTATATATGAGTGTACTTATTGACTTGCATCTGATATACATCTACACCTGGGCTTTATGATTTTGCATGTTATGTGCGCGTAGTCTGTTAAAATACAGAAAACCACATTCTTTGTGCATTCTGTTTTATGAATGCCTTAATAGTGAGAAGGATTCATGTTGCCCAACTTGATTTTAAACATGCATGTTATTTTTCTCGCACTAGTTATCTAATTTGTTTCCTTTAGTTTTACAGGGTGATTTTTTGGTTCATTTTATGGATATTGCCCGAGAGGAGCTTACAAAGAAACCAGAAGATATATCCGTTGAAAAACTTCAGGTTCCTCTTGTGTTATGTTGTTGTCTCTTTGTTTCTCGTCATGGTGAAAACAGATTTTTTGCAGCTCTTGTCATGATAATTGATAAGCTAACTCTCCGTCATTGTATTATTCTCTCTTTATTCATTATCTACACCAGTCTCTTGTTGACATCGCGTTGCGAAGTACAGCAGCTGCTTCCGATCCAAGTCATGAAGATTTGACTTGTTGCGTTGTAAGTCTATTATCTGAGTCTAGTCAAATCATACTGTATCCGTTGACTATCATATTCACCTATCTTATGAAACAGGAAAGAAGTTCCCTGCTTAAAAAACTGACAAGCCTGAAAGACTTGGACTGTGCTTACTCTTCAGACAAGCTTGCTGCAGCTGATGTTGATCAGCCCATGACATTAAACATAACTGGCTTGGAAACGTTCTGCCTTGGCTACAAGGTTTTTGTTTGTATTTTCTTTAAGCATTTCTCGTTGCATTTATCCTGTGATAGTGAAATGATATACCTGATTGATATTGCAGATTCCATGGCCACTATCTCTTGTAATTTCAAGGAAGGCTTTAACAAAGTATCAATTGATCTTTCGTCTATTGTTTCACTGCAAACATGTTAGTCGCCAATTGTGTCAAGCGTGGCAGATCCAACAAGTATGACATAACCTTATATCCGTTAAGTTGGTTACATTATTGTTTTTGTTTACGTACTCACATCGACTGATGTCAACCTCTCAAACAGGGGTTCCGGTCTGTCAAGATTCTTGGAACACCAATTCTACGGTCATCGATACTTTGTCGCAGCATGCTCAAGTTTGTAAACAGCCTTCTACATTATCTAACTTTTGAGGTAAACCATCCATACCAGTTTCACCATACCAACTGTTACTGAAGGTGAGAAAATTGTTAATTACTCCTTGGCCCTCAGGTTCTTGAACCAAACTGGCATTCAATGCATGGCCGCCTTCAAACTGCAAGGAGCATCGATGAGGTTTAAACCATGTCCTTATTTTTAAGTTAACGCACCTCCAACAGTACAGATTACATTACTTTTGCTGTGATGCTGATTGCAGGTCATCCAGATACACGATTTCTTCCTCCAGAAGTGTCTAAAAGAATGCTTGCTGTTGTTGCCTGAGCTCCTCATGGTCTGTCCTTGCTCTTTGTTTAAAATAAAAGGAAATTACAGTTCAAAAATAATTGTTATGCATCAATAAGTGTTGTCCATTTTCTTCATTTTAAACTGCTGATGAACTATGTGCTTAATTCAATGAACATGCTTGATTGCTTGTTGTCATGATCTGTACATGCTTGACCTGTAACTATGTGCTTAATTCAATGAACATGCTTGATTGCTTGTTGTCATGATCTGTACATGCTTGACCTGTAAAGGGTGAAGGTATCGTGTCTCCTAACTTGAATGTCGTGATTTATCAACATGTGGCCATAGTTCAACCTTTAGCTCATATTCCAACAAGACGCAATGCTTATCTCATCCTTGTTATCCATTAAGGAGTCATAAAAGTTATACCTTTGGTTTGTCGGATGTGACTGAGTTTTGCAAATTTATTAACCCGTGTGCATCTTTTCGAACTGTCAACTGTAGGATGTGCATAATCTGTTGGGAATACATAGCTATATATGGTCTCGAAACAATACTTTGAAGTGGGCACCATTTGGCATACCGCTTGCCAAAAAAGCAAGAACTTATTATCCATTTATCTGTGATGTGTAGAAAGTTGAGAAGCTGAAAGCGTTATGTCTTCAATACGCGACTTCCATCCAGCTCTTGATACCATCCATCGAGGTCGCTGCTGCTGAGAGCAAATCGAAATCCGGGTCGTCGAGAGCAAGAGCCAAGAGATCACAGGACAGAGACGAGCAACTGAAACTAGCATCCGAGAACGTCGTGATGTCGCAGTCAATCCTGTACGTATCTCAATGTCCCAGTCAGTCAATTTTACAAAGTCTTGTTCCTACTCAGTTCAGGTTTGTAACACACCATCTCGCCTCGTCTGCCGCAGGAAATTCGAGTCGGAGTTCAACGCGGAGCTCCAGAGCCTCGTTCCTACGCTGAGCAAGAGCTCGCAGGCCGAACCATACCTGACCCATCTCGCGCAGTGCATTCTTGGCGTCGGAATCGACCAGTGAGCTTCTTCAGGGGCTTCCATGTTCGGATGGTTGCAAAGTTTGCATGTGTGGTTGTGTGCGTGTGCGATTCTGCGGCGTGGCAGTGCGCTTGCTGCTGTCGACGCTGGTGTACGGTCCTGTGGTTGAACTGAACACTTGTGTAACATACAGCATTATGCTTCCACGAGGTGGATGTAGTCATGTAGATGGTTGGTAGGCTTTAATTAGCTGGTGCTGTAGGCTGGTGTAACTGTTTGATTATACATGCTCTGGTGGTGTGTTTGTGTGCTGCGATTCAGCATGCTCAGGCTCTGTGTGTTCGTCAGGAACTGGGCTGTGTTGTTTGAGACGAGTCGCCGATGTAGTAAGCCTGTAGCTTCAAGAGCCTGGCTACGAATCAGAGTGGAAGCCTCAATTGTGATCCGTGGTTTGTTCCGTCTATGTGTGTGTGCGGCCAAACCTTTTTCCTTTTTATTATACCGTGATACGGTGATCGGCCAAACTGGGTACCACATGGTATGTTATCAACGTCGTGATGATTGGTCTGGTACCTGCGTTCCATTTCATGTGTAGAGAAGCACCACTGCAGACTAATAATGCCTGTCGTGCATCACCACTAACATTCGCCTCAAAGCACCACTGCATCCACTTGGCGAGGAGGCCAGGGCTTCTTCGGTTCAAAGGAGTCTCATAGGATTTTGGAAGGATTTGAACCCTTAGGAATTTGTCCTGTGATGGTCGTTTGATTCACAGGATTGAAATCCTTAGGATTTTCTTCATAGGGTCCATTTGCACTACATTTTGGAGGAAAATTTCATCCACCTACTTTATTCCTGCATTTTTTTTCATTCCTGCGTTTTGATAATCCTACGGTTACGGATTAAAGAGGCCCTAAACGATGTGGGCGCAAGTTGAGATACACCGACCGTGTGCGGGCGAAAGAAGCGAAGCTGGCTTGCGACCTGACGTTTTCCCGGACTTGTCAAAATTTCGGGTCCGTCTCCACGCAGACGGAACGCGCCGGTGAAGCCAAGAGGCCGCAATCCAGTGCACGAGCACGACGGCCGATCCCCTGGCCTGAACCTTCACTGCCCACCCACCCGCAGTTAGCTCGCTTCCCACTCACACACACTCCTTCACTGCCCAGTACCCACCCCACTGCCATCACCCCCACCACCGGTACTACCAGCAGGTCCAGCGCCACCATCGCCCTACCCCTACGCCCCCACAGCAACACGAGAAAACCACCGCAAGCACGCGCCCCGCTCCGCCCCGAGACGCGACGGTGGAATCCGGCAGGCACGGGCACGAGCAGGCGTGCGGACACATAGCCCGAGCGCGCGCGATGGCAGTCGGAGGGCGGCGCGCGGCGGCGGCGGCGTGCGGGCGCTGGTGCCTGGTGATCCTCGCCGTGGCCTCCGCGCTCGGCGTCTCCGGGCCCGCGCTCTACTGGCGCTACAAGAAGGGCTTCTCCTCCCCCGCCTCCGGCGCTGCCGCCGTCTCCGCACCCTCCTGCCCGCCCTGCACCTGCGACTGCCCGCCGCCGCTCTCCCTCCAGTCCATCGCGCCAGGTCCCGCCCCCCTCTCCTCAGATCTCGCACCGACGCGCGATTCTCTACATAACAGAAATGGGCCTGTCGGTTGAGACTAGAGTTAACTAGATGGATGTGGTTGCTTATGAGTGTCGGCGGACTGAATTAGCAGTAGACCATTTATTATACGCTTTTAACTGGATTGATAAACTTATCTCTGACAGGGTTTTGCATTCTCCTTCCTTTGCAGGGCTCATGAACTTCTCAATTTCAGGTTTGAGCTCCTTCTTCAAAGCCCCTTTAACAGAGGTTCAGTATTATCCAGTCTTCTCATTGTAATTGGTTGAGTATGAACTAAAACAAGAGAGAGTATAGCTGACTTCTGTTGGAGAACGACGTCACTTGTGAAGTTCTGATCATGATATTTTCTATACCAGACAGTTCCACCTGCAACTTTAGATTTTTCTGGAATCTTAATCACCCTCCGACACAATTTAGACGTCCGGGGTTATTGACATGCCTGTCATTTTAATGGTGTCATTCTTCACAATTCCCATTGCCAAAATGTTAAAACAAATTGGTGCCTGTGAGCAGTACTGAAGTTTTGTAGTAACCAAAACATAAGTAATACTCTATGAAGTGTGATGTAAAATATTATCCCCAGTTTGTTTTATGTTCATATATTGCTCTTTTAGACTACTAGCGAGTTAAGTATCAGGCTGGCCATAGATCATTTTGCAGTTTCTGAAAGACTTAAGGACTTTAGCATGAAACCTGTGAGATTTGTCTAATGATAAACTCTATTGAATGACCTAGTGTACATTTGATAAATCATCCAAATATAATTGGGAAAAGCGTGTGTTTTTCATTATATTTGCTCAGAGTTTTGATGCTTTCGTGGTATGCTAATGTGAACAAACACAAGGAGGACTTATGATGCTGTAGTTCTTAATTTTTGTTGGTATGCATCATATGCTCACAAGCTCAGGTCTGACTATTACTACCTCTGTTCAGTAATGTAAACTGAACTGCCAAAATTTCTTATATTTAGGAACAGAGGCTGTACTTCTTATGTGCAATACCATCCAAATTCTGGGTTTGTCCCATAACACATTAACTTTTTGCAACCAACATGGATTACTTCCTGCTATTTCCAGTAGCACATTAACATTAAAACCAAACGTGGATTACTTCCTGTTATTCCTAGTAAGGGGTGATTACTCCCCTGCACTGATTTTACGTGCTGTGCAGCTTACCAAGTCCCGACAAAGTATACCTTTTTTGTCGGTAGTTATTTATCAACCACTTAAGAAGCTAGCACCACACCTGCACACATGGCTTTCACCTACATAACTCATCTTTTCGATTGTACAATTACAAATGGTATATAAGAACACAGTAGTGTAAACCATTTCCCATATTGCTGCCCAAGTTCTTGTGAGCTGGAGCTTTTGTTGTAAATTCCTTTTCACATGGTTGCTTCTGTTTTGAGGCTATGTTGACTGGAAAATAATAATTTGAATTGAAATATGCAGCTTGCGGCACAAATGACCCTGAGCGTACCAAGGAGATGGCGAAGCAGTTTGTTGATCTCCTCAACGAGGAACTCAAGCTGCAGCAGGTTGTAGCTGAGGAGCACATCCATCACATGAATGCCACACTTGTCGAGGCAAAAAGGCAGGCTACCCTGTACCAGCGAGAGGCGGAGAAGTGTAACGCGGCCACAGAGACTTGTGAGGAAGCCAGGGAGAAGTCTGAGGGGGCAATCTCAAAGGAGAGGAAACTGACAGCACTGTGGGAACGTCGAGCTCGCGAATTGGGTTGGCAGGATTCTCGAGCCGCGACCACCGCACGATAGCTTTGCAAGCAGTTTGCTTCTGCAGGTAAAAGTATTTGCAGCAGGCGGCATTTTACCACACCGAGCAATGTTAGCTGTATGGGTCCACGTGTAATGTTTGCCAGTGTATGACTATGAGTTGTCCCAGTTGAAGTATAGTTACTCTAGACACTGTAGATTCCTTATAAATGTAACTAGTATACATTGTTTAAATATGCAAGCTTTATATTGAAGACATTCAGTGTAGTGTTGTGGCTGTAGATCAAAAGGCGGTTTCTGCTTTCGTCGAAATTCAGTAATGCACACATCTGCAGTTTGATTCACAGTATCGAGCTTCAAGGTTCAAGCTATTTTTACCAGCAGGCTCATGGAGACAGATCTTGCTTTACTTTTCGTCTTTATTTTCATGATGTTCACCAAGATGACGCACATCTTCTTAGAGCTAGTGCTTGGTACCATCATATGTACGGAATGTGCACTATTTATGTTAGCATGGAGACACCTTCAGTGTTTTTTTGAAGGGCGGAGGCACCTTAAGTTAGTACTGTTCAGTGCTTGTAGTTGGGAAATACCTTTTTTTTTTGAAACGGAATACCATTTGTTTTGGCTTGTGTTTATTCCAAGAGAAGCCCAACATTTGCACCAGTATATGAACTGCTCAGAAAATAAAAGCTGCACCAGGCGAAATGTAATACTCCCTCCATTCCAAATGTGTAATCTTTTCATTTTACCAGCAGGTTCATGGAGATTAGCTTGTGTAATCTTTTTTTTGGGCAAAGTCAAAAGTAATTTATTTATTTATTGCGGGGAAGGTCAAATGTAATTCAGGTCAGCACATAAACGTACTCCCTCCGATCCATATTGCTTCCTGAGTACTCAGGAAATAATCTGCACCTGTAGAAATGTCAGTTTGAAAAAAAAAAAGGCCCGTGCAGAAGGAGTAAATGTCAGTTTAAAAAAAAAGGCCCCGTGCAAAAAGGAGTGGCCCATACAGGTCTCGAACCTGTGACCTTCGCGTTATTAGCACGACGCTCTAACCAGCTGAGCTAATAGGCCAATTTGTTATACGAATAAGTTACAAGTATCAAGTATCTGTAGCTTAGGAGAACCAAGGAAAACACATACTACCACCCCGAAATCAAATGCTGCTCTAGCAACTCCCTACATGATCCTACATGCTTCCGTGTTCTCGTCGTCGAAATAATGGAGGTCCCATCGCGGCGGCCTCTGGAACTCGTTGCCTAGAACGGCGTCCATGTCCGGCGCCGGACGGCCGTAACCGTAAGGAGCGTAAGCATCGTCGTCGGGCTCCTGCTTCTCTTCCTCCTGGTTTTCTTCCTCTGTGTCCGGAGGCAGAATCTCGGCCTTCTTCCCGGTCTTCTTCTTGAGCTTCCTCAGCACCTTCTCGGCCTTGAAGTCCCCCGTCACCGTCACCTTGTTCTCCTCCCTGTCCACCTCCACCGTCTCCACGCCTGCGACCATGAACGATCATCAGACGTTTACTCCCCCATCACATGAAGAGGCGTGGAATTCAGAGTTTTCGTTCGTACCATCGATTTTCTTGATGGTGCGGCGTACCGATCTTTCGCAGGCGTCGCAGTGCATGTAAACTCTCACGTTTACCGTGATGCTCTGCAGATGGAAACAAGAAGCAGGCACTCCGTGAATGAACAGAACAACAGAGGAGGATCATGCGTGAAAATGCAGTAAATTGACACGGACTCTTCAAATTCATGCAAGTTGATTATTGGAAAAAAAATGCTTACATTCGTAGATGCAGCATTCTCCTCCCCCATGACGCCTACTGAAACTCTGGCGAACGAGATAAGGGAAACGCCCTGAACAGATGCGGAACATGGGATGTAAGCGAGCGCGGTTCTGAATCAAGGTGGATAGAAGAACAGAAGGAGAAGCGCATAGTGTTCTTATGATCCTGAGAAACGAGAAGGAAAAGCGAAATCCCCAGCCGCATTGTGCATGCGGAGCTTGCTCGGCATGCATGCGGAAAGCTCTTCTTACCCGGCTGTTTTGTTCATGTCGATTGCGTGCGCGCGACCTGACAACGCTGTAATCGAATCTGAATCTCAAGGAAATCTCCGGAGGCAATTAGATGAATGAATCTTGGCCATGACGCTGACGCCTATCTAGGGAAGAAGAGGCAGGAGGAGAAGCTTTTCTTAGCCAGTTATAGGTCTCGGGAGGCGGAGGTTGATCGACCTGTTTGGGAAATCGCATTGACCACCAGCCAACCAGCCAGGAGGGTGTTCATAAGAGGCGGGAATGCAGGGAATAATACTCTAGCAACGTTTTTTATCTCTCGGATCATGCATGAATGAACCAATAATAACAATAGAATTAGCTAAAGCGCAGCCTCACGACGTTGGAGTTTTATTCGTTTTGATCGAAATACTTTTTTTTTGCGGGTATGATCGAAATACATTTTGTGAAACGATACCTTACAAAATAGTATTCAGTACGATGCAGCGATCCATAGAGACACATATACTGCAGGCATTGGAGGCCTAGCCCGTTCTTCCTCGGCATTCTTGGGTGCATGGTGCAAACCCCATCTAGGGGTCACTGATCCGTTCATTGCTGAGGTGCTCTTCATTCGAGAGGGTACCATCTTCGCCCGGCTCCGCGGCTACACGCACGTGCAACTGGAATCCGACTGTTTAGAGGCAGTTGACCTCTGGAACTCTGGCTACACCGATTGCTCGGTCGTAGCACCCATTCTAGCTGAAATCAGAGAGCTTTCTGATAGTTTTTTTTATTCAGTATTACTCATGTAACTCGATCCGCTAACGGTCCCGCACATCTGTGTGCTAAGCGTGCATGTACGCTGAATGGGATTGAAAACTGGCTGGACTCCATCCCTAGCTTCCTGGTCAGTAGCTTTCTGGCTGACTGTCCAGCGAATGCCTTCGTTTAAATAAAGCTCTCTAAAGTTCCCCGCAAAAAATAGTATTAAGTACGAGTTCAACAATACAACTTTTGTGAAATGATAGCTTGCATCGAACGTGCCCTTGTAGTTCTAGTTGGATCCATTCTAATCATGGGTGACAACTTTGAGCCCACCTCTGACCTTTGAGTTTTTTTTTTCAAACGGAGGCATAATCTTTGTCTCGTCCTTTAATTTAAAAAGAAGAAAAGAGTTTGTTACATACATCCTTTATTACATGATGAAATCGTTGGTCTACCGGTATGATATGACCCAATTATTTTTGCATCGGCAACCCAAAGTCTTACTTCCCTCTTGATGACGTTGAAGATGATTGGAGGTGTGGTGGACTTGTGACGGAAGACCCGCGTGTCCCTCTCATTCCAAATAGTCCAACCAACGAGCACAGTGAGGAAGGCCATAACTCTCCTATTGGGAATGTTGCCGCTTGATATGTTGCTCCACCAACATGAGCGAATGCTCCGTCACCCAAGTTGATGTGTCAATAGCATGGAGACCCAACCACGCCTTGATCAAATTCCAAATCGGGATAGTGAAGTGGCATTTGACGAGAAGATGCACACCACATTCATGCACTAGTTGACAAAGCGGACAAAGGCCACAGTTTTGCCAACCTCGTCTAGCTAATGGATTGGTCGTCCAAATGTGGTCTTTGAGGGCGAGCCAAGCAAGGAATTTTGCCTTAGGCGGAGCCCAAGGTCCCTGAATAATTCACCGGAGGGTCGTGCTAGTTGACCCAATGAATTGTGTTTTATAGGCCAAGGCCGAAGAGTATTGATCACTCGATGTATGCTTCCAAATAACGTCGTCCTCCTCATCCTCTCGCAGTCGAACCTCATGAAGGCACATCCAAAGTTTCACAAATTCCCGTAAATGCTCAATGGAAGTGAATTCCGTCAGATTGATCTTGTGAATCCAAGCGTTATCCACCAATGCTTCTTTCACATTCCAATTTTTTCATGAAGAGGCCATGTAAACGAGGGGTGTGATGTCCATTGGTTTGCTACCATTGAGTCAAGGGGAGTCCTAAAAGGGGGCAGGGGCACCGTTTTTCGGTAAAAGGGGGTGTGCGCACCGTTTCCAATGGTGATGGTGACAGAAGCGTAGAAGAGATCGAAGTCCAACTTATCACATGGATTGGTATGTTCTTTCCATTCGTACCATAACCAACACAAGCATAAGGCACCCATGAACTTCCTGAGGTGAAGCACCCCAAAGCATTAAGGATCCTTCGGGTAGTATACGGTGGTCCAATTAACTTTGCACTTGGCCCCGGTAACCTTGTCGGTCCGCACCCAAAGAAAGGCCCTCCCCATAGCCGAACACCCTCATTGGCTATGGGGATTGGTGCGAGGGTCTGGTTGGGGTGTTAAGCTGGATTTGTTGCAGGTGTTTGAGTGGTGAACATAGAAAAGGGTGTTCTTGTTTCGATAAAATTGTATTGGGCGTTGGACTTTGTGGGGCGCGGCTGTTTTGTTGTTGCATGGTTGGAGATGCAAAAAAAAATTGATTGTCCCGTGAAAAATTTCAGCGAAGAAGTAAAAAAGAAACTGTAAAAAAATATTCACCAAATAACCGTTACCAACCAAACGTCGCGTACTTCTAGTGATGAATCAATAATAACGGGAAATACACTTTGGAACCTGGTTGTATATATATCCTATATGGGGAACTTTTTATTAATTAAACAAAAAGTCAAAATAGTTTAGAAGTTTTTTTTTAGAATAAACGTGACTTTCTTTCGCACTAGTATATAAATTTTCACGAAAAAAACAACGTTGACTTTAGAGAAAAAAAGACAAAAAATATTTGCTATTACAGGTCACTAATCACACTATTTTAGCTAAATATTTGTCTTTTTGAAAAGAAGTCAAAGGGGGGTTTTCTTTTTGTTGGACTTTTCTCACAAGTACAATGGAAGGTCAAGTTTATTTCAGAAAGAGTCAATTACACCACTAATGCCACAACTTAACACGAAAAGCCAGTTTAGTACTAAAACTTGTGGCATACATTGAACTGGTGCCACAACTTGGATTTGACGTGCATATATGATGCAAATCATGTTTCTATACGAACACGGTGCTGATTAGGCGCACCAACGTGGCATGGGGGCCACTGTCAGCCTGGATGACATGTGCCTGCTATTTGTGAAGTTTTTTTTCATGAAAAAGCCCTTGGCAGGGCCCCATATTTTTCTTACAGATGGAGGCTATTTTGTGCAAAAATTGTAGCATGACGCCTAACGCCCGTAGTGCCGCCAGCCAAACCAATACAACAAACATCGTTCCTTGTGATTAAACGATACGAACTCATATAACCATTCTGACTTAAGTGGGCTGGAGTCCCAGCGACCCATTTTACATTATTATTTTTGTAAAAATATATTAAAATACATTTAATTTGTAACTATGTTTTAAAATAAAATAAATTTAAAAATAGCAATGAGCACTCTTATATACTATATTTTTTTATTTAAATCATGAACATTCTAAACTTATATTAGCATTTATTTTTTAAAAATATTTTATAAATTCCTTAAAAAAAGGTAATGTTGCTGGGTGGCGTGGTGACCACTCGCACATGATGACTACATGTCCCTACTTCCGATCCCAACAAACTACTTTTACATTATATGAATATATGTTTTTTAAAGCATGAACACTTTTATATACTACATGAATATTTTTTAAACTGTGAATATTTGAAAACTTATTTAAGAATTTAAAATATATAGTAAAATAAAAAACTTTCTTAAAGCAGGAACACTTCTATACACTACATGATTTTTTTTAACTGTGAACATTTTTAACTTATATAAGCATTTATTAAAATGTATAAAAACATAAACACTTACTTAAAGCATGAATAAATTTTTATATTACATTAATATTTTGTTAAAACTGTGAACAATTTAAAAACTTATATAAGAGTTTACTGAGAATATGTTTTTATTCAATATGCAAATTATTACATGAACAACTATGTAATTCATAATTTATTATATGGATAAATGCAAAATCCATAAATGATTATTTTATAATGTAATTTATTTCATACATATATATATTATTTATAACACACTATTATAATTTACATATATTGTATAAATCTCTGGAAAAAAATGTACAAATGGGATGTAGGGACTGCAGCCCGCTTAATAGTCAAAGAATATATAGCAGCAGCATCCAGTTATTACTAGGGCTGCAAGAAAAGCTCGAGGCTCGTGAGCCGCTCGAGATCGACTCTTTTTTGGCTCGACTCGAAAAAAATGAGCTGAGTTTGAACACTTTATGTAGCTCGACCGAGAACCTTGCCGATCTTGAGCCAATACTGACTCGCTCGATTTTAGCTCGATAGCTCGACATAATACCATTATGTTAAATGATGACGCCATATATTAAATGGAAATAAGATAATTTGTCACTACCATATATGATGTGCGTGATTTTTCTCCATATTTTATTTACCAGCAAACATGGAAGCTTAATTAAGTGTAGAGAAGATTTAGGTTTAATTATGGTACCTGGTCGACTACATCTCAAATTTCTTGTTGTTTTGGACAAAAATTTCCTAGCATATGCACCTTTGTTTTCTATTTTTCATCCACGAAGATCACCATCTATTGCTAGTTCGCCAAGAGACCAAGATGAGCTCTTGCCCTATAAAGTTGTGCCGTGTTGTGTTCTTATCTAGTTGAAATAACCACTATAGATTTATATTTTTTACCATCTCATTTAGCTCGAAACTAGCTCGAGATCGACTCGAGATCGTTACAAGCTGAGCATGAGTCATGTTCTAGAGCTCGATCTTGAGCTTCACTCAGTTTGAGCTCGCTCGAATTTTAATATGAGTTGAGCTGAGCCAACTCCAACTCGCTCAAACTCGACTCGTTTGCAGCCCTAGTTATTACATAAAAATGCCTAAGTGTCAGGTGGTTAGCCTTGCGCTGCTCTTATCTACTCCCTCCGTTCCTAAATATAAGCCATTTTAGACATTTCAAATGGAATACAAACGTACGGATGTATGTAGATATATTTTAGAGTGTAGATTCACTCATTTTGCTCCGTATGTAGTCATTTGTTGGAATCTCTAGAAAGACTTATATTTGAAAACGGAGGTAGTATAGGTTAGTTGTTTGAGTCCCTCACATGTACCAATTTTTCATTTATTTGTGGGTAGCTGACAAGTGGACCCTGCGGTCGTGGCATAGTATTTTTCGTGACAAAATTATTTTTGAGGTTTTTTCTTTTCAAAATAGCAGGCCACACATCCACTTTGCCGTCCGGCCGCTGACAGCGGGCCCCATGTCATGTTGGCGTGCCTAATCAACACTCAGTTTGTATAGAAACATCAAAGCCAAGTTATGGCACCCGTTCAATGTATGCCGCAAGTTTTAGCATTAAACTGACTTTTCGCGCCAAGCTGTGACACCGGTGGTGTAATTGACTCTTTTAGAAACATTTTCAGAATTTTTTGACTTTTTATTGAATTACTAAAAAAAAGTGTGTAGATACACGCAGGAACCAAATGTCCGTGTCCCAATAATAACAGCATATAATTAGCTAAAGCGCAGCCTCACGACGGTGGAGTTTTATTCGTTTTGATCGAAATACTTGTAGCATCTGTTGTTTAAATCCATTCACAATCCATGCACGATCGGGCTCTTTTCGCGGCCTCCACGGTGGTGACCATCGGGAACGGTGCTACTGCATTCTTCTGGTCGTGCTCCTGACTGGGAGGGAGGCAACTCTGCTCGGCATACCCCAACTTGTTCGCCCGAGCCATCCGCAAGAACAGAAGCATAAAGAAGGCTTTGACTGATGATCGGTGGATCCTTGACCTTCGCAACGGCGACTACAACAACATTGTGTATCAAGTGGTGCAGCTGGCAAGAGAGATCAGGCAAGCTCAAATCAATCTGGAACCGAAGGCCCCGGACACGATCAAAATGGAAGTTCAACAGCTCGGGCAACTACTCGACAAGCTCGGCGTACAACGCACAATTCGAAGGCAATCAGACATGCAGTTTCAAAACTATCATTTGGAAGATTTGGGCTCCGGGGAAAGTGAAGATGTTTCTCTGGCTTTTGCACCTCGACAAACTCTGGTGCAACGATCGCCTTCAGAGGAGAGGATGGACGAATGGTTATATTTGCCCCATGTGTCTGCGCAACCTGGAGACCTCGCTGCACCTGATCTGGAAATGTCCAGTGGCAATGCAGGCCTGGAACACCGCGACCTCCTGGACGGGGTGCAGCTCTTTAAACCAGCAAGTGTGGAGCAGAGCTGCAATGACAACGGACAAAGTTCAGATGATTGTGGCTTCCGCTGCCCCAGAACACAGGAAGGGCACGAAGACCATGATCGCCCTCATTTCCTGGCACATCTGGCTGGAAAAAAATGCATGCATTTTCAGGGGCAAACAAGCTGACGCTAGGCACATCATCAAAGCATGCCAGAGCGACATGGAGCAATGGCGACTCGCCGGTGCACGATGCATCCAGCAGCCCTTTGAGGAAGTGACGTGAGATATCTTCATGTGCGTCGTTTTAGCTTAGTTTTTTTCCAGATAGCCTGATTCTTTGGGGCCCGAAGTAAGATGTATTGTCTCTCTTTTCCATGATCGTTTGATCAGCTTCTGTAATTTCTCCCTGCTAAATGAAATGAAAACCAGCTACGCTGGCCACTTTCAAAAAAAAAAAAAAACACTCGAAGGGTGCGGAGCTTCGCCTTCCAGCGGGAATGGGATCCCGTTCATAGCCCTGAAGAGCATCCACGACCCCGTGGCCAGCATTTTCGGCACGAGCGCGTCCGGTCCGCGCACAGCGCCTCCACAGCCGCCGCCTGCCTCCGCAGCGCCTCCACCAGCGCCTCCTCGCCCGCGTACGCCGGCGACGCCGCGGCCCGCCTGATCTTGCCGGCCAGCGCGACGAACCTCTCCGCGAACCGCGCGCCGGCGCCCTCGGCCGTGGCCGCGGCGTCCACCGCTTGGGCCCTCGCCGCGTCGCCCGCCTCCAGGCCGCTCGGCACCTGCCCGCCGTCCGTCTCCTTGGCCGCGAACTGCAGGAACTCGTTGGCCGCGTGGTGGACCATCTGGTTCTCCGTCGCCACGACCTCCCTCATCTGCCTGTCCCGCAGGCGCCGCGTGGAGGTCAGGACCTCCTGGGCCTCGGCGAGCCGCGCGAACGCCCACGCGGCATGGTCGCGCAGCGTCGCTGCCACCGCGCGCGCCTCCTCGCTCGGCCTCCCGGCGACCATCGCCGCGCCGTCGCGGTAGTCCTCAGCGTCCTCTGAGATGATCTGGGCGGCCCTCACGGTGCTGGCCTCGACGCCGTCCGCCCAGTCGAGCGCCGCGAGCGAGGGGAACTCCGTGGTGTTCTCTAGCATGTCGCTCACCCTGGACTGCAGCTTCATCAGGCTCTCCGCCAGAAGTGGGTCGATGCCTTCCTCTAACATGGACTGGATGTCCTCGTCGCTGAACCGCGCCGCCATGATCGGTATCGCCATTAGATCTCGTTTGTCCACGGCCTCAACTCGACCCGTCAGTATATATAGATCGGCCGGTACGCGCCTGCGGTTCTCCCGAATCCCGATTCGACTCGGGATCGGACACGCGTGCCTGCCAGCCCGTCCGACTATCCAGGTCCGATTCACGGTTGCACGGCATAATATTTGAGAGAAAAAAAAAAGACCCGAACGTTCGGACTGGGACGCACAAGCCTGAACGGATCGTTCGGCTGCACGGGGGAATCGATTCTCCGAAAACATCCCAGCCCGAACCCATCGAGAACCCCCCCGACAGCGGGGCGCGTGGCGTGGGGACGGGCATGAACTCGACATGCGGCGCGAGGGCCAACGATGCTAGCTCGAGGTGCACATCTGACACAACGGTCGTGCAGAGCACGGGGGTCGGCGACGCTAGCTCGGGGCCGTCACAGGGTGTGTCGACACTAGCTCGGGGGTGTGTCGACCTGCATGGCGGGGAGAGTTTCCGGGTGGGAACGCACACGGTGTGGGATCTCGTACGGCAACCTACGGCGGTGAGGGGGGTGGAGGCGCGGCGAAGCAGTGGCAGCAACGATGGGCTAGAATTCCGCTGCCCGCTCGAGCAGCCATAGGAGCGACGAACGCGTGGGTTGGGCTATTTCTCGCCTGATGGTTCCAACAAACATGCCACAGTATAAGTGTATATCTATATCTATCTATATCTATATCTATACCTAATATTAAAAGGTGGATTGTTTCTTCATCTTTTTTGGTCATCAGGAGTTTTTTGTATGTCATATTTTTTTTCGTCCGTCGCTTTTGTGTTCTAAGTTTCGTTTTGTCTTAGATCAAAAAATTAAAACAAATAGCGTCATGAGGACTCGAACCGCGCCCACTTGGTTTGAGCCGACAAACACACGTCCAAACCAACCCACCCAGCTAACCCATTTTGGCAAAAGTTAAAGAAGAATATATTTTATATTTGTTATACTAATGTTGCGCCTCACATAAAAACAAAATAAGATGGCGCTGGTGGTGTTTCGAACTCAAGACCATCACCCTACTATCCAAGGGACAAAACCAACTGCGCTAGATTATTGCTGTGCGAGATATTGGGCTCTTTTTCTAATTAAATAACCCATGTCGCTTCTATATATCTAATGATATCAGCTAATCCCACGTCGCTGCTTTAGATCAAATCTTACCGATTTAAATACGTCCACGAGTAGCCCGAAAAAATAACAAGAAAAAGACCCAATAAAGAAGAAAATGCATGCACGCTGGAGGATAGAGAGGGAGATACCTTCATCATTGGCTGAAAGAGAGCGGATCGGTTTAAATGTCACAATCATGCACGCAGACCCGGACATGCTGGTGCCCATGGACGGAAGTGTATACGAGTGCCCTCCTCTATGTTACAAGGTCCATGCAAGCAAGCACATTCAAGTGCATGTATAAGGGGGTGTTTGGTTCAGGGGCTTTTTAGTCTCAGAGACTAGAAAAAGTCCGTAGGAACCAAACGGGAGGGACTTTTTCTACAGGGACTAGAAAAAGACTCTACTAGAGAGTCTTTTTTGATTAGTCCCTGGGACTAGAAAAAGTCCTAAGACTTCTGAAGCAAACACCCCCTAAGTATATCACATGCATGTACATGGGATAACTCCTAATGCAACATAACAGTTAATTATGCAATTTGATAGAGCTTTCCGAGAAGTTTTCCCATGACAAAATTGCCGCAAACATGCAAACCGTAAACGTACATGCTCTCGATGAGAAAATTAACTAACCTTGAATATGTTTTCTTTTTTTAAAATAAAATTAGGTGCAAACATTCAAAACATGTATACTCTACATAAAAAATACGCAGTTAAGTGTTTTTTCTTTTTGCCACCAACATAGTCATATTTTGTGTACAATGATCAAGGAAGATCATGTAAAAAACCAGACTGTTTTAGAAAATAAAATAAACTGACAATGACAACACATGAATAAGGGATCACCCACTAGTAGAAAACAGGGCTTTGGTTCGGGCCTGACCAGCCCATTAGTCCCGGTTCAGTCACGAACCGGGACCCATGGGGGCATTCGTCCCGGTTCGTGAGCCCAGAGGGCCGGCCGGGGCCTCATGGGCATTGGTCCCGGTTCGTATGGACCCATTTGTCCCGGTTCGAGGCACGAACCGGGACCAATGGGCCTCGCTCCTGGCCCACAACCATTGGTCCCGGTTCTTGGCTTGACCCGGGACAGAAGGCTTGGCTTTAGTCTCGGTTCCAGCCACGAACCGGGACAAATGAGTTGCCTATATATACCCCATCGCCACGGCAGAACACTCTACAGTGCTCTGTTTTTTCTGGTCGGCGAGAGGAGGGCACATTTGGGTGCTCTAGCTCACCTCCTATGCACATGAGGTGTTCGATGAAATGTCTGAGCCACACTAGTTAAAAATTGAGGAGGAGAAGATGATATTGGAGTTGCATGTTGTGGATGTCGTCGATGATCACAAGATCAAGATGGATGCAATGCGGTTGAAGATTAGAAAGATTAGAAAATATGCCATTCATACCGAGGCTTGGTATCATTATGCAGTTGGATCAATTGTTACCTTGGTTGCGATTACGATCGCATTTGTTGTTGCATTGAAATGTTTTACATAACTTCAATGTATGGTTTAATTAGATGCTCTGGAGAGCTATATGTTGTTCAATGAGAACTATGTATGTACTTTGGTTTTAATGTGATGACGAACTTCTATTAATTTGGTCACTTATCTATTCATGGGAGCTATATGTTGCCTTCAATTTCAGGGTCTTATAGCTCAAAATAATCAGTAAATGCATGAAAAATAACAAATGAAGTCAGAAAGGGTTGAAAATAGATGACGTGGCTTTGAATGGTGCATTTTGAACACAGAAAAACTATGGACTTCAAATAAGTTCAAAAAAATGAAATCCCTTTGTAACAGACGAGTTTCCGTATGAAACCCTGATACTTCGAAAGAGATTGTCCGTTTTGTACACGAAGTGCATCCAGTTTTTGCCGTAACCCTCTCTACTTTCTTGCACATGCTATGTGGGTGAAATGATGATACCATGCCAACTTTCAACCTTTTCAGAGTTCATTTGAAATGCTTTTCAATTTCAAGGTCGTATAGCTCAAAATAATTAGTAAATGCATGAAAAAAAAACAAATGAAGTCAGAAAGGGTTGAAAATCGATGATGTGGCTTTGAAGGGTGCATTTTGAACACAGAAAAACTATGGACTTCAAATAAGTTCAAAAAAATGAAATCCCTTTGTAACAGACGAGTTTCCGTATGAAACCCTGATACTTCGAAAGAGATTGTCCGTTTTGTACACGAAGTGCATCCAGTTTTTGCCGTAACCCTCTCTACTTTCTTGCACATGCTATGTGGGTGAAATGATGATACCATGCCAACTTTCAACCTTTTCAGAGTTCATTTGAAATGCTTTTCAATTTCAGGGTCATATAGCTCGAAATAATCAGTAAATGCATGAAAAATAACAAATGAAGTCAGAAAGGGTTGAAAATCGATGATGTGGCTTTGAATGGTGCATTTTGAACACAGAAAAACTATGGACTTCAAATAAGTTCAAAAAATGAAATCCCTTTGTAACAGACGAGTTTCCGTATGAAACCCTGATACTTCGAAAGAGATTGTCCGTTTTGTACACGAAGTGCATCCAGTTTTTGCCGTAACCCTCTCTACTTTATTGCACATGCTATGTGGGTGAAATGATGATACCATGCCAACTTTCAACCTTTTCAGAGTTCATTTGAAATGCTTTTCAATTTCAGGGTCATATAGCTCAAAATAATCAGTAAATGCATGAAAAATAACAAATGAAGTCAGAAAGGGTTGATAATTGATGATGTGGCTTTGAATGGTGCATTTTGAACACAAAAAAACTATGGAATTCAAATAAGTTCAAAAAAATGAAATCCCTTTGTAACAGACGAGTTTCTGTATGAAACCCTGATACTTCGAAAGAGATTGTCCGTTTTGTACACGAAGTGCATCCAGTTTTTGCCGTAACCCTCTCTACTTTCTTGCACATGCTATGTGGGTGAAATGATGATACCATGCCAAGTTTCAACCTTTTCAGAGTTCATTTGAAATGCTTTTCAATTTCAGGGTCATATAGCTCAAAATAATCAGTAAATGCATGAAAAATAACAAATGAAGTCAGAAAGGGTTGATAATTTATGATGTGGCTTTGAATGGTGCATTTTGAACACAGAAAAACTATGGACTTCAAATAAGTTCAAAAATGAAATTTATGAAATTAAAATTATCAAAGTATTTTCTGTTCAAAACATTATAAGCAACCTCTAGTATTATTGAAACTAAAATTATATAAAATTGATGCAACTATAATTATCAAAGTATTTTCTGTTCAAAATCATTAAAAGCAAAAAGAATTTTCAGAATGAACTTTTTTTGTTAGAAACTTTAATAGCAAAAAGAATTATCATAAAATAAAATAAATAAGTAATTAGAAACAAAAAAAATAAATAAATAAGTATTTTGTTGTAAGTAGAAACAAAACAAAAAAAAGCAAAAAAGAAAACAAAAAAACTGGGAAAAATAAAAAAATTGCCAGCTACTGGGCCACCATGGCTTGAATACGACTAGAAACCCATCAATGGGCCAGGATTCAGGCCCGCAGAAGGCCCAGTATGCCCATCTGGCATAGCAGTCACAATTAGGCCCGTAAGCCTGCAATGGAGAGGAGATCGAGAGGGGTGCGGCAGTGGGGCTTATAAACCACTGCGCGCCCCTCTCAACTAGCGAGGTGGGACTAAATTCCCACCACCACGCCGTTGTGCAAGGCCTATGGTCCCGGTTGGTGGCACCAACCGAGACTAAAGGGGCGCATTGGTACCGGTTCGTGGCACCAATTGGAACCAATGCCCCCCTTTAGTCCCGGTTGGTGGCACCAACCGGGACCAAAGGCCGCAGCTTCCCGCCCTTTGGGCTGCTGAAAAGAGACCTTTGGTCCCGGTTGGTGGCACCAACCGGGACTAAAGGGGGCATTGGTCCCGGTTGGTGCCACGAACCGGTACCAACGCCCTGGGTATATAAGAAAACACTTTGCGTTTTTCACACTCATCTCTGCAGTTGCCCCGCCCCGACGCCGCCGCGAGGCTGCCCGAGCTCGCCCCATTGACGCCGTCGCCGCCCTCTGCCCCGTCGACGCCGCTGCCCCTGCCCCGACCACGCCGCCATCGGCCCGCCCCGACCACGCCACCGTCGCCCCGCCCCGACCACGCCGCCGTCGCCCCGCCCCGACCACGCCGCCGTCGCCCCGCCCCGACCACGCCGCGCGCCCTCGCCCTGCCCCGATCGACCATGCCGCTGTCGCCCTGCCCCGACCACGCCGCCGTCGCCGCCCTCTACCCCGACGCCGTGCCTCTGCCCCTGCCCCGACCACGCAGCACCTCTCCTTGGTCAGGCCGGCGCCGCCCCCGCCCCCTTCCTCCCTATTTTTTCCCACATTTATATGATGTTTTTTTCCAGATTATATGTATATGTGTGAGTATATGTATGTGTATATATATATATGATTATATGTCCTGTTTTTTTAGATTTTTTGTTCATATATATGATGATTTGTTTTTTGCTTTTTTATAAAAATGTATATATGTATGTATGTGCTCTGTGTATATATGTTCATATATGCAAAAGTTAGATTTTTAGAAAAGTTTTATCTATATATGTTCTCTGATTTAGTACATTTTAGGTTAGTTTCATTTTTAGAAAAGTTCTATATATTTAGGAAGAAGGAGGAGATGGAAGAAGGAAGAAGAAGAAGAAAAAGTTTTATATATGCATATTTTTAGAAAAGTTTTATATATATGCAAAAGTTACATTTTTAGAAAAGTTCCATTATATACCCCCTCCCCGATAGCATTATTTTCCCATGTATGTATGTCGTCGTTGTCGATATAACCCCCTCTCGATAACTTCAACACGAGGGGGGGGGGTCGATATACCCCCTCCCCGATAATATTATTTTCCCATGTATGTATGTCGTCGTTGTCGATATAACCCCCTCCCGGATAACTTCGACATGAGGGGCGGTCGATATATATACCCCCTCTCGACCGTGATAACTTATACCACGGGAGCACCCCCAGGCCCTCTCGCTCGACCAAAACTCTCGAGGACACCCAAACCCTAGAAAAAATGATGTCGGTCTCCTACCCCCTCCCGCCGCGCCCCTACCCGACAAACTCTCTTGAGGCCACCCAAATTTGCCAAGTTAAAAGAGCGTTGTCGTCGAGGCCACCCCAAACCCTTGAAGCGCTGTCGAGGCCACCCCGAACCCTATATGCATTGCCGAGGCCACCCCAACCCTAGAGATCAAGTGTCGAGGCCACTAATATGATTCCTTGTTGTGATTAGCTAGCTAGTTCTACGTTTTCCACTAATATATCCACCTGCTGTCATGTTTGTATAATAATTGCCATGTTGTAATATTTGCAGAAACAATGGAGCACGGACGAGACGAGGAAGCAGAACGGGTGTTGGGGGACATAATCGCAGCCGGAGCTGATGTCTTGTCGTATCTCAACGACAGCGGCGATGGTCTGGAAGGACGGGGTGAAGAAGCATGATACGGTGATCGAACAATGGAGGAGGAGGGACCTGATCATGATGGCTCCGATGACCCAATGCTGGTGCAAGAAGGACACCGTGATGACGGCTCCGGTGACCGAACGGAGTCCGACCAGGTATATATATTAGTTAAGCATGTGCTGACTATAGCTAATTGATGTATTAATTGTTTTTGGTATGCACACATATTAATGAACTCTCGTCTTTCTTCTTTTTTCTAGCCCTCCAGATCGAGCACAACTTCGGTAAAGAGACGAGGCCCGAAGAAAAAGTTGCGCTCGGATGAAAGGTTTGAGATCATAGAAATCGCGCGTGATGGCATGCCGATTGAACCCATCCGGACAAAGGAAGCATTTGCTGCTCAGTGCGGGGTTCTTGTTAGGGACAAGATCCCGATTAGCATCCACCAATGGTTAAAGCCGGCTAAAGAAGACCCTGAGGTGTCTTATGTCGACGATATGCAGAAAGATGATCTTTGGACCGCGCTTAAGGAAAATTTCACCCTACCGCCAGAGGAGGATCCAGAGAAGCCAGTTAAAGAGCAATTGATCAAGTCTTATGCTCTTAAGAAGATGGCAGAACTATTCAGGAGGTGGAAGAATGAGCTGAAAAAATTTGTTGACAAAGAAGAGACACCAAAATTCATCGGCCGGTATGAGAAGATCAGAGAGCACTGGCCCGCATTTGTGGCCCACAAGACATCAAAAAAGAGTAAGAAGATGTCAGTGACAAACAAGAGGAATGCTGCGAAGAAGAAGCATCACCATCGCACGGGGTCAGGTGGCTACCTCAAAGCCCGGCCGTTGTGGGCCAAGGCTGAGAATGACCTGATTGATAAAGGGGTCGAACCAGAGACATTGAACTGGCCAGACCGTTGCCGGACTTGGTTCTTCGGGGTTGGCGGAACCTTGGACCCTGTATCAGGGAAGTGCGTTTGGACGGACGAGCAGCTGAGAATACCCGTCATGAGGCTTCAGGAGTATATCGATGCAACGCAGCAAGAGACGTTCGTTCCAGACAGAGAGAACGACGAGCTCACAATGGCCCTCGGGAATCCTGAGCACCCTGGACGGACACGAGGCACGCCAGGCTCCGTTCCGTGGAAGGCTAGGTTTCCGGACGCAGGCGGTTACAAATGCCAGGAGAGGAGGAAGAAAGTGGAGCATACCCAACTGCAGGCGCTGCACGCAAGGGTACAAGCGATAGAGGAACGAGAAGCAAATCGCAGCAAACGACCTGCCGAAGCTTCCCCTGAAGCTACCCCGCCATCTCAGTGGAGAAGCAGTGTGGCTTCCACCGAGCAGCTTCAGCTGGAGCCTGTCTTCATGGCTCCTGCTAGCTACCCCGTGGATGCTATCACGAAGTCTCAACATTGCCACCTTATGACGCAATGGATGAAACTGAAAGTCAAAGCGGCTGTTGGCTCTGTTTTACCTTCTGAACCTGGGGCAACCTATCACTACCGGCCGATTCCAGAAGGATATGCTAGGGTGATGGTGGATGAAATAACGGACGGATTTGAGGACCTCGAGCTTGACCACCCTACGGGTGATGGGGAGACTCGGCTGGGTTCTTCTCTGAAGACTCCATGCCTATGGCGGAAGGAGCTCATCAACCTTCTGAACTGGACGCCTCCGCCTCCTCCTCCTCCTCCGGCGAGTCAGGGCACTCTGCCTCCTCCTCCGCCTCCTCCTCCGGCGAGTGATCAGGGCACTCATCCTCCTTCTCTGGAGCGTGGCGGCACTCCGCCTCCTTCTCCGCCTGCGCCGGCGCGCCCGAGCAGCCAGCCTCCTCCTTCTCCGCCTCGTCAGCAACGGCGGAAGAGACCCGCCGCTGCTCCGGCTGCTCCGGCGCTTCATAGTCCTTCTCGTCCGCCTCATAACAAAGGAAAGAAGACAGCCGCAGTCGCTCCGTCTGCTCCGGCGTCTAGCAGTACAGCCAGAGGCAGGAGGCAATACAGATTTGGTCCTTCTCTAAAGACTCCAGAGAAGTTACCATATGAGAGGAGCCAGGAGGAAAACGCGAAGATAGTGTGAGCCGAAGTGACGAACTTCTTTAAGGGGTGAAAGCAAAGAAACATCCACCTCCGGAGAAGAAGGTAGATCTGGTGAAAGCGAAGCGCACTTTGGATGCCCTGAGGAAACTACCAAAGTCTCCGCCGAAAACCAACTATGAGCGCGTTACTGAAAAGGTATATCTCGAAGCGGAGCGGTCGGGAAGTACTATCAGTGATCGAAGGTTAGCAGAACGACGAGCTGGGAAAAAAATTGCCCAGCTCGGCGAACAAGCGAACCAATCGTGCCCCCCCGCTCAAGGTGTCTAGCGATATCGTCACTAATGATCCGAGGATGGTGCCCGGTTATACCAATCTTGGAGATTACCTGCCCGACGATGTACATTATGGTTTCTTGGAGGTGGACGAACACAAATACCATTACGGGAAGCCTCTCGTCAAAGATGAAAAATCTCTAACAACAATGATGCGAAGATTGCATGATTGGTACATGAAAACCTGCAGAGAGTCTGGGGGACAAATACTTTGATACTGAGAGTTAAAGTGGAGCTCGACCTCGTTGGAATTGATCTGTTGTCTATTCCATTTGAGGAGTTCTTCCAGTTTTACAATCAAAAGGCCCTCGATAAATTAACTGTCACTTGCTACTGTTTGTAAGTACTACTTCTGTCATTAAGTCTCTACATATAGCTCAGCTCTTTCATTGCATGTATTTATAATTATCCTCACTATATTATGCAGATTGAAGATCGTCGAGTGCAGAAAAGCACAAATGTATGATATTGGGTTCATTAACACAAATCTCATAGATGAATTTACGGTTAAAAAGAGCGCCAAAGAAGCCGAGGCCAACTTGCTCAAATCATTGATAATAAATCAAAACAAAGATAAAATACTCTTTCCTTACAACTTCAAGTGAGTGTTACTGTCTTGTGCATATTCAGTTTCCCTTATTACTCGAGCGAGGTTATAGTAATGTAATTGATGAGTTATGCATGCGTGCGCAGCTTCCACTATATTCTCCTGGAGATTAAGCTTGAGCAGGGACTAGTAGTCGTCTTAGACTCGAGACGAAAAGATCCCGAGATCTATGCGGACATGACTAACATTCTCAACAAGTAAGTTCAATCGATCATTATCGCACCATATCGGCAACTTTTTGTTCATTTCCTTATATCTCAAGTAATAATTATTTTCTTTGTCTTGCAGGGTTTGGAAAAAGTTCACCGCAGAAGTGCCGGGACTGCCGAAGGAGCTGCGATATACATACCCGAAAGTAAGTACTACTAGTGTGACGCCCCCGATTTGACCGTACACTAATCATGCACGCAAATGTGTACGATCAAGATCAGGGACTCACGGGAAGATATCACAGCACAACTCTAAAACATAAATAAGTCATACAAGCATCATAATACAAGCCAGGGGCCTCGAGGGCTCGAATACAAGTGCTCGATCACAGACGAGTCAGCGGAAGCAACAATATCTGAGTACAGACATAAGTTAAACAAGTTTGCCTTAAGAAGGCTAGCACAAAAGTAGCAACGATCGAAAAGGCAAGGCCTCCTGCCTGGGACCTCCTAACTACTCCTCGAAGCCGAACTCCATGTAGAATCATCCTCGGGATCTCTAGCTCCTGGACTCCAGCATCTGGTTGCGACAAACCGGTATAGAAAAGAGAAAAGAGGGAGAAAAGCAACCGTGAGTACTCATCCAAAGTACTCGCAAGCGAGGAGCTACACTACATATGCATGGGTAAATGTGTAAAGGACCATATCAGTGGACTGAACTGCAGAATGCTAGAATAAGAGGGGGATAGCTAATCCTGTCGAAGACTACGCTTCTGGCAGCCTCCATCTTGCAGCATGTAGAAGAGAGTAGATTGAAGTACTCCAAGTAGCATCGCATAGCATAATCCTACCCGGCGATCCCCTCCTCGTCGCCCTGTTAGAGAGCGATCACCGGGTTATATCTGGCACTTGGAAGGGTGTGTTTTATTAAGTATCCAGTTCTAGTTGTCATAAGGTCAAGGTACAACTCCGGGTCGTCCTTTTACCGAGGGACACGGCTATTCGAATAGATAAACTTCCCTGCAGGGGTGCACCACATAACCCAACACGCTCGATCCCATTTGGCCGGACACACTTTTCTGGGTCATGCCCGGCCTCGGAAGATCAACACGTCGCAGCCCCACCTAAGCACAATAGAGAGGTCAGCACGCCGGTCTAACCCTATGCGCGCAGGGGTCTGGGCCCATCGCCCTATGCACACCTGCACGTTGCGTACGCGGCCGGAAGCAGACCTAGCCCCCGTAATACAAGCGCGAGCTTACGGTCCAATGCGGCGCGCGCCACTCAGTTGCCGACGTCACGAAGGCTTCGGCTGATACCACGACGCCGGGATACCCATAACTACTCCCGCGCAGATGGTTAGTGCGTATAGACCAAATGGCCAGACTCAGATCAAATACCAAGAACTCGTTAAGCGTGTTATGTCGAAGTAACCACGGACGCCGTCCAGGGCCAGGCCCACCTCTCGCCTAGGTGGTCTCAACCTGCCCTGTCGCTCCGCCACAAAGATCCACTTGCGGGTACTCCTACGAGCCGACCCGACTTTAGTCATCACATGTGTCATGTATATAGTATATAAGTATATACCCGTGATCACTGCCCAAGTGATCACGACCCGATAGTATAGCACAGCAAACGGACAAGGATGTAGGGCCACTGATGGAAAACTAGAATCCTATTCTAAGCCTGTAGGATTGCAGGTAAAGGTAACAACAGTAGAAGCAAGGGCAGGCTATGCATCAGTATAGGATTAACGGAAAGCAGTAACATGCTACACTACTCTAATGCAACAGTATAGAGAAGAATAGGCGATATCTGGTGATCAAGGAGGGGGCTTGCCTGGAAGCTCTGTTGTACAGGAAGAAGGGTCGTCGGTGACGTAGTCGTACTCAGCGGCATCAGCGCTGGTCTCGGGGTCTACCAGAGAAGAAGAGGGGGAAGAAACAGTAAATACGGAGCAAACAAAGCATCACAAATCATAACATGGCAATACGCGGTGCTAGGTATGCTCTAACGCGGTGGAAGGTGATACCGGCGAAGGGGGGAACATCCGGGAAAGTATTCCCGATGTTTCGCGTTTTTGGACAGATGAACCGGAGGTGAAATGTTACAGGTTTGCTATGCTACGGATGTGTGGCGGGCGAACGGGCTGCGTATCCGGATTCGTCTCGTCGTTCTGAGCAACTTTCATGTAGAAAGTATTTTCATCTGAGCTACGGTTTATTTTATATGATTTTCTAAAGATTTAATCATTTTCTGATTTTAATTATTTTATTTAAATCCAACATTATCCAGAACAGTGCACGCTGATGTCAGCATGAGGTCAGCATGACATTAACAGTCAACAGGGGAGTTGACTGGTCAACTGACGTGTGGGTCCCGTTCGTCATTGACTGTTTAGTCTAATTAGGGTTTAACTAATCTAATTGCTATTTAATTAAACTAACTAGTTAATTAGATTAATTAAACAGGACTAATTAACTTAATTAATTAATAATTAATTTTATTAATTCATTTTTATTTTTATTTATTAATTTTTTTATTCTTTTTTTAATTGACGTTCCGGGGCGTGGGCCCCACTTGCCATTGGCCCTCTGGGCCTATCGGGTCGGGCCAACGGGCGCCAGGCGATTCGGGCATAGGGGCGCTGCGGTTTCGGGCGATGGGTGTCCGTGCCTGAGGCCATCGCTGCGAGGGCACGAGGCCCAGCTGCGCCGGTGGCCTCGCTCGACAGCGGCAGGTGGCAGGGAGTAGGGGCGGCCCCGGACGGCGGCGGCCCTGGCGGGTGCGGACAGGCGTCACGGGATGGAGGCGGTAGTGGCCGGGCGGCGGTAGGGGCTGGGCGCGGTCGGTGCTTGGTCGCGGGAGGCCAAGGCCGGCGCGGGCGGGCACGGGTGGCTGGCGAGGATGCGGTGAACGCGGCCGAGCGCACGCGGGGCACGGCGACCACGGCGTGTCCGCGTTAGACGAGGGGGAGAGGGGGTGGCGCTCACTAGCGTTGCCGGGGAGAGGGTCGGCGTGGCTCAGTGAAGCCCTTGGGGAGGAGGACGGGGACGACGTGCGGCGCTGGGGAAGACAAGGAGGCAGTCCGGCGACGCGGCGTTGGGGAGGCGGGGTCGAGGTAGCTCCGGTCGGGGTCCAGCGATGGCGCGGTCGTGGACGGGGCGACGAGGTGGTAGGGCGCCGGCGTCGAGCGATGGGGGCGGGTGGCGGCGACGTCGAGGCGGCGAGGGGGCGATGGGATCGGGGGGTTGCCCCGATCCAGATCGGGGAAGGGCGAGAGAGAGATCGAGAGGGAGTGGGGGGGGGTGGGCGGAGCGGTTGGGGACGGTGGAGGACGGCGACGGGCGGGATCGGGCGCGAGGGGTGCCGCGGCGGTGCCGATCCAGTGGGAGGGAGAGGGGGAGTGGATCCGGGGGAGTGGGGATCGTGGGGGGGGGGGGGAATGGGTGTCGGTTAGGGTTGGACCGAGGAGAGTGGGGGTTATGGAGGGGAGTGGGTGGGCCGGCCTGTTAGCGGCCAGGTGGGGGCGGCTGGGCCGAGGCCCAGTTGGGCCGAGGGGGTTCTCTGCCCTGTGTGTGTGTTGTTTTATTTATTTTTTCTTTTCTATTTTCTTTTAGTTTCCTTTTATTTTTGTTTTAGCGAAATACCAAAATGGCACCTAATTTGATGTTACCAAATATGCCACAGCCACACTAACTTGCTACCCAAACTAATTAGTTTTGTAATTTTTTTGAATTTAAAAGTATTTAGATAATAGTTCTTGCTACTATTTTATTCATCTAATAGTATTTAAATATTTTATAAAGGTGTGGTTTCTCCACAATAATTACCTATGCATTATTTGGCAACACCCCAACATTTTAGTTTTAATATTTGAATTACCGTTTGACTTTATTTTAAGTTTGAATTTCGAATCGATTTTGAACTAACACGAGATTAACAACAGTAACCGTGGTGACATGGCATCATTAACGTGGGGTTACTGTAGCCTAATTACCCGGGCGTCACAACTAGCTAGCTAGTTCTGCGCATCTCCCGTTGATTCTAGTTACTTTCATCAATGCCATTTATAATGCTTCATTATCAGTTTGATTGACCTCTATTTCTCGTAAAGTGCTTGTGGCAGGAACAAGGGAATGATTACTGTGGATACTACGTGTGCGAGTTC
Organism: Triticum aestivum; assembly: GCF_018294505.1. Lineage (NCBI taxonomy): Eukaryota > Viridiplantae > Streptophyta > Magnoliopsida > Poales > Poaceae > Triticum > Triticum aestivum. Next base: position 459,966,213 of record NC_057799.1, read on the forward strand.
ATCTACAACGCGACTTGCAAAGATAAGCGGGGCTACTCTAAAAGACAATATGAAGTGCGTAAGCAATAATATTCACAATTTCATTTTATTACACCATCATTTTGGTTGAGTTTCATTCATATATATGTATTAACCCCTTCTTCAAATTAGACGTGGCAGATGCATAATGAACTCCTACCAGAAGATCGCATGAAAGAAATTCAAGAGGAATTGGCGGGATTCTTTCTTGACCACGTCATCAATAAAGCTGGAGAATACCATGTGGAACTTGAGTTCAGATGCTAGGGGATTGTAAGAGATCTTACATATTGTATATGTATGTAGCCAGTAGCGTCGGATAGATAATACGAAAACTTGTTGTTCGACCAATCTCTCGGAGAAGGAGAGATCGATCACTTCTCTCGGTATGCATGACAGACTTCTGTACTCAATGGTTTCCTTCATTTGCTTACTAGCTAGCGTGTCGAGGGCCTCTCTATACGTATAGTACGTACCGTCGACCAAGCACGGAGATAAGAGAGGACACTTCTCACTATTAATTAATTAGCTACCTAACACAATATATGAAACACCCTAATTAACCATACAAAACCCCCAAATCCTACCCCCCCTATCAAAAAAACCCTAGCCCCTGAACAGCTGACGCGTGGATGCCTTTTGGTCCCGGTTGGTGCCACCAACCGGGACCAAAGGCCCTCCTGCCTGGGCTAGTAGCACCGGCCACATGGAGGCCCATCTGTCCCGGTTCGTGTAAGAACCGGGACTAAAGGCCTAGGGCTTTAGTAACGACCCTTTAGTCCCGGTTCAGGAACCGGGACAAATGGGCCTTACGAACCGGGACAATAGGCCCTTTCTCTACTAGTGACCTAAAATAATTCTTAGCCCCAGATTTCATCAATTTTAAATTGTAGCAGTTGGATAGGGTTTCAAGCTACAGAAATTTTGGTACAAATGTCGTTAAATGAAATTTTAATTATAAAACTGACTCTTATTTTGTACAACTATATGCTAGAAAACAGTTCAAAAAAAATTAGATGTTAGAAAATCTACATTACGGTGGAATTTTGGAATTAATTTTCAAGGAGGATTAACACATAATATACATATTCTATGAGCTATCAGTCAGTGTACAAAACACTGTGTGCCTTTGTAACTAATATTGCTGCTATTAACTATTAGTAATTTAGATTGTAGGCTCCATAGCATGCAAGTTAAGGTGAGAAATTAAGCTTTAGTAATATTGTATCTATTTATAATATTAGTACTTCCTATGCTGTCAAATTAGTGAATGTGTACCCGTTGCAATGCACGGGCATGTTTGCTAGTCTTTTTAAAGGGAAAACCCTGTCGCTAATTAAAAGCCCACGAAGCCTAGAAAAAGAAAAATGAATGGGCAAAAAAAAAACATTCTCCCTCCGTAAAGAAATATAAACTAGAGTTGCCATACAGGATCCCTTGCTCACCTTTTACATCATTTTCATAGTTTACATACCATGCATGACCCAACCTATCAAACTTATAATAAGTATTACACTTCGCAAGTTTGTCGGCCCAGTGGAAAGCAGGGTACCACGGACCATCTGCCTGTGGCTCAGGAAGGGCCCCTGGCCCAACTCAAGAGGCAGCCCGGCAGCGGGTGCCGCGAAGCCAGCAACCTCGCGAGGGCCTTGCCCCACGAGAGGCTCTCCGACAAAGGACTTCACCAAGTACCACAACAACAGGTGGCCTCGTGATGCCACCTCTCGCGAGGCTCCACCCTGCGAGGCCTCCCTAGGAGCCCACGCGGTGTGGATCGCGTGCCCGTCATGTGGGTGATGTCACCGTGGCAGGCGCCATCATGTGTGGTTGGGGCAGTTTCCCCTTTGGTGCTAAGGGAGCAGCTGAGCCTACCTGCCCCCAAAGCAATTCAAAAAGCTTTTCGCTTTGGTGAAAGAAGACCAGGACGACAAGCTGCAGGACGAAGGTCATCGTGGAGCCCCCTGCGCGTCATGGATAATGCCTTTGGCAGGCGAAGACCACCTTTTATCAGGATAAGCATCGGCGCCTACCCCCTTTCAAATTGTCACCCTGTGGTAGCCATTTCCCGCTCATATTTTCGGGGAAGAGGTCCAAGACACCTATAAAAGGGACAGTGCTGCCACTGTAGAGAAGGATGAGAACATCGATCGACCCCTTGCACCATTATAGACCCTCAAGCGCTCCGGCTCGTCTTGTAGCTCCAAGAGCACTATCCACAAGCAATTCCACCAAGCAGGAGTAGGGTTTTACACCGCAGGGTGGCCCGAACCTGGGTAGCTCGCTGTGCCTCTATCGTGCCTCGCGCCTAGCTCATAGCTTCGTGGTTGCAAGCCAAGTCCCCAGAGTTTGAACCAGGGTGTTGGAGAATTTCCCATAGCTCAGAACCAATCCCCCGACAAAGTTCAGAACAAGAAACTGGAACACGTACAGTCCCGTTTGCATCGCACCCTAGACGGTCGTTCCGGTCTGCCGCTCAACGCACAGTGGCTAGGCATCTCGCTTACATGTGAGACCACATGTAAGGAAAGCGGTGATGGCCGAAATTGGCAAAACTTCCACGCTTATCACGTTGGAAAAGCCCAGCGCTAGCATTTTTAATCATTATTTCGATTTTTAAAGAAAGATCGTTATTTCTATCTATCGGTCGCGCCAAGGAGCAGAACCAAATGTTAGAACTTACAAGTTCAAAATGAAAAAGCCTGCCATGTTCGCGTCGAATCCCCGCACGGTTTGTCCAGCACGCTGCTCAAGGGAGGAACGCGTGCTATCCTACATTTTCACTTACAAGTGGGACCGTAGTTGAGCAAACCGACTATCGGAAAACCCCCACCCCGCCCGCCGCGTGATGGTTGAGTTAGAGAAACGAGGAGGGGAAGAGATAGTTGTAGCACGGACTCCAAAAAATTTGGTGTCAGATGGGACTCGTGGTGGTGGCGTGTGTTGTACTCCTGGACGTGAATGCTTGTTCTAGCCCATGCCATCCCACTATATTGAGGTGTTGGTTAAGTAGAGCGAACACATTAGTACTATCTCTCCAGGAGTACGATACCACTAGTAGTAGTACTCCTACTAGTTTTATTAACATATGGCCCACCTCACACCGTGGCCAAATTTCCCCGAGTCCGTGCTCGGCCCTCCTCTCTCTCTTCTCAGCCAGCCAACAGACGCGCGGCGTGTGAACAACGTCGGTTTGCTCATATTCGGTCCCATATGTTAGTGAAAACGAAAGACGACGCACATTCGTTGGGTGAGCGGCGTATCTGACCGATCATGTGGGGTGCGACACGTACACGATAGGCGTGTTATAATTGTATGCGACAGGCTAGAAGTTGACGAAGATGATCGCACCGTCTATTTTTCATCCAACAACCCATGACAAATCGACTGTGCACAAAAAAAATATTCAGGGGACTGTCATCCAACGGCCCACGCCCCTAGTTTCCAAAGGAAAATATCCACCCGTTGCAATGCACAAACAATTATGTATTCGGGAAAAAAATATTTTGCTGCGTCGCAGCACCCATGATACGTCTCCAACGCATCTATAATTTTTTATTATTCCATGCCGTTATATTATCAATCTTGGATGTTTTATACTCATTTTATAGCAACTTTACATCATTTTTTGGGGACTAACCTATCGATATAGTGCCCAGTGCCCGTTGCTGTTTTTTGCTTGTTTTTTACTTCGCAGAATATCAGTACCAAATGAAGTCCAAATGCCAAGAAACTTTTTGGTGATTTTTTTCTGGACAAAAGACAACTTGGGAGCCAAGGAAGTGCCCGAGGGGAGGCCCGTGGGGTCCACAAGGCACCAGGGAGCGCCAGAGGTCCCTGGCGCGCCCTGGTGGGTAGTGCGCCCACAAGCCCCCTCTCCACCACCTATCAGCTCTATAAATACTCTAAAATCCCCAAAACCCTAGGGGAGCAGAGAGATCAGAGTTTCCACCGCCGCAAGTTCCAGAACCACGAGATCCAATCTAGAGGCCTTTTCCGGCACTCTGCCAGAGGGGTCAACGATCACGGAGGGGTTCTTCATCAACACCCTTGCCCCTCCGATGATGCGTGAGTAGTTTACCACAGACCTACGGGTCCGTAGGCAGTAGCTAGATGGCTTCTTCTCTCTTTTCGATCTTTAATACAATGTTCTCCTCGATGTTCTTGGAGATCTATTTGATGTAACTCTTTTTTGCGGTCTGTTTGTTGGGATCCGATGAATTGTGAGTTTATGATCAGATCTATCCATGAATATTATTTGAGTCTTTGTTGAACTCTGTTATGCATGATTATTATAGCCTCGTATTCCTTCTCCAAAACTTTGGTTTGGTTTGGCCAACTAGATTGATTTTTCTTGCAATGGGAAGCGGTGCTTTGTGATGGGTTCGATCTCGCGGTGTCCTCACCCATTGACAGAAGGGGTTTAGCGAGGCACGCATGTATCGTTGCCATTGAGGAAAAAAAGATGGGGTCTATTCCTACATGAATAGATCTTGTCTACATCATGTCATTGTTCTTATTGCATTACTTCGTTTCTCCATGAACTTAATACACTAGATGCATGCTGGATAGCGGTCGATGTGTGGTGTAATAGTAGTAGATGCAGGCAGGAGTCGGTCTACTAATCTTGGACGTGATGCCTATATACATGATCATTGCCTTGGATATCATCATAATTATTTACTTTTCTATCAACTGCCCAACAGTAATTTGTTTATCTACCGTATGCTATTTTCTTGAGAGAAGCCTCTTGTGAAATATATGGCCCCCGGGTCTATTTCCTATCATATTGTTTTCAGATCTAATAATACAAAAATCCAAAAATACCTTGCTGCACTTTTTCTTTCTTTATTTTCTTTTATGTTTTTGTTAGATCTATTTATCCAATCTCATACAATTTAATCTATCTCAATACCGGGGAGGGATTGACAACCCCTCTTACGCGTTGAGTTGCAAAATTTTGTTATTTGTGTGAAGGTACTGCTTACATAGTTTGGTGGATCCTCCTACTGAATTGATACCTTGGTTTCATAACTGAGGGAAATACTTTCCGTTGCTGTGCTGCATCATCCCTTCCTCTTCGGGGGAAAAACTGTTGGGGAACATAGTATTTCAAAAACTTTGCCTACGATCACGCAAGATCTATCTAGGAGAAGCATAGCAATGAGCAGGGAGAGTGTGTCCACGTACCCTCATAGACCTAAAGCGGAAGCATTTAGTAATGCGGTTGATGTAGTCGAACGTCTTCGTGATCCAACCGATCCAAGTACCGAATGCACGACACCTCCGCGATCGGCACACGTTCAGCTCGGTGACGTCCCTCGAACTCTTGATCCAGTTGCGGCCGAGGGAGAGTTCCGTTAGCACGACGGCATGGTGACGATGATGATGAAGTTACTGGCGCAGAGCTTCGCCTAAGCACTACGACGATATGACCGAGGTGTAAAACTGTGGAGGGGGCACCGCACACGGCTAAGAGATTGTCTGTTGTCCCTTTGGGGTGCCCCCTACCCCCGTATATAAAGGAGGGGAGGAGGAGGCCGGCCAACAAGGGGCGCGCCAGGGAGAGGGGAGTCCTACTAGGACTCCAGTCCTAGTAGGATTCGGCCCCACCCTTTTTTCCTTCTACCGGAGGGGAAAAGGGGAAGGAGAGGGAGTAGGAGAAGGAAAGGGGGGGGGGTGTTGGAAATATGCCCTAGAGGCAATAATAAAATGGTTATTATTGTATTTCCTTGTTCATGATAATTGTCTATTGTTCATGCTATAATTGTATTAACTGGAAACCGTAATACATGTGTGAATACATAGACCACAACATGTCCCTAGTAAGCCTCTAGTTGACTAGCTCGTTGATCAATAGATGGTTATGGTTTCCTGACCATGGACATTGGATGTCATTGATAACAGGATCACATCATTAGGAGAATGATGTGATGGATAAGACCCAATCCTAAGCATAGCACAAGATCGTGTAGTTCGTTTGCTAAGAGCTTTTCTAATGTCAAGTATCGTTTCCTTAGACCATGAGATTGTGCAACTCCCGGATACCGTAGGAATGCTTTGGGTGTACCAAACGTCACAACGTAACTGAGTGACTATAAAGGTGCACTACAAGTATCTCCGAAAGTGTCTGTTGGGTTGGCACGAATCGAGACTGGGATTTGTCACTCCGTATGACGGAGAGGTATCTCTGGGCCCACTCGGTAATGCATCATCATAATGAGCTCAATGTGACTAATGAGTTAGCCACGGGATCATGCGTTACAGAACGAGTAAAGTGACTTGCCGGTAACGAGGTTGAACGAGGTATTGGGATACCGGCGATCGAATCTCGGGCAAGTAACATACCGATTGACAAAGGGAATTGTATACAGGATTGATTGAATCCCCGACATCATGGTTCATCCAATGAGATCATCGTGGAACATGTGGGAGCCAACATGGGTATCCAGATCCTGCTGTTAGTTATTGGCCGGAGAACGTCTCGGTCATGTCTGGATGGTTCCCGAACCCGTAGGGTCTACACACTTAAGGTTCGATGATGCTAGGGTTATAGGGAATAGATATACGTGGTTACCGAATGTTGTTCGGAGTCCCGGATGAGATCCCAGACGTCACGAGGAGTTCCGGAATGGTCCGGAGGTAAAGAATAATATATAGGAAGTGAGGTTTTGGCCACCGGAAGAGTTTCGGGCGTCACCGGTACTGTACCGGGACCACCGGAGGGTTCCGGGGGTCCACCGGGAGGGGCCACCAACCCCGGAGGCCTGCGTGGGCCAAGTGTGGGAAGGGACCAGCCCCTGGGTGGGCTGGTGCGCCTCCCACAAGAGGCCCAAGGCACATGGAAAGGGGGAAGGGGGAAAACCCTAGGCTCAGATGGGCCTAAGGCCCACCTAGGGTGCGCCCCCCTCTCTTCCCCTCTGGCCGCCCCCTCAGATGCATCTAGGGCTGGCCACCACCCCTAGGGGGGGAACCCTAGATGGGGGCGCAGCCCCTCCCCTTCCCCTATATATAGTGGGGGTTTTGGGGCTGCCATAGACATGAGTCTCCCTCTCTCTTGGCGCAGCCTACCCCTCTGCCTCCTCGTCTCTCGCAGTGCTTGGCGAAGCCCTGCTGGAGTGCCACGCTCCTCCATCACCACCATGCCATTGTGCTGCTGCTGGACGGAGTCTTCCCCAACCTCTCCCTCTCTCCTTACTGGATCAAGGCACGAGAGACATCACCGGGCTGCATGTGTGTTGAACGCGGAGGCACCGTTGTTCGGTGCTTAGATCGGATTCGGCCGCGATCTGAATCGCTTCGTGTATGACTCCACCGACCGCGTTCTTGCAACGCTTCCACATCGCGATCTTCAAGGGTATGAAGATGCACTCCCCTCTCTCTCGTTGCTAGTTATTCCATAGATTGATCTTGGTGATGCGTAGAAAATTTTGAATTTCTGCTACGTTCCCCAACAGTGGCATCATGAGCTAGGTCTATGCATAGATTCTATGCACGAGTAGAACACAAAGTAGTTGTGGGCGATGATTTGTTCAATTTGCTTACCGTTACTAGTCTTATCTTGATTCGGCGGCATTGTGGGATGAGGCAGCCCGGACCGACCTTACACGTACTTTTACGTGAGACAGGTTCCACCGACTGACATGCACTTGATGCATAAGGTGGCTAGCTGGTGTCCGTCTCTCCCACTTTAGTTGGATCAGATTCGATGAAAAGGGTCCTTATGAAGGGTAAATAGCAATTGGCATATCACCGTTGTGGCTTTTGCGTAGGTAAGAAACGTTCTTGCTAGAAACCCATAGCAGCCACGTAAATCATGCAACAACAATTAGAGGACATCTAACTTGTTTTTGCAGGGTATGCTATGTGATGTGATATGGCCAAAAGGATGTGATGAATGATATATTCATGTTCTTGTAATAGGAATCACGACTTGCATGTCGATGAGTATGACAACCGGCAGGAGCCATAGGAGTTGTCTTAATTTATTGTATGACCCGCGTGTCAATGAAAACGCCATGTAATTACTTTACTTTATTGCTAACCGTTAGCCATAGTAGTAGAAGTAATAGTTGGCGAGACAACTTCATGAAGACACGATGATGGAGATCATGATGATGGAGATCATGGTGTCATGCCGGTGACGAAGGTGATCATGCCGCACCTCGAAGATGGAGATCAAAAGGCGCAAGATGATATTGGCCATATCATGTCACTTTATGATTTGCATGTGATGTTTGACATGTTTACATCTTATTTGCTTAGAACGACGGTAGCATAAATAAGATGATCCCTCACTAAAATTTCAAGAGATGTGTTCCCCCTAACTGTGCACCATTGTGAAGGTTCGTTGTTTCGAAGCACCACGTGATGATCGGGTGTGATAGATTCTAAGGTTCGCATACAACGGGTGTAAGCCAGATTTACACATGCGAAACACTTAGGTTGACTTGACGAGCCTAGCATGTACAGACATGGCCTCGGAACACAAGAGACCAAAAGGTCGAACATGAGTCGTATAGTAGATACGATCAACATGGAGATGTTCACCGATGATGACTAGTCCGTCTCACGTGATGATCGGACACGACCTAGTTGACTTGGATCATGTATCACTTAGATGACTAGAGGGATGTCTATCTGAGTGGGAGTTCATTAAATAATTTGATTAGATGAACTTAATTATCATGAACATAGTCAAAAGGTCTTTGCAAATTATGTCGTAGCTTACGCTTTAGTTCTACTGTTTAAGATTATGCGGACTGGGTCCGTATACTGAGGATTGTCCTCATTGCTGCACAGAAGGCTTATTGTAACACCCACGATGCGGCTATATCACCCACGTGTCGAGGCACGACTTAGAGGCATAACCGCATTGTGGTTTTGTCGCAAGAAGGGTCATCTTCACACAATCCCATGTAATGAACAAGAATGGGATAAAGAATTGGCTTACAATCGCCACTTCACACAATACATAATAAAAACATACATCATTCAAGATACACACATAGGTCCGACTACGGAACCAAAATAAAAGAAGACAACCCAACTGCTAGATCCCCGATCGTCCCGACTGGGCTCCACTACTGATCAACAGGAAATGAAACAACACAACGAACAAGATCTTCATCGAGCTCCCACTTGAGCTCAGTTGCGTCACCTGCACTGGTATCCTCGGCACCTGCAACTGTTTTGGAAGTATCTGTGAGTCACGAGGACTCAGCAATCTCACACCCGCGAGATCAAGACTATTTAAGCTTATAAGAAAGGATGGGGTAGTGAGGTGGAGCTGCAGCAAGCACTAGCATATATGGTGGCTAACATACGCAAATAAGAGCGAGAAGAGAAGCAATGGAACGGTCGCCAGCTAGTAATGATCAAGAAGTGATCGTGAACTCCTACTTACGTCAAACATAACCCAGAAACCGTGTTCACTTCCCGGACTCCGCCGAAAAGAGACCATCACGGCTACACACGCGGTTGATGCGTTTTAATTAAGTCGAGTGTCAAGTTCTCTACAACCGGACATTAACAAATTCCCATCTGCCACATAACCGCGGGCACGGCTTTCGAAAGATAATACCCTACAGGGGTGTCCCAACTTAGCCCATTATAAGCTCTCACGGTCAACGAAGGATAAACCTTCTCCCGGAAGACCCGATCAGTCTCGGAATCCCGGTTTACAAGACATTTCGACAATGGTAAAACAAGACCAGCAAAGCCGCCCGATGTGCCGACAAATCCCGATAGGAGCTGCACATATCTCGTTCTCAGGGCAACACCGGATGAGACATCCTACGAGTAAAACCAGACCTCGAGTTTCCACGAGGGGGCCCCGCAGTCTACTCAGTTCGGACCAACACTCGAAGGAGCACTGGCCCGGGGGGGTTAAAATAAGATGACCCTTGAGTCTGCAGAACCCAAGGGAAAAGGGGATAGGTGGTAGCAAATGGTAAAACCAAGGTTGGGCCTTGCTGGAGGAGTTTTATTCAAAGCGAACTGTCAAGGGGGTCCCATAAATCACCCTACCGCGTGAGGAACGCAAAATCAAGGAACATAACACCGGCATGACGGAAACTAGGGCGGCAAGAGTGGAACAAAACACCAGGCATAAGGCCGAGCCTTCCACCCTTTACCAAGTATATAGATGCATTAATTAAGATAAGAGATCTTGTGATATCCCAACATAAACATAATCCAACATGGAGCAATCTTCATCTTCACCTGCAACTAGCAACGCTATAAGAGGGGCTGAGCAAAATGGTAACATAGCCAAGCAACGGTTTGCTAGGAAGGGTGAAAAGGTTAGAGGCTGACATGGCAATAAGGGAGGCATGATGTAGCAAGTGGTAGGTAGCGCGGCATGGCAATAGAACGGACAACTAGAAAGCAAAGATAGAAGTGATTTCGAGGGTATGGTCATCTTGCCTGAGATCCCGCAAGGAAGAAGAACGAGTCCATGAAGAAGACAAGCGGACGTAGTCGAACGAATCCTCACAACTCCGGAACGAAACCGAAGCTAACGGGAGAAGCAAACCGGAAAGAAACAAACAGCATAGTAAACAACCACCACATAAACATCAAGTATGATGCATGTCCGGTTTAATGAGGCATGGCATGGCAAAGTGCAACAAACAACACTACAAATTAAGTGGAGCTCAATATGCCACGAGTTGCATATTGACGAAACACCACATCAATTATTTAGTTCTCTCTCATTTATGTACCCAACAATATTACATGTTGATTAACATGGCAAGAGGTGAAGCATAAGGAAACTACCTATTTTAGGCAATTTAAATGAGGCCGGAACAACAAACAACAATTTCCGGAAAATCCTCATGTCCATAATTTAGATTTGGTACTGTTTTGCCATAAACGCAATTTTAATATTGTTAAACAGCAAAATGCTTAAACATTGATGAGAGTGGCATATTGTTAAAGAACATGAAAATATGAAAAAAATGCATATATGACATGTTTCATTTGAAAGCATGGATCTTTAGTTATTAACAAACCAAAATAATGGCATTTTCTGTAAATAAGAATGCATTGGATAATTCTAAAATACAGCCTGGGAAAAAAATGCACGGGCTCGAAGCATTACGGTGCAGCGGCCCAGATGAGGATTCGGCCCAAGCAGCTGTGGTGTGTGCAAAAGAAATAAAAGGACAGAGCAAAAAGAGGGGCACCTGGGATTTGAACCCAGAACCTCCTAGATGTGAGAATGAGGGGGGAACCACTGGGCTAGCTTAGTGCTTATGAGACAAAGGGAGATCGGCAGAAGATAATGGATATGCGCATCGCGACCAGGACAAAACCTGAAGCGTGAGCACCGGGACTCGCCGGCGACGGGAGCCAGCAGCAACCCCTGCTGTGGTTGCAGAGGACCGGCGGGGGTGCGAAAACGTGCCAGGGTGCGTGTGGTGGAGCAACGACGCGAGGGTGTGGGCGCTTGTACGAGGCCAAGCCTGACTGGCCATGGTTTCCGGTTGGAAGGAGGACACCATGTGCGGGTGTGCGGCGACCAGCGGATAGGCAGGGGCTGGACAAGCCCCTGAGGTTGTGCAAACGCATGCGTGTATAGGTGGAGCAGCTGCGGGAGCGTGGGTCGCAGGCTGCGTGTGTGAGTGGATGTGTGGGTGCTGTGCAGAAGAGGCAAGGCACGAGCTTGAACTCGTTCCCCTGGTCGGCCATGGCGGACGGCCTCGGGTTGCGCGGATCGACGGACATGCGGACAACGAGACCAGGGAGAGAGATGGGGAGGAGCGGAGCTTCACCGTGGGGGTGTTGCTGGAGTCGATCGGGGTCGGGGACGAGCGGAAGCGACGAGGGAAGGTGCTGCCCGTGAAGCAGGGGAGGAAGAGGACGACGGGGAGGTAGCCGGACTTGGCGATCCTTGGGCGCGGCTCGTCGTCAGAATGGGTCCGGGGCAGTGTTATCGAGCGAGAAGACGACGGAGGGGAGGCCACGGCGGAGGGATAGGCCGGCGGCGAGGTCGTGCCCGAGCCGGCCATGGCTCCTGGAGGCGGGGAAGCAGGTGCGTGGGTGCCCCTTACCTGTGGCGGCGGCGCGGAGGGGAAAAGAGGGAGGAGGAGGAACCCTAGGGCGAGGGCTGCTGGTTTTATAGGAGGGCGAGGCGAGCTGGCTCGGCCACGGTGGCCATGGCGAGCGTGTAAAGCAGAGGAGGAGAGGTAGGAGAAAGGTGGTGAAAGCTACAGTCTCCCCCGCTGACGGATGGGTCCAGCGTTGCCACGTGGGACGAGTGGAAGAGAGGGTTGGCTGGGTTTTTGGGTGAGAAAAAGGATCTGGGGGGATAAGTGGGCTGCTGCTGGGCTGCCTTCTACTGCGACGGCCTGCTGGAAGCTGGGCCGCTGCTCTCTCTTCCTTTTCCATTGCCTCAGGCGGAAAATAAACAGAAAAGCACAGGGATAAAAGAGGGGTGTATGAGAGATATAAGAATATCCCTACGATGCTGGAATTATGCACTAATTGAAATAATTGGTTTGGGCATTTTTAGAGAAAGAAAATTATCGCAAGTTTGAACTAAATTCAAACTTGAGGCAATTTTGATTCCAACCAAATCAAGTCCAAAAGAGTTAAAATTGGCAGAGAGGGTTTTGGCATGGTGAGATAGCTTCAGGAAAAGAATGAACATTAATGAAGGAGGGAATAATGTCGCTTGCAAAAACATGAAGGAAGAAGGAAGGGAGAGGTGATGATACATGGGCATGGCTTGAGAGAGAGATAGCAAGGGCTGATGCACCCACAACATGAAAGTAACATGTAACATAAGGATGAGTGCAATGCACATGATGCTCATGGAAACAACATGAATGACCAAAAGCAATATGACAAGAGATAGGCTTGGGAATTATTTTGCAAGTGTGTTCCGGTTAATTCCAAACTAATGGAATATTTATAATAGCTCCATAAATATTAGGAGGATATGTTATAAAGAGAAATCACCATGTGAATTCCCTCGATTTAAATGGATCGAAGATCCATGCAATTTACTTAGTTGAGTTTTTATGCAAAGATTAACGACATGATGACATGATGCAATGCAAAATTAAAAGAGCAAGCACAAAAGAAACACACGGTGATCACGAGAATATGGAAGTCTTCTGAACCGTCGGTCTTGGGGCATTACAACACTCCACCACTACAAGAGGATCTCGTCCCGAGATCTAGGATGGCACCGGAGAGAAACGGAAGGGGAAGAGGTAAAACAAATTGCTTCTTTGACAAATGAGTGAAACCATTGAACCTTGAGAGGTTGCAAAGCTTGAAGAAATGACACGACGGAGGTGAACAAAATTTAAAACACTCCGTTCAGCAAGAGGAACAAGGAACATTGCGAGAACCTTTGTAGGTTGAAGAATATGAAACAAGAGCTTAACGAATCAAAAGGAATATGAAAGCACACCGGTGGAAAAGAGACACAAGGAACACCATGTGAACCTTGGGGTTAAGTGACAAGATAGATAATTAAACCACTCCGGTTAAAACAAGATAGGGAAGGGATAAGAATGATATAATTTGGGCAGCACTCCGACTGAAAATGGAAGGAATTGAACATGATCTCGACAAGATGAGAGGATACTCGATGAATTTACCAACACACTGCCTCCGTAACTAATGAAAGAATGGCACAAGGGGTAAGAAAGATTTCAGACAGCACTCCGGTTGAGGAAGGAGACGAAACTTGATAAGATGAGAGAACTCGAATGAAAACACGACACTCCGGTTAAATGGATAAGTCAGAAAAGATCACGATCCTCACAATTCGAGATGATGAGCGAAGAGAGCAACATCACCATGCCTCCGGAAGAAAAAAATTAGAAGATAGATCATTGGAATACAGAATGGAGAAGAAAATGACAACTTCCGCCACAAATGAGCTTGGAAAGCATCCTTCCTAGAAGGTTAGAACGGAGTTTGTTGGAAAAACCAACAACGAAAAGAATAAGCTTGTAGTGGGCTTATGGAAACACTTTCTCAAAATTATGAGGTGAAATTTTTTCCACTAACAAAAACAAATGATTAGATTGATATCAACAAGGAGACGAGAAACTTATTTCACCGGGAGGACAAATGAAGAACTTGGGTCATTTATAAGCACCATAATAGCAACATTCCTTAGAGAAGGCTTTAAGTGAAATCTATACCAAGATAACTCCAACAAAGAGATTGGTGGATTTAAAATATCTCATTCTTGCCAACATGTGAATCATGAAACGCGAACTCAAATTGTCAAGAACGACATAACACCACCTCAAAAGATATTGTAGAAAGAATTGCACTTCGGAATGCAAGAAGAAGAATGCTTGAACTCCTCAAGACAAACATGTGTTGAACACCATGTTTATTTTAGAGTAAAGCTTGACTGATCTTGACCCCGAGAGAAATCTTGAAGAACAATTGAAGAATGAAAAGAATCCTTGACGAAGCACCATGTAGAGCCTTCGTGAGAACTCCCGTAATAAAAAAAATGATCAAATGAAATGGAAACTTGAAAAGAACTCCGGGAGAAGCCTTGCAATGATTAGATGAAGCTTTGAAATGATATAACCGAGAAAACTTGGAACTCCGGAAAGAAAAGATGAACAACTTGGAGCCGAAAATTTGATAACATGAACGAACTCCGGAAGAAGGAATTAATCACTTGGAGGAAACAAGAATAAGAATTACATTACGCGTATCCTTCACCAATTTAGATTGATGACAAGCAACGGATTTGGCATACTACTTATTCTCATAGAAAGGATTAAGATAGATATTGCGCAAACTTGGGAATGTCTTCATCGAACCACCGGTAGGATTGAAACAACGAATAAATTGATATGATAACGAGGGAAGAGAAATGTTGAACGAACCACCGTAAGAATTGAAAATGAACGAAGAAAAGATAAAGAAACATCGGGAAGAATTAGAAAATGAACAAAGATACTTGAGAGAAATTTAGATACAAGAGAATGAAGAGATCGCGAGCTGACTAGAGAATACTTGAATGATGCACCGGTAAGATTTGGAGAACGAGAGCTGAAAATTTAGAACGAAGAGATCTTCTGGAATGATGGCCTTCGGAGAATCAAACTGAAAAGGCTCCTGAAATGCTCCGGATGGGTGAAAAGAATTCTCACAATCAAAAACAATTATGAGAGGATGGCATCATGCTAGAACCATGAATCTTCAAGAGAACGGACCAAGATTTAGGAGAAATCCTTCTTCGGTCTTCAAATGTTGAGAATGACGATGAGAAACACCACCATGAATTATTGAGGCACTCCGGAACAATGGATAAAAGAAATGATGAACCAACGATGAAAGAATTTGAAAGATCTTGGAGAAAGACATATGACTGATGATAACCCATTCTTACGTCAAACTTTGCCATGAATTCGAGAATAACTCCGAAAAGAATTAGAAGAGTCAGGTAAGATCCTGGGAAAAAACCCTGTGGGTTAGGGCCCACTCAAAAGAAAAACCGTTGAATGATTAAAAGAAAGATTGCGCCTGTTGAATTAAATTGCTTGAATGAGATAACAACCTCAAAATAGTTAGAATTGATGCAGAGTGGAAACATGAATCTTCAGAGATATCTTCAGCACTCCGGAACAATTGAATAGCAAGCGGGGAATGATTAAGAGATATACCGGCATGAGAAAGCATTTGAAACAAGGAAAGGAATGTGACCAACATTGAAGGCTTGAAATTAGTCCACCGGAGAAGAAAAAGCATGAAGAATGATAAACTTGAAGAACATCTTCATGAGAACCACCGGGTAAGAACATTGATTGAAAAGAATGGAGGTACTTCACGTGAATAAAAATGGATACTAGATTAAGCAATCTGATTCCTTGAAGGAAGAAGGGTGGGAGGGCGGGAAAAACAAAGGCAACTTGGGACGGATGGAATAAACACCGTTGAGAAAACTTAGAATTGATCTTGCGGATGTTGAAAAGATCGGATCCACTTGAAGAGAAGCACGCCGGTTGGAAAAGAATTAACATGACGACCTCGATGATCAAGAATGATTATCATCCACATAGAAATATGAGAACACCGTTTAGGAAAGGTATGGAATTCAACATTTGACTTCGAAGCAACTCGAATACCACAAATAAAACAAAACAAAGGATTGGCTCGCAGAATAAGCCGGAACAAACATATGATAGAGATTTCGTCCGAAGTTTTCGTGGTGGGGCCCACACGGGCTCGATCGTACAACACCATCATGTACAAGGCAGTGCACATGACATACGAAGCGTCCCCGAGTCGGCATAGCCAAGGACTCTTTAAGACACTACGAGACCACTGTAAAACCAACCGTGGAAAGGCGGACCACTAGACGTCAAACCCCAATCTCATATCATGCATCTGTCGGAAAGATATCCTAAGAGCTACTTGAATTCCCACTTATAAACTCCCGAAACTTTCTGGTTATGCAATCTAGTGTTGGGGATACAGGGGACACAAAATATATATCACCCAAACTAACAATCCCTAGATCTAGCTGTATCCATCCGTCAACACATAACCAAGAAAATTCCGGAAATCGTTTACCTCAACCTTCGAAAAGCATCCGTTATACGAGTTATGGCAATACTCCCGAACTCCCGCCCCAGTACTGGGTGGCGTCGAGGTGATCTCACCAACAACTGCATAAAAGAGATTTCGATGTCGGCGAAACTCAGGTATTCCAGAACTGCAACGATAAAATTGTGACGACAACACCTCGGAGCTCAACTCCCCGGGGCACTGCCACAACCCCTAAATGTCAGGAGCCACCAAGAACAATGTTCTCGTCACAAAACCATCGGAACGATTCCAAGATACCCGCGTGATCCTAAAAAATTTTTAGTGAAATTTGAGGAGAGAAAAGTCAAAACTTCTACGTCAGGAGGACCTCACCAGAGCGACGAAGGGACTGAGGAGTAAAAAGAATCCTACTCTCCGATATATATAATCCTAAGACTCAAAACATTTTTGTTCTAGACTCAACAACGTCAGCGATTCGATCAAGCAGGGGGCTCCTAAGTCGGGGATGGCTCTGATTACCAACTTGTAACACCCACGATGCGGCTATATCTCCCACGTGTCGAGGCACGACTTAGAGGCATAACCGCATTGTGGTTTTGTCGCAAGAAGGGTCATCTTCACACAATCCCATGTAATGAACAAGAATGGGATAAAGAGTTGGCTTACAATCGCCACTTCACACAATACATAAATAAACATACATCATTCAAGATACACACATAGGTCCGACTACGGAACCAAAATAAAAGAAGACAACCCAACTGCTAGATCCCCGATCGTCCCAACTGGGCTCCACTACTGATCAACATGAAAAGAAACAACACAACGAACAAGATCTTCATCGAGCTCCCACTTGAGCTCAGTTGCGTCACCTGCACTGGTATCATCGGCACCTGCAACTGTTTTGGAAGTATCTGTGAGTCACGAGGACTCAGCAATCTCACACCCGCGAGATCAAGACTATTTAAGCTTATAGGAAAGGATGGGTAATGAGGTGGAGCTGCAGCAAGCACTAAGCATATATGGTGGCTAACATACGCAAATAAGAGCGAGAAGAGAAGCAACGGAACGGTCGTGAACTAGCAATGATCAAGAAGTGATCCTGAACTCCTACTTACGTCAAACATAACCCAGAAACCGTGTTCACTTCCCGGACTCCGCCGAGAAGAGACCATCACGGCTACACACGCGGTTGATGCGTTTTAATTAAGGTCAAGTGTCAAGTTCTCTACAACCGGACATTAACAAATTCCCATCTGCCACATAACCGCGGGCACGGCTTTCGAAAGATAATACCCTGCAGGGGTGTCCCAACTTAGCCCATTATAAGCTCTCACGGTCAACGAAGGATAAACCTTCTCCCAGGAAGACCCGATCAGTCTCGGAATCCCGGTTTACAAGACATTTCGACAATGGTAAAACAAGACCAGCAAAGCCGCCCGATGTGCCGACAAATCCCGATAGGAGCTGCACATATCTCGTTCTCAGGGCACACCGGATGAGCAAGCTCGAGTAGGCAGACCTCGAGTTGCCCAGGGGGCCCCGGCAGTCTGCTCGGTTGGACCAACACTCGAAGGAGCACTGGCCCGGGGGGTTAAAATAAGATGACCCTTGAGTCTGCAGAACCCAAGGGAAAAGGGCTTAGGTAGGCAAATGGTAAAACCAAGGTTGGGCCTTGCTGGAGGAGTTTTATTCAAAGGCGAACTAGTCAAGGGGGTCCCATAAATCACCCAACCGCGTAAGGAACGCAAAATCAAGGAACATAACACCGGTATGACGGAAACTAGGGCGGCAAGAGTGGAACAAAACACCAGGCATAAGGCCGAGCCTTCCACCCTTTACCAAGTATATAGATGCATTAATTAAGATAAGAGATATTGTGATATCCCAACATATCCATGTTCCAACATGGAACAAACTTCATCTTCACCTGCAACTAGCAACGCTATAAGAGGGGCTGAGCAAAAGCGGTAACATAGCCAAACAACGGTTTGCTAGGAAAGGTGGGTTAGAGGCTTGACATGGCAATATGGGAGGCATGATATAGCAAGTGGTAGGTAGCGCGGCATAGAAATAGAGCGAACAACTAGCAAGCAAAGATAGAAGTGATTTCGAGGGTATGGTCATCTTGCCTGAGATCCCGCAAGGAAGAAGAACGAGTCCATGAAGAAGACAAGCGGACGTAGTCGAACGAATCCTCACAACTCCGGAACGAAACCGAAGCTAACGAGAGAAGCAACCCGGAAAGAAACAAACAACATGGTAAACAACCACCACATAACATGGCATGATGCAAAACAAGTATGATGCATGTCCGGTTTAATGAGGCATGGCATGGCAAAGTGCAACAAACAACACTACAAATTAAGTGGAGCTCAATATGCAACGAGTTGCATATTGACGAAACACCACATCAATTATTTAGTTCTCTCTCGTTTATGTACCCAACAATATTAAATGTTGATTAACATGGCAAGAGGTGAAGCATAAGGAAACTACCTATTTAGGCAATTTAAATGAGGCCGGAACAACAAATAACAATTCCGGAAAATCCTCATATGCATATTTTAGATTTGGTACTGTTCTGCCATAAACACAATTTTAATGTTGTTAAACAGCAAAATGAAGTGCACCATGTTAAACTAGGCATTTTTCTACCCCATTTACATATAAAGTTTATTAAAATCCGAGCTACGGTTATTTAGTTATGAATTAAAGCATTTTAGCAAATTTAACCAAACAGCATGTTTAAGCATTTTAAACATGGATGAGAGTGGCATATTGTTAAAGAACATGAAAATATGAACAAAATGCATATATGACATGTTTCATTTGAATGCATGGATCTTTAGTTATTAACAAACCAAAATAATGGCATTTTCTGTAAATAAGAATGCATTGGATAATTCTAAAATACAGCCTGGAAAAAAATATGCACGGGCCCGAAGCATTACGGTGCAGCGGCCCAGATGAGGATTCGGCCCAAGCAGCTGTGGGTGTGTGCAAAAGAAATAAAAGAACAGAGCAAAAAGAGGGGCGCCTGGGATTTGAACCCAGGACCTCCTAGATGTGAGAACGAGGGGGGAACCACTGGGCTAGCTTAGTGCTCATGATACAAAGGGAGATCGGCAGAAGATAATGGATATGCGCATCGCGACCAGGACAAAACCTGAAGCGTGAGCACGGGGACTCGCCGGCGACGGGAGCCAGCAGCAACCCCTGCTGTGGTTGCAGAGGACCGGCGGGGGTGCGAAAACGTGCCAGGGTGCGTGTGGTGGAGCAACGACGCGAGGGTGTGGGCGCTTGTACGAGGCCAAGCCTGACTGGCCATGGTTTCCGGTTGGAAGGATGACACCGTGTGCGGGTGTGCGGCGAGCAGCGGATAGGCAGGGGCTGGACAAGCCCCTGAGGTTGTGCAAACGCATGCGTGTATAGGTGGAGCAGCTGCGGGAGCGTGGGTCGCAGGCTGCGTGTGTGAGTGGATGTGTGGGTGCTGTGCAGAAGAGGCAAGGCACGAGCTTGAACTCGTTCCCCTGGTCGGCCATGGCGGACGGCCTCGGGTTGCGCGGATCGACGGACATGCGGACAACGAGGCCAGAGAGAGAGATGGGGAGGAGCGGAGCTTCACCGTGGGGGTGTTGCTGGAGTCGATCGGGGTCGGGGACGAGCGGAAGCGACGAGGGAAGGTGCTGCCCGTGAAGCAGGGGAGGAAGAGGACGACGGGGAGGTAGCCGGACTTGGCGATCCTTGGGCGCGGCTCGTCGTCAGAATGGGTCCGGGGCAGTGTTATCGAGCGAGAAGACGACGGAGGGGAGGCCACGGCGGAGGGATAGGCCGGCGGCGAGGTTGTGCCCGAGCCGGCCATGGCTCCTGGAGGTGGGGAAGCAGGTGCGTGGGTGCCCCTTACCTGTGGCGGCGGCGCGGAGGGGAAAAGAGGGAGGAGGAGGAACCCTAGGGCGAGGGCTGCTGGTTTTATAGGAGGGCGAGGCGAGCTGGCTCGGCCACGGTGGCCATGGCGAGCGTGTAAAGCAGAGGAGGAGAGGTAGGAGAAAGGTGGTGAAAGCTACAGTCTCCCCCGCTGACGGATGGGTCCAGCGTTGCCACGTGGGACGAGTGGAAGAGAGGGTTGGCTGGGTTTTTGGGTGAGAAAAAGGATCTGGGGGGATAAGTGGGCTGCTGCTGGGCTGCCTTCTACTGCGCCGGCCTGCTGGAAGCTGGGCCGCTGCTCTCTCTTCCTTTTCCATTGCCTCAGGCAGAAAATAAACAGAAAAGCACAGGGATAAAAGAGGGGTGTATGAGAGATATAAGAATATCCCTACGATGCTGGAATTATGCACTAATTGAAATAATTGGTTTGGGCATTTTTAGAGAAAGAAAATTATCGCAAGTTTGAACTAAATTCAAACTTGAGGCAATTTTGATTCCAACCAAATCAAGTCCAAAAGAGTTAAAAATTGGCAGAGAGGGTTTAGGCATGGTGAGCTAGCTTCAGGAAAAGAATGAACATTAATGAAGGAGGGAATAATGTCGCTTGCAAAAACATGAAGGAAGAAGGAAGGGAGAGGTGATGATACATGGGCATGGCTTGAGAGAGAGATAGCAAGGGCTGATGCACCCACAACATGAAAGTAACATGTAACATAAGGATGAGTGCAATGCACATGATGCTCATGGAAACAACATGAATGACCAAAAGCAATATGACAAGAGATAGGCATGGGAATTATTTTGCAAGTGTGTTCCGGTTAATTCCAAACTAATGGAATATTTATAATAGCTCCATAAATATTAGGAGGATATGTTATAAAGAGAAATCACCATGTGAATTCCCTCGATTTAAATGGATCGAAGATCCATGCAATTTACTTAGTTGAGTTTTAAGAAAAAATTAAATGACATGATGGCATGATGACATGATGCAATGCAAAATTAAAAGAGCAAGCACAAAAGAAACACACGGTGATCACGAGAATATGGAAGTCTTCTGAACCGTCGGTCTTGGGGCGTTACACTTATGTCCTTAATGCACCGCTCGGTGTGCTGAACCTCAAGTGTCCTCTGTAGATGTTGCGAAACATCTGACATACACGTTTTGATGACTACGTGATAGTTCAGTGTGTGATGCTAACGGTTTAAAATTGTGGCACCAAAGACGTTTTTGAAACGTCACAGAACATATGAGATGTTCCAAAGACTGAAATTGGGATTTCAGACTAGTGCCCACGTCAAGAGGTATGAAACCTCTGACAAGTTTCTTAAGCTTGCAAACTAAGGGAGAAAAGCTCAATCGTTGAGCATGTGCTCAGATTGTCTGAGTACTACAATCGCTTGAATCGAGTGGGAGTTAATCTTCCAGATGAGATAGTGATGGTTCTCCATAGTCAATGACACCAAGCTATTAGCGCTTCGTGATGAACTATAACATATCAGGGATAGACATGATGATCCTTGAGCAACTCGCGATGTTTGACACTGCGAAAGTAGAAATCAAGTAGGAGCATCAATTGTTGATGGTTAGTAAAACCACTAGTTTCAAGAAGGGCAAAGGAAAGAAGGGATACTTCATGAAACGGCAAATCAGTTGCTGCTCTAGTGAAGAAACCCAAGGTTGAACCCAAACGCGAGACTAAGTGCTTCTGTAATGAGGGGAACGGTCACTGAAGCAGAACTAACCATAGATACTTGGTAGATGAGAAGGCAGACAAGGTCGACGGAAGTATATTGGATATACATTATATTAATGTGTACTTTACTAGTACTCCTAGTAGCACCAGGGTATTAGATACCGGTTCGGTTGCTAAGTATTGGTAGCTCGAAATAAAAGGCTATGGAATAAACAGAGACTAGCTAAAGGTGAGATAATGATATGTGTTGGAAGTGTTTTCAAGGTTGATGTGATCAAGCATCGCATGCACCCTCTACCATCGAGATTGGTGTTAAACCTAAATAATTGTTATTTGGTGTTTGCGTTGAGCATAGACATGATTGGATTATGTTTATCGCAATACGGTTATTCATTTAAGGAGAATAATGGTTACTCTGTC
Source organism: Triticum aestivum (assembly GCF_018294505.1). Lineage (NCBI taxonomy): Eukaryota > Viridiplantae > Streptophyta > Magnoliopsida > Poales > Poaceae > Triticum > Triticum aestivum. The sequence goes on from NC_057799.1 coordinate 459,988,817, forward strand.
TATTTGAATGATACCTTCAATGGTCTTGCACCTAAAATGAATGGTTTATGAAATCTCGATCGTAGTGATACACATGTTCATGCCAAAAGATATAAGATAGTAATGATAGTACCACATACTTGTGGCACTGCCACTTGAGTCATATTGGTATAAAACGCATGAAGAAGCTCCATGTTGATGGATCTTTGGACTCACTCGTTTTTGAAAACATTGAGACATGCGAACCATGTCTATTAGTATATATGCATGAAGAAAGTCCATACAGATGGATCGTTTGGACTCACTTGATTTTGAATCACTTGAGACATTCAAATCATACCACATGGGCAAGATGACCGAAAGGCCTCGTTTTCAGTAAGATGGAACAAGAAAGCAACCTGTTGGAAGTAATACATTTTGATGTGTGCAGTCCAATGAGTGCTGAGGCATGCAGTGGATATCGTTATGTTCTTACTTCACAGATGATTTGAGTAGATGCTGAGTATATTTACTTGATGAAACACAAGTCTGAATTATTGAAAGGTTCAAGTAATTTCAGAGTGAAGTTGAAGATCGTCGTGACAAGAGGATAAAATGGCTGTGATATGATCATAGAGATGAATATCTGAGTTACGAGTTTGTCACACAATTAAGACATTGTGGAAATTGTTTCACAACTAATACCGCCTGGAACACCATAGTGTGATGGTGTGTCCGAACATCATAACTGCACCCTATTGGATATGGTGCATACCATGATGTCTCTTATCGAATTACCACTATCGTTTATGGGTTAGGCATTAGAGACAACCGCATTCACTTTAAATAGGGCACCATGCAATTCCGTTGAGACGACACCGTATGAACTATGGTTTAGAGAAACCTAAGCTGTCGTTTCTTAAAAGTTTGGGGCTGCGACGCTTATGTGAAAAAGTTTCAGGCTGATAAGCTCGAACCCAAAGCGGATAAATTCATCTTCATAGAATACCCAAAACAGTTGGGTATACCTCCTATTTCAGATCCAAAAGCAAAGTGATTGTTTCTAGAAACATGTCCTTTCTTGAGGAAAAGTTTCTCTCGAAAGAATTGAGTGGGAGGATGGTGGAGACTTGATGAGGTTATTGAACCGTCACTTCAACTAGTGTGTAGCAGGGCACAAGAAGTTGTTCCTGTGGCACCTACACCAATTGAAGTGTAAGCTTATGATAGTGATCATGAAACTTCGGATCAAGTCACTACCAAACCTCGTAGGACGACAAGGATGCGTACTACTTCAGAGTGGTACGTAATCCTGTCTTGGAAGTCATGTTGCTAGACAACAATGAACCTATGAGCTATGGAGAAGCGATGGTGGGCCCGGATTCCGACTAATGGCTCGAGCCATAAAATCCGAGAGAGGATCCATGTATAAAAACAAAGTATGGACTTTGGAAGAACTACTTGATGGTCGTAAGGCTGTTGGGTGCAGATGGATTTTAAAAGGAAGACAGACAATGATGGTAAGTGTCACCATTAAGAAAGCTCGACTTGTCGTTAAGATGTTTTCCGACAAGTTCAAGGAGTTGACTGCGATGAGACTTTCTCACTCGTAGCGATGCTAAGAGTCTGTTGGAATTATATTAGCAGTTACTGCATTATTTATGAAATCTTGGAGATAGGATGTCAAAAACATTGTTTCCTCGACGATTTTCTTGAGGAAAGGTTGTATGTGATACAACCAGAAGGTTTTGTCAATCCTGAAAGATGCTAACAAGTATGCAAAGCTCCAGCAATCCTTCTAAGGACTGGAGTAAGCATCTCGGAGTTGGAATGTACGCTTTGATGAGATGATCAAAGATTTTGGGTTTATACAAAGTTTATGAGAAACTTGTATTTCCAACGAAGTGAAGAGAGAGAAAGGACGAAGGTCGTCCCCTATGCTTTAGACGTAGGCTCTACAGTATGCTATGTTGTGTACCGCACCTGAAGTGTGCCTTGCCATGAGTTAGTCAAGGGGTACAATAGTGATCCAGGAATGGATCACATGACAGTGGTCGAATTTATCCTTAGTAACTAGTGGACTAAGGAATTTTCTCGATTATGGAGGTGGTAAAAGAGTTCGTCGTAAAGGGTTACGTCGATACAAACTTTGACACTAATCCGGATGACTCTGAGTAGTAAACCGGTGTCACGTCCCTAGCCTTGCTATGCACTTGGACTAGCTTGGTTGCTGCATCATGTCTAAATTTCATTTAAAGTTGAATTGGGGATTGATAAACCCTAGCACCAAATGAATTCAAATAGGTTCAAATAAAAACGTTTTCAATGAACCCAAAATGCTCTAAGAAAAGTTCATGATTTCTGGTTAAGGTGAAAACCTCTGCCAAAAATGATGAATATATTTTTAGGTCATTTTTGGATTCTTGAATTAACACAAAAGTATTTGAGTTGGAGCCATTTAAATGCTATATATATTTTAAATGGTCCAAATATTCTAAAGTTATTTGTTGAGCTCTGGAATAGTTCATCTAACATCCACAATAATTTTCAGAATTTATTAAAATGATTTAGTGCCTAAAATAAATCAAAACAAACAGAACAAAATAAAAAAACAAAACAGAAAAGGCAGAAAGGAGAGTACCTGAGCCACTTACCTGGCCTGCACTGTGTTGGCCCAACACTGTTGGCCCAGCCCATCTCTCTCCCTTGTCTTCTTCCAGCTCACGCCAGAAGGACTGGAGCGCGCGTGGCCGACGCCCGCCGGCACGCGCACGGCCACCTCCTGCTTGCCGCTTTGCCCTGGCCCTCCCTGGTGAAGCCACGCCACCCCCTCGACCCTCTCTGGCTCTCCCAGCGCCTCTTCTCTCCTCTGGCTCCTCTCCACCTCGTGCCCGAGCGCACCGCAGTGCGCCGCCGAGCACCACCGCAGCCACTGCCGCCCCCTCGACCTCTCGAGCTTACCAAGAGCTCCGCCGCTTCATCCCCGACCTCCACACCGAGCCGCGTGACGCCGGACGCCCCACAACGCCGCCTTTGCCCTCGTCTTCAACCTCGGGCACCGGAGATCGCCACCGCCGATTCGACACCTCCGAGCCATCCCCGAGCGCGCTAAGCATCCCTATAGCCTCTATGTGAGCTCCTACGCCGTTTCCCTCTGACCCCGACGCCGTTCGCGACCTGTAGCTGTTGATTCCGCGCTGACCGAAACGCCCCGCCGCACGAGCTCGACGCCGGCGTCACTTCGGTGACCATTTGGTCATCCGTCGGTGTGCAACGCGTTCGCAACCTCGCGTAGTGCATCCCTAGCGCACTGGTTCGCTCGACCGCGAGCCGCAGCAGCAAAACTCATGAACGCCAAACTCCGGCCGCCTCCTCGCTCGCCACCGCCACCGCCGACGCCACAGCTCACCCCATCTCCTCTCGCTTGCTCCTTTGGATGCGCGCGAACCCGAGGAACCCGTAGAAGCAAACGGCGAGGCAAATGGTTGCCCGTAGCTCGATCCCGAGGAGCATCCGTCGTCGGATGTGCTCGCCGGTGTTCAACTCCGGTGAGATGACATGGCGTCATTAGCTTGAGGCTAATTAGCGCGTTAATCCCGCCCTGTGCCACTGACAGACCGGCCCCACCCCCTAGTTAACCGCGGGGTAAACCCCTGTTAATTTTAACCTAACAAACATGGGACCCACTGGTCAGGTTTGACCTGGACCCGGTCTGTTGACCTGCTGAGGTCAGCATGACGTAGTGCTGACGCGGTAATGCATTTTCTGGAATTAGTTTATTTCTAAATAGTTAGAAAATCCAGAAAATTGCCTAAACTTCTAAAAAAAATCATAGTAATTCAACCGTAACTCTAAATGAAATAATTTATATATGAAAAATGATCAAAAAAATCCAATATTTCCATCTGTACCATTTTCATGCATGTTAGAGCAACCTAACCTTGCTGTTTAGATGAAACAAGATAATGCACTTATATGACTTTATTAAATGGGTTTGCATTTGAATCTTTGGTTCAAATGGACTCATCTCAATCTGTTCTAGCTTGCATTAGCCCAGAACACATTCATATTGCCATGTCATGATCATGCATCATATTGTGCATTGCATTGATTGAATTTCTTCTCTGTTGCCGGTATTTGTCCCCTCTCGGTAGACGATGTTTCGGCGTTGTGATCGTTGACACTAATGAAGACTCAATGCTATCTTCAGAAGTGCCAGGCAAGCAAAACCCCCTTGTTCATTTCAATACAATCCCACTCTCTTGCTCCTGTTCTCTTTTATTGCATTAGGACAACAACGATTCATCTGTTACATGCTGCCGTAGTTGAACCCCTTTCCTCTGCATGACCTGTCATTGCCACAGTAAATAGATGAAACCCACTAGCATGAGTAGGAGTTGTTTGAGCCCTGATGTGCCTATTCATTCATGCTTGTTGTCGTGCCTGCTATTGCTTAGAGTTGTGTCCGGTCTGATTCATCGGGGATGAATTGGAATGGTGATGAACATGTCCTACTGTGTGTGAGCTAAGTGTGTGAACACGATTTGGTAAAGGTAGCGGTGAGAGGCCATGTAGGAGTACATGGTGGGTTGTCTCATTGAAACCGTCCTCAGGAACTGAGTTCTGTGTTTGTGATCCATGAACAGCTACTACCACACATTGGAATGCTTAAGTGCCCCTCTCGACTTATTAATCAACATGATCTCTGTCCAGGAGTTGCAACTAGTTTCTGGTGTTTGTAGGTAGTGTTAGTAGTCTACCAAGTGGCACCCAGTACAGGTGGGCTTGGGACAGACTAGGCACCGTGGCCGGGTATACCAAGCGCGCCCGTTTGGTGGGCTTGGAACCCTGTACACATCGTTTGGGGCCGTGAGCGACACCCCGGCCGGATCTCCTTGCGGATGGAACCCGAATAGGCGATAAACCTGGACGAGAGACTTGTGTGGTTAGTCAGGTCGTGGCCGACTCCCTCGCCAGGCTTCCGCTTGAAGGTTGCCGAGATACATGACGTGTACATGGTGGTAAGTGGCGAGAGCGTGTGTGAAGAAGTACACCCCTGCAGGGTTAACATCATCTATTCGAATAGCCGTGTCCGCGGAAAAGGACTTCTGGGTTGCCTGTACAGTTCATAGACAAGTGAAAGTGGATACTCTAAAACTCGCAAGATAAGCGTGAGTGCTATGGATGGCGTTCTCGTAGGGAGACGGGAGCGGATCCATAGTGGTGTATTGATATGGTGAATATGTGGACTCGTGTGCGCCACCTCAAAAGAGTTACTTGCAGTCGTAGTTCAGGTTAGCCACTGAGTCAAAGCTGGCTTGCTGCAGTTAAACTCCACCACCCCCTTTGTTGATACCGATGCATATGTAGCTAGTTCTGATGTAAGTCTTGCTGGGTACATTTGTACTCACGTTTGCCTATTTTATGTTTTGCAGAGAGACGTCAGTCTCGCTAGTAGTTCCGTGTGGACTTCGACGTTTAGCTTGATACCTCAGCTACGATCTTGTGCCCTCGGCAGGATCTGGTAGATAGTCAGGCTTCTCAGCCTTTTTCATTTGTAGATGTCTGTACTCAGACATGTTAAGCTTCCGCATGTGCTTTGACTTGTATGCTCTGAATGTTGGGTCATGAGACCCATGTTTGTAATATCTCGCTCCTCGGAGCCTAATGAATAAATACTCTGAGTCGTAGAGTCTTGTTGTGATGCCATGTTGTATTTCACATATCGAGCATATTGTGTGTATGATTGAAATGCTTGGTATGTGTGGGATCCGACAACCTAGTTGTTTATCCTTGGTAGCCTCTCTTATGGGGAAATGTAGTCTTGTGCTTCCATGAGCCATAGTAGTCCGCTACAGCCCGGTTCACCGGAGTCCTGCTAGCCCAGCACTACTGCTCCGGAACACTTGACTGGCCGGCATGTGATTCACTTCGTTCCTGTGTCTGTCCCTTCGGGGAAATGTCACGCGGTGACATCCGGAGTCCTGCCTAGCCTGCTACAGCCCGGTTCACCGGAGTCCTGTTAGCCCAGTGCTACAGCCCGGATTCGCACGCTGCTGACCGACATGCTCGATGTTGATTCATGTATGCCTGTCCCCGTAAGTTAGTGCCACTTTGGGTTCACGACTAGTCATGTCGGCCCGGGTTCTCTGTCATATGGATGCTAGCGACACTATCATATACGTGAGCCAAAAGACGCAAACGGTCCCGGGCCATGGTAAGGCGACACCCGTGGGAATACCGTGCGTGAGGCCGCAAAGTGATATGAGGTGTTACCGGCTAGATCGATGTGACTTGGAATCGGGGTCCTGACAGCTTTGGTATCAGAGCCTGACTGCCTGTAGGATTACCAAGCCAAACTGGTCGAAGTTGAGTCTAGAAATGCTTTAGTTATATAAGGGAATTGATTGTGGAAGGGAACGCAAGGCTCTTTTTACTCCTTTACCTTATAGCCTTCTGATCTGAGTCATCCTCTTCTCTTCTACGGGGATTAAGAACTAGGCTTCTCATCTTTCTATCAGGATCACGTGTTACTAATCCGTAGACTCGTAGGATTGTTGGTCTGAAGCCTCAGTTCAGTTTCTTCTACTTCAATGTGTTGACAGTTGATCTCGGAACCTTGATATTGTAAATCTGAATGGTTATGCCACCATTTTTGCAGGATGTCTCAAATCTTTTTGAGCATTTACAGCCGTTGTCCGAGTCATCCCAGGTTTCTAAACAATCTGATGCATTTGCAAAATCCTTTCCCTCTGTTTTTGCGTCCCTTTGGGCCAGATTAAGCACACTACCGGTGCGTTGAGGCACTCTATTGCCTCGGTATATATGTTGGAGCTATTATTATGACCCTAGGTGTTTTAGGGAGTCACCTTGTAATATAGCCATGTTTTGTGTTCCCGGTGTGATGATTCTGGCCACCATTCTCGAAAGCATCTCGTGATGCCATTTAGTAGTAGGTATCCTACTCTTGGGTTCTTGACCCAAGATTCACTCTACTTACCTCGTGTTGATAGTGTTGCTCGTACCTTTAGGATATTAGTAACCTTTGCGATAGTCCTCGAGGTCCGTGGTATACCATTCTTCCAAATACCATGAACCATCCTTGGCAGAAGTTCCTCGTTGAACCAAAAGATCACAACAAGAGTGCTCTCGATGAGTTCTCCATTCTACATTGTGAATCTGCCAGTTCTACCTTTCTGCATGGGTTATCCGGAAGAAATGTTGAGCTTTGCTCGACATACTAATCTATGCATCCACAACTCAGAAAGATATATGCCCCTTCGAGTTGTCTCTCTTTAGTTGTATTCTGACCCCCGTCTATCAACTGATAGTCAGGAGTAGTTGTGCATTCGTGCCCATTGATACCTTTCTATTCTTCTTGTATGTCAAGCCATTCTATTTCAGAATGACTAGGAGAAACAAACTCCGGTACCTCGTCCATATCTAGGATGGGTCAAAGTAGTTGTATTCTATAGATCAAAATGCCAATCCAGTTTTTGTTCTGTTCTACCTTGGAGTGTAACCATGTTTATGTCAAGAGTGTCATGAGAATTGCACCAACTCTTATGAATTCCCGATGCAGTGATACTCCTCGCCATCATCATTCATTTCTTGGTCCCGTGTTGTCACAACCGGAATGCCGACAAGTGAACCATGATGTGTGAAATCAATACTCCTAGCAACCGTGTTGCTTGGTAGTTAATGGACAACACTCTCATTCTTAGTGTGCTGGTTATTAAATCATCATCCTAAGATTGATCGTGCTACCTAGTCCTTATTTCTGGTGCACTCTTCGATCAATGAGTTAGGATTTTGTCAAACCCTTACTCTCTTGATCACATCGTCTTGCCCTGAAAAGCAAGATTGATCTCGAGCTTAGCAACGTACCGGTGGTTCGTGATTTTCCGAATATCTTCCTAGAAGTGTTACTAGGTTATCCCCTGACTGTTATGTTGAGCTCGTGATCAAGTTGGTTTTCTTATAAACCACCCCTTCTCCAAGAATCTGTGTTGGATACCCCTGAGCTAGTTGGTTAAGCTGAACAACAACTTGGAGAGTTGGAAGATAAAAGCTTGCCTAACTTAGTTCATTCCAAAGGGATATCTTGTGTTTGTGTGTTTGTTGTAGAAAGATTATTTCTTCATCGATTGGTTCTTGTGATCAGTTGTTGAACCTATCGTCTTGCCCAAACCTTGATTTGAGTGTGGGCCATCGTCAAATCAAGTTAGAACCAAAGATATTCGTAATGTTGTCTTACTCGTGGTTGATTCCTCGAGCATACACCATTACACCCTTTGGTCTGACCAATGCTATCACCATGTTCACTTAATTGTGGAATTTCATCTATATGGAAGCTTGGATGGATTGTTGTTGAGCCCATCGGCAACATTCTTATCTTCTCCATGACTCGTGTTGAACATTAAGCTAGTGTTGGGAACTTGTGTTAGCATTTTCTTCGTGCTACCTCATGAAGGATATGTTTGGATGGAAGAAGTGACTTCCTCTGGTTTATGTGCAATCGATGCAAGTTGCCGCCGTGAATACGAGAAAGTTTATTTCTGCCTCCTCTGGAATCATCCCAAGTTAGTCATGCACGTGCGAAGTGCTCTATGGTTTGATAGGTTGGCCTCCTCCACTCCATATGTGTTCCTAGCACACCAAGCCACTGATTGATTTGTTCAAGGAAAAGGAGTTGCTGTGCGAATACTAGTTCATGCACAAGGCTTCGATATCCTCGTTGATAGTTCCCCACCTGAACTCGGTAGTGTTTTATTATAAGACTACTACGTGGTCATGCTTGTCTGGGACAGTGTGTTCACATGTATGTAGCAGAACCAGCTCATGTTTTGGAGCTTGCTACTGTAGCTCATTTCCCGAGAATCTCGCAACGTCATCTCGTCGATTTGTGTTGCAAACCTTCATTTTCTTCTAGACTCGATGAGTCTGGAATATCCTGTTACCAACTAGATCCGAATCTCAGGCAGATATGACGGTTGGAACTTTTCCAAGGTTATGATGTAGGTCCCGACAAGGTTGATGTTCTGGCCGACACACCTAGCCGGAAGATCTATCATTGTAGTATCTTGATTGAGCTATTTAACCATCTTCTCCATGAGGATTTAGTGCAACTTATTCTAGAAGCTGATCCTCAGGGGTCCTTGTGCTCTCGGTTTCCTCGATTATGCTAGAACCATTCAACGGTGGAATCACTCTCGTTGAGTTATCCCTAGTTACCAGAATCATACCCAGCATTTGCATTTTGTTCCCAGCTTGCACCTCGGTAATTACTATTTAGGATCATCTTCAAAAGTGGTCCTACTATGGGTCCCATCCATCCCCGATGATAAGCAAAATCATCCATGGTGTTGTCTTCAACAAGGTAGTCCACATCATTCCTTCTGGTATGAGTATGCCATTCTTTCGAATTCGTTCACACGATCGTTTGTGATTGCCTTAGGCTGGTATAAAGAGTTTCAACGATCTTTGTATCAAAAGTAATTCTTTTTGCCACTTAAGGGAATAATTCTATGAGTCACCTTTCCTAAGGTGCCCCGTTATGGAGTCATGGCAATTAACTCCTCGCTGCTTTGGAACCCATGCACCATATTATCTAAGCGTGGGATTGTTGCCCACCAAATCAAACCTCATCGTTTGTTCTTCCATCCCTCTCGATGTGTTTTGTGTCTCAACTCGAGATGTTTCAACATCGCATTCCGCGAGTTGATCTTGTATAGCTCGATCTTCGAGAAGATCAATCCTGTAGAGTTTCCCTCTCTTCCGTCATCATAGTTGGTTGAAGCTCTCGAAAGAAAAGATGTCAAGATCAAGATGACGCAATGAATCAACATCTTCGAGAAGAGCAATTGGATCATGAAGATTGTGTTAGTTTGTGTCCCCTCTGCCTTCTTACCTCACGTCTTGAATCTCGGGACGAGATTTTTGTTTAGTGGGGGTGAGTTGTCACGTCCCTAGCCTTGCTATGCACTTGGACTAGCTTGGTTGCTGCATCATGTCTAAATTTCATTTAAAGTTGAATTGGGGATTGATAAACCCTAGCACCAAATGAATTCAAATAGGTTCAAATAAAAACGTTTTCAATGAACCCAAAATGCTCTAAGAAAAGTTCATGATTTCTGGTTAAGGTGAAAACCTCTGCCAAAAATGATGAATATATTTTTAGGTCATTTTTGGATTGTTGAATTAACACAAAAGTATTTGAGTTGGAGCCATTTAAATGCTATATATATTTTAAATGGTCCAAATATTCTGAAGTTATTTGTGGAGCTCTGGAATAGTTCATCTAACATCCACAATAATTTTCAGAATTTATTAAAATGATTTAGTGCCTAAACTAAATCAAAACAAACAGAACAAAATAAAAAACAAAAAAAAAGGCAGAAAGGAGAGTACCTGAGCCACTTACCTGGCCTGCACTGTGTTGGCCCAACACTGTTGGCCCAGCCCATCTCTCTCCCTTGTCTTCTTCCAGCTCACCCAGAAGGACTGGAGCGCGCGTGGCCGACGCCCGCCGGCACGCGCACGGCCACCTCCTGCTTGTCGCTTTGCCCTGGCCCTCCCTGGTGAAGCCACGCCACCCCTCGACCCTCTCTGGCTCTCCCAGCGCCTCTTCTCTCCTCTGGCTCCTCTCCACCTCGCGCCCGAGCGCACCAGTGCGCCGCCGAGCACCACCGCAGCCACTGCCGCCCCTCGACCTCTCGAGCTTACCAAGAGCTCCGCCGCTTCATCCTCGACCTCCACACCGAGCCGCGCGACGCCGGACGCCCCACAACGCCGCCTTTGCCCTCGTCTTCAACCTCGGGCACCGGAGATCGCCACCGCCGATTCGACACCTCCGAGCCGTCCCCGAGCGCGCTAAGCATCCCTACAGCCTCTATGTGAGCTCCTACGCCGTTTCCCTCTTACCCCGACGCCGTTCGCGACCTGTAGCCATTGATTCCGCGCTGACCGAAACGCCCCGCCGCACGAGCTCGACGCCGGCGTCACTTCAGTGACCATTTGGTCATCCGTCGGTGTGCAACGCGTTCGCAACCTCGCGTAGTGCATCCCTAGCGCACTGGTTCGCTCGACCGCGAGCCGCAGCAGCAAAACTCACGAACGCCGAACTCCGGCGCGCCTCGCTCGCCACCGCCGATGCCACAGCTCACCCCATCTCCTCTCGCTTGCTCCTTTGGATGCGCGCGAACCCGAGGAACCCGTAGAAGCAAACGGCGAGGCAAATGGTTGCCCGTAGCTCGATGCCGAGGAGCATCCGTCGTCGGATGTGCTCGCCAGCGTTCAACTCCGGTGAGATGACATGGCATCATTAGCTTGAGGCTAATTAGCGCGTTAATCCCGCCCTGTGCCACTGACAGACCGGCCCCACCCCCCTAGTTAACCGCGGGGTAAACCCCTGTTAAATTTTAACCTAACAAACATGGGACCCACTGGTCAGGTTTGACCTGGACCCGGTCTGTTGACCTGCTGAGGTCAGCATGACGTAGTGCTGACGTGGTAATGCATTTTCTGGAATTAGTTTATTTCTAAATAGTTAGAAAATCCAGAAAATTGCCTAAACTTCTAAAAAAATCATAGTAATTCAAACCGTAACTCCAAATGAAATAATTTATATATGAAAAATGATCAAAAAAATCCAATCTTTCCATCTGTACCATTTTCATGCATGTTAGAACAACCTAACCTTGCTGTTTAGATGAAACAAGATAATGCACTTATATGACTTTATTAAATGGGTTTGCATTTGAATCTTTGGTTCAAATGGACTCATCTCAATCTGTTCTAGCTTGCATTAGCCCAGAACACATTCATATTGCCATGTCATGATCATGCATCATATTGTGCATTGCATTGAATTAATTTCTTCTCTGTTGCCGGTATTTGTCCCTCTCGGTAGACGATGTTCCGGCGTTGTGATCGTTGACACTAATGAAGACTCAATGCTATCTTCAGAAGTGCCAGGCAAGCAAAACCCCCTTGTTCATTCGATACAATCCCACTCTCTCGCTCCTGCTCTCTTTTACTGCATTAGGACAACAACGATTCATCTGTTACATGCTGCGGTAGTTGAACCCCTTTCCTCTGCATGACCTGTCATTGCCACAGTAAATAGATGAAACCCACTAGCATGAGTAGGAGTTGTTTGAGCCCTGATGTGCCTACTCATTCATGCTTGTTGTCATGCCTGCTATTGCTTAGAGTTGTGTCCGGTCTGATTCATCGGGGATGAATTGGAATGTGGTGAACATGTCCTACTGTGTGTGAGCTAAGTGTGTGAACACGATTTGGTAAAGGTAGCGGTGAGAGGCCATGTAGGAGTACATGGTGGGTTGTCTCATTGAAACTGTCCTCAGGAACTGAGTTCTGTGTTTGTGATCCATGAACAGCTACTACCACACATTGGAATGCTTAAGTGCCCCTCTCGACTTATTAATCAACATGATCTCTGTCCAGGAGTTGCAACTAGTTTCTGGTGTTTGTAGGTAGTGTTAGTAGTCTACCAAGTGGCACCCGGTACAGGTGGGCTTGGGACAGACTAGGCACCGTGGCCGGGTATACCAAGCGCCGCCCGTTTGGTGGGCTTGGAACCCTGTACACATCGTTTGGGGCCGTGAGCGACACCCCGGCCGGATCTCCTTGCGGATGGAACCCGAATAGGCGATAAACCTGGACGAGAGACTTGTGTGGTTAGTCAGGTCATGGCCGACTCCCTCGCCAGGCTTCCGCTTGAAGGTTGCCGAGATACACGACGTGTACATGGTGGTAAGTGGCGAGAGCGTGTGTGAAGAAGTACACCCCTGCAGGGTTAACATCATCTATTCGAATAGCCGTGTCCGCGGAAAAGGACTTCTGGGTTGCCTGTACAGCTCATAGACAAGTGAAAGTGGATACTCTAAAACTCGCAAGATAAGCGTGAGTACTATGGATGGCCTTCTCGTAGGGAGACGAGAGCGGATCCATAGTGGTGTATTGATATGGTGAATATGTGGACTCGTGTGCGCCACCTCAAAAGAGTTGCTTGCAGTCGTAGTTCAGGTTAGCCACTGAGTCAAAGCTGGCTTGCTGCAGTTAAACTCCACCACCCCCTTTGTTGATGCCGATGCATATGTAGCTAGTTCTGATATAAGTCTTGCTGGGTACATTTGTACTCACGTTTGCCTATTTTATGTTTTGCAGAGAGACGTCAGTCTCGCTAGTAGTTCCGTGTGGACTTCGACGCTTAGCTTGATACCTCAGCTACGATCTTGTGCCCTCGGCAGGATCTTGTAGATAGTCAGGCTGCTCAGCCTTTTTCATTTCTAGATGTCTATACTCAGACATGTTAAGCTTCCGCATGTGTTGGACTTGTATGCTCTGTATGTTGGGTCATGAGACCTATGTTTGTAATATCTCGCTCCTCGGAGCCTAATGAATAAGCACTTGAGTCGTAGAGTTTTGTTGTGATGCCATGTTGTATTTACACATATCGAGCATATTGTGTGCATGATTGAAATGCTTGGTATGTGTGGGATCCGACAACCTAGTTGTTTATCCTTGGTAGCCTCTCTTATGGGGAAATGTAGTCTTGTGCTTCCATGAGCCATAGTAGTCCGCTACAGCCCGGTTCACCGGAGTCCTGCTAGCCCAGCACTACTGCTCCGGAACACTTGACTGGCCGGCATGTGATTCACTTCGTTCCTGTGTCTGTCCCTTCGGGGAAATGTCACGTGGTGACATCCGGAGTCCTGCCTAGCCTGGTACAGCCCGGTTCACCGGAGTCCTGTTAGCCCAGTGCTACAGCCCGGATTCGCACGCTGCTGACCGACATGCTCGATGTTGATTCATGTATGCCTGTCCCTGTAAGTTAGTGCCACTTTGGGTTCACGACTAGTCATGTCGGCCCGGGTTCTCTGTCATATGGATGCTAGCGACACTATCATATACGTGAGCCAAAAGACGCAAATGGTCCCAGGCCATGGTAAGGCGACACCCGTGGTAATACCGTGCGTGAGGCCGCAAAGTGATATGAGGTGTTACCGGCTAGATCGATGTGACTTGGAATCGGGGTCCTGACAACCGGATTCGTATAGTAGAGCAGTTATTTGGAATAGCTCCAAGTAGCGCGTGGTAGCTGCATCTACAAGATGACATAGAGATTTGTAAAGCACACACGGATCTGAATGTTGCAGACCCGTTGACTAAAACCTCTGTAGTAAGCATAACATGATCAAACCCTAGAACTCATTGAGTGTTAATCACATGGTGATGTGAACTAGATTATTGACTCTAGTAAACTCTTGGGTGTTAGTCACATGGCGATGTGAACTTTGAGTGTTAATCACATGGTGATGTGAACTAGATTATTGACTCTAGTGCAAGTGGGAGACTGTTGGAAATATGCCCTAGAGGCAATAATAAAATGGTTATTATTGTATTTCCTTGTTCATGATAATTGTCTATTGTTCATGCTATAATTGTATGAACTGGAAACCGTAATACATGTGTGAATACATAGACCACAACATGTCCCTAGTAAGCCTCTAGTTGACTAGCTCGTTGATCAATAGATGGTTATGGTTTCTTGACCATGGACATTGGATGTCATTGATCACGGGATCACATCACTAGGAGAATGATGTGATGGATAAGACCCAATCCTAAGCATAGCACAAGATCGTGTAGTTCGTTTGCTAAGAGATTTTCTAATGTCAAGTATCGTTTCCTTAGACCATGAGATTGTGCAACTCCCGGATACCGTAGGAATTCTTTGGGTGTACTAAACGTCACAACGTAACTGGGTGACTATAAAGGTGCACTACAGGTATCTCCGAAAGTGTCTGTTGGGTTGGCACGAATTGAGACTGGGATTTGTCACTCCATATGACGGAGAGGTATCTCTGGGCCCACTTGGTAATGCATCATCATAATGAGCTCAATGTGACTAATGAGTTAGCCATGGGATCATGCGTTACGGAACGAGTAAAGTGACTTGCCGGTAACGAGGTTGAACGAGGTATTGGGATACCGGCAATCGAATCTCGGGCAAGTAACATACCGATTGACAAAGGGAATTGTATACGGGATTGATTGAATCCCCGACATTGTGGTTCATCCGATGAGATCATCGTGGAACATGTGGGAGACAACATGGATATCCAGATCCCGCTGTTGGTTATTGGCCGGAGAACGTCTCGGTCATGTCTGCATGGTTCCCGAACCTGTAGGGTCTACACACTTAAGGTTCGATGACGCTGGGGTTATAGGGAATAGATATACGTGGTTACCAAATGTTGTTCGGAGTCCCGGATGAGATCCCGGACATCACGAGGAGTTCTGGAATGGTCCGTAGGTAAAGAATAATATATAGGAAGTGAGGTTTTGGCCACCGGAAGAGTTTCGGGCGTCACCAGTAATGTACCGGGACCACCGGAGGGTTCCGGGGGTCCACCGGGAGGGGCCACCAACCCCGGAGGCCTGCGTGGGCCAAGTGTGGGAAAGGACCAGCCCCTAGGTGGGCTGGTGCGCCTCCCACAAGAGGCCCAAGGCGCATGGAAAGGGGGAAGGGGGAAAACCCTAAGCTCAGAGGGCCTAAGGCCCACCTAGGGTACGCCCCCCTCTCTTCCCCTCTGGCCCCCCCTCAGATGCATCTAGGGCTGGCCGCCACGCCTAGGGGGGGAACCCTAGATGGGGGCACAGCCCCTCCCCTTCCCCTATATATAGTGGGGGTTTTGTGGCTGCCATAGACACGAGTCTCCCTCTCTCTTGGCGCAGCCCTACCCCTCTCCCTCCTCGTCTCTCGCAGTGCTTGGCGAAGCCCTGCTGGAGTGCCACGCTCCTCCATCACCACCATGCCATTGTGCTACTGCTGGACGGAGTCTTCCCCAACCTCTCCCTCTCTCCTTGCTGGATCAAGGCACGGGAGATGTCACCGGGCTGCATGTGTGTTGAACGCGGAGGCACCGTTGTTCGGTGCATAGATCGGATTCGGCCGCGATCTGAATCGCTTCGTGTACGACTCCCCCAACCGCGTTCTTGCAACGTTTCCGCATCACGATCTTCAAGGGTATGAAGATGCACTCCCCTCTCTCTCGTTGCTAGTTATTCCATAGATTGATCTTGGTGATGCGTAGAAAATTTTGAATTTCTGCTACGTTCCCCAACAGGGTGTCGCCCCCTTCCCAAGTCCAATTCGGCCTCCTCCCTTGTGGGGGCGCACCAGCCCCTTGTGGGCTGGTTAGCCTCCCTCCTATGGCCCATAAGGCCCATATCTTTCCCCGGGGGGTTCCGGTAACCTCCCGGAACTTCGGAGAAATGCCCGAACCACTTGGAACCATTCCGATGTCCGAATGCAACCTTCCAATATATGAATCTTTACCTCTCGACCATTTCGAGACTCCTCGTCATGTCCGTGATCTCATCCGGGACTTCGAAAAAACTTCGGTACATCAAATCACATAACTCATAATACAAATCATTATCGAACGTTAAGCGTGCGAACCCTACGAGTTCGAGAACTATGTAGACATGACCGAGACACATCTCCGGTCAATAACCAATAGTGGAACCTGGATGCTCATATTAGCTCCTACATATTCTACGAAGATCTTTATCGGTCAAACCGCATAACAACATACGCTGTTCCCTTTGCCATCGGTATGTTACTTGCCCGAGATTCGATCGTCGGTATTATCATACCTAGTTCAATCTCGTTACCGGCAAGTCTCTTTACTCATTCCGTAATACTTCATCCCGCAACTAACTCATTAGTCACATTGCTTGGAAGGCTTATAGTGATGAGCATTACCGAGAGGGCCCAGAGATACCTCTCCGATACACGGAGTGACAAATCCTAATCTCTATCTATGCCAGCCCAACAAACACCTTCGGAGACACCAGTAGAGCATCTTTATAATCACCCAGTTACGTTGTGACGTTTGATAGCACACAAGGTGTTCCTTCGGTATTCGGGAGTTGCATAATCTCATAGTCAGAGGAACATGAACTACTGCAGGATGCTGGTAACGCGACACTACGATCAGAGACCCTTCGAGAAACTGTGTGCGATGCAATGATCGCAAACGGTGGTGTAGGAAAACCGTCAGAAATGTATAAAACGTTTGCGATGACTGATGCATCAAACACGGTTCAGGTTTTAGTTGCGTGTGCGATGAAGGGCATACAGTTCAGTTCAATTAACTGTTTGCGATGAGGAGGAACAAAAGAAACAGGCAGCCAGATGAAGGTGTGTACGATGTACAGCATACGGTTCACTCGGATGAACTATTTCTGATTAGGCAACACAAAAGAAACGGACAGCCCGATCAAGGTGTGTGCGATGTACAACATATGGTTCACTCGGATGAACTGTTTGCGATTACGCAAGAGAACAGAAATGGTTCAATATAACAAGATGTGTGTGATACGCGGCAATTTCTTGCCTTACGTCATCTCTTACAAATTGCTTTTTTGTTTCTGAAGCTACTATATACTTCAGATCATCGAAGAGGATGATGAGAGTGAATGCTATGTATTTCGAAAGTGGGGACGAGGTGGCAGTGAAAAGATTGGTGGAAAGAAACTGGAGGAGATGTCAATAACTGACGCAATACGTGAATTTAAAAGATTATTTCTGGGTGCAAAACCTGTCATCTCTCTACTTTGTTTCATCACAGTTATCATCTTTGAAATTGGATGGAATTGGCAGCACAGTTATCATCTTTGTTTATATACGTGCAAAACCTGTCATCTCTCTGCTTTGTTTCAGGGTGATATGCCTGATGGCATGCACAAGTCTGCTGAAGGCTGTGAGACAAACCCAACATATATTGCAGCAAAGAAGGCAAAACATCTTGAAGATAGCGAGACAACCCCAAAGTCTTGTCTTGATGCAGTGTTCAAGTTACTTGAGACTAGCAGTCAGACAAGCTCACAGAATTCGTTGTCTGAATCAGTTCGACTTCTTCAGTCCCAAGTTCTAGGAGAAAGGCATTCTGCAACTCAACTTCGACTTGAAGTCCTATCTCTAAGAAAGATTGCGGAGAACACCAATGAGAACCTCATCGCTAAACAGCTACACCTGGAAGCTATGAACGACATGCTAGGCCGGTCTCACAGCCTTGCTCAGCAGCTTGCGCAGCAGTTCCCGTGCAAGGCTAACCTTTCTTGAACTGTCTTGGAAGTGGTCTCGGTTCAGTATTATTTTGTTACGCTGCAATGGTGCCCAGTTTTTGTAATCTGCTTCTTCGTTGCGCTCTATGTTCACTGGTGGCGAACTTCGATGCCCAGTGGATGTAATATACCATAAATCCTTTATTGTACAGTGTAGGTTTATTCTTAGTTACTATGCCGTAATTTCTTTATTGTATAGAGTAGGTTTGTTCTTAATTCCTACTAGTTACTGCCATCATTCGCTATCTGAAAAAAAATCAGATGTAGTCGACCGGGTCGAAACATTCGCCTCTAACGGGCCTGGTTTTTAGTGGGCCACAATTGGGCCAGCCTACATCTTTCTTGGGCCCGAATGATTGGGGCCTTCACACTTTGCGCGAGGCCCACAACTTACACCGGCCTATATTTTAGTTGGGACTTTTGTGGACCCAGCGCTTAGTTTGGCCCAGGTAGCGTTGGGCCATTAACAGGCTGAATATTGTACTGGCCTATTACGGCCAGATGAAACCATGGGCCTTTAGCAGGCCGAAATGCATGTTGGGCCTCAATTTTCACTAGTCGTCGACGGGCCTTCAGCAGGCTGAAATGTAGACCGGGCCTTTTTGGGCCCAGTTATATCATGGACAGTTAGCAGGCCGAAACATACCTCGGGCCTTAGTTGGCCCACCGATATCACGGGCCTTTAAGAGGCCGAAAGCTTAGTACAGACATCAACGGGCCGAATTATGTGACAGGCCTTTAACAGGCCCAAAGTCACGTTGGGCTTAACTGTTGCCACCTTTATCATGGGCCGTTAGTGGGCCTGATGTCCCGTCGGACCATATATGGCCCATGGGCAGCACGGGCCATTCCTAGGCTGAAAGTCACACCGGGCTGAAATGGGCCCATGTCTACATCGGGCCTCTAACAGGCCGAAAGTCATTGGGCTGTAATTGGGCCCAAATATTCGGCGAACAATTAATGGGCCAGATCTGGCTTCGGGCCATAAATGGGCCCAAAATAGTCGGCGAACAATTAACGGGCCAGATCTGGCTTCGGGCCGTAATGGGCCTTTATTAAGTAGGCCGTTATTGGGCTGGCCCACTAGTACATAAGCAAGTACTGCGGGCCTTTGACTGGGCCGGCCTTTTTAACCTATATGGGCCTCTGTTGGGCCCAGGCACGTGTCGACGTATCGTAGGCATGTCTCCTCCAATGGACGGGCGACATCTGGCCCACTGACGAGCTGACAGGTGTTCCCTCCGGCCAATCAGAATTTTACACGTGGAAATTTCCCATTGGTCCCGGCTGTTAACGAGTTGTTAGATCCAAAACCGGACCCGATAGCTTAACGGCGTTCCATTACGGTGGATGCCACGTGTCGGTCACCCTTGACGAAAGCACTTCTGTGACGCGCGATTTATCGTCATGGAAGTGGACACTTCCGTGATGATAATTTTGGTAATGTCATGGAACACTTCTATGACAGCACAGGTATGACTATCTTGATTCTGTCATAAATTTGTCATGGATGTACATGCATGACAGAAAACGTGACCTACTGTGACAAACACGTATCACCACGGAAGTGTATTTTTTTTGTAGTGCAAACAGGTCTATAATCAGAAATGTGTGCAAAGACTAATAATAACGCAGACGATTGCTTCTAATAAGACGTATGTGATATGCTCTATCTACACAACATCTATTGGCCATTGTGGGACCGGCGGTCATCCGGATACGCCATAAGGATGCGAAGAGGCATTCCTATCAGCAAGGACTAGCTGTTCCACCAATAGCTCATGTAAGAAAACTATCAAGTTAAGTGTGCTCAGGCTGGAGTAGCCATCGGATGGGTGACTGGATGGGAAGTTGTGTCAATGTTAAATTAGGTGATGGGATGGGTCATTTCGGTCAAATGACCGAAATGCCCCATTCCCTCAACTAATTTAACCTCGAGGTCCTTGTTTTTTTATTTTTTATTTTTTAACACATGTTAAAGAAGGTGTACCGCATTACTTTTTGACAATGTGCGATATGTGGCATACAGTTGATCCATCCGACCTATTTGTGATGGAATAGGCCGTGTGTGTTGTGGGTAAATGCTTGCTAGTATTCAACCGTTTGGGATTGATGAATTCATCACCGACGGGATCCCTAGTGTGGTCCGTGTTCATCTGATCATCATCTACTTCTTGTGCTAGCTCGATGCTAAGTTTCCATTAATTGATGGCGTTTTATGAACATGCCACCGTTTCCCGTCATTTCCTCACCTGTTTCCCGCCACCCTCTATATTGCGCATAGGGGGCGCGCGACGCACGGAGGCGACAAGCCCAGCCTATAGCACATCCACCTTTTCCAAGCATGCCAACCCACCAAAGCGCCGCCTCTGCCATCAACCTCGTCAACGAGGAAAACGAGCAGGCGCCACGGCCCGTCGAGGCCAAGGCGCTCCCCGGCAACGCGATGGATGATGCTGTGATGCACGTCATCGCCAGGGTTGAGCAGACCTTTGGCGCGCCAGTGCTTGAGCGCCGCGGATCAAGATAGGCATGTCAGCGACGACAGGCTACAGCTCGCCACACAACATGATCGATGGCGCACCGTAGAGCAAGCTAGGCGCGTCCGCGCCGATAGGTTGCGGCTCGCCGCACGGCGAGACCGTTGGAGCGCCGCAGAGCGAGAGGCGCAGCGCGCCGCACAGCAAGAGCGGATCCATCGGTGCTTGCCTGCTGTCGACACGTTGTCGCAGCTGGGTACACGTCCCGTCAGTACCCCCATTCCTCGCCAGGAGTGGGCAGAGGCCCTCAGCGCCGTTCTTGCACCAGATGCCGGCCACGCCGTACTTGCACCGGACGCCCGCCGCGCCGATCGCATGGGTGCCACCGTTCGCCTTGTCCGCGGCCCGCTGGATGCCAACGCGCTGGTCCGTAGGCTCGACCGCCTCCTTGGCCCAGGTGTCCACCTGGGCGCAGTAGAGGAACATGGCCGTCGCATCCTCGAGCTGGTGATCTCCGATGAAATAGCCAACTTGGAGCTCGAGATCGCGCTCCAGATGTACCACGAGCGTGTCGATCGCTTGGACGAACACCTGCACGAGTTCAGGCAGAGCCAAGAGCTACCCTAGGCAAGGGCTGCTGGTCATGGTCTCGTGGACGCGTTTTATTTTGAAAAGTTGTTTCGACGTGGATAGCTTTGTATTCACAGCATCATAGTATTGCTCTGTTTCAATGTGTGTACTCTGTTTTCCATTCTTATATGTTCTGTTTCAATGTGTGTATATACGCTTTCCATTCTGTATATGTGGATGATAACAACTAG
Source organism: Triticum aestivum (assembly GCF_018294505.1). Classification (NCBI taxonomy): domain Eukaryota; kingdom Viridiplantae; phylum Streptophyta; class Magnoliopsida; order Poales; family Poaceae; genus Triticum; species Triticum aestivum. The sequence goes on from NC_057799.1 coordinate 460,010,238, forward strand.
ATTCAAATTAGTATACAAAAACAGATAGAAAATGGAATTCATAATATATATATATATATATTAATTGGTCATTAGATCATCACAGAATATATATATATATATAATATCATCACATATACGTGATGATACTTAACTACTAGGTACAATGCATAAAATTGAAAACAAACAATACTAAAACTAATAATCCCTCCTAGGGCCAGTATTCCGGCAGCCCCTCGCCAACAGCTCCCTGGTGCGCGGCGTCTTCCCAGTGTGGAGGCAGTACTCCGACTCCTCCGCCTCGCAGCGCTTGACGTACCGATCTGCCTCTTGCTGGGGGACGTACGCGGCCGATCTTGCCATTTCGTTGGGCGCCCACCGGAGCTCCTCGTTGGTGGCACGCTAGAGCTTATCGGCCCACCTCCACGCAGCGACGAGGCGCCTAGCACCTATGACCTTCCTCGCGAAGTACCCGTCTTCGTACACCTCCTCGGCACGACGACGCGCCCGCCCCCAAAGCTCCGCCGCCTCCTTTTTCCAGGCGGCATCACGGGCTTCATAGGCCACCTGGTACCTGGCTTCCTCGTCCGCCATCTCCTTCTTGAACGCCACTTGCCTGGCTTTCTCAGCCGGCGACTGCGACTTCCACAGACAAAGATTGTATTGGCCCCAAAACCAATCCAAAGTTGGGGGGTCCGGCGCAACCTCGTTAGGCGGCGCGTAGGGGTCCTCGTCGCTGCTAATCGTGTGAGCATCCTCGGGGGGCGGTGACTCCTCGTCGGTGCGTGGGCAGACCGGCGGCACCATGGCAGAGATTTGAGAGAGAGAGAGAGAGAGGGCGAACGAGGGGAGGATGTAGATGAGAATGCAGGCGAGACGACGTGAGCAAGGTAGTATTTATTAGCGGCCGGAATCTAGATCGACGAGGACAGTACACACGCCGGTCGCCAGAATTTATGAGTACTGTAGTTTGAATTACACACAATTCCCGCAGCAAGTCCGTGTGTGAACATAATAGCTGATGGTTTCCAATACAGAACCATGTCTGATTAATGATCCCCGCCAATCTCCTACCAAACCTCGAGCCGCGAGATAGAGTGCCAATCGTGTGAGGGCTGGTTGTCTTGCCAGATCTTTACATTTTCTTTTTTGAACACCTGATATTTACATCGTCTCATGATTTTTAACTCGCACACAAGTACACTAAAATATGATTTTTCAAACCGTTTAGGTTAGGTGTTTCATGTAGATGTAGTTCAAATTTGAATTACGGTCATTAAATGGTTAGAAAATCACTTAAATGTCTTTAAAAGGTCAAATGACCCCTGAAAATTTCCAAATTTTCACATGACAGTTGTATTAGTGCACGTTAAACGTAGGAAAAATTTTGAAGGCCGTAAGAGGAAGCTATCTCCTATCCTTCAGCAAACATGCGTTGTTCCCTCTCGGAACCACGAACCTTCTAGTGAGTTGCTCCGGTTTGTGAGGGGTGTGTGTCCAAACTTTCGTCAACAGGCCAATTTTTTTACCACATCATCTTGGTGGCATGACATTAAATCAAGCAAGGTTTCATGTTTTTCTGATCATTTTTAATTTTTTGGAATTAAAATGCCATGGCATGCACTCCATGCATGTGCCCATGCCTAGACACCAATATGTTTGAAAATTCATTCGAATTTACTGCACATGGAATTAACTCGCACACAAGTACACAAAAGTATGATTTTTCAAACCATTTTGGTTAGGCGTTGCATGTAGATGTAGTTCAAATTTGAATTATGGTAATTAAATGGTTGGAAAATCACTTAAATGTCTTTAAAAGGTCAAATGACCCCTGAAATTTACCAGTCACATGACAGTTGTATTAGTGCATGTTAAACTTAGGAAAAAATTTGAAGGCCGTAAGAGGAAGCTATCTCCCGTTCGTCATCAAACATGCATTGTTCCCTCTCGGAACCACGAACCTTCTAGCGAGTTGCTCCGGTTTGTGAGGGGTGCATGTCCAAACGTTCGTCAAACATGCCAATTTCTTTACCACATCATCTTGGTGGCATGACATTACATCAACCAAGGTTTCATGTGTTTCTCATCATTTTTCTATTTTTTGAATTAAAATGCCATGTCACTCCATGCATACGTATGCATGTGTCCATGTCGTGAGACCAATATGTTTGAAAATTCCTTCTAATTTACTGCACATGGAATTAACTCGCACACAAGTACACATATATGATTTTTCAAACCGTTTTGGTTAGGCGTTGCATGTAGATGTAGTTCAAATTTGAATTACGGTCATTAAATGGTTAGAAAATCGCTTAAATGTCTTTAAAAGGTCAAATGACCCCTAGAATTTTCCAAAATTTCACATTACAGTTGTAGTAGTGCACGTTAGACGTAGAAAAAATTTGAAGGCCGTAAGAGGAAGCTATCTCCCGTTCGTCATCAAACATGCATTGTTCCCTCTCGGAACCACGAACCTTCTAGCGAGTTGCTCCGGTTTGTGAGGGGTGTGTGTCCAAACTTTCGTCAAACATGCCAATTTCTTTACCACATCATCTTGGTGGCATGACATTACATCAACCAAGGTTTCATGTGTTTCTGATTTTTTTTGGAATTAAAATGCCATGCCACTCCATGCATACGTATTCATGCATATGTGTCCATGTCTGATACAAATATGTTTGAAAATTCCTTCTAGTTTACTGCACATGGAATTAACTCGCACACAAGTACACAAATATGATTTTTCAAACCGTTTCGGTTACGCGTTGCATGTAGATGTAGTTCAAATTTGAATTACGGTCATTAAATGGCTAGAAAATCACTTAAATGTCTTTAAAAGGTCAAATGACCCCTAGAATTTTCAAAAAATTCACATTACAGTTGTAGTAGTGCACGTTAGACGTAGAAAAAAATTTGAAGGCCGCAAGAGGAAGCTATCTCCCGTTCGTCATCAAGCATGCATTGTTCCCTCTCGGAACCACGAGCCTTCTAGTGAGTTGCTCCGGTTTGTGAGGGGTGTGTGTCCAAACTTTGGTCAAACATGCCAATTTTTTACCACATCATCTTGGTGGCATGACATTACATCAACCAAGGTTTCATGTGTTTCTGATTTTTTTAATTTTTGGAATTAAAATGCCCTGTCACTCCATGCTTAATTGTGTCATAGCCGTTAGACCAATATGTTTGAAAATTCCTTCCAGTTTACTGCACATGGAATTAAATCGCACACAAGTACACGAAATATGAGTTTTCAAACCGTTATGGTTAGCTGTTGCATGTACATGTAGTTCAAATTTCAATTACGGTCATTAAATGGCTAGAAAATCACTTAAATGTCTTAGAAGGTCAAATGACCCCTGAAATTTTCCAAAATTTGACATGATAGTTGTATTAGTACTACAAAATTTCTCGTTCATTTAAAACACCATCCGTTGGTACTTTATTCCAAATTCGTCTTTCACAGCTAATAAAAAATATCTACAACATCACACACAATTGTTTTCTAGGAACCGTTTGGGATGAAAATATCTAGGTCTATTTAAGTCTCCCTCCTTAAGCTTCACCGGCTCGTCTGCTCTAGTGCCGGCAACCCCCGAATCCACGAATCCTGATCCTCATTCCCGTACCCCCTTCTTGCAAAGATGACGCCGTGGAAACGCTTCGTGAAGGCCCGTACGATGGCCGCGACCCCCCGAGCGCCACCGCCTGCGCCAAGAGCGCGGCCGCCTACGCCGAGAGTGCCGCCGCATCTGCATTGAGCGCAGCCGCTTTTGCCGAGAGGGCGTCTGCGGCAGCCGACAGGGCAGCTGCAGCAACTGAGACGGCTGCAGCAGCTGCTGCGACGGCTGCTGCAAACACCGAGAGCGCTCGAGCTGCCGTCCGTGCCGCTGATGTCGCCCTAGCCCGGGTCGAGGCCATCCATGCCATGATCGAGGATGCACACGCCAAGATATTCCAGGCCACCTCGGACTCCAGCATGCAACCCACCTCTGAAAAGGCGGCGGTGGCCATGGAGCACCTACTTCCTCATGAGGCCGCCGAGCGGGAGCTAGAGATGTAGGAGGCGACGGAGATCGAGGAGCGCCGGGAGGAGGAGTTGCGCGTGGCCGAGGTCAAGGTAGAGAAGAGTCTGTCCGTTGAGGAATCGGCGGTGGAGTACCAACGCGAGCTCTGGCGCAGCCACTACTACGAGTACTACAACCTTAAGGGCGGCACCGAGGACGAGGACAAGGACGAGGTCGACTTCAGCAGGGGGGATGCGGAGTCCACCAACGGCGGCATGTCGCCAGGACAAGTCATCGACGTCTCATCTCACACCGGCAATGCATAGGCCGGCGCAGTGGCGGATTTTTAATTATGCGTACTTAGGCTTTGTTTTTAATGCTGGTCTTTTGTTAGAGCAATGTTTAGGTCAACTGGCTCTGTGTAATTACTAAAATTGCTCGATTTAGTAAGTGTGGTATGTCTGCTGTACGCTCTTTTGTGTGCCCAAATTAGCAAGCGATATTAAATTATGCAATGACGTACCCGGGGAAATTTCCACCAAAATTTGAATTATCAAACTCATCCCATGCGCGTAAAGCAGAAGAATCGTTTGCGATGCACACAATCGTTCAATGTGAATGGTCCGGCGGCACCGCGTGCATTCAAAGTGAATGTGCCCATGCCTTGAGACCAAAATTTGAATTATCAAATTCATCCCATGCGCATAAAGCATAAGAATCGTTTGCGATGCACACAATCGTTCAAAGGGAATGGTCCGGCGGCACCACGTGCAAAGTTTCCCTCCACATTTCCAAAATTTTGGCCTACCGCCAAAATATCTACCCCCGCCCCCTTCCCCCCTTCCCCACCCCCTTTTCTCCCCGACCACAAGCTTCCCCTATTTCCTCCTTCCTTCCTTGCTAAGCTATATCCGCTTCCTTGCTCTCGCCGTCTCACATCCTACCGCCGGGGTCGCCATGGTCTTCTTCAAAGACATCTCCAGTGGTTCCTCCTCCGGCGACTACTCCTTCACCACCCAGGTATGCCTCTCTTCTCTCTCTTGGGCTATGACTTGGAATGAAGGATTTTTACCCGGAGGTCGATTTGAGTCGTTTCTTCATCTTGGAGCTCCCTAAGACCATCAGTGGCAACAAATGGAGTGGGGTGGCTGAAGATCTATCTGCTCGTTGTCACCATCAATCTCCATGCGTGAAGTTACTTGCGTTTGATTCTGTGGACACTGGGAGGAAGTTTCTGGCATGTGCAGAGAAGGTTAGACCCTCTTCCGTTGTTACAAATCATTTGTTAGATGTGATTCAGACACTGTCACGGTCCCAACCCATTCATACCACACCTTCAACCAAACGCATCCTAAGACAGTGTCACAGTTTGTACCTAGTATCTTAAATTGTTGGCATCTCATCAGCGGTGCCATTAGAAAATTATTTGGCACCGCTTCAGCAGTTTGTGCAGCCAACTTTGGTCCACACATCCGAGCAGCCAAGCAGTAAAATACTAAATCTTTATGGCACGAAGGAACTGGGCATCGGAGCAACTACGTGCTCCGGAGTCCGGGTCCCTGATTTTTTTTCCGCTGCATCGGCTCGCCAGTTCAGGGCACCGGTGCGAGATGTAGCAACAGTTGTCTTTACACCAGTTTTGGCATACATAGTGGACGGCCTTAGTGCTATTAGTTCTATGTTACTAAATTTGTGCATGTACACACCTGTTAGTATCAATTTGCTGTCATCCAAACACTGTCGCTATGCTGTTGCAGTTATATTTACCTTCCTCATAAAATGTTCAATTTGTTATTTATTGTACATGAGTAAGAACTTGTAGCGTCGTTGTAGTTAATTATAGCTTCTGATGTTCCAGAATTTGGTTGTTGTCTCAGTACCAATTATTTCATTTGCACATTGATCTTTTTGAGAAGATATGTCATAATTAACATGTTTCTTCAGTTTTTCAAAATAAGCATTGGTGATTTTCTATGTTGCTATAAACCCATTTCCCCTACAATTGTTACTGATCTAGTTTTAAATATTATAGGATGAACGGAAGTGTTCTTACTTGGAGTGGGTTGATCAAGAGTGGCCACAGTCTTTGAAGATGTGCCTAACGAAGCTCTGGAGCATGTATGAGGAAGTGAACACACGTAGGCTTAGAGAAAGTCTTGTCAACGCTGAAGCATATTTCAAGATGCGGGATAAAAAGTTGAAGGTGGAGAATGAGCTCAGATTTTTTAAATCAGACTTTGCTAAGATGGTGTTGGCGAAGGAGGAGGCACTTTCCCAGTTGGCCCGTGCAAAACGGGTTCTTACTGAACTGAAAGCAGAGGTGGATAAGACGAGCCTGGATGATCTCGATTAGGGAAATGAATATATTGTTCTTATGAAGTTGAACTAGCTATATGTTGTACTGTGCTGTTTTCATGTAGCTACCGTACTGTGATGTTATAATATATTTATGTGCCTGATATGAAATTGGCAAACAGCTGTTCGATATGAAATGTGAATTTGCGTAATACTGGAATTATTAATTGTAAACTAATAAACCTGCTAAATGTGTCATGGACCTTTGCAAACGGTTCTAGCAGTAAAAGCGCTTGCGATGGATAGCCCAATGCCACACAGTTTTCTTCATCAAATCGTGTGTGATATAGTTGATAAAAGCAAACAGTTAACCAAGGAAGACCGTGTGTGATAGTTACACCTTTCACACACGAGCCTACACATAAAACTGTGTGGGATTTACGTCCGAACGGAAACGTTTTCCCTGGATTGACTGTGTGGGATGTACATAAGAACGGAAACGTATTCCTTGGATTGACTGTGTGTGATATACATACGAACGGAAATGTTTTTCTGGGATTCACCGTGTGGGATGTACATACCTACGGAAATGATTTTCTCGGATTACTGTGTGGGATGTACATGCCTACGGAAATGATTTCTGGGATTCACCGTGTGGGATGTACATACCTACGAAATGATTTCTGGGATTCACCGTGTGGGATGTACACCTACGGAAATGATTTCTGGATTCACCGTGTGGGATGTACATACCTACGAAATGATTGGGTTTATGCCTCGCCCGATCGCACACGGCCCCAGCCTGGGTCCCAGGAGGGCCTATCCCCGACGATTTCTGGGTCGTGTGGGAAGGACACCCTATCGCACACACTCACTTGGTGACGGTTCCAACTGCCGTCGCGGAAAGGGGTAAAAAACCGTTTGTTTAGGACCGACGCGCACCAGTGATGTATAAGTCATGAAGAAAGCAATAGCAATAAAACTCAATGATCATAATGCTAAGCTAACGGATGGGTCTTGTCCATCACATCATTCTCTAATGATGTGATCCCGTTCATCAAATGACAACACATGTCTATGGTCAGGAAACATAACCATCTTTGATTAACAAGCTAGTCAAGTAGAGGCATACTAGGGACACTCTGTTTTGTCTATGTATTCACACATGTACTAAGTTTCCGGTTAATAGAATTCTAGCATGAATAATAAACATTTATCATGATATAAGGAAATATAAATAACAACTTTATTATTGCCTCTAGGGCATATTTCCTTCAGTCTCCCGCTTGCACTAGAGTCAATAATCTAGTTCACATCGCCATGTGATTTAACACCAATAGTTCACATTAACATGTGATTAGTTCACATCGCCATGTGACTAATACCCAAAGGGTTTTACTAGAGTCAATAATCTAGTTCACATCGCTATGTGATTAACACCCAAAGAGTACTAAGGTGTGATCATGTTTTGCTTATGAGAGAAGCTTAGTCAATGGGTCTGTCACATTCAGAGCCGTATGTATTTTGCAAATTTTCTATGTCTACAATGCTCTGCATGGAGCTACTCTAGCTAATTGCTCCCACTTTCAATATGTATCCAGATTGAGACTCAGAGTCATCTGGATTGGTGCAAAAGCTTGCATCAGCATAACTCTTTACGACGAACTCTTTATCACCTCCATAACCGAGAAATATCTCCTTAGTCTTCTAAGGATAATTTTGACCGCTGTCAAGTGATCCACTCCTGGATCACTATTGTACCCTCTTGCCAAACTCATGGTGAGGCTCACAATAGATCTGGTACACACATAGCATACTTGATAGAACCTATGGCTGAGGCATAGGGAATGACTTTCATTTTCTCTCTATCTTCTGCAGTGGTCGGGCATTGAGTCTGACTCAACTTCACACCTTGTAACACAGGCAAGAACCCTTTCTTTGACTGATCCATTTTGAACTTCTTCAAAACTTTATCAAGGTATGTGCTTTGTGAAAGTCCAATTAAGCGTCTTGATCTATCTCTATAGATCTTGATGCCCAATATATAAGCAGCTTCACGAGGTCTTTCATTGAAAAATTCTTATTCAAGTATCCTTTTATGCTATCCAGAAATTCTATATTCATTTCCAATCAACAATATGTCATCCACATATAATATTAGAAATGCTACAGAGCTCCCACTCACTTTCTTGTAAATACAGGCTTCTCCAAAAGTCTGTATAAAACCATATGCTTTGATCACACTATCAAAGCGTATATTCCAACTCCGAGAGGCTTGCACCAGTCCATAAATGGATCGCTGGAGCTTGCACACTTTGTTAGCACCTTTAGGATTGACAAAACCTTCTTGTTGCATCATATACAACTCTTCTTTAAGAAATCCATTAAGGAATGTAGTTTTGACATCCATTTGCCAAATTTCATAATCATAAAATGCGGCAATTGCTAACATGATTCGGACAGACTTAAGCATCGCTACGAGTGAGAAAGTCTCATCGTAGTCAACTCCTTGAACTTGTCAAAAACCCTTTCGCAACAAGTCGAGCTTTGTAGATAGTAACATTACCGTCAGCGTCAGTCTTCTTCTTGAAGATCCATTTATTCTCTATGGCTTGCCGATCATCGGGCAAGTCAACCAAAGTCCACACTTTGTTCTCATACATGGATCCCATCTCAGATTTCATGGCCTCAAGCCATTTCGCGGAATCTGGGCTCATCATCGCTTCCTCATAGTTCGTAGGTTCGTCATGGTCAAGTAACATGACTTCCAGAACAGGATTACCGTACCACTCTGGTGCGGATCTTACTCTGGTTGACCTACGAGGTTCAGTAGTAACTTGATCTGAAGTTTCATGATCATCATCATTTGCTTCCTCACTGATTGGTGTAGGAATCACTGGAACTGATTTCTGTGATGAACTACTTTCCAATTCAGCAGCAGGTACAATTACCTCATCAAGTTCTAATTTCCTCCCACTCACTTCTTTTGAGAGAAACTCCTTCTCTAGAAAGGATCCATTCTTAGCAACGAATACCTTGCCTTCGGATCTGTGATAGAAGGTGTACCCAACAGACTCCTTTGGGTATCCTATGAAGATACATTTCTCCGATTTGGGTTCGAGCTTATCAGGTTGAAGCTTTTCACATAAGCATCGCAGCCCCAAACTTTAAGAAACGACAACTTGGGTTTCTTGCCAAACCACAGTTCATATGGTGTCGTCCCAACGGATTTAGATGGTGCCCTATTTAACGTGAATGCAGCCATCTCTAAAGCATAACCCCAAAACGATAGTGGCAAATCAGTAGAGACATCATACATCGCACCATATCTAATAAAGTGCGTCTACGACGTTCGGACACACCATTACGCTGTGGTGTTCCGGGTGGCGTGAGTTGCGAAACTATTCCACATTGTTTCAAACGAAGACCAAAATCATAACTCAAATATTCGTCTCCACGATCAGATCGTAGAAACTTTATTTTCTTGTGAAGGTCAGAAAATAATGATTCCCGCCGCGAGCCTCAACACTCATCGGGTCGCATACATCAGTATGTATTATTTCCAATAAGCCAGTTGCTCGCTCCATTGTTCTGTAGAATGGAGTCTTAGTCATCTTGCCCATGAGGCATGGTTCGCAAGCATCAAGTGATTCATAATCAAGTGATTCCAAAAGCCCATCAGCATGGAGTTTCTTCATGCGCTTTACACCAATATGAACGGCAGTGCCATAAATATGTTGCACTATCATTATCAACTTTGCATCTTTTGGCATCAATATTATGAATATGTGTATCACTACGATCGAGATTCAATAAACCATTCACCTTGGGTGTATGACCACAGAAGGTTTTATTCATGTGAACAGAATAACAATTATTCTTTGACTTAAATGAATAACCGTATTGCAATAAACATGATCCAATCATATTATGCTCATCGCAAACACCAAATAACATTTATTTTAGGTTCAACACTAATCCCGAAGGTAAAGGGAGTGTGCGATGGTGATCTTATCAACCTTGGAATCACTTCCAACACACATCGTCACCTTCCCCTCAACTAGTCTTTGTTCATTTTGTAACTCCTGTTTCGAGTTACTAATCATAGCAACTGAACCGGTATCAAATACCCAGGGGCTGCTATGAATACTAGTAAAGTACACATCAATAACATGTATATCATATATATACTTTTGTTCACTTTGCCATCCTTCTTATCCGCCAAGTATTTGGGGCAGTTCCGCTTCCAGTGACCATTTCCTTCACAGTAGAAGCACTCAGTTTCAGGCTTCGGTCTAGTTTTGGGCTTCTTCATGGGAGTGACAACATGCTTGCCATTCTTCTTGAAGTTCCCATTCTTTCCCTGCCCTTTTACTTGAAACTAGTGGTCTTGTCAACCATCAACATTTGATGCTTTTCTTGATTTCTACCTTCGTCGATTTCAGCATCACGAAGAGCTCGGGAATCGTTTTTATCATCCCTTGCATATTATAGTTCATCATGAAGTTCCAGTAACTTGGTGATAGTGACTAGAGAATTCTGTCAATCACTATTTTATCCGGAAGATTAACTCCCACTTGATTCAAGCGATTGTAGTACTTAGACAATCTGAGCGCATGCTCACTGGTTGAGCTATTCTCCTCCATCTTGTAGGCAAAGTACTTGTCAGAGGTCTCATACCTCTCGACTCGGGCATGAGTCTGAAATACCAATTTCAGCTCTTGGAACATCTTATATGCTCTGTGGCGTTCAAAACATTTTTGAAGTCCCGGTTCTAAGCCATAACTATATCTGAACATCTTATCTCACGTGATCCATATCAACTAAACCATGTCCGATCATCATGTGAGATGGAGTAGTTTTCAATGGTGAACATCACTATGTTGATCATATCTACTATATGATTCACGCTCGACCTTTCGGTCTCAGTGTTCCGAGGCCATATGCATATGCTAGGCTCGTCAAGTTTAACCTGAGTATTCTGCGTGTGCAAAACTAGCTTGCACCCGATGTATATGAATGTAGAGCTTATCACACCCGATCATCACGTGGTGTCTCGGCACGACGAACTGTCGCAACGGTGCATACTCAGGGAGAACACTTATACCTTGAAATTTAGTGAGAGATCATCTTATAATGCTACCTCCGTACTAAGCAAAATAAGATGCATAAAAGGATAAACATCACATGCAATCAAATAAGTGATATGATATGGCCATCATCATCTTGTGCCTTTGATCTCCATCTCCAAAGCACTATCATGATCACCATCGTCACCGGCTTGACACCTTGATCTCCATCAAAGCATCGTTGTTATCTCGCCAACTATTGCTTCTAAGACTATCGCTACCGCTTATTGATAAAGTAAAGCAATTACATGGCGATTGCATTTTATACAATAAAGCAACAACCATATGGCTCCTGCCAGTTGCCGATAACTGTTACAAAACATGATCATATCATACAACAAATTATCTATCATCACGTCTTGACCATATCACATCACAGCAAGCCCTGCAAAAACAAGTTAGACGTCCTCTACTTTGTTGTTGCAAGTTTTACGTGGCTGCTACGGGCTTCTAGCAAGAACCGTTCTTACCTACACATCAAAACCACAACGATTTTTCGTCAAGTGTGCTGTTTTAACCTTCAACAAGGACTGGGCATAGTCACACTCGATTCAACTAAAGTTGGAGAAACAGACACCCACTAGCCACCTGTGTGCGAAGCACAGCGGTAGAACCAGTCTCATGAACGCGGTCATGTAATGTCGGTCTGGGCCGCTTCATCCAACAATACCGCCGAATCAAAGTATGACATGCTGGTAAGCAGTAAGACTATTATCTCCCACAACTCTTTGTGTTCTACTCGTGCATATAACATCTACGCATAGAGCTGGCTCGGATGCCACTGTTGGGGAACGTAGTATTTCAAAAAATTTGCCTACGATCCCACAAGATCTATCAAGGAGAAGCATAGAAACGAGCGGGGAGAGTGTGTCCATGTACCCTCGTAGACCGAAAGCGGAAACGTTTAGTAATGCGGTTGATGTAGTCGAACGTCTTCGCGATCCAACCAATCCAAGTGCCGAACGCATGACACCTCCGCGATCTGCACACGTTCAGCTCGGTGACGTCCCTCGAACTCTTGATCCAGTTGAGGCCGAGGGAGAGTTGTGTTAGCATGATGGCATGGTGACGCTGATGATGAAGTTACTGGCGCAGAGCTTCGCCTAAGCACTACGATGATATGACCGAGGTGTAAAACTGTTGAGGGGGGCACCGCACACGGCTAAGAGATTGTCTGTTGTCCCTTTGGGTGCCCCCTGCCCCCGTATATAAAGGAGGGGAGGAGGAGGCCGACCAACAAGGGGCGCGCTAGGGAGAGGGGAGTCCTACTAGGACTCCAGTCCTAGTAGGATTCGGCCCCACCCTTTTTCCTTCTAACAGAGGGGGAAAAGGGGAAGGAGAGGGAGTAGGAGAAGCAAAGGGGGTGGCGCCCCCTTCCCAAGTCCAATTCGGCCTCCTCCCTTGTGGGGGGCGCACCAGCCCCTTGTGGGCTGGTTAGCCTCCCTCCTATGGACCATAAGGCCCATATCTTTCCCCGGGGGGTTTCACTATGTAGACATGACCGAGACACATCTGCGGTCAATAAACCAATAGCGGAACCTAGATGCTCATATTGTCTTCTACATATTCTACGAAGATCTTTATCGGTCAAACTGCATAACAACATATGTTGTTCCCTTTGTCATCGGTATGTTACTTACCCAAGATTCGATCGTCGGAATCATCATACCTAGTTCAATCTCGTTACCGACAAGTCTCTTCACTCGTTCCGTAATACTTCATCTTGCAACTAACTCATTAGTCACATTGCTTGCAAGGCTTATAGTGATGAGCATTACCGAGAGGGCCCAGAGATACCTCTCCGATACACGGAGTGACAAATCCTAATCTTGATCTATGCCAACCCAACAAACACCTTCGGAGACACCTGTAGAGCATCTTTATAATCACCCAGTTACGTTGTGACGTTTGATAGCACACAAGGTGTTCCTCTGGTATTCGGGAGTTGCATAATCTCATAGTCAGAGGAACATGTATAAGTCATGAAGAAAGCAATAGCAATAAAACTCAATGATCATAATGCTAAGATAACGGATGGGTCTTGTCCATCACATCATTCTCTAATGATGTGATCCCGTTCATCAAATGACAACACATGTCTCTGGTCAGGAAACATAACCGTCTTTGATTAACGAGCTAGTCAAGTAGAGGCATATTAGGGACACTCTCTTTTGTCTATGTATTCACACATGTACTAAGTTTCTGGTTAATACAATTCTAGCATGAATAATAAACATTTATCATGATATTAGGAAATATAATAACAACTTTATTATTTCCTCTAGGGCATATTTCCTTAAAAACCCAACGCTGTTAACAGTCAGCAACCCACTCTAAGAAGCGACTCAAAAACCATTCATAAATTAAGTAAGTTTATCACATGCATACCATTTAGTATTACATACAACAAGTCAGCAACGCACAATGCAACGAGGATACATTCTAAATACTAAAGTTTTCATGGCACAACAAATAACAAGCAATGAACTACAGGTCAACCACTCCTCGGCGTTGGAAACACTTGCTTTGAACTAGAAGTGAGATTGTGGGCAAGGGAAGCTATTGCAAATATTGAGACCAATGCAAGACTCACCATCCAACTGAAGCGGCCTATATCAGGAGTACACAAATTGTGATAGCCAGCGTAGGGAACCATAGCAATGTTTGAGGTATAGATACAGTTGCTTCTCATAAATGGTAACATTGTGCCAACAACAGCTGGATCATCTTTCACCATCATTGGATAGTTTAGTCCAAGGAAAAGCGAGTATTCTCCAAGACTATCAATATTGAACTAGGGTGAAGGTGCTGGCGCTAGCACACTAGTATCTGATACGTCTCTGTCGTATCTACTTTTCCAAACACTTTTGCCCTTGTTTTCGACTTTAACTTGCATGATTTGATTGGAACTAACCCGGACTGACGCTGTTTTCAGCAGAATTGCCATGGTGTTATTTTTGTGCAGAAACAAAAGTTCTCGGAATGACCTAAAACTTCACGGAGATTATTTTTGGAAATAATAAAAAATACTAGCGAAAGAATCAAGGCCAGGGGCCCACACCCTGTCCACAAGGGTGGGGGGCGCGCCTACCCCCTGGGCGCGCCCCCTGCCTCGTGGGCCCCCTGGTGCTCCACCGACCTCAACTCCAACTCTATATATTCACGTTTGGGGAGAAAAAACCAGAGAGAAGGCTTCATCTTGTTTTATGATACGGAGCCGCCGCCAAGCCCTAATCTCTCTTGGGAGGGCTGATCTGGAGTCCGTTCAGGGCTCTGGAGAGGGGAATCCGTCGCCGTCGTCATCATCAACCATCCCCCATCACCAATTTCATGATGCTCACTGCCGTGCGTGAGTAATTCCATGTAGGCTTGCTGGACGGTGATGGGTTGGATGAGATTTATCATGTAATTGAGTTAGTTTGGTTAGGGTTTGATCCCTAGTATCCACTATGTTCTGAGATTGATGTTGCTATGACTTTGCTATGCTTAATGCTTGTCACTAGGGCCCGAGTGCCATGATTTCAGATCTGAACCTATTATGTTTTCATGAATATATGTGAGTTCTTGATCCTATCTTGCAAGTCTATAGTCACTTACTATGTGTTATGATCCGACAACCCTGAAGTGACAATAATCGGGACCACTCCCGGTGATGACCGTAGTTTGAGGAGTTCATGTATTCACTATGTGTTAATGCTTTGGTCCGGTACTCTATTAAAAGGAGGCCTTAATATCCCTTAGTTTCCAATAGGACCCCGCTACCACGGGAGGGTAGGACAAAAGATGTCATGCAAGTTCTTTTCCATAAGAATGTATGACTATATTCGGAATACATGCCTACATTACTTTGATGAATTGGAGCTAGTTCTGTGTCACCCTATGTTATAACTGTTGCATGAATAATCGCATCCGACATAATTCTCCATCACCGATCCAATGCCTACGAGCTTTTCACATATTGTTCTTCACTTATTTACTTTTCCGTTGCCACTGTTACAATCATTACAAAACTATCACTGTTTCTTTTGCCACTGTCACCGCTACTATCATACTACTTTGCTACTAAATACTTTCATGCAGATATTAAGTTATCCAGGTGTGGTCTCAACTGCTAATACTTGAGAATATTCTTTGGCTCACCTTGTGTCGAATCAATAAATTTGGGTTGAATATTCTACCCTCGAAAACTGTTGCGATCTCCTATACTTGTGGGTTATCAAGACTATTTTCTGGCACCGTTGCCGGGGAGCATAGCTCTATTCTTTGAGTCACTTGGGATTTATATCTGCTGATCACTATGAGAAACTTGAAAGACGAGAAAACCAAAATTTATCCCTCAACCACGAGGGGAGGTAAGGAACTGCCATCTAGCTCTCCACTTGATTCACCTTCTGTTTTGAGTAAGCTTGCGACACCTAAACCTGCTTCTGCTATTAATTCTGATATGTCGCATGTTATTGAGGATGCCACTTCTGCTATGCATGATACTTATGAGGAAACTACTTCTATGCTTGATACTACTATGCCACTAGGTGAATTTCTGGATGAACAACTTGCTAGGGCTAGAGAGAATGGAATTATTGAAACTGATAATATTGATGAAACTGATGATGAAGATTCTCCCCCTAGATATGAATTGCCTGTTGTGCCTGAGGGTTATGTTATGGATGAAGAAACTGCTAGAGACTTTCTTGCTTGCAATGATAGGAATGATCTTAAGAAATTATTAGCTAAGCTGAAAGAAAAACTCTGAATGCTAGGATGAAATATGATCCTGCTTATGCTACTTCACCTATCTCTGTTACTAATAAGGATTATGATTTCTCTGTCGATCCTGAGATAATTACTTTGGTTGAATCTGATCCTTTTTATGGCTATGAATCTGAAACTGTTGTGGCACATCTTACTAAATTAAATGATATAGCCACCCTGTTCACTAATGATGAGAAAACTCGCGACTATTATATCCTTAAGTTATTTCCGTTCTCATTAAAGGGTGATGCTAAGACTTGGTTTAATTCTCTTGATCCTGGTTGTGTGTGTAGTCCCCAGGATATGATTTATTACTTCTCTGCTAAATATTTCCCTGCTCATAAGAAACAAGCTGCTTTAAGGGATATATATAATTTTGTGCAAATTGAAGGAGAGAGTCTCCCACAAGCTTGTGGGAGGCTTCTCCAATTACTTAATGCTTTTCCTGATCATCCTCTCAAGAAAAATGAAATACTTGATATCTTTTATAATGGACTAACCGATGCTTCCAGAGACCACCTGGATAGTTGTGCTGGTTGTGTTTTCAGGGAAAGAACTGTTGATGAAGCTGAAATTCTATTGAATAATATGTTGACGAATGAAAACAATTGGACACTTCCAGAACCAACTCCTAAGCCAACTCCAAAGAAAAGGGGTGTTCTATTTCTCAGTCCTAAAGATATGCAAGAGGCAAAGAAATCTATGAGAGAAAAAGGTATAAAATCTGAAGATGTTAAGAATTTACCTCTTGTTGAAGAAATACATGGTCTTAATTTACCGCCTGTTGAAGAAATACATGGTGTTGACAACCCGACACAGGTAGTAAAGGTAAACTCTCTCTATAGATATTGTAAAACTGAAATCCCTCCTACTAAGTTTGCTAGCCAATGGTTAGATGAGTTTGATAATTTTATGGTTAAGCAAGAAGACTTCAATGCTTATTTTGGTAGACAATTAAAAGGCAATGCTTATATGATTGAACACTTGAGTGATTATATGTCTAGAGTTAAAGGTGAACTTAAACTTATTAGTAAACATGCTTCTATGGTTACCACTGAAGTAGAACAAGTACTTAAAGCTGAGAATGATTTGCTCAATGAATTAAATAGTAAGAAAAATGATAATGCTATTAGAGTTATGACTAGAGGGGGTAAAATGACTCAGGAACCTTTGTATCCTAAGGGCCATCCTAAGAGAATTGAGCAAGATTCTCAGAGAACTAATGTTGATGCAGCTAGTCCTTCTAAAAAGAAGAAAAATAAAAATGATAGGACTTTGCATGCTTCTAGTGAACCTGTAATTGACACACCTGAGAATCCCAATGATATTTCTATTTCTGATGCTGAAACACAATCTGGTGATGAACATGAACCTAGTGATAATGTTAATGCTGATGTTCATGTTGATTCTCAACCTAGCAATGATAATGATGTAGAAATTGAACATGTTGTCGATCTTGATAACCCACAATCAAAGAATCAACGTTATGACAAGAGAGACTTTGTTGCTAGGAAGCACGGTAAGGAAAGAGAACCATGGGTTCAGAAACCCATGCCTTTTCCTCCCAAACCATCCAAGAAAAAGGATGGTGAGGATTTTGAGCGCTTTGCTGAAATGATTAGACCTATCTTTTTGCGTATGCGTTTAACTGATATGCTCAAAATGTATCCTTATGCTAAGTACATGAAAGATATTGTCACAAATAAAAGAAAGATACCGGAAGCTAAAATTTCCACCATGCTTGCTAATTATACTTTTAAGGGTGGAATACCAAAGAAACTAGGAGATCCAGGAGTACCAACTATACCATGCTCCATTAAAAGAAATTATGTTAGAACTGCTTTATGTGATCTTAGAGCCGGTGTTAGTGTTATGCCTCTCTCTTTATATCGTAGACTTGATTTGAATAAGTTGACACCTACTGAAATATCCTTGCAAATGGCTGATAAATCAACTGCTATACATGTCGGTATTTGTGAGGATGTGCCTGTTGTGGTTGCAAACGTTACTATCCTAACAGACTTTGTTATTCTTGATATTCCCGAGGACGATAGCATGTCTATTATTCTTGGTAGACCCTTTTTGAATACTACAGGGGCTGTTATTGATTGCAGCAAGGGCAATGTCACTTTTCATGTTAATGGCAATGAGCAAACGGTACACTTTCCAAGGAAACAACCTCAAGTTCATAGTATAAACTCTATTGGAAAAATTCCATCGATTATTTTTGGAGGTTTTGAATTTCCTCTACCTACTGTCAAGAAGAAATATGATATTCTTATTATTGGGGACGTGCATATCCCCGTTGAGGTAACCTAGTGCTATTCAAAAATTCTCCGGTTTCATGCGATTCGGAATGAGTTTGTTAACAAAACTTGATCAACCTTGTTAGTGGATTCCTTTTGATGAGCATGAGATGGATGAAGTTAGAAAGCACAACCTTCTGTACCCTCCTTTTGCTTTCTGTTATTTAGATTAAATAAAGTAAAAATAGTATTTTCTGTCTGTTTTCTGAGTTATTCATGCAATAAAAAAATACCCCGAAAATAGAAGTTCTCCAAATTCCCCGAAATTGAAATATGATTTTTTCTAGAATATTTGAGAATATCTGGCACTGAGAACACATCAGGGGGAGCAAGCACCTGGCCACGAGGGTCCAGGGCGCGCTGACCCCCCGGCGCCCCCTTGCCTCGTGGGCCCATGGTGGCTCCCCTCCACTTATTCCAGCCACCACACACTTCTTCTTCCTCCCAAAAAATTCACCAGCCAGCTCAAGCACGAGTTCTAGCTCATCTTGCTGCCATTTTCGATCTCCTTGCTCAAAGCCCCACTCACAAAACTGCTTTGGGGGATTGTTCTTCGGTATGTAACTCCTCCAATGGTCCAATTAGTTTTTGTTCTAGTGCTTTATTCATTGCAAATTTTTGCTTCCTAGGTGACCCTGTTCTTGAGCTTGCATGTCAAAATTTATATGGTCCCAAGTAGTTTTAATGCATGATATAGTCTCTAGGCACTTGTGGGAGTAGTTGCTATCAATTTTGTTGAGTTTGGTTCACTTTTATTTGAAGTTACTAAAAATTTCAGAAATTTTCAGAAAATGATGAAGAGATTTTTGAGGGGCTCTTCGAGCCGAAGCTCGAAGGATAAGCAAAGTGAAGAAGACAAGAGGACCAAATATAATCTCCCTTGCACCACGGTGGTTCGGCCGTGTGAATGGCCTTGTGATGATTTCTTGAGAGCAGCCGGGATTTATGAAGATTTTTACGAGTTAGCTGAGAATGCAGGCCTCACCGACTTCCTCCGCGACCAACGCGAATAGTATCTCCTACTCACTAATATTTTTGTGCAAAATTTTCATTTCCATGCTAGGAGGTCACCACCTTTGGTGGATTTCTATTTATATGATGAGTATAAGGAGATGTACCTCTATGAATTTATTGAGGTTTGCAAGTTGCCCTTTTCGGGCAGCATAGAGGAACCACATCGTAACGATGTGGAGGGGTTTATTGATACAATTGTTGTAGGGGAAACGAGGAAAGTTTCCGACGCAAGAATTACTAGCATACACTTTCCTGTTCTACGTTACTTTGCATTATTTGCTAGTAGATGCTTAATTGGTCGCGGAAACTGTGGCAACCTTAGTGCCCCTGATATTGTCATTTTGTGCCATGCCTTGTTCCGTGATGACACAATTAGTATGAGCGCTATTGTTGCAAAGCGGTTAAATCTTAACCGTACGAAGGGCCCCATCTTGGGACGTATTTTCGCCTCGCGCCTCGCTTCACATTTTAACATACCTATTAGGCATTATGAGAAAGAAGAAAAGTTGCTACCCCCAGTTTTTCTAGACTATAAGAGTATGGTAGCACATGATTTTATCGTTAAGAATAGGGAAAAGACGCTTAAGTACAAACTGATATTTGATAAAATTCGCCCGGAGATTATTACTTTGGCGGCTCCTTCTTTGTTTGACTTATCTGCAGGTAAGTACCTTGTTCCGCCGGAGGTCATTCACGCCTACCAAAACCCCACACCAGCTGCAGAGCCAGAGCCGGAACCACAATTTGATCCTTCACGACAGTCTGTTTACCAGTGGGATCCAGAGGAGATTGCCAACCAGTGGCAACCCGAGGCTCGTTCTCAGTACGACCCCAGTTACAACTTTGGATATCCGCCAGGCTAGCCATGGCAATAGACCAACTTAGGCCCAAAAGCCTAAGCTTGGGGGAGTACGTATTTCTCACCAACATTACATCCATGTTCACACACTCATTCTAGTTGTCGGTGCTCATACTTTTTCATTGTAATATCCATGCTAGTTTATTTTCCTTTTTATGCTTTCTTCTTGTGTGTTTGAAAAACCTTAAGAAAAAACCTAACAAATTAGTTGAAGCCTTTAGATAGTTTACTTTCCATGCTTGTAGTAGTAATAATTAAAAGAAAACCCAAAGGATTTCTCGTTCTTCTTTTGCTTGTTGGGAGCTTTCCCGTCTAAATAGTTTCATTTCTTTTCTTTTCTTTGGGGGTCGATAGGAGAAGACCATAATGAAAATGTTGAAGTGGCTCTTATATACATTATTGTTGATTTAACCAAGAGCCCATATTGCCTTGTCTTCTCCTTTGTATCAGATGCTTGCAGATTCCAGCTTAGTCCAATGCACGTGCACAATTATTATTATTCACATCGTTCGGTTGTGCAAGTGAAAGGCAATAATGACGATATATGATGGACTGATTGAGATGAGAGAAGCCGGTATGAACTCGACCTCTCTTGTTTTTGTAAATATGATTAGTTCATCGTTCCTGATTCAGCCTATTATGAATAAACATGTTTGGAATGACAATTAGAGATTATAGTTGCTTATGCCATGCTTAATTAGCTAGGAGTTTATAATGGTTTACCTTGCGTGCCAACATGCTATTAAAATGATTGTGATGTGGTATAGTAGGGTGGTATCCTCCTTTGAATGATTCGAGTGACTCGACTTGGCACATGTTCACACATGTAGTAGAAACAAAATCAACATAGCCTCCATGATATTTATGTTCATGGTGGATTATATCCTACTCGTGCTTGCACTCAATGTTTATTAATTTTAATGCATGCTCATGACTGTTGTCGCTCTCTAGCTGGTCGCTTCCCAGTCTTTTTCTAGCCTTCACTTGTGCTAAGCGGGAATATTGCTTGTGCATCCAATCCCTTAAACCCCAAAGTTATTCCATATGAGTCCACCATACCTTCCTATATGCGGTATCTACCTGCCGTTCCAAGTAAATTTGTATGTGCCAAACTCTAAACCTTCAAATGAAATTCTGTTTTGTATGCTCGAATAGCTCATGTATCAACTAGGCCTGTCTGTATCTTCCATGCTAGGCGGATTATTCTCTAGAGGAGTCGACTCCGCTCCTCACTCACGAGAAAATGGCTGGTCACCGGTATGCCGAGTCCCATGCTCTAAGAAAATCAAATCAAAATAATTGCAAACAAAACCCCCCAGGATTGTTGTTAGTTGGACGGTACCCGTTGTTTCGGACCAGCCGTGGAGTGTGCTTGTTGGTGGTGGGGGAGTATAAACTTTACCATTCTGTTTGGGAACCGCCTATAATGTGTGTAGCATGGAAGATATCGAGATCTCTCGGTTGTTATGTTGACAATGAAAGTATGCCGCTCAAAATATTATTTATCTATATTTCAAAATCGAGCTCTGGCACCTCTACAAATCCCTACTTCCCTCTGCGAAGGGCTTATCCATTTACTTTTATGTTGAGTCATCACCCTCTTATTAAAAGGCACCAGCTGGAGAGCACTGCTGTCATTTGCATCCATTACTATTAATTTATATTGAGTATGACTATGACTGGATCTCTTTTACCATGAATTACAATGTTTAGTCAGTCCTTGATCTTTAAAGGTGCTCTGCATTTATGTTTTGCGGTCTCAGAAAGGGCTAGCGAGATACCATCTTGTTATATCATATTATGATTGTTTTGAGAAAGTGTTGTCATCCGAGATTTATTATTATTGCTCGCTAGTTGATTATGCCATTGATATGAGTAAACATGAGACCTAAGTGTTATTGTGAATATGGTTAGTCATAATCTTTGCTGAAAACTTGAATGCTGGCTTTACATATTTACAACAACAAGAGCAAACAGAGTTTGTAAAAGTTTTTCTTTATCACTTTCAGTTTATCAACTGAATTGCTTGAGGACAAGCAAAGGTTTAAGCTTGGGGGAGTTGATACGTCTCCGTCGTATCTACTTTTCCAAACACTTTTGCCCTTGTTTTGGACTCTAACTTGCATGATTTGAATGGAACTAACCCGGACTGACGCTGTTTTCAGCAGAATTGCCATGGTGTTATTTTTGTGCAGAAACAAAAGTTCTCGGAATGACCTGAAACTTCACGGAGATTATTTTGGAAATAATAAAAAATACTGGCGAAAGAATCAAGGCCAGGGGGCCCACACCCTGTCCACGAGGGTGGGGGCGCGCCTGCCCCCTGGGCGCGCCCCTGCCTCGTGGGGCCCCTGGTGCTCCACCGACATCAACTCCAACTCTATATATTCACGTTTGGGGAGAAAAAAATCAGAGAGAAGGATTCATCGCGTTTTACGATACGGAGCCGCCGCCAAGCCCTAATCTCTCTCGGGAGGGCTGATCTGGAGTCCGTTCGGGGCTCCGGAGAGGGGAATCCGTCGCCGTCGTCATCATCAACCATCCTCCATCACCAATTTCATGATGCTCACCGCCGTGCGTGAGTAATTCCATCGTAGGCTTGCTGGACGGTGATGGGTTGGATGAGATTTATCATGTAACCGAGTTAGTTTTGTTAGGGTTTGATCCCTAGTATCCACTATGTTCTGAGATTGATGTTGCTATGACTTTGCTATGCTTAATGCTTGTCACTAGGGCCCGAGTGCCATGATTTCAGATTTGAATCTATTATGTTTTCATGAATATATGTGAGTTCTTGATCCTATCTTGCAAGTCTATAGTCCCTACTATGTGTTATGACCCGGCAACCCCGAAGTGACAATAACCGGGACCACTCCCGGTGATGACCGTAGTTTGAGGAGTTCATGTATTCACTATGTGTTAATGCTTTGGTCCGGTACTCTATTAAAAGGAGGCCTTAATATCCCTTAGTTTCCAATAGGACCCCACTGCCACGGGAGGGTAGGACAAAAGATGTCATGCAAGTTCTTTTCCATAAGCACGTATGACTATATTCGGAATACATGCCTACACTACATTGATGAATTGGAGCTAGTTCTGTGTCACCCTATGTTATAACTGTTGCATGAATAATCACATCCGACATAATTCTCCATCACCTATCCAATGCCTATGAGCTTTTCACATATTGTTCTTCGCTTATTTACTTTTCCGTTGCCACTGTTACAATAATTACAAAACTATCACTGTTACTTTTGCCATTGTTACCGCTACTATCATACTACTTTGCTACTAAATACTTTGCTGCAGATATTAAGTTATCCGGGTGTGGTTGAATTGACAACTCAACTGCTATTACTTGAGAATATTCTTTGACTCCCCTTGTGTCGAATCAATAAATTTGGGTTGAATACTCTACCCTCGAAAACTGTTGCGATCCCCTATACTTGTGGGTTATCAGTATCCACCCTGAATACCCCGCAACGGATGTTGGAATAGGTCCAGAGAGTGCGACCATGGGAGACAATGCTTGCTTCCTCTGTAACATCAGGAGTGCCCTATATACAGACAAGAAGAGGTGATCCATCAGAATAAGTAGCTAGGTGCCACTGAGTAGGTAGGTCCTGATCGTGATCACCATATTCATCTCCCCCTTGATTATAAAAGTTTACAAGTATCGACGGGGGAATGTTGACAGGATCTTGGAAACACAAGAAGGTTAATTAGTACGGGGAAACTAGCTTGCATGCATGGTGAATGAAACAATTCTAATTACGGTGGAATACAAATGTACCAAAATAATAAGAATCCCATGCAAAACATTGCCAGAAGTGGTGGCAGCAAACACAAGACGTCCGTGTACAAAAACTGATTTTTGAGCAATATCCATCGAGGCGCAGAAGTAAAGACGGCAACAAGCTTATCGAAGATAGTGACAAGATAATACTTCGTACAATTCCAAGAGCAGTTGGGAACTGGACAAATTGCTCTCTTCTGTAGACGACAGTCGCCATGATCGTATTTGAATGTACGTAGAGTATCGGTGTGCTCAACCCTAGGGCAGTCTGAGATTTTTGGAAGTGGAATCCAGCGATGAGTGTACACGTTCACAAGTTCCCACTCGCAGTTGTACCCAATACAAACAACCCAATCTTCATTTGCGCCTGCCCAGGCCTTACGCTTAAGCGATGGCATCTTAACATCACATGGATCTGTTGGGAAACGTTGCATGAAAAAATAATCTATGCACACGCAATATCTATCCATGGAGATGCATAGCAACAAGAGGGGGAGAGTGTGTCTACGTACCCTCGTAGACCGTAAGCGGAAGCGTTTCACAACGGGGTTGATGTAGTCAAACTTTCTTCGCGATCCAACCGATCGGGTATCGAACGTACGACACCTTCGCGTTCAGCACACGTTCAGCTCGGTGACGTCCTTCACCTTCTTGATCCAGCAAGACGGCGAGGTAGTAGATGAGTTCCGGCAGCACGACGGCCTGGTGAAGTGATCTCCGCAGGGCTTCGCCTAAGCACTATGAAAATGTGACCGGGGCTGTAAACGGTGGAGGGGGTGCCGCACACGGCTAGGCAATTGTCTGTTGTGTGCTAGGCACCCCCTCCCACATATATATAGGTGGGGGGAGGGAGGAGCAGCCAAAGGGGCGCCCAAGTAGGAGGATTCCTACTTGGGGTCTCTCCCAAGCCGCGCCCCCTGCCTTGTATAGGTGCGGGGGAAAGGCAGGGAAGGGTGGCGCACCCCTTTCCTTTCTCCTATGAGAGGGAAAGGCAGGAGGGGCTAGCCTTCCCTCTTTCCTTCCCTAGGGCTGGCCGGCCAGGGAGAGGGGTGCACCAGCCCCCTGTGAGCTGGTATGTCCCTCCCTTGGCCCATTAAGCCCATAACACCTACCGGGGTGTCCGAAACCCCTCCCAGTGACCCGATGGCTTCACACGTAGATCCCGGCATGACGCTCTTCTTGGAATTGCACCAACTGATAGCTCTACCATTCAATATAAACACATATCCAGTTTGTGACTTAGAGTCATCTGGATCAGCGTAACCATTTACGACGAGCTCTTCGTCACCTCCATAAACGAGAAACATATCCTTATTCCTTTTCAGGTACTTCATGATGTTCTTGACCGCTGTCTGGTGATCAACTCCTGGATTGCTTTCGTACCTCCCTCCCAGACTTATGGCAAGGCACACATCAGGTCTTGTACACAGCATAACATACATGATAGAACCTATGGCTGAGGCATGGGGAATGACTTTCATTTTCTCTCTATCTTCTGCAGTGGTCGGGCTTTGAGTCTGACTCAACTTCACACCTAGTAACATAGACAAGAACCCTTTCTTTGACTGATCCATTTTGAACTTCTTCAAAACTTTATCAAGGTATGTGCTTTGTGGAAGTCCTATTAAGCGTCTCGATCTATCTCTATAGATCTTGATGTCCAATATATAAGCAGCTTCACCGAGGTCTTTCATTGAAAAATTCTTATTCAAGTATCCTTTTATGCTATCCAGAAATTCTATATCATTTCCAATCAACAATATGTCATCCACATATAATATCAGAAATGCTACAGAGCTCCCACTCACTTTCTGGTAAATACAGGCTTCACCGTAAGTCTATATAAAACCATATGCTTTGATGACGTCATCAACTCGTCATCTTCTCACTCATATTTTGGAACAGGACCACATGTTAATGAAACATGGTTTGTCATTTCTCGTGCAAAATGCGATCAGGCCGCGTTGGCCTAAGGCACCGCCTTATTGCTCGATTTAATTTTTTTAATGGCGTACCGTTCAATTTTGAAGCACAACTAATTGGTACCGTATGCAAAGAAAATATAAACTACTCTACCACTCTGAAGAATAGTAGTAGTACTAGCAAGATATATAGGCTGGAGCTTCAACCCTTACTTGCTAGGACTGCCCACTTGCTTCTCACACTATCACCCCCTCCAGATCTAAAAAAGATGATGGTGGCCCTTCTCTCTCCCTCCTCACCGGTGCTCATAGATCCGCCCGGATCCCGTCTGTCGGGGAAGAGGAGGACATGCAACATTGACACACTCATAGTCTGTCGGTGTGGAACGACACCTATGGGATCACAAGAATCCCTACTACGGTTGCCGGGGCGCAAGGTTGCGAGAAGAGCAGGATTAGTAATCAGCACAAGGATCGTTTACCTAGGTTCGGGCCGCAAGGATGCGTAAAACCCTAGTCCTGCTTTGGTGGATGTATTTCAGAGAGTTCTTGAGCTCTCGAACTAGCTATGGTGGGTGCGTGGTTCCAAAGAGCCGAATCCTCCTCCAGTACGCCATGGGCCTCCTTTTATAGTCGAAAGGGGCTGCCACAGTGGCACACATGAGGTGGAAAGGCATACAGTGCTACGAGCTTATCGCTCGTATTACAGGACAAGACGCATTTAATGCGCCGCTGAGGTGTCCCCTAGCTTTATCGGGGACGGGAGCGAGGCTCGTCCCGTCCGTCGCCGCTCCTCCTCGCTTCGACACGCGCCCTGGCCAGCGGTGCGTGTGGCGCCATGTAGGCAGGCAGGCAGCTAAGGTGGCGTGGTGGTAGGGTCTTCATGAAGATCTGCATGCCGCCACGCAGGCGCTTGTTTGAGTTGGCCTGGGAGCTGCATGTTGCCACGCAGGTGCCTGCCCAGCTGGTTGGGTTGGCAGCTGCATGCGAACGGCGGTGGAGACTTGGCTGGTGCGGGCCTGGCAGTGGCCCCGCTGGCGTCCTCGGTGAGGGCCTTGCCGGGTGGCCCGGCAAGGGTCTTGCCGTGGCGCGCTAGCGTCCCCGGCAAGGATCTTGCCGGGGGTCTTGTGGCTCTCCTCGGCAAAGATCTTGCCGAGGACCGTTCTTTTAATCCTCATCTGATCTTGAATATTCCTTGATCTTGACAAAGATCTGCATGCCACCATGGAGGTGCCTCCCGAGCCCTAGTTCCAACGTAGTTGGTTGAGTTGGAATCCGTGGGCTCAAGGGTGGCTCACCCCACTGGTGTGGGCGAGCCGCCCCGGCAAGGGTCTTGTCGGGGATGCTGAGGCTGCCCCGGCAAGGGTCTTGCCGGGGGAACCTGCTTCGTCCTTCTGCTTCTTTGTGTTCTTGGCCTTGGCATTGCCTTGGCTGTCTCGAGCTTCGGTTTTACCTTGGTTCACCTCCCCTGTTCTGTTTGGTGCGGCCGTGGGCGCGGCTCCGACTGTCCGTGCACAGGTAAAGGGGTACAAAGGTGCGCCCCTTCTTTTGTACACCGACAGGAGCCCCCGGGCCTGGGCCACACATAAGCGCGACACGTTGTTGGGCTAGGCCAAAAACGGTGCGCTGGTAGGTGGGGCAGTATTTACCGCGGTAAAACTTTTTGCGCACTGCGCTTCCCACGACCCGCGTTGAATGCGTGAAGTGGAGAGGTGCACGTGACGTGGGCGGCATGCGTGGGGCGGTTCCCGCACGCATGCATCACATCGCAGTAAATGGGCAGCGCGACCCGCACCTTCCCCATAAAAAGGGATAACCGCGAGCGTTCTGTTCCTTTTACCCTCCGCGCAATCCCAATCTCGGAAGCCTCCATTTGTCTTCCTCTTCTTCCCTAAGCTTCGCTCTTGCTCGCCGCCATTGCATTCCCGCCACCCTCTGTTTCTTGCCCTCCTCCCCCAGCCGCCATGGCGCCCAAATCCACCAAGGGCAAGGGAGTGGCCAAGGATGCCGGAGCGACGGAGCCACCAGAGAGTGCGCTGGCGGTGCAGCGGACGCAGTCCGCCTTCTTCCCTTCGACGGTCGACGTGTTCGAGCTCCGGGAGGCCTTCAAACCCCTGTGGGGGGTGAAGACGGGGGGAGAGAAGACGAGGCATCCCCGAATCGGTACCCTTTCTTTGTCGACTATTTCTCCTGCGGGCTCTGTCCTCCCTTCTCCGATTTGTTTAGCGACATCATGCATGCCTTTGGCTTCCGCCTCTTGGATTTTACCCCAAATGCGGTGGCATGCATGGCCCTTTTCGCGCACCTCTGCGAAGGTTTCGCCGGGGTGCACCCCAACACGGCGCTTTTCCGCCGCTACTTCTTCCCTCGGATCCAAACGGGGGGCGCCATCTCCGGTTGCGTCACCTGGATCCCAAGGTCCAAGGGAGCGTACCCGGATGGCGCCATGAAGGAGAGGTGGGAAGAGTGGTGGGGCCAGTGGTGCTGGATTGAAGAGAAGGACCCGCCGGAGTTCTACGAAGTTTGCCGGGCGCCGCCGGTCCACAGAGGCGATTGGAGCGACGTCGATGCCGACGACGAGAAGCTCACGATCTCCACCACCAGGATCCTTCGGCTCACCGAGGCCGGGCTCACCCTTGAGATGATTGGGGCGGACTTCATCCGCCGCCGAATCGCTCCACTGCACAACAAGGGGAGGCCGGCCTGGCTCTTCACGAACCCCGCCGACATCATGCGGCTTCACCCCGGCCTCCACCACAATTTCACAGTGATGGGGCATGCCCATTTCTGCCAGCGACTCTTCCAGCTCAATGTGGGCCGCGACAGCGAGGTCGAGCGGACCGGCAAGGTCGCGAGGGCCGCCGCGAAGGCCGGCAAGGTCGTCAAGGGGCCTTTGTTCAAGTTGCCGGCAGGAGTGGTCCCGTTGTGCAATAATTTGCGCTGGACCGACATCATTGCCATGATGCCGGACTGCAACGCGCATGGCCCTGACCCGAGCTGGGTCGAGCCGGAGGACATCCAAGTGCAGTAGTTCTTCGACACTCTGCACGAGGGATACATCAACACCGACGCCGAGCGGCTGCTCGTCCAGGACACCTCCCAGGCGGAACTGGACTACATCGCCGCCAAGGCGAGGGAGGCGCAGCTTGCCGAGGAGGCTGGCAGCGCCAGTGGTGTGGAGGACAAGGCTGCGACGGCCGCGGAGGAGGAGGAGCTCGCCCGGTGGGCGGCGGCCGTCGAGCAAGCCAGCAGCGCTGGCACCGAGGCCCCTCTGGTTGAGGATGCGGCCGACGAGTCGTCTTCGGAGGAGGCCGGGGCTGTTGACCCTCCGGCCACGGGGAGAGGGCGAGTCCTGCGTCGGGCCACTTCTGGCAGGCCGGTACGGCCCGTCAAGGCCGCACGGCGGCCAAAGTCTCCGGAGGAGTCCGCGCGTCAGACGAGGGCCGCGGCGGCGAAGAAAGTGGTGAAGGCCGTGGCGGCGAAGAAGAGAGCAGCTACCTCATCTTCGCCCAAGCACGCCCAGACTCTGCTCTCCTCCCCTCCTCCGGCGGACGCCGATGCGGGGTCACCTTCGACTTCGGATCGCTCAGCCCGAGGAGGAAGAGGAAAACAACAGAGGAGGAGGTGGACGACGAGTAAGTATCTGGCTCTTTCCCGTCATCTCTGTCTCCTCAATCTGTGTCGCTTGTCTTCACTTGTTTTCATCTTTGCAGGGACGCGGAGACGCTGGCCCAGAGGGTGAAGAGGGCCAAGACCTCGGCGGGTGGCCAGCCCCCGGCTGGTACTTCAAGGGCGCCACTGGTGGTGTTGAGCAGCCCGGACAGCAGCCCCCGGCGCAACCCCAGCGTAAGTTCACTGCTCACTCCTCGTCGATATGTGTCAGGGGTATGATACTTTGGCACTGACCTTGTTGCGTATGCAGGAGGAGAGAAGCAGCGGGAGGAGCCACAGAGGGCTACTCCCACCACGCCGCCCCCATCAACCACACCGCCCCGAGGGACGTCCCCGGCAAGGGCGCCAAGCACCGAGCCCATGCACATGGAGGAGGAGGAGGAGAACTTGGGAGCTGGTGGCTTCGCCTCGGCGCCAGATGTTGGCGGGGAGGGGACTTCAGCTTCCCAGCCCAGAACTGGTAAGTCTCTGGCCTTTCGTCCCTGCTTTTTCTTTTTTTTGCTGATTCTTGGTTTTGGCTTCGTCTCATCCCCTCCTTGGTGCCCAGATCGTCCACCGGCGGACCAGGAAGACGTGGACGCCAACATCGAGGACGTCGCCAAGGACGCCGCGGCAGAAGCCGAGAAGGTCGTTACCAAGGAGTCCGTCAAGGGTGCTGCGGAGGACGCCGCCAAGGGGCCTGCCGGGGAGTCCGACAAGGCTACTGCTGAGGAGGCCAGCAAGGGGCCTGCCGGAGACTCCGGCAAGGCCGCCGCCGAGGAGGAGGTGGTTGATGACTAGCCTTCCTCCTCTGCTGCCTCCGCCTCTGGCAAGTACCTGAGGGTGAGCAACGACCTCTTCATCCACCTCCTCGGCGCGTCGAGCACCAGGGCCCCTGTCGAGGGAGAGGTGTTCGATGACGAAGTGCTCGCCTCCGCCGGACTCGAGGTCGTCGACGAGCCGAGCGTTGGTGGCGACGGCTCCCAGGAGGAGCGGCTGCTCTAGGCCATGGGTGCCAGCTTCGGGAAGCTCCAGGCGCTCCACCGCGCCTGCCTGGACAAGGCTAAGTCCAGGATGGCGGTGGCGGAGAAGGCGGAGGCGGACCTCCAGAAGTGCGTCGCCGAAACACAGGACTGGTTCCGCCAGGCTCACGAGGAGTTGAAGACCGCCCAGGGCGAGCTCGCCAAGCATGACGTCGAGCTCACCATGAAGCTGGCCGACATCAAGAAGGCATAGGAGACGGCGGAGGGCCTGGCCGTGGCAGCCGAGGCCGCCCGGACCCAGCACCAGGCCGCGCTGAACTCCCAGGAGGAGGACCTCGCCAAGCGCGAGGCGAACCTCGATGCCAAACTCCGCGCCAAGGACAGGGAGGTGGAGAAGCTTGTCAGGCAGCGGACCCAGGAGCTGGAGCTTGGGCATTGAGCGCCTCCCTGTGCCTCTGCAGTGTCAGGCAGCGGACCCAAGAGCTGGAGCAGAGGCACAGGGAGACGCTCAATGCCCAAGCTCTAGTTCACGCCGGCAAGGTGAAGGAGCTGGAGGTGGAGCGAGACGGGCTGAAGGAGCAGGCCCTAAAGTTGTCCCAGGAGAAGGACACGCTCAACGGCGCCCTGAGGGAGGGGCAGGGCGCGGCCGTCAGCAAGGCGGGGGAGCTCTCCGAGGCCAACAACTCCATCAAAGACCTCAGGCTGAAGCTGGAGGGTCTTGAGGGAACGCTCACAGAGGCCAAGGCCCGGGAAGGGACCCTGGCCAAGGAGCTGGAGACCGAGAAGCAGCTGTGGAAGAACGAAGCCGCCGAGCACAAGGATTCTGCGGAGGGCGTGAACCGCTGGATCGGCCGTCTCGAGGACGTCGCCGGCAGGATCACCGCGCAGCTAGCCGCTATGGGGATGCCGAATGTGAGGTATGCCCCAGAGCGCAGCGGGACCACCAACGCCAAGCTGACCCTGTTCTTCGAGTGTGTTCTCGGGGCCCTGGAGTAGCTTCATGCCAACCGGGCGGCCTCGCTAGCCGACGAGGCCCGGAGGCTTTGCCAGGGCGCCATGACCAAGGTTCTCACCAAGGTGGCATACTGGTACCCCGACCTCGACTTCGACGCCGCGCTGGAGAGCTTGCCGGAGGATACTGACCTCGCGCCGCTCAGGGAGTGCATCAAGCCCATCATCAGCGGTGTCGGCGGAATTCTGAGGGTGGAGGGCCAGTGCCGGGATTAGGCACCCCGTTTCTTATCGTCGCTGCAGGTTCATGTCCAAGACAATTTCTATCTTTAGTCAGAACCGCAGCAACAATTTGATGTAACATAACTCTGCAGTACTTTGATATTATGCATGTTATTTTCCTGTTTGACCCTCCCTTGTATGTCCACCCTACATAACTGGGTAGGCTTGCCGGCGCGTAAACCCAGGGTGGCGTCTTGGGGACGGATCCCCATTGGCCTGCCGGGTGTGCTTGCTGCCGGGCGAACCACCTTACTGCCCTTAGCGCGGCCGCCCAAACTGTCGAGCTTGACTCGAGTCAGAATCGAGAGCGTTGCCAAGTGCGGAAGGCTACCCTGCCACTCTCGACGCGGCCGCTTGAGCTGTTGAGCGGACTCGAAACAGAACAAGGGCGTTGCCAATTGCGGAGGGCCCCTTTGCGTGCAGGTTTTTCATACATAGGCAAGATCTCCGAGGATGATAACCTTATATAAAAAAAGAGGAAATAACCCAAGGCTCTGAATGACTTAGCTTTTCTGTTGCCGAACTGGCACCCTTCGTGCGCGCGGGCGGTGCCGTTTCCTCCTGGCCGTCTTCTTCTTTTAGAAGACATGGCGATGAAGAACCGCTAGGCTAACTACTAGACCAGATTCTCACAATTGCGCCCCTACCTGGCGCGCAAAGATGTCAGTGTGGAACGACACCTATGGGATCATAAGAATCCCTACTAAGGTTGCCGGGGCACAGGGATGCGAGAAGAGCAGGATTAGTAATCAGCACAAGGATCGTTTACCCAGGTTCGGGCCATGAGGATGCGTAAAACCCTAGTCCTGCTTTGGCGGATGTATTTCAGAGAGTTCTTGAGCTCTCGAACTAGCTATGGTGGGTGCGCGGTTCCAAAGAGCCGAATCCTCATCCAGTACGCCATGGGCCTCCTTTTATAGTCGAAAGGGGCTGCCACAGTGGCACACAGGAGGTGGAAAGGCATACAGTGCTACGAGCTTATCACTCGTATTACAGGACAAGACGCATTTAATGCGCTGATGAGGTGTCCCCTAGCTTTATCGGGGACGTGAGCGAGGCCCGTCCCGTCCGTCGCCGCTCCTCCTCGCTTCAACACGCGCCCTGGCCAGTGGTGCGTGCGGCGCCATGTAGGCAGACAGGCAGCTAAGGTGGCGCGGTGGTAGGGTCTTCACGAAGATCTGCATGCCGCCACGCAGGCGCTTGTTTGAGTTGGCCTGGGAGCTGCATGTTGCCACGCAGGTGCCTGCCCAGCTGGTTGGGTTGGCAGCTGCATGCGAACGGCGGTGGAGACTTGGCTGGTGCGGGCCTGGCAGTGGCCCCGCTGGCGTCCTCGGTGAGGGCCTTGCCGGGTGGCCCGGCAAGGGTCTTGCCATGGCGCGCTGTCCTCCCCGGCAAGGATCTTGCCGGGGGTCTTGTGGCTCTCCTCGGCAAGGATCTTGCCGAGGACCGTTGTCTTTTAATCCTCATCTGATCTTGAATATTCCTTGGTCTTGACAAAGATATGCATGCCACCATGGAGGTGCCTCCCGAGCCCTAGTTCCAACGTAGTTGGTTGAGTTGGAACCCGTGGGCTGGAGGGTGGCTCACTCCACTGGTGTGGGCGAGCCGCCCCGGCAAGGGTCTTGTCAGGGCTGCTGAGGCTGCCCGGCAAGGGTCTTGCCGGGGGAGCCTGCTTCGTCCTTCTGCTTCTTTGTGTTCTTGGCCTTGGCGTTGCCTAGGCTGTCTCGAGCTTCGGTTTTACCTTGGTTCACCTCCCCTGTTCTGTTTGGTGCGGCCGTGGGCGCGGCTCCGACTGTCCGTGCACAGGTAAAGGGGTACAAAGGTGCGCCCCTTCTTTTGTACACCGACATAGTTCGCATGTGAAGACACACACTGAAGACAAGGCCGTCCTCTCAGACCTAGCACCGGCGCGACATGGCCTCTGTCCCAAAGCTCGCTGCCGTAGTGTGAGCGTAAGATGACGACCATGGCTAGGTTGAATAAGAAAAGAAAGGAGGAAAGTACTATCGAAGAGACTAGGTACCGAACCTGCATCTTGGTTGAAAAGGGAAAAAGTAGTAGCTAAGGAACAAGTCTCTTGCCTCTTGGTTTAAAAAGGAAAAAAGGTAGGACAACGCAATATGGAATGACTGGGTCGATAGGTTTGTTGTCCTCACATAGGAAAAAAAGTGGCTAAAGAGAACAAAAATGGGACGTAATCCAGACATGCTGCTTGGATATTTGTTGCTCACCAATATTTAGAATTATCACCGCCTCGTACTATACCTACTTTAAACAAGTCATAATATTTACGCAACAGATGCTGACATGTTACCAACAGAGTGGGAGAACATTAGTGAAGGCATGAAAAGAATAAACTATATCAAAATGAAGAGTTTTCTAACTCTATACCTTAATTTCTAGGCCATCTCACCAATTTCCCTGTGTTCTCAGATATCAGAGGTCCTGTTCACTGTCTAAACCATCTAGAAGACCTGACAGACCATGACAGGGATATTGAAAGTGAACAAAAAGATACAGATCTAGCCACCACTACAGATGTAGAGGTCATTGTTCTTGCAAGCTCTGCAACTATGGTTAGAATATGTTTACTTGCTTTAACAATGCATGCAAATTGCCTACAGTGTAATGTATTCAACTACATTATGGCAGCAAAATTGTCATCATCAACTTGAAGTAGTGACTAAGGGTATACAGATGTGTCGGATGTGGGGTTCCGGCAAAACCCTTAAGGTTCAAACTCTGGGGTGCGCGCGAAGTTCTTTCCCTCCTACCGATCCACGCCCTAGCTAGCTAAGATCTCACGGACGAACTCGACGAACTCGCAACACAGAAAGACACAAGATTTATACTGGTTCGGGCCACCGATGTGGTGTAATACCCTGCTCCAGTGTGTGGTGGTGGATTGCCTCCTGGGCTGATGAAGAACAGTACAAGGGGAAGAATAGCCTCCTGAGGTTGAGGTGTTCTTGTGCTCTGTGGACTGGTGGATGAGAACTCGGTCAGTTCAACCTCCTCGTCGTCATCGTCGTGCCTGCTATGGTGGCTAGCTCTACTTATATAGGCCCTGGTCCTCTCCCCAAATATTGAGCGGGAAGGGAGCCAACAACGGCGGGCAAATATAAAGGGGATAGCTAGTACAAGCTATCCTGACAAAAGCGGTCTTCGCCTGCAAAAGGCTCTGGTGGTGACGCCGTCTTGGGCTCCACGGTGACCTCCGTCTTGCCGTCCTTCTGGTCTTGGTATCGTTGCAATGGCAACCTTTGCCTGATGCCTCGGTACTCCTCGTCTGCGCTTGCCTCCTTAGCACCAAAGAGGAAACAAGGACGCTGCGCGCGCTGGAGCCCGCCTGGTCTCGATCTTCATGGCTAACGTCACGAGAGCCTCGTGAGGTTTGCCCCGCCTTGATATCTCCGCTCCTCGTGAGCCCGCCTACAGGGGCCGCTCCTGAGGAGGTATTGCGTCGTCCGCCTCGCGAGGCTTGGCCCCTCGCGAGGGTCTTGAATTCTTTGTTGATGAAGATGGGCCGTACAGGCCTGCTAGCATAGCCACGCCGTGGGCCGCAGGCAGGCAAGTCTGGGGACCCCCGTTCCCAGAACACCGACAGTAGCCCCCGGGCCCAAGGTGCGCTCGGGCTTGGCTTCGAGGCAAAGCCAAAGGTCAAGTACGGAGCACCGCGGGCCCCAAAAGCCTGCGGCCTCGGTTGACACATGGCGGTTGATTGGATGTGGGCGTCTCCGCTTCCCCATGCTGCCTTAGAATCCGCCTGGCTACGCGGCCCCCGCGCTCTCGCCGGGCTCGGAACAGGGCTGCGGCGTCGAGCCGCCGCCGCCGCCGATCAGGATGAGGTTGGCGCCGGCCTCCCGTGGCCCATTGTTGATGATGGCGTCCGCCACGGGGGGGGGGGGGTGTAGATAGGATTCCTCTTAGTTCTCGTTTCTGTTTCATTCGGAGAATCATGAGGTGCCCCGTGGGGGTGTGTAAGGATCCGTGATGCCCTTTTGTGTATATCTTCCTTATTATGAAAATTTGTGAGCGCATGTCCTGTCAAAGCTCGGTCTCCCCTTTCCAACCCCGTGATAGCTTGTTGCTCTACGCTGACAGGTCCCAGTCCCCAGGAAGGCTACATCAGTCGCTGGTATGCCAGGTCACGTGCCATGGTCAAGGCCAGGAGGTGTGTGGCCCGAGGTCCGGTAAGAGCCCCTGAGGCGCGATGCTCAGGAGGTCCACTTTAGCGCTCAAGCAGCTACGGCAAGATAAGAAAGGGTGGCGACGTGGACGCAGCAGAGCTGCGATGACCGCGACCCTAAGGTTCCAACGATTAGCCGATCCGAGCGCGAGACTTATCTCAGTGGCGCCGGATCGATTCTTCGTGATGCGCCAGGCCTGTGCGTAGATCCCCGCAGCGTAGCTAGGTTAGGCCCGCACGAGTCTTCCCCTCCCCATGCTCTCCTTAGTGCTCTACATCCTCAGGTCCCGGCCCTCGAGCGAGCTCAGCCACCGCTGGTATGCCAGATCGCGATGCCGTGGTCAAGGCCAGGGAGTGAGGGCTGGAGAGCCAGTAAGAGCTCCTGAGTCACGATGCTCAGGAGCCCCCCTTTTAACGTGCAAGCGAATTGCACGAAGGAAAAGAAACTCGGGGTGCCGCCCTCTGTCTTCTTCATGAGGTTCCTGTAATCCATCACAAAGGGAGACACGGTTTTGCCGTTATGGTTGCCATCCTGCCGCTGGTCGCTTGGTGAGGAGACGAATGCACTGAGGGCCTGGTGAGGTGATGTGCGCGAGGCCTGCCGCGAGCCAGAGCTCGACCGCTCAGGTTTGTCGACGTGGCAGGGACGGACCCATGGACCAGTGTCGTGCCAGTGTGAGGAGGCCCCGTGAGGGCGACGACCGAGCAGGTAGCAATCAGGCAGGTTAAGCATGGAAGGCAAACCAGCTTAAGTAAATGCAGAAAGATACATGCCACTTGGTCAGGCCCGAGCGGCTTGGGGATGATGCAGCCCGAGGGGCGCCCCCAACAAGGTAACCTAAAGACATAAGGAAAAGGGACACATGCCACAGGGACGGACCCATGCGACATGGGAATAATGCAGCCCGAGGGGCGCTCTCAGCTAACTGAACTTGGAAAATGTCACCTGGTTCTGTCGACGAAGAAGAGTTGGTGTAGCTGAAAGCGTGCATCGAAGGAATGGCTCCTCACGAGCCACTGGGGCCCTGAGCCTCGGGAGGCTCTGGGGGATCAGGTGGTTCCCTGAGGACCATCTCCATCTCCGCCAGGACGGTGTGGTACCTGGCTTCCTGAGCCGCCAGGACACGCCGCATGTTGTGCTGATAGGCTGACGCCACGCTCGGCAAGCCGAAGGGCATGCGAACGTAGCTGTGTGGTGGGCCCTCGCAACGGCCCACACGTGAAGGCCAGAAAAGCTCCTGAGATGCGGCCCTGTTGAGCCCTGGGACGTCGATGCAGACGCGCAGCCCGGCATCCTTGCCTGGATGGGGAGCTGCGCCTGGTGAGCGGCGGTCGCCACGCATGGCCCTTGCGTCTTGCAGTTCCTGAGTGGTCTTGGTGATGAACTCCTGAGTGGTGGGCACTCCTTGCCCTGTGTTCTCCTGAGGGAGACGTGCCACGAAGCACGCCTCCAAGTGTTGCCCAAGCGCCTCCCTCGTGAGGTTGGCAAGGTCCGAGGCCCTCCAGAAGAGAGCCCCCGAGCCCTGCCCAAGGAGGGCACCGAGCGCGCCTTCCTATGCGATGGAGGGAGGCGCCCCTGGAGCGGGCGCTGATCCCGACGAGGCTCCAGCTGCATTGCCACCCTCCTGAGATCCTGCACGGCGCAGCTTCTTCTTCTTGGGGATGGCCTCCGGAGGGCCCTCACTTCTGTTGTCGGGGTCGTCGATTGCTGCAGCTTGGAAGGCGCGCTCGAGGGAGCACACCGCATCTCTTTCTTCACATGGGACCGTGATGATTCCGCCGCTTCCTGGCATCTTGAGGACGTTGTAGCCATGGTGGGTGACGGCCATGAACTTGGCCAGGGCTGGATACCCGAGGATGGCATTGTACGGCAGACGGATGTGGTTGACGTCGAAGTCGATGAGCTCGGTGCGGTAGTTCTTGCGTTCCCCGAAGGTGAGAGGGAGGCGGACCTGCCCAATCGGTGTGGTGGAACCGTCGGTCACCCCTGAGAAAGGCTTAGTAGGCTGAAGTTGCTCGTATGGCACTTGGAGGTTGTCGAATGTGTCGACGGACAGGACATTGAGTCCGGCGCTGCCGTCGATGAAGGTCTTGGTAACTTGCATGTTGCTGATGACTGGGGAACAAAGCATCAGGAGGGCGCCAGCAGTGGCTGCGCACATGAGCTGATCTGCCGAGTTGAAGGTGATGGCGCACTGGGACCACTTGAGCGGGCGCGTGGCCTCAAGCTTGGGGAGGACTGCGTTCACTTCACGAGCAAACTGTTTGAAGATGCGCTGCGAGGCTGGGGCCTGAGCTCCGCCCAAGATACAAGCGATTGCACGCGGCTCCTGGAAGCCCCCAGCCCCCTCGTCTTGGTGGTGGTCGTCGCTCCTCCTTGGTGGTGGCGGCAGCGGGGGAAGACCGGCATTCCCTGAGGGTGGTCCTCGCGAGGCTGGTCTCTCCAGGCGCCCTCGCGAGGATGATCCTGCCAGCGGTCCTCACGAGGACGGTCACGCCACTCCTGCCGTGGGCCACGGTCGTCCCAGCATCCACCACCACGGCCGTAGCCACGGTCACTGCGTTCGGGGCGTCGACCGAAGCGTCCCTCACGGATGGCTCTGAGCTCTTGACAGTCACTGGTGTTGTGGGTGTTCAGGTTGTGGAGGGTGCAGAACGGCTGGCTGTTCTTGGATGACTCGGGCTGATCTCTGCCCCGCTTGGTGTCAGGCTCCGTTGCGAGCACGGCCGCTTCCTTGCGCTTCACGTCCTTGGCCTTGGCCTTCTTTTCCTCCGCACCCGTGGCCGGCAGCTCGAGGAGGGAAAGGCTCCCCTCCTCAGCTCTTGCGCACTTGGTTGCCAGGTTGAACAGCTCCTGAGATGTGCAGCTCCTCGTGGATAGCGAGCTCCTCCTTCATCTTGATGTCACGGAGGCCGACGGAGAACGCGGAGATGATGGCCTCGTCCGTGACCTTGGGGATCTTGAGGCGAGTGTTGTTCAAGCGCTGGATGTACTTCTGGAGGGTCTCTCCCGGTTGTTGCTTGATGCGGCGCAGGTCGCCCGCGGCCGGCGGGCGGTCAGGGGTGCCCTGGAAGTTGGCGACGAAGCGGTCGCGCATCTTGTCCCAGGAGGAGACCGAGCCGTGCAGCAGGTTCAGGAGCCAGGAGCGGGCACCATCCTTGAGAGCCATAGGGAATCAGTTCGCCATGACTTTCTCATCGCCATTGGCTGCTTCGATGCTCAGCTCGTAGAGCTGCAGGAACTCTGCGGGGTTGGCGTTGCTGTCGTAACGAGGGGGCATATCCGACTTGAACTTGCCCGGCCAGGCGACGTTACGTAGCTCGGGGGTGAAGGCGCGGCAGCCGGCCGTGGTTGCCGGGGCTCGCCTCAGAGGTGGAGCCTGGTCTTGATGAGGTCCACGCGCCGACACCACAGGCAGCGCACGGTCTTGACAAGGCGGCGCGGGGAGCACAGGTGCAGCTTCTCACGGCCGAGGGATTTCTTGGTAGCTCCTCTCTTCGCGTGCAGGCACCGGACATGGCGGATCATGCCGTGGGGCCGCGCGCCTTGGCGCCAAGGCACGGTCTTGGGGCAGAGGTGGTGGAGGCACGCCATGAGCCACGTTGCCCATGGCTGGAGGAGGGTGAGGCAGAGAGAGGGACGGCGCCGGGGAGCCCCCTGCGGCGCGGACGAGCTCGGCGACGCGGTTGAGCCACTCCTCGTAGAGGTCGTCGACCGGGCGGTAGCGCAGTAGCCCGGCCCGCGCGTCCATGGGAGCGCAGCGTGCATGAGACGAAGAACCGGCCGGGGTCAGCGATGGAGTGGCGGTGCGGCCGTCCTGCCGCACCGATGGGTGAAGCAAGGACGCTTGCTGCTCGTTCCCCGCCGGACCGGTGGCGGCGTTGGCGGCGGGAGACGGAGAACGATGAGGTGGCCCGCCGATGGGAGCTGTCTGAGCAACGTGGGCGGTGAGGGCAGCCCGGCGCTCAGCTCGAGCGTGGCGAGCGTCCGCCATGGAAACGTCGAAGCGACGGATCGACGAAAGGGAAGCTACGGCGCACCCCTACCTGGCGCGCCAAATGTCGGATGTGGGGTTCCGGCAAAACCCTTAAGGTTCGAACTCTGGGGTGCGCGCGAAGTTCTTTCCCTCCTACCGATCCATGCCCTAGCTAGCTAAGATCTCACGGACGAACTCGACGAACTCGCAACACGGAAAGACACGAGATTTATACTGGTTCGGGCCACCGATGTGGTGTAATACCCTACTCCAGTGTGTGGTGGTGGATTGCCTCCTGGGATGATGAAGAACTGTACAAGGGTGTGACGCCCCCGATTCAATCGTACACTAACCATACACACAAACATGTACGATCAAGATCAGGGACTCACGGGAAGATATCACAACACAACTCTAAAAATAAAATAAGTCAAACAAGCATCATAACAAGCCAGGGGCCTTGAGGGCTCGAATACAAGTGCTCGATCATAGACGAGTCAGCGGAAACAACAATATCTGAGTACAGACATAAGTTAACAAGTTTGCCTTAAGAAGGCTAGCACAACCTGGGATACAGATCGAAAGAGGCGCAGGCCTCCTGCCTGGGATCCTCCTAAACTACTCCTGGTCGTCGTCAGCGGGCTGCACGTAGTAGTAGGCACCTCCGGTGTAGTAGGAGTCGTCGTCGATGGTGGCGTCTGGCTCCCGGGCTCCAGCATCTGGTTGCGACAATCAGGTAGAAGGGAAAGGGGAAAAGAGGAAGGAAAGCAACCGTGAGTACTCCTCCAAAGTACTCGCAAGCAAGGATCTACACTACATATGCATGGGTATATGTGTAAAGAGGCAATATCGGTGGACTGAACTGCAGAATGCCAGAATAAGAGGGGGATAGCTAATCCTGTCGAAGACTACGCTTGAGGCCACCTCCATCTTGCAGCATGTAGGAGAGAGTAGATGGTAAGTTCACCAAGTAGCATCGCATAGCATAATCCTAACCCAACGATCCTCTCCTCGTCGACCTGTGAGAGAGCAATCACCGGGTGGTATCTGGCACTTGGAAGGGTGTGTTTTATTAAGTATCCGGTTCTAGTTGTCATAAGGTCAAGGTACAACTCTAGGTCGTCCTTTTACCGAGGGACACGGCTATTCGAATAGATAAACTTCCATGCAGGGGTGCACCACATAACCCAACACGCTCGATCCCAATTGGCCGGACACACTTTTCTGGGTCATGCCTGGCCGCAGAAGATCAACACGTCGCAACCCTACCTAGGCACAACAGAGAGGTCAGCACGCCGGTCTAAATCCTATGCGCGCAGGGGTCTGGGCCCATCGCCCATTGCACACCTGCACGTTGCGTACGCAGCCGAAAGCAGACCTAGGCCCCTTAATACAAGTGCGAGCTTACGGTCTAATGTGGCGCGCCGCTCAGTCGCTGACGTCACGAAGGCTTCGGCTGATACCACGACATCGAGTGGCCATAACTTTCCCACGTAGTTGGTTAGTGCGTATAGACCAAATGGCCAGACTCAGATCAAATACCAAGAACTCGTTAAGCATGTTATTTTAAAGTAACCGCGGACGGCGACCAGGGCCAGGCCCACCTCTCTCCTAGGTGGCCTCAACCTGCCCTGTCACTCCGCCACAAGATCCACTCGCGGGTACTCCTACGAGCCGACCCGACTTTAGTCACCACAGGTATCATGTAAAGTATATAAGTATATACCCGTGATCACCTCCCGAGTGATCATGGCCCGATAGTATAGCAAGGCAGACGGACAAGAATGTAGGGCCATAGATGGAATACTAGCATCCTATACTAAGCATGTAGGAATGCAGGTAAGGTAACAACAGTAGTAGCAAGGACAGGCTATGCATCAGGATAGGTCTAACGGAAAGCAGTAACATGCTACACTACTCTAATGCAAGCAGTAGAGAGTAGAGTAGGCGATATCTGGTGATCAAGGGGGGGGGGCTTGCCTGGTTGCTCTGGCAAGAAGGGTTCGTCGTCGATGTAGTCGATCACAGGGGTACCGGCATCGGTCTCAGGGTCTACCGGAAAGAAGTAACGAAGGGGGAACACAATAAATAACGGAGCAATCAAAGCATCACAAAGCATAACATGACAAACGCGGTGCTAGATGTGCCCTAACGCGGTAGTAGGTGGTATCGACAAAGGGGGGAAACATCCGGGAAAGTATTCCCGGTGTTTCGCGTTTTCGGACAGATGAACCGGAGGGGGAAAGTTGTGTGTTTGCTATGCTAGGGATGCGTGGTAGAAGAACAGGCTGCGTATCCGGATTCGTCTCGTCGTTCTGAGCAACTTTCATGTAGAAAGTATTTTCATCTAAGCTACAGTTTATTTTATATGATTTTTCTAAAGTTTTAAATCATTTTTAGAATTTACTTAATTATTTTAAATCAACATTATCCAGAATAGTGCATGCTGACGTCATCATGACGTCAGCAGTCAACAGGGCGTTGACTGAGTCAATCTGACGTGTGGGTCCCGCAGGTCATACTCTATTTATTCTAATTAGGATTTAACTAATCTAATTACTGTTTAATTAATTAACCAAAGTTAATTAGGTTAACTAAACATGATTAATTAAGTTAATTAATTTAGTTAATTAATTAATTAATTAAATTTATTTTTATTTTTAATATTTTTAATCCTTTTTTAATAGACGTTTTGGGGCGTGGGCCCCTCATGTCATGGGCCCAGAGGCCTAGCGGGTTTCGAGCGCTGGGTGCGGGCATAGCCCGAACGGGCGCACGGGGCGGGGCGCATCTGGCTGCGACCAGCGGGCGCAGTGAGCCGGCCGGCCGGAGTTGCGCCCAGCGGTGGGCGGTGGGAGAGCGGCGCGTGCAGGTGTTGCAGGGCAAGGGGACGACGCAAGGGTCAGCGCGACAAGGCGAGCAGGGGGGCGGAGCGAAGGCAGCAGTACGGTGCGAGGCGGCGGCCGCGAGCGGGCGCCGGAGCGCGTGCGGCGAGGGGCGCAGGTCACGACCACGATGATGCGGTGCGCGGGTGGGGAGGGAGCCGCGGCCGCACGACAGCAGGGCGGCGCGGCCGTGGGCGCGTGCGGAGGCGCGCCGGGCGAGGCGAGGATGCGGTGAGCGCGGTCAGCGTGCGTACGAGGCGGTGGTCCGAGGCGTGCGCCGGCGCGGTGAGCACGTTCGGGGCCCGGTCGGCAAGTGTGCACAGCGACGGAGGGGAAGAGGAGGAGGGAAGGCGGAGGCCGATGGCCTCACCGGCATTGCAGGGGCACAGGGCGGCGAGGCTTGGTGACGCGAGTCGGGGAGGAAGACGAGGAAGGCGGCGACGAGGTGGAGGCGGTCCAGCAAGGTCCTCCAGCCGTGGAGTCGTTCCGGGCGACGAGGGCGGAGTCGGGGAT
Organism: Triticum aestivum; assembly: GCF_018294505.1. NCBI lineage: Eukaryota > Viridiplantae > Streptophyta > Magnoliopsida > Poales > Poaceae > Triticum > Triticum aestivum. The sequence continues at coordinate 460,053,728 of NC_057799.1, forward strand.
GGGCGCCTGCATCGGGATCGGGCGCGACCCCGATCTAGATCGGGACGAGGGGGAGAGAGACGTGGGGGGAGGAGTGAGGGTAGTGCGGTTGTGGACTAGGGTTTCGAGGTGTGAGGGGGGTTAAGCAGGGTAGGGGTGGTGGGCTGGGCCAATCGGGTGGCTGAGGCCAAGGTGGGGGTTGGGGCCTTTTGTTTTCTTTTGTTTGTTTTGGCTTTTCTTTTTCTTTTTTTTCTTTTCTGTCTTATTTATAATTTCTTTTATTTTAGTTTTTTGAAATACCAATTTAGCACCTAAATTAGTATCATCAATATAGGCCATTGCCAAACCTAGTTGTAGCCAAAATATATTAGTTTAATATTTTCCTAATTTCAAAAGTAATTAAATTATTATTTTAGCCATTGTTTTTAATTAGTCTAGGGTAGTCAAGCATTTTACAAAAATGTTGTTTCTCCACCAATATTACTAACTAATTATTTGTCACATCCAGAACATTTTGGTTTTAAAATTTGAAAACTTTTATTGCTTAACTTGAATTTGAATTTTGAATCCGAACGGGATTGAATCATCGCGAGATTAACAACGGTAATCATGGTGACGTGGCATTGTTAGCAGAGATTACTGTAGCTTAATTATCCGGGCGTCACAAAGGGGAAGAACAGCCTCGTGAGGTTGAGGTGTTCTTGTGCTCTGTGGACTGGTGGATGAGAACTCGGTCAGTTCAACCTCCTCCTCGTCGTCGTCGTGCCTACTGTGGTGGCTAGCTCTACTTATATAGGCCCTGGTCCTCTCCCCAAATATTGAGCGGGAAGGGAGCCAACAACGGCGGGCAAATTTAAAAGGGGACAGCTAGTACAAGCTATCCTGACAAAAGTGGTCTTCGCCTGCAAAAGGCTCTGGTGGTGACGCCGTCTTGGGCTCCACGGTGACCTCCATCTTGCCGTCCTTCTAGTCTTGGTCTCGTTGCACCGATATGGCAACCTTTGCCTGATGCCTCGGTACTCCTCGCCTGCGCTTGCCTCCTTAGCACCAAAGAGGAAACAAGGACGCTGCGCGCGCTGGCGCCCGCCTGGTCTCGATCGTCATGGCTCACGTCACGAGAGCCTCGTGAGGTTTGTCCCGCCTTGATATCTCCCTCCTCGTGAGCCCGCCTAGAGGGGCCGCTCCTGAGGAGGTATTGCGTCGTCCGCCTCGCAAGGCTTGGCCCCTCGCGAGGGTCTTGAATGCTTTGTTGATGAAGATGGGTCGTACAGGCCCGCTAGCATAGCCCCGGCGTGGGCCGCAGGCAGGCAAGTCTGGGGACCCCCATTCCCAGAACGCCGACAAGATGGTACATGAAGAGTTCGAAAAACTCATGTCTCTAACTTCAGATGCACACCCAAGCTCAAGGACATCAAAGAGAAAGCGGGTTCAACCAGTGAGTAGCTCAACTATTTTTTGTAAACACTTCCTTAATTAGTAAGTCTGTCTTTCTTCACCCAGCCATTGTATACTCTAGTAGATGCATGTACATTTTGGAATTATTATATATGTTGTAACCTCTATAAATTTTGTCTGTAGGGAAACTTAGGATTCTCAAATGATGACAATACGAAAAGTGTTTGGCCCGAGAAACAACAATCTGATGCTATGCAACAGGAACAACCAGAAGACATGCAACACGCAATGGTTAACAAGCACGATGAAGTAGATAATATGAAGAAGGCCTTGGCATGGAAGCAGCTACAATTATAAGCTGTTTCCAAGGCACTGGAAGAGCGTGAGCTAGAACGTGTACTTGCGAAGCATGTCGTTCAAGATATGCATCATTGCCAAGAATCTATGAAGATTACCCTTGCAGAGCACAAAAAAGTTCTAGAAGGTGTCAAGAAGGCCCTGCCAGAGCAACATGCTAAAATTGATAGTCTGAAATTGGGTCTGTTATATTTGCATAACCATCTTAATCAATGCACACTGCCCCTGTGGAGCATACAACAAGAGCCTGCTCTCGTCAAGAAAGCGAAGGAAGTGAAAACCTTGGATCTCGAAAACAGGCTTGATGATATTGATGGATTGCTAAAGTTCATCGCCCGGACTGTGTTGACACCATCCAATGAGATGTGAGCGATGCAAGTAAGTCGTATGTGTCTAATTTTCATTCTGTAGTTATGGCCCATGGTTGGCTATGTAATGTCTTATCACTACAAAAAAATACACTTCCGTGATGATACGTGTTTGTCACAGTAGGTCACGTTTTCTGTCATGCATGTACATCCATGACGATTTTATGACAGAATCAAGATAGTCATACTTGTGGTGTCGTAGAAGTGTTCCATGACATTACCAAAATTATCATCACGGAAGTGTCCACTTCCATGATGATAAATGGCGCGTCATGGAAGTGCTTTCATCAAGGTTACCCGACACGTGGCATCCACTGTAACGGGTCGCCGTTATGCTATCGGGTCCGGTTTTGGATCCGATAACCCATTAACAGCCAGGACCAATGGAGATTTTCCACGTGTAAAATTCTCATTCGCCGATGATCCACGTGTCAGCTCAGCGTTGGAACAGATGTCAACCGTCCAGTGGACAAGAATTGCCAATGAAACTTGACATGTGGGACGGCCAAATAGAGGCCCATATAGGTTTAAAAGCCGACCCAGGAACAGGCCCACAAGATTTTGTCAGATCTAATGGGCCGGCCCGTTAGCAGCCTAACATTTTCTGGACCAAATTATGGCCCACATCAGATACACGCCGTTAAAGGACTGCAATATTCTGGGCCAGTTTACGGCCCATATCAGATCCGGCCCATTAACAGCCTGCAATAGTTTGGGCCAAATTACTGTCCATACCTGATCCGGCCCGTTAACTGACTTTCATTTCTTGGGCCAAATTACGGCCTATAACAGATACGGCCCTTTAACAGCTACTCTGCCATCGGGCCCATTGGGGGCCTGATTTGCTCTTCAGCCTCTTAATGGCCCGTTTAACAGTTCGGCCCGATATTAGTTTCGGCCTATCAGCGGCCCTGTCTACATATGGGCCTCTTTTGGCCCGGTTTCACTTTCGGCCATTTAAAGGCCCGAGTTGCACCTGGGACTAATTCTGGTCCGTAGTTACTTTCGGCCTCTTAATGACCCTTAGTATCCATGGATACATTCTAGCCCAAACTTCCTATCGGCCCGTTAAAGGCCCTTGACAGTGCTGGGCCTGATTTTGGCCCGTTATACATCCGGACTGCTTCCCGCCCGCCATGTAATTGGGTCGGCCAAGGCCCAAAAACATTTCAGCCTGTTAATGGCCCATCCACGAATGGGCTAATAATGGGTTGATGTATATTATAGCACGCTGTCGGCCCGTGATTTGTTCGCCATAATAATGGCTCAATCTAGTTTTCAACCTGTTAAAAGCCTATTAAATTTTCCGGCCTAATTAAGGCAAGTGGTTTACTCGGCTTTTTAAAGGCCCGAAACTAATAGTGGACCAGATTAAGACTAGACCTAACTAATGGCCCAAGATGATTGTAGGCCCACGATTCGACCCGTCCTAGCGATTGGTGATAACCCACAAGTATAGGGGATCGCAACAGTTTTCGAGGGTAGAGTATTCAACCCAAATTTATTGATTCGACACAAGGGGAGCCAAAGAATATTCTCAAGTATTAGTAGTTGAGTTGTCAATTCAACCACACCTGGATAACTTAATATCTGCAGCAAAGTATTTAGTAGCAAAGTAGTATGATAGTAGCGGTAATGGCGGCAAAAGTAACGGTAGCAGTTTTGTAGTGATTGTAATAGTAGCAATTAAAAAGTAAATAAGCGAAGAACAATATGTGAAAAGCTCGTAGGCATTGGATCGGTGATGGAGAATTATGTCGGATGCGATTATTCACGCAACAGTTATAACATAGGGTGACACAGAACTAGCTCCAATTCATCGATGTAATGTAGGCATGTATTCCGAATATAGTCATACCTGCTTATGGGAAAGAACTTGCATGACATCTTTTGTCCTACCCTCCCGTGGAAGCGGGGTCCTATTGGAAACTAAGGGATATTAAGGCCTCCTTTTAATAGAGTACCGGACAAAAGCATTAACACATAGTGAATACATGAACTCCTCAAACTATGGTCATCGCCAGGAGTGGTCCCGATTATTGTCACTTCGGGGTTGCCGGATCATAACACATAGTAGGTGACTATAGACTTGCAAGATAGGATCAAGAACTTACATATATTCATGAAAACATAATAGGTTCAGATCTGAAATCATGGCACTCGGGCTCTAGTGACAAGCATTAAGCATAGAAAAGTCATAGCAACATCAATCTCAGAACATAGTGGATACTAGGGATCAAACCCTAACAAAACTAACTCGATTACATGATAAATCTCATCCAACCCATCACCGTCCAGCAAGCCTACGACGGAATTACTCATGCAAGGCGGTGAGCATCATGAAATTGGTGGTGGAGGATGGTTGATGATGACAATGGCGATGGATTGCCCTCTCCGGAGCCCCGAAGAGACTCCAGATCAGCCCTCCCGAGAGATTTTAGGGCTTGGCGGTGGCTCCGTATCGTAAAATGCAATGAATCCTTCTCTCTAAAATTTTTCTCCCTGAACGTGAATATATGGAGTTGGAGTTGAGGTCGGTGGAGCTCCAGGGGGCCCACGAGGCAGGGGGCGCGCCCAGGGGGGGCAGGCGCGCCCCCACCCTCATGGACAGGGTGTGGGCCCCCTGGCCTTGATTCTTTCGCCAATATTTTTTATTATTTCCAAAAATAATCTCCATGAAGTTTCAGGTCATTCCGAGAACTTTTGTTTCTGCATAAAAATAACAGCATGGCAATTCTGCTGAAAACAGCGTCAGTCCAGGTTAGTTCCATTCAAATCATGCAAGTTAGAGTCCAAAACAAGGGCAAAAGTGTTTGGAGAAGTAGATACGACAGAGACATATCAACTCCCCCAAGCTTAAACCTTTGCTTGTCCTCAAGCAATTCAGTTGATAAACTGAAAGTGATAAAGAAAAACTTTTACAAACTCTGTTTGCTCTTGTTGTTGTAAATATGTAAAGCCAGCATTCATGGTTTCAACAAAGATTATGACTAACCATATTCACAATAACACTTAGGTCTCATGTTTACTCATATCAATGGCATAATCAACTAGCGAGCAATAATAATAAATCTCGGTTGAAAACACTTTCTTAAAACAATCATAATATGATGTAACAGGATGGTATCTCGCTAGCCCTTTCTGAGACCGCAAAACATAAATGAAGAGCACCTTTGAAGATCAAGGACTGACTAAACATTGTAATTCATGGTAAAAGAGATCCAGTCATACTCAATATTAACTAATAGTAATGGATGCAAATGACAACAGTGCTCTCCAGCTGGTGCTTTTGAATAAGAGGGTGATGACTCAACATAAAAGTAAATAGATAGGACCTTCTCAGAGGGAAGCAGGGATTTGTAGAGGTGCCAGAGCTTGATTTTTTAAATAGAGATGAATAATATTTTGAGTGGCATACTTTCATTGTCAACATAACAACCGAGAGATCTCGATATCTTCCATGCTACACACATTATAGGCGGTTCCCAAATAGAATGGTAAAGTTTATACTCCCCCTCCACCAACAAACATCAGTCCATGGCTTGCCCGAAACAACGGGTGCCTCCAACTAACAACAATCCTGGGGGAGTTTTGTTTGCAATTATTTTGATTTGATTTGCTTAGAGCATGGGACTGGGCATACCGATGACAAGCCATTTTCTCGTGAGTGAGGAGCGGAGTCCACTCCTCTTGAGAATAACCCGCCTAGCATGGAAGATACAGACAACCCTAGTTGATACATGAGCTATTCGAGCATACAAAACAGAATTTCATTTGAAGGTTTAGAGTTGGGCACACACAAAGTTACTTGGAACGGCAGGTAGATACCGCATATAGGAAGGTATGGTGGACTCATATGGAATAACTTTGGGGTTTAAGGGATTGGATGCACAAGCAGTATTCCCGCTTAGTACACGTGAAGGCTAGAAAAAGACTAGGAAGCGACCAGCTAGAGAGCGACAACAGTCATTGATGACCCACAAGTATAGGGGATCTATCGTAGTCCTTTTGATAAGTAAGAGTGTCGAACCCAACGAGGAGCAGAAGGAAATGATAAGCGGTTTTCAGCAAGGTATTCTCTGCAAGCACTGAAATTATAGGTAATAGATAGTTTTGTGATAAGATAATTTGTAATGAGCAACAAATAACAAAAGTAAATAAAGGGCAGCAAGGTGGCCCAATCCTCTTTGTAGCAAAGGACAAGCCTGGACAAACTCTTATATAAAGAAAAGCGCTCCCGAGGACACATGGGAATTATCGTCAAGCTAGTTTTCATCACATTCATATGATTCGCATTCGGTACTTTGATAATTTGATATGTGGGTGGACCGGTGCTTGGGTGCTGTCCTTACTTGGACAAGCATCCCACTTATGATTAACTCCTATTGCAAGCATCCTCAACTACAAAATAAGTATTAAGGTAAACCTAACCATAGCATGAAACATATGGATCCAAATCAGCCCCTTACCAAGCAACACATAAACTAGGGTTTAAGCTTCTGTCACTCTAGCAACCCATCATCTACTTATTACTTCCCATTGCCTTCCTCTAGGCCCAAATAATGGTGAAGTGTCATGTAGTCAATGTTCACATAACACCACTAGAGGAGAGACAACATACATCTCATCAAAATATTGAATGAATACCAAATTCACATGACTACTAATAGCAAGACTTCTCCCATGTCCTCAGGAACAAACGTAACTACTCACAAAGCATATTCATGTTCATAATCAGAGGAGTATTAATATGCATATAGGATCTGAACATATGGTCTTCCACCAAATAAACCAACTAGCATCAACTACAAGGAGTAATCAACACTACTAGCAACCTACAAATACCAATCTCAGACTTAGAGACACGAATTCGATACAAGAGATGAACTAGGGTTTGAGAGGAGATGGTGCTGGTGAAGATGTCGATGGAGATTGGCCCCCTCCCGATGAGAGGAGTGTTGGTGATGACGATGCCGATGATTTCCCCCTCCCGGAGGGAAGTGTCCCCGGCAGAACAGCTCCGCCAGAGCCCTAGATTGGTTCCGCCAAGGTTCCGCCTCGTGGTGGCGGAGTCTCATCCCGAAAGCTTGCTTATGATTTTTCTTCGGATGAAAGACTTCATATAGCAGAAGATGGGCACCGAAGGGCCACCAAGGGGCCCACGAGGCAGGGGGGCGCGCCAGCATTCTCCCTCTTCATGTAAACCTTGTAAAATAAGAGAGAATAGGCATAAGTATTGTGACATAATGTGTAATAACAGCCCATAATGCAGTAAATATCGATATAAAAGCATGATGCAAAATGGACGTATCAACTCCCCCAAGCTTAGACCTCGCTTGTCCTCAAGCGGAAGCCGTTAACGATAAATATGTCCACATGTTTAGAGATAGAGGTGTCGATAAAATAAAATACGGACATGAGGGCATCATGATCATTCTTATAAGAGCAACATATATGTATATTGTCTTATGATTTCTTATGCTCAAGTAATAATCTATCCACAATGTCATGTATTAATCAGAAACTTTATTGAGAACTAACAAACTATAGTATCAGTCATTGAGGCAATTGCAATTTATCATAATATCAGAAAGAGTCAATATAAGATCCTTTCAGCAAGTCCACATACTCAACTATCATTTAGTCTTTCACAATTGCTAACACTCACGCGATACTTATGGTTACGGAGTTTTAATCAGACACAGAGAAAGATAGGGGCTTATAGTTTCGCCTCCCAACCTTTTACCTCAAGGGTAATGTCAACAATAATAGTTCATGCTAACTTACATCCAATTGGAGATATATATATATATCAGGATCTTTCCAACACACTGTGCTTGCCAAAGGATAAAATGAAAAAGAGGAAAGGTGAAGATCACCATGACTCTTGCATAAGGGTAAGAGATGAAAGTAAAAGATAGGCCCTTCGCAGAGGGAAGCAGAGGTTGCCATGCGCTTTCATGGTGGGATGCGCGAAATCTTAATGCAAAAGAATGTCGCTTTATATTGCCACTTGTGATGTGGACCTTTATTGTGCAGTCCGTCACTTTTATTTCTTCCGCATCACAAGATCGTATAAAGCTTATTTTCTCCCACACTAATAAGTCATACATATTTAGAGAGCAATTTTTATTGCTTGCACCGATGACAACTTACTTGAAGGATCTTACTCAATCCATAGGTAGATATGGTGGACTCTTATGGCAAAACTGGGTTTAAGGGTATTTGGAAGCACAAGTAGTATCTCTACTTGGTGCAAAGAATTTGGCTAGCATGAGGGGGAAAGGCAAGCTCAACATGTTGGATGATCCATGACAATATACTTTATTTCAGATATAAGAAAACATAACCCATTATGTTGTCTTCCTTGTCCAACATCAACTCTTTAGCATGTCATATTTTAATGAGTGCTCACAATCATAAAAGATGTCCAAGATAGTATATTTATATGTGAAACCTCTCTTTCTTTATTACTTCCTATTAATTGCAACGACGACCAAGGCTATGTTTTTCAACTCTCTCAACAACTTTTAATCATCATACTCTTTCTATGTGAAGTCATTACTCTCCATGAGATCAATATGATCTCTTTGTTTCTTTTTACTCTTTCTCTTCCTTTTATTCCCTCAAGATCATAGCAAAATAATCAAGCCCTTGAATCAACACTAATCTTTATTATATAGTTCACGGACTCGATTACATAAAGGGATCATAAAACAAAACTCAAAACTAAATCATACCAAAAACTTTATTCTACTAGATCAAGATATTACCAAAAGGATCGAACTAAGAAAAACGGTAAAGATAGGAGTGTGATGGTGATACGATACCGGGGCACCTCCCCCAAGCTTGGCAGGTGCCAAGGGCAGTGCCCATACCCATGTGATTATGTCTCCCTTTTCGGAGGTGGTGATGATGGAGTTGTTGATGATGACAGTTGTGCCTTTAGCTTCTTCATACTGTAATTGAGAAGGGCAATTTCCTCCTTTAAATCATCGACCTCCGATTCCAGCTTCAAGATCTTGTCACATAAACCTCCGTTGATTTTCTGCCGAAAACGAGCAGGAATAGATCGATTGTTAGATAGTTTAGCCCTCTTCGGGAGACTAGATTTCTTGAACTTCACGTGCATATCCCCAGGTTGAGGTAGAGGGACATCCTCCTCCTCCGAACTTGAATAATTGATCCTCATCAAATGAGCATCCTCCTCCTCATCCATAGTTCGACCACAAGGAGATAGATCCCCATAGGTCTTTGGGTCAGAAATGAGGTGTGAGACATAGCTCTCTCCGTCGGAATCCTGAGATGACATCTTGCTCCAAATCTGCTACAGAAACAGCTCAAAATCAAAACAGAGGATATTTGCGTGGTACAGGAGTCAAAACCTTCAGGAGATTATATAATGAATTTTTACCGACCAAAATACGTATCGTGCAAGAAAACGGAGTCCGGAGAGCACACGAGGTGCCCACGAGGCAGGGGGCACGTCCAGGGGGTAGGGCGCGCCCTCCACCCTCATGGAGGCCTCGTGTCCTTCCCGGACTGCTTCTTATTTTTATATTTTTCTAAATATTCCAAAACGGAGAAAAAATGCCATTAGAACTGTTTTGGAGTCGGTTTACTTAGCGTACCACATACCTATTCCTTTTCGGAGTCTGAAACGTTATGAAAAGTGTCCCTTATGTATTCCTCCGGGGTTACGGTTTCAATAACATTGGTTTCAACATTTATAGGGTTACCTGAGATATAATGTTTGATTCTTTGACCGTTCACCACCTTCGAATTTGTGCCTTCGAAGTTGTTGATTTTTATGACACCGGAACGATAGACCTCCTCGATAACGTAAGGACCTTCCCATTTAGAGAGAAGTTTTCCTGCAAAAAACCTTAAACGAGAGTTGTATAATAATACATAATCACCTACATTAAGCTCATGCTTTTGTATTCTTTTGTCATACCATCTTTTAACTTTTTCTTTAAATAGTTTGGCATTCTCATAGGCTTGGGTTCTCCATTCATCAAGTGAGCTAATGTCAAATAACCTCTTCTCACCGGCAAGTTTGAAATCCTAGTTGAGCTCTTTAATAGCCCAATATGCCTTATGTTCTAGTTCGAGAGGTAAGTGACATGCTTTTCCATAAACCATTTTATACGGAGACATACCCATAGGATTTTTATATGCAGTTCTATAGGCCCATAATGCATCATCAAGTTTCTTGGACCAATCCTTTCTAGATCTATTAACAGTCTTTTGCAAAATTAATTTGAGTTCTCTATTACTCAATTCTACTTGACCACTAGACTGTGGGTGATAAGGAGATGCAATTCTATGATTAACATCATACTTAGCAAGCATTTTACGAAAGGCACCATGAATAAAATGTGAACCACCATCAGTCATTAAATATCTAGGGACTCCAAACCTCAGAAAAATAACTTCTTTAAGCATCTTAATAGAGGTGTTATGATCAGCACTACTAGTTGGAGTAGCTTCTACCCACTTAGTAACGTAATCAACACCAACTAAAATATGTGTATATCCATTAGAGGTAGGAAACGGTCCCATATAATCAAAGCCCCAAACATCGAATGGTTCAATAACAAGTGAATAATTCATAGGCATTTCCTGACATCTACTAATATTACCAATTCTTTGACATTCATCACAAGATAAGACAAACTTACGGGCATCCTTGAAGATAGTAGGCCAATAAAAACCGGATTGCAATACCTTATGCGCAGTTCTGTCTCCAGCGTGGTGTCCTCCATAAGCTTCGCAATGACACTTGCGTAGAATCTGTTCCTGTTCATGCCCAGGTACACAACGTCTAATAACACCATCTACTCCTTCTTTATAAAGATGTGGGTCATCCCAAAAGTAATTTCTCAAATCATAGAAAAACTTTTTCTTTTGCTGGTATGTGAAACTAGGTGGTATGAATTTAGCAACAATGTAATTAGCATAATTGGCATACCATGGAGCAGTACGAGAAGCATTTATGACATTTAATTGTTCATCAGGAAAGCTATCATCAATAGGTAGTGGGTCATCAAGAACATTTTCTAACCTAGACACGTTGTCTGCAACGGGGTTCTCAGCTCCCTTTCTATCAGTAATGTGCAAATCAAATTCTTGTAGCAAGAGAACCCATCTAATAAGTCTAGGTTTAACATCTTTCTTTTCCATAAGATATTTAATAGCAGGATGATCCGTGTGAATAGTTACTTTAGAATCAACAATATAAGGTCTGAACTTATCACAAGCAAATACAACTGCTAGGAATTCTTTTTCAGTAGTAGCATAATTTCTCTGAGCACTGTCTAGAGTTTTACTAGCATATTGAATAACATTTAATTTCTTATCAACTCTTTATCCTAGAACAACACCTACAGCATAATCACTAGCATCACACATAATTTCAAAGGGTAAGTTCCAATCAGGTGGCTGAACAATAGGTGCAGAGATTAATGCTTTCTTAAGTATTTCAAATGCTTCTACACAATCATCATCAAAGACAAATGGGATATCTTTTTGTAAGAGATTAGTCAGAGGCCGAGAAATTTTTGAGAAGTCCTTAATGAACCTCCTATAAAACCCGGCATGACCAAGGAAACTTCTTATACCTTTGATGTCCTTGGGACATGGCATCTTTTCAATAGCATCAACTTTAGCTTTATCAACTTCAATGCCTCTTTCAGAAATTTTATGCCCCAAGACAATACCTTCATTAACCATAAAGTGGCACTTCTCCCAATTCAAGACAAGGTTAGTTTCTTCACATCTCTGCAAAACTCGATCAAGGTTGCTCAAGCAATCATCAAAAGAGGATCTATAAACGGAGAAATCGTCCATGAAAACCTCACAAATCTTGTCACAAAAGTCAGAGAATATAGCCATCATGCATCTTTGAAAGGTAGCAGGTGCATTACATAAACCAAAAGGCATACGTCTATAAGCAAAAGTACCGAAAGGGCAAGTAAAAGTGGTCTTAGCTTGATCATCAGCTGACACAGGTATTTGAGAGAAACCAGAATAACCATCTAGAAAGCAAAAATGTGTATGTTTGGATAATCTTTCTAGCATTTGATCAATAAAAGGTAAGGGGTAATGATCTTTTTTAGTAGCTTTATTTAATTTGCGGAAATCAATTACCATCCTATAACCTGTAATAATTCTTTGCGGAATCAATTCATCTTTATCATTAGGAACGACAGTAATACCTCCCTTCTTAGGGACACAATGGACAGGACTTACCCACTGACTATCAGCAACGGGATAAATTATACCTGCCTCAAGGAGCTTTAGTATTTCCTTTCTTACCACTTCTTTCATCTTAGGATTCAGCCGTCGTTGGTGATCAATAACTGGTTTGGCATCTTTCTCCAAATTTATTTTGTGTTGACATAGAGTGGGACTAATGCCCTTAAGATCATCAAGAGTATATCCAATAGCAGCACGGTGCTTCTTCAGAGTTTTCAATAATTTTTCTTCCTCCTTCTCTGAAAGGTTAACACTAATAATAACAGGATATATCTTCTTTTCATCAAGATAAGCATATTTAAGAGTATCAGGCAATGGTTTAAGCTCAAACACGGGATCACCCTTGGGTGGAGGAGGATCCCCTAGGATTTCAACAGGCAAGTTGTGTTTCAGAATAGGTCCCTGTTTAAAGAACACTTCATCTATTTCCTTTCTTTCATTCATAAACATATCATTTTCATGGTCTAGCAAATATTGTTCTAAAGGATCACTAGGAGGTACAACAATAGAAGCAAGACCAATAATTTCATCTTTACTAGGCAATTCCTCTTCACGGTGTTGTCTACGAAATTTAGAAAAGTTAAACTCATGAGACATATCACCTAGACCAATGGTAACAACATCCTTTTCGCAGTCTATCTTAGCATTAACAGTGTTTAAGAAGGGTCTACCAAATATAATGGGACAAAAGCTATCTTGTGGGGAACCAAGAATAAGAAAATCAGCAGGATATTTAGTTTTCCCACACAAGACTTCAACATCTCTAACAATTCCAATTGGCGATATAGTATCTCTATTGGCAAGCTTAATTGTGACATCAATTTCTTCTAACTCAGTAGGTGCAATATCATGCATAATTTCTTTGTATAAGTCAATAGGTATTGCACTAGCACTAGCACCCATGTCACATAAGCCATGATAACAATGATCTCCTATTTTAACAGAAATTACGGGCATGCCTACCACAGGTCTATGTTTATCTTTAGCACAAGGTTTAGCAATTCTAGCAGTCTCATCACAGAAATAAATAACATGCCCATCAATATTATCAGCCAAGAGATCTTTAACAATAGCAATATTAGGTTCAACTTTAACTTGCTCAGGAGGTGTATAGGTTCTAATATTGCTTTTACGAACCACAGTTGAAGCTTTAGCATGATCCTTTATCCTAACAGGGAAAGGCGGTTTCTCAACATAAGCAGCAGGAACAATAGGATCATTATAAGTGATAGTCTTTTCTTCAACTTTAATAGGTGCAACTACTTTTACTTCTATGGGAGGATGATATTTAAAACACTTCTCCTTAGGGAGATCAATATGAGCAGCAAAAGATTCACAAAAAGAAGCTACTATCTCAGAGTCAAGTCCATATTTAGTGCTAAATTTACGGAAAACATCGGTATCCATAAAAGATTTAACACAATCAAACTTAGGTGTTATACCTGACTCCTTACCTTCGTCGAGGTCCCAATCTTCAGATTTGCGTTTAATTCTTTCCAATAAATCCCATTTTAATTCAATAGTCTTCATCATAAAAGAACCAGTACAAGAAGTATCGAGCATGGTGCGATTGTTGTCGGAAAGCCGAGCATAAAAATTTTGAATAATCATTTCTCTTGAGAGCTCATGATTGGGGCATGAATATAACATTGACTTAAGTCTCCCCCAAGCTTGAGCGAAGCTTTCTCCTTCGCGAGGCCAGAAATTATATATATAATTACGATCACGGTGAACAAGATGCATAGGATAAAACTTCTGACGAAATTCCAATTTCAACCGCTTATAGTCCCATGATCCCATATCATCACATAGCCCATACCATGTCAATGCATCTCCCTTCAAAGATAAAGGGAAGACCTTCTTCTTGATAACATCATCGGGCATACCTGCAAGCTTAAATAATCCACAAACTTCATCCACATAGATTAGGTGCTCATCAGGATGTAATGTTCCGTCTCCTGCAAAAGGATTACCTAGCAGTTTTTCTACCATACCCGAAGGAATTTCAAAGTAGACATTTTCATTTTCAGTAGGTTCGGTAGGTTGAGGAGCAACTCTTTGCTCTACTGGTCGGGGTGAAGAAACCCCGAACAAGCCCCTCAGAGGATTACTTTCCATAGTAACAAGTGACAGTAAATTTCAGCACACTATATAAATTTTTCCTTACCAAATTCCACCTACCAAAGGCGCTTCACTCCCCGGAAACGGCGCCAGAAAAGAGTCTTGATGACCCACAAGTATAGGGGATCTATCGTAGTCCTTTCGATAAGTAAGAGTGTCGAACCCAACGAGGAGCAGAAGGAAATGATAAGCGGTTTTCAGCAAGGTATTCTCTGCAAGCACTGAAATTATAGGTAACAGATAGTTTTGTGATAAGATAATTTGTAACGAGCAACAAGTAACAAAAGTAAATAAAGTGCAGCAAGGTGGCCCAATCCTTTTTGTAGCAAAGGACAAGCCTGGACAAACTCTTATATAGAGAAAAGCGCTCCCGAGGACACATGGGAATTATCGTCAAGCTAGTTTTCATCACGTTCATATGATTCGCGTTCGGTACTTTGATAATTTGATATGTGGGTGGACCGGTGCTTGGGTGCTGTCCTTACTTGGACAAGCATCCCACTTATGATTAACTCCTATTGCAAGCATCCGCAACTACAAAAGAAGTATTAAGGTAAACCTAACCATAGCATGAAACATATGGATCCAAATCAGCCCCTTACGAAGCAACGCATAAACTAGGGTTTAAGCTTCTGTCACTCTAGCAACCCATCATCTACTTATTACTTCCCAATGCCTTCCTCTAGGCCCAAATAATGGTGAAGTGTCATGTAGTCGACGTTCACATAACACCACTAGAGGAGAGACAACATACATCTCATCAAAATATCGAACGAATACCAAATTCACACGACTACTAATAGCAAGACTTCTCCCATGTCCTCAGGAACAAACGTAACTACTCACAAAGCATATTCATGTTCATAATCAGAGGAGTATTAATATGCATATATGATCTGAACATATGATCTTCCACCAAATAAACCAACTAGCATCAACTACAAGGAGTAATCAACACTACTAGCAACCTACAAGTACCAATCTCAGACTTATAGACAAGAATTGGATACAAGAGATGAACTAGGGTTTGAGAGGAGATGGTGTTGGTGAAGATGTTGATGGAGATTGGCCCCCTCCCGATGAGAGGAGTGTTGGTGATGACGATGGTGATGATTTCCCCCTCCCGGAGGGAAGTGTCCCCGGCAGAACAGCTCTGCCAGAGCCCTAGATTGGTTCCGCCAAGGTTTCGCCTCGTGGCGGCGGAGTCTCGTCCCGAGAGCTTGCTTATGATTTTTCTTCGGACGAAAGACTTCATATAGCAGAAGATGGGCACCGGAGGGCCACCAGGGGGCCCACGAGGCAAGGGGCGCGCCCAGGGGGTAGGGCGTGCCCCCACCCTCGTGCCCAGGGTGTGGGTCCCCTCTGGTATTTTCTTCGCTCAATATTTTTTATTATTTACAAAAATAACTTCCGTGGAGTTTCAAGACTTTTGGAGTCGTGCAGAATAGGTCTCTAATATTTGCTCCTTTTCCAGCCCAGAATTCCAGCTGCCGGCATTCTCCTTCTTCATGTAAACCTTGTAAAATAAGAGAGAATAGGCATAAGTATTGTGACATAATGTGTAATAACATCCCATAATGCAATAAATATCAATATCAAAGGATGATGCAAAATGGACGTATCAGTCATGAACATGCATTAAAATTAATAAACATTCATGAACATAGATATCATGGAGGCTATGTTGATTTGTTTCAACTACATGTGTGAACATGTGCCAAGTCGAGTCACTCGAATCATTCAAAGGAGGATACCACCCTACTATACCACATCACAATCATTTTAATAGCATGTTGGCACGCAAGATAAACCATTATAAACTCCTAGCTAATTAAGCATGGCATAAGCAACTATAATCTCTAATTGTCATTGCAAACATGTTTATTCATAATAGGCTAAATCAGGAACGATGAACTAATCATATTTACAAAAACAAGAGAGGTCGAGTTCATACCAGCTTCTCTCATCTCAATCAGTCCATCATATATCGTCATTATTGCCTTTCACTTGCACGACCGAACGATGATAATAATAATAGTAGTGCACGTGCATTGGACTAAGCTGGAATCTGCAAGCATTCAATAAACAGGAGAAGACAAGGCAATATGGGCTCTTAGTTAAATCGACAATAATGCATATAAGAGCCACTTCAACATTTTCATTATGGTCTTCTCCTATCGACCCCCAAAGAAAAGAAGTAAAATAAAGCTATTTACACGGGAAAGCTCCCAACAAGCAAAAGAAGAACGAGAAATATTTTTGTGTTTTCTTTTAGTTACTACGACTACTAGCAAGAAAGTAAACTAGCTAAAAGCTACAACTAATTTTTTTTGGTTTTTCTTAAGGTTTTTTCAAACACACAAGAAGAAAGCATAAAAAGGAAAATAAACTAGCATGGATATTACAGTGAAAAAGTATGAGCACCGACAACTAGCATGAGCGTGTGAACATAAATGTAATGTCGGTGAGAAATACGTACTCCCCCAAGCTTAGGCTTTTGGCCTAAGTTGGTCTATGGCCTGGCGGATATCCGAAGTTGTAACTGGGGTCGTACTGAGATGCAGCGGCTATTGCATCGTTGGCTGTAGCTTGGAGGCAAGCTGCCCTCATCCTCATCTCGTACTCATTTGCCTCCTCCCTAGTTATGACATATCTCCCCTTTGCCTGAAAGTCAAAGAGAGTAGGAGCAGGGAGAACAATATTGACAGCGTGACGCCTGTCAAAGATTAGTCGGTACTGGAGAGGCGGTTCATTCCTCTCAACAAACTGATGGCGAACCATGGCATTAAAATCTAGATAAGCAGGAGGCAATTCCATATCACAATCACGAATAGGTACCTCAAGATAATTAGCTAAACGGGTTGCATAAATTCCACCAAACAAATCTCCATTCATACTGTTATTATGCAACCTATGCGCCACAATAGCTCCCAAATTATAATGTTTATCTCCTAATATAGCACTCCTGAGAACACTGAGATCAGGAACACACATGTGGCATGCCTCATCCTTACCGTTTATGCATCGGCCTATAAAGAGAGCAAAATAATGTATACCAGGAAAATGAATGCTCCCTATGGTAGCTTGTGTTATTTCTCTAGATTCCCCCACTGTGATACTAGCAAGAAAATCTCTAAACTCAGATTTGCGAGGTTCACTAGGAATACACCATTGTGGAAGTTCGCAAGCAGTGTTAAAATCCTCCAAGTCCATGGTATAGGATTTATCATAAAGATCAAACAGGACCGTGTGAGAGTTGCGTGATGATGAAAATCTAAATCTTCTCACAAAGGAATCAGTAAGGTAATAGTGTTGGAGGCACTTATCTGACATGAAGCTCTCCAAATCAGCGTTACGCACATATGCCTCAAATTCCTCCTTAATTCCTGCTCGGATCATGAAGTTTTCTGACGGCCATTCACAAGGCCGCACTTGAGCTTCTCTTGGTGGTTCATGGTCCGGCTCACGTATTGCAGGTCTAGGTCCTTGCTTCCTTCAGGAACCACCTTGGTACATCTTCCTAAACATATTTCTTCCTTTGAAAAATTTCTGAAATTTTTAGTAACTTCAAATAAAAGTGAACCAAACTCAACAAAATTAATAGCAACTACTCCCACAAGTGCCTAGAGACTATATCATGCATTAAAACTACTTGGGACCATATAAATTTGACATGCAAGCTCAAGAACAGGGTCACCTAGGCAGCAAAAATTTGCAATGAATAAAGCACTAGAACAAAAACTAATTGGACCATTGGAGGAGTTACATACCGAAGAACAATCCCCCAAAGCAGTCTTGTGAGTGGGGCTTTGAGCAAGGAGATCGAAAATGGCAGCAAGATGAGCTAGAACTTGTGCTTGAGCTGGCCGGTGATTTTTTTGGGAGGAAGAAGGAGTGTGTGGATGCTGGGATAAGTGGACGGGAGCCACCATGGGCCCACGAGGCAGGGGGCGCGCCCCAGGGGGGTGGGCGCGCCCTAGACCCTCGTGGCCAGGTGCTTGCTCCCCCTGCTGTGTTCTCAGTGCCAGATATTCTCAAATATTCTAGAAAAAAAACATATTTCAATTTCAGGGCATTTGGAGAAATTTTATTATCGGGGTATTTTTTATTGCACGGATAATTCAGAAAACTGACAGAAAATAATATTTTTGCTTTATTTAATCTAAATAACAGAAAGTAAAAGGAGGGTACAGAAGGTTGTGCTTTCTTACTTCATCCATCTCATGCTCATCAAAAGGAATCCACTAACAAGGTTGATCAGGTTTTGTTACAAACTCATTTCGAATAACATGAAACCGGAGAAATTTTGAATAACACTATGTTACCTCAACGGGGATATGCACGTCCCCAATAATAAGAATATCATATTTCTTCTTGACAGTAGGTAGAGGAAATTCAAAACCTCCAAAAATAATCGATGGAATTTTCCCAATAGAGTTTATACTATGAACTTGAGGTTGTTTCCTTGGAAAGTGTACCGTATGCTCATTGCCATTAACATGAAAAGTGACATTGCCTTTGTTGCAATCAATAACAGCCCCTACAGTATTCAAAAAGGGTCTACCAAGAATAATATACATACTATCATCTTCGGGAATATCAAGAATAACAAAGTCCGTTAAAATAGTAACGTTTGCAACCACAACAGGCACATCCTCACAAATACCGACAGGTATAACAGTTGATTTATCGGCCATTTGCAAAGATATTTCAGTAGGTGTCAACTTATTCAAATCAAGTCTACGATATAAAGAGAGAGGCATAACACTAACACCGGCTCCAAGATCACATAAAGTAGTTCTAACATAGTTTCTTTTAATGGAGCATGGTATAGTTGGTACTCCTGGATCTCCAAGTTTCTTTGGTATTCCACGCTTAAAAGTATAATTAGCAAGCATGGTGGAAATTTCAGCTTCCGGTATCTTTCTTCTATTTGTAACAATATCTTTCATATACTTGGCATAAGGATTCATTTTGAGCATATCAGTCAAACGCATACGCAAAAAGATAGGTCTAATCATTTCAGCAAAGCGCTCAAAATCCTCATCATCCTTTTTCTTGGATGGTTTAGGAGGAAAAGGCATGGGTTTCTGAACCCATGGTTCTCTTTCCTTACCGTGCTTCCTAGCAAGAAAGTCTCTCTTATCATAACGTTGATTCTTTGATTGTGGGTTATCAAGATCAACAGCAGGTTCAATTTCTACATCATTGTCATTACTAGGTTGAGCATCAACATGAACATCATCACTAGCATTATCACTAGGTTCATGTTCATTACCAGATTGTGTTTCAGCATCAGAAATAGAAATATCATTGGGATTCTCAGGTGTGTCAACAACAGGTTCACTAGAAGCATGCAAAATCCTATCATTTTTCTTTTTCTTCCTCTTAGAAGGACTAGGTGCATCAACACTAGTTCTCTGAGAATCTGGCTCAATTATCTTAGGGTGGCCCTCAGGATACAAAGGTTCCTGAGTCATTTTACCCCCTCTAGTCATAACTCTAATAGCATTATCATTTTTCTTACTATTTAATTCATTGAGCAAATCATTCTTAGCTTTAAGTACTTGTTCTACTTGAGTGGTAACCATAGAAGCATGTTTAATAATGAGTCTAAGTTCACCTTTAACTCTAAACATATAATCACTCAAGTGTTCAATCATATAATCATTTTGTTTCAATTGTCTACCAACATAAGCATTAAAATCTTCTTGCTTAACCATAAAATTATCAAACTCATCTAAGCATTGGCTAGCAAACTTAGTAGGAGGGATTTCAGCTTTATCATATCTATAGAGAGAATTTACCTTTACTACCTGTGTTGGGTTATCAAGACCATGAATCTCTTCAATAGGCGGTAAATTAAGACCATGTATTTCTTCAATAAGAGGTAAATTCTTAACATCTTCAGCTTTAATACCTTTTTCTTTCATAGATTTCTTTGCCTCTTGCATATCTTCAAGACTGAGAAATAGAACACCCCTTTTCTTCGGAGTTGGCTTAGGAGTTGGTTCAGGGAATGTCCAATTATTTTCATTAGTCAACATATTATTCAATAGAATTTCAGCTTCATCAACAGTTCTTTCCCTGAAAACACAACCAGCGCAACTATCCAGGTGGTCTCTGGAAGCATCAGTTAGTCCATTATAAAAGATATCAAGTATTTCATTTTTCTTGAGAGGATGATCAGGCAAAGCATTAAGTAATTGGAGAAGCCTCCCCCAAGCTTGTGGGAGACTCTCTCCTTCAATTTGCACAAAATTATATATATCCCTTAAAGCAGATTGTTTCTTATGAGCATGGAAATATTTAGCAGAGAAGTAATAAATCATATCCTAGGGACTACGGACACAACCAGGATCAAGAGAATTAAACCAAGTCTTAGCATCACCCTTTAATGAGAACGGAAATAACTTAAGGATACAATAGTAGCGAGTTTTCTCATCATTAGTGAATAGGGTAGCTATATCATTTAATTTAGTAAGATGTGCCACAACAGTTTCAAATTCATAGCCATAAAAAGGATTAGATTCAACCAAAGTAATTATCTCAGGATCGACAGAGAAATCATAATCCTTATCAGTAACAGAGATAGGTGAAGTAGCATAAGCAGGATCATATTTCATCCTAGCATTCAGAGTTTTTTCTTTCAGCTTAGCTAATAATTTCTCAAGATCATTCCTATCATTGCAAGCAAGAAAGTCTCTAGCAGTTTCTTCATCCATAACATAACCCTCAGGCACAACAGGCAATTCATATCTAGGGGAGAATCTTCATCATCACTTTCATCAATATTATCAGTTTCAATAATTCCATTCTCTCTAGCCCTAGCAAGTTGTTCATCCAGAAATTCACCTAGTGGCACAGTAGTATCAAGCATAGAAGTATTTTCATCATAAGTATCATGCATAGCAGAAGTGGCATCATCAATAACATGCAACATATCAGAATTAATAGCAGAAGCAGGTATAGGTGTCGCAAGCTTACTCAAAATAGAAGGTGAATCAAGTGCAGAGCTAGATGGCAGTGAAGGAAATATGCCCTAGAGGCAATAATAAAGTGTTATTTATTTCCTTATATCATGATAAATGTTTATTATTCATGCTAGAATTGTATTAACCGGAAACATAATACATGTGTGAATACATAGACAAACAGTGTGTCACTAGTATGCCTCTACTTGACTAGCTCGTTAATCAAAAATGGTTATGTTTCCTAGCCATAGACATGAGTTGTCATTTGATTAACGGGATCACCTCATTAGGAGAATGACGTGATTGACTTGACCCATTCCGTTAGCTTAGCACCCGATCGTTTAGTATGTTGCTATTGCTTTCTTCATGACTTATACATGTTCCTATGACTATGAGATTATGCAACTCCCGTTTACCAGAGGAACACTTTGTGTGCTACCAAACGTCACAACGTAAATGGGTGATTATAAAGGTGCTCTACAGGTGTCTCCAAAGGTACTTGTTGGGTTGGCGTATTTCGAGATTAGGATTTGTCACTCCGATTGTCGGAGAGGTATCTCTGGGCCCACTCAGTAATGCACATCACTATAAGCCTTGCAAGCATTGTGACTAATGAGTTAGTTGCGGGATGATGTATTACGGAACGAGTAAAGAGACTTGCCGGTAACGAGATTGAACTAGGTATCGAGATACTGACGATCGAATCTCGGGCAAGTAACATACCGATGACAAAGGGAACAATGTATGTTGTCATGCGGTCTGACCAATAAAGATCTTCATAGAATATGTAGGAACCAATATGAGCATCCAGGTTCCGCTATTGGTTATTGACCGGAGAGGTGTCTCGGTCATGTCTACATAGTTCTCGAACCCGTAGGGTCCGCACGCTTAAAGTTACGATGATAGTTATATTATGTTTTGATGTACCGAAGGTTGTTCGGAGTCCCGGATGTGATCACGGACATGACGAGGAGTCTCGAAATGGTCGATACATAAAGATTGATATATTGGACGACTATATTCGGACACCGGAAGTGTTCCGGAGAAGTTTTGGATAAAACCGGAGTGCCAGAGGGGTTACCGGAACCCCCCGGGGAAGTATTGGGCCTTAGTGGGCCTTGAGGGGAGAGAGAGGGCAGCAGCCAGGAGGTGGCGCGCCCCCTCCCATGAGGAGTCCGAATTGGACTAGGGGAGGGGGGCGCAGCCCCTCTTTCCCTCTCCCTCTCCCTCTCTTTCCTTCCCCCCTCTCTTCCTAGTTGGACTAGGAAAGGGGAGTCCTACTCCTACTAGGAGGAGGACTCCCCCCCTCCCCTTGGCGCGCCCAAAGGCAGCCGGCCTCCCCCTTGCTCCTTTATATACGGGGGCAGGGGGCACCTCTAGACACACTTGATATACGATATTTTAGCCGTGTGCGGTGCCCCCCTCCACCATATTACACCTCGATAATACCGTTGCGGAGCTTAGGTGAAGCCCTGCGTCGGTGGAACATCATCATCGTCACCACGCCGTCGTGCTGACGAAACTCTCCCTCAAGACTCGGCTGGATCGGAGTTCGAGGGACGTCATCGAGCTGAACGTGTGCTGAACTCGGAGGTGCCGTGCGTTCGGTACTTGATCGGTCGAGTCGTGAAGACGTACGACTACATCAACCGCGTTGTGATAACGCTTCCGCTGTCGGTCTACGAGGGTACGTGGACAACACTCTCCCCTCTCGTCGCTATGCATCACCATGATCTTGCGTGTGCGTAGGAATTTTTTTGAAATTACTACGTTCCCCAACAGTGGCATCCGAGCCTAGTTTTATGCGTTGATGCTATGCACGATTAGAACACAAGTGAGTTGTGGGCGATATAAGTCATACTGCTTACCAGCATGTCATACTTTGGTTCAGCGGTATTGTGAGATGAAGCGGCCTGGACCGACATTACGCGTACGCTTACGCGAGACTGGTTTCACCGTTGCGAGCACTCGTTGCTTAAAGGTGACTGGCGGGTGTCTGTCTCTCTCACTTTAGGTGAACCGAGTGTGGCTACGCCCGGTCCTTGCGAAGGTTAAAACAGCACCAACTTGACAAACTATCGTTGTGGTTTTGATGCGTAGGTAAGAACGGTTCTTGCTAAGCCCGTACCAGCCACGTAAAACTTGCAACAACAAAGTAGAGGACGTCTAACTTGTTTTTGCAGGGCATGTTGTGATGTGATATGGTCAAGACATGATGCTATATTTTATTGTATGAGATGATCATGTTTTGTAACCGAGTTATCGGCAACTGGCAGGAGCCATATGGTTGTCGCTTTATTGTATGCAATGCAATCGCCATGTAATTGTTTTACTTTATCACTAAGCGGTAGCGATAGTCGTAAAAGCAATAAGTTGGCGAGACGACAACGATACTACGATGGAGATCAAGGTGTCGCGCCGGTGACGATGGTGATCATGACGGTGCTTCGGAGATGGAGATCACAAGCACAAGATGATGATGGCCATATCATATCACTTATATTGATTGCATGTGATGTTAATCTTTTATGCATCTTATCTTGCTTTGATTGACGGTAGCATTATAAGATGATCTCTCACTAAAATTTCAAGATAAAAGTGTTCTCCCTGAGTATGCACCGTTGCAAAAGTTCTTCGTGCTGAGACACCACGTGATGATCGGGTGTGATAGGCTCTACGTTCAAATACAACGGGTGCAAAACAGTTGCACACGCGGAATACTCAGGTTAAACTTGACGAGCCTAGCATATGCAGATATGGCCTCGGGACACGGAGACCGAAAGGTCGAGCGTGAATCATATAGTAGATATGATCAACATAGTGATGTTCACCATTGAAACTACTCCATCTCACGTGATGATCGGACATGGTTTAGTTGATTTGGATCACGTAATCACTTAGATGATGAGAGGGATGTCTATCTAAGTGGGAGTTCTTAAGTAATATGATTAATTGAACTTGAATTTATCATGAACTTAGTACCTGATAGTATCTTGCTTGTCTATGTTAATTGTAGATAAATG
This sequence comes from Triticum aestivum, assembly GCF_018294505.1. Lineage (NCBI taxonomy): Eukaryota > Viridiplantae > Streptophyta > Magnoliopsida > Poales > Poaceae > Triticum > Triticum aestivum. The sequence goes on from NC_057799.1 coordinate 460,078,205, forward strand.
GCCCGTGCTGTTGTTCCGTTGAATTTTAATGCGTTCCTTGAGAAAGCAAAGTTGAAAGATGATGGTAGCAATTACACGGACTGGGTCCGTAACTTGAGGATTATCCTCATTGCTGCATAGAAGAATTACGTCCTGGAAGCACCGCTAGGTGCCAGGCCTCCTGCAAGAGCAACACCAGAAGTTATGAACATCTGGCAGAGCAAAGCTGATGACTACTCAATAGTTCAGTGTGCCATGCTTTACGGCTTAGAACCGGGTCTTCAACGACATTTTGAACGTCATGGAGCATATGAGATGTTCCAGGAGTTGAAGTTAATATTTCAAGCAAATGCCCGGATTGAGAGATATGAAGTCTCCAATAAGTTCTATAGCTGCAAGATGGAAGAGAATAGTTCTGTCAGTGAGCATATACTCAAAATGTCTGGGTATAATAATCACTTGATTCAACTGGGAGTTAATCTTCCGGATGATAGCGTCATTGACAGAATTCTTCAATCACTGCCACCAAGCTACAAGAGCTTCGTGATGAACTATAACATGCAAGGGATGAATAAGACAATTCCCGAGCTCTTCGCAATGCTAAAGGCAGCGGAGGTAGAAATCAAAAAGGAGCATCAAGTGTTGATGGTCAGTAAAACCACTAGTTTCAAGAAAAAGGGCAAAGGGAAGAAGAAGGGGAACTTCAAGAAGAACAGCAAGCAAGTTGCTGTTCAGGAGAAGAAACCCAAGTCTGGACCTAAGCCTGAAACTGAGTGCTTCTACTGCAAGCAGACTGGTCACTGGAAGCGGAACTACCCCAAGTATTTGGCGGATAAGAAGGATGGCAAGGTTAACAAAGGTATATGTGATATACATGTTATTGATGTGTACCTTACTAATGCTCGCAGTAGCACCTGGGTATTTGATACTGGTTCTGTTGCTAATATTTGCAACTCGAAACAGGGGCTACGGATTAAGTGAAGATTGGCTAAGGACGAGGTGACGATGCGCGTGGGAAATGGTTCCAAAGTCGATGTGATCGCCGTCGGCACGCTACCTCTACATCTACCTTTGGGATTAGTATTAGACCTAAATAATTGTTATTTGGTGCCAGCGTTGAGCATGAACATTATATCTGGATCTTGTTTGATGCGAGACGGTTATTCATTTAAATCAGAGAATAATGGTTGTTCTATTTATATGAATAATATCTTTTATGGTCATGCGCCCTTGAAGAGTGGTCTATTTTTAATGAATCTCGATAGTAGTGACACACATATTCATAATGTTGAAGCCAAAAGATGCAGAGTTGATAATGACAGTGCAACTTATTTGTGGCACTGCCGTTTAGGTCATATTGGTGTAAAGCGCATGAAGAAACTCCATACTGATGGACTTTTGGAATCACTTGATTATGAATCACTTGGTACTTGCGAACTGTGCCTCATGGGCAAGATGACTAAAACACCGTTCTCCGGAAATATGGAGAGAGCAAAAGATTTATTGGAAATCATACATACACATGTATGTGGTCCGATGAATATTGAGGCTCGTGGCGGATATCGTTATTTTCTCACCTTCACAGATGATTTGAGCAGATATGGGTATATCTACTTAATGAAGCATAAGTCTGAAACCTTTGAAAAGTTCAAAGAATTTCAGAGTGAAGTTGAAAATCATCGTAACAAGAAAATAAAGTTTCTACGATCAGATCGTGGAGGAGAATATTTAAGTTACAAGTTTGGCTTACATTTGAAACAATGCGGAATAGTTTCGCAACTCACGCCACCCGGAACACCACAGCGTAATGGTGTGTCCAAACGTCGTAATCGTACTTTATTAGATATGGTGCGATCTATGATGTCTCTTACTGATTTACCGCTATCATTTTGGGGTTATGCTTTAGAGATGGCTACATTCACTCTAAATAGGACACCATCGAAATCCGTTGAGACGACGCCTTATGAACTATGGTTTGGCAAGAAACCAAAGTTGTCGTATCTTAAAGTTTGGGGTTGCGATGCTTATGTGAAGAAACTTCAACCTGATAAGCTCGAACCTAAATCGGAGAAATGTGTCTTCATAGGATACCCAAAGGAGACTGTTGGGTACACCTTCTATCACAGATCCGAAGGCAAGATATTCATTGCTAAGAATGGATCTTTTCTAGAGAAGGAGTTTCTCTCGAAAGAAGTGAGTGGGAGGAAAGTAGAACTTGATGAGGTAACTGTACCTGCTCCCTTATTGGAAAGTAGATCATCACAGAAATCAGTTTCTGCAACACCTACACCAATTAGTGAGGAAGTTAATGATGATGATCATGAAACTTCATATCAAGTTATTACTGAACCTCGTAGGTCAACTAGATCAAGATCCGCACCAGAGTGGTACGGTAATCCTGTTCTGGAGGTTATGTTACTAGACCATGACGAACCTACGAACTATGAAGAAGCGATGGTGAGCCCAGATTCCGCAAAATGGCTTGAAGCCATGAAATCCGAGATGCGATCCATGTATGAGAACAAAGTATGGACTTTGGTTGACTTGCCCGATGGTCGGCAAGCCATTGAAAATAAATGGATCTTCAAGAAGAAGACTGACGCTGATGGTAACGTTACTGTCTATAAAGCTCGACTTGTTGCGAAAGGTTTTCGACAAGTTCAAGGGATTGACTACGATGAGACCTTCTCACCCGTAGCGATGCTTAAGTCTGTCCGAATCATGTTAGCAATTGCCGCATTTTATGATTATGAAATTTGGCAAATGGATGTCAAAACTGCATTCCTGAATGGATTTCTGGAAGAAGAGTTGTATATGATGCAACCGGAAGGTTTTGTCGATCCAAAGGGAGCTAACAAAGTGTGCAAGCTCCAGCGATCCATTTATGGACTGGTGCAAGCCTCTCGGAGTTGGAATAAACGCTTTGATAGTGTGATCAAAGCATTTGGTTTTATACAGACTTTTGGAGAAGCATGTATTTACAAGAAAGTGAGTGGGATCTCAGTAGCATTTCTGATATTATATGTGGATGACATATTGCTGATTGGAAATGATATAGAATTCCTGGATAGCATAAAGGGATACTTGAATAAGAGTTTTTCAATGAAAGACCTCGGTGAAGCTGCATATATATTAGGCATTAAGATCTATAGAGATAGATCAAGACGCTTAATTGGACTTTCACAAAGCACATACCTTGACAAAGTTTTGAAGAAGTTCAAAATGGATCAAGCAAAGAAAGGGTTCTTGCCTGTACTACAAGGTGTGAGATTGAGTAAGACTCAATGCCCGACCACTGCAGAAGATAGAGAGAAGATGAAAGATGTTCCCTATGCTTCAGCCATATGCTCTATCATGTATGCAATGCTGTGTACCAGACCTGATGTGTGCCTTGCTATAAGTTTAGCAGGGAGGTACCAAAGTAATCCAGGAGTGGATCACTGGACAGCGGTCAAGAACATCCTGAAATACCTGAAAAGGGCTAAGGATATGTTTCTCGTTTATGGAGGTGACAAAGAGCTCATTGTAAATGGTTACGTTGTGTCACGACCGGTTTTCCAATAAAACATTTATTGAGAAACCGATCCCTTTAACGGACCAGTAGAGAAGAATCCTTCTTACTAGTAGACAAATTCTTGATTACAGAAATATCCAGGAGTACTAAATATAATACAAGGTTGAGCGGAGGCTGCTCAACAATTTATTACAAGCACGCCGATATTATACATAAAGGCAGATATGACACAAGGGGTATGGTGGCATAACTACTGACTCGTAATAAAAGTGGTGGTGGATATGTCACAGTGAAGTGGGTGACAGGACTCCTAAATCTTACAGCTCATCGAGTGTCGGAGTGAGGCTCGAGGACTTTTATTGTGGGTAGCGGAAGCGTATATAATACAAGTGACCAATTCCAGGATCGCACGAGACTGACTGGGACTCCTCTAGGCGTCGGACTCGCTATCGAACTCATCATCCATGAGATCGCCTTTGTCAACATCTGGCCAAATCAACAAGCCAGGTGAGTACTATGAAAGTACTCGCAAGACAGTTTGGACATAAGATATAACAAATGCAAACATGATGCATACGAGCAGATTAGTAATGCGCACTCAGATAATAAAATTTGCACTGCATGAGAAATAAAAAGGAAGTCGGGCGGTAGTCCTCCCGAAATCCCAACAAAATACTAAAGGACAATCGAGTGTCTGAAATGATGCCTCGAAAGGGTAAAAATAAATTAACAATGCCGCAGTCGGGCGTCAGGGCGACACCACATAAAGGGCTTATATTGGAATATAAACGACAGTGCGTGCCACAGTCGGACGTCTGAGCGACATCACATAAAGGGCTTATATCAAAAGTAAATAACAAGAGTGCCACAGTCGGACGTCTGAGCGACATCACATAAAGGGCTTATATCAAAGGTAAATAACAAGAGTGCCACAGTCGGACATCTGAGCGACATCACATAAAGGGCTTATATCAAAAGTAAATAACAAGAGTGCCACAGTCGGACGTCTGAGCGACATCACATAAAGGGCTTATATCAAAAGTAAATAACAAGAGTGCCACAGTCGGACGTCTGAGCGACATCACATAAAGGGCTTATATTTCATAACTCGATATTCCAGTAGCTCATGAAGTTAAATCATCTCAAGGAAATACTCAGGTACGAAATAATAAAATGGTTAGTCCATCCACAGGAATAACAATCAATCTGGGTTACCACTCAAGCTTGTTCACCGGGGGTTTTCACTGAGACTGACACAGGGATTGACGTGGGTATTGATATGGATATGTTGACCAAGGTCCTTGACCATGGACACAATGTCTCGGAAGGTTTTGACTCTGCAGAGTTTGTACTCTTAACCACAGCCAACGGATTTCGGTAGCCACAAAGGACTAGTTCCGTTTACGGTATTTTAGGAGAAACACATCTAACCAGTACACACCCATTCCACATTCCGTTGCCAGGAATCACCCTAGGCAACGTTCAAGAAAAACCTTGAGACGGGGAGGCTACAACCTCGCGTAGCATGGGATCAAATTTGTATCGCGCGCTCTAAGGGGTGCCCCCCTCTCGGTCCCAATCGGAAACACCCATGCCCCCTGACCGGATGACTGGCTTTAATCCAGGGCCATGGAACCCTCATCCCGGCCCCTCTATTTGGTGTGTACAAGGAAGAGGTTTGCAACTTACTAAACCGTATTCTTTGCAGAAAACATGTGGCAGCACGAAAAGGGAACGAACGGTAACGTGGCTCGGTCCACGTTAACGTCGGAGTTTAACGGTTGACATAAGACTGGCATGCTACAACAATACCATCTTACTACCTCTCATGTCACCACATGATCAGGTCATCTCCCATCAAAAGATCACATCAAACTTGGAAGCACATGGGTAGTTGCCTTGCATGCAACGTAACACTCACCGATGCCCACATGCCATGCACAAACCATTCAAGCAAACATGCAAAACACTCATCATATCAAAGGTTCAAACATGCTTGCCTGGTTCGGAGAAGTCGGAGTCTAGCTCGGCGAAGTTCGCGGCTCCGTCACCTCCTCCGGTATCTACGGTATAAAGAAACCGTATACTAACGTGAATACCGTTGCGTGTATAAAAATTATTCCAAATTTTTTCCAAATAAATACTATAAAAACTAGACAAAAATATAAGACTGACAAAAAAATAATCAATCAAAAAGCATCTTTTGTTTAAAAGATATAAGGGTTTTAGTCCAAGGACTAATCTGTGATGAAACAGAAAAGATCCAGGGGCTTGTTTGAAAAAGCAGAAAACGCTTCGGTACGAAATACGCCAGCCCAGAAGGAAAACACACTTTGCCCGAAGGCGCCTTTAGAAAAACGGTTCGAGGAAAAGAAAGAGAGGCTGACGGGGGGTCCCACCCGTCAGGTTCAAACTCGAACAGAGCTCGCCGGCGCCCGAAGGCTGCGGTGGTCGCCGGCGTTGATCCACGGCGAGGTAGGGGGATCGGAGGGTACCTACGGGTTCAGGGTGTCCTTCCGCGTCGGTGGGTAGTGGACTTGGCCGTCGGCGAGCACCACGTCGACGGCGACCTTATCTCCGGCGGACGGTGGTTCGGGCGAGGATGAAACTCTCCGGTGGGTGCTGCAAACTCCAAATTAGGGCGCGGGTTAGAGAGGTGGATGCACTAGGAGGCTACTGGCATGAGTTGAGAGGCGGGGGTGCACGCACTGGAGCGAATCTTGCCGGATCCCGAAGCGGGTCGAGGCGGCCGAAGTTGGGGAAGAAGACCTCCTCGAGGCCTTTCCAGTGGCTTGGCGTGGTTCTTGTGGGGTGGAGGGATAGTGCATGGTCGGGTTCGAGCTCGGGACCTCCTTTTATAGGCGATCCGAGGAGGTGGCCGTGAACGGGATAACGCCGACGAGCAATTACGGCGAGGCAGAGGTCGGGCAGGAGGTTTAGGTGATTTGGCATGATCGTGGTGGTCCACTGGCACCGTTTCTCAGCTAAAACCTCGGTCGGACTTGGGTAATGCTCCGGTCCTCGACGGAACGGCCGTACGGGCATGACGGCGGCTGGGAGCGCGCTCCGTGCCTCCCATTTCACGACGGCGGCTCTACAGCGTGCACAGAGGAGGGGACGGCCACGCGGTGGCCTCTGGTGGCTTGGGCGGTGCTGGACGGCGCCGTCCCTCGCTGCGCCTCTCTGGCAGCCGCAGCGGGCGCTGCTGCCGCCGCGCACGGGGCGATGCACCTCGGCCAGCCCGCTGCCGACGCCCACAAGCGTGCAGGCGACCGTGCGGCGCGGTGGATAAGAAGGGGGAACAGGGCGCAAGGTGCCACCGCGGCTACTGGCGAGATCGAAGAGAGTCTCTGAAGAAAACGACATCGGCTACTGAAACTGTTCTCTGAACTCTGAACTTTGGCAGTAACAGTGTACGCCAGGTGTTCGATGATATGATTTGGGCACGAGGGAAAACTTTCTGGAGCTGGGACTTGGTGAGGTGGCCTCTTGATGCATCTAGAGGCTGCCTGAATTTTCTCAGATTTTTAGGAGAAGAAAACAAGTGAATTTCACCAAATTTTGCAAATATGGCCCAAACTTGCAGCAAGCACATTTTGAAAAATTTGAACTGGAGACCAGTGGATCTTCATGGATCTTGGTTGAGGGTTCTAAGGACTAGCCAAGGAAACTTGTTTGGAGGCAAAACTCAAAGGAGAACTAGTGGTTGCTTTGTAAATCTCCAAGGGCCAAAATAGGAGGCAGAAAAGATTTTTGATTAAAAATAAATGGAGATGAAATCATGGGGAAGTTCATCCTGCTGGATTTGAAGCTTAACTTGACACAAAGTAGGGAGATGGCCTTTGGGAGGAGTTTTCAACTTAGGTTATGGCAAGAGATAAGTTTTGAAAGGGAAAGGATCACCCCATAAGCCATAGGGCTATTTATAAAGAAAAGATTTTCAAAAACTTTCTCAAGGAAAAACACTTGTGTTGAGTCAACACAAGATGGAAAACCTCCAAGACCAAAGATCAAGTCTTGGATGAACCCAAACAAAATACTTGTCATAAAAGAAAATTTTTGAGAAGGAGAGTCCTTTAAAAAAATTAAATAACCTCCTTCAAATCAAATAAAGATTTTGATAAAACCAAATAAAATTTTTGGGTGTCACACGTTGATGCAAGCTTTGACACTGATCCGGACGATTCTAAATCGCAAACCGGATACGTATTTACATTGAACGGTGGAGCTGTCAGTTGGTGTAGTTCTAAGCAAAGTGTCGTGGCGGGATCTACGTGTGAAGCGGAGTACATAGCTGCTTCGGAAGCAGCAAATGAAGGAGTCTGGATGAAGGAGTTCATATCCGATCAAGGTGTCATACCTAGTGCATCGGAACCAATGAAAATCTTTTGTGACAATACTGGTGCAATTGCCTTAGCATAGGAATCCAGATTTCACAAGAGAACCAAGCACATCAAAAGATGCTTCAATTCCATCCGGGATTTAGTCCAGGTGGGAGACATAGAAATTTGCAAGATACATACGGATCTGAATGTTGCAGACCCGTTGACTAAGCCTCTTCCACGAGCATAACATGATCAGCACCAAGACTCTATGGGTGTAAGAATCATTACTGTGTAATCTAGATTATTGACTCTAGTGCAAGTGGGAGACTGAAGGAAATATGCCCTAGAGGCAATAATAAAGTATTATTCATTTCCTTATATCATGATAAATGTTTATTATTCATGCTAGAATTGTATTAACCGGAAACATAATACATGTGTGAATACATAGACAAACAGTGTGTCACTAGTATGCCTCTACTTGACTAGCTCGTTAATCAAAGATGGTTATGTTTCCTAGCCATAGACATGAGTTGTCATTTGATTAACGGGATCACCTCATTAGGAGAATGACGTGATTGACTTGACCCATTCCGTTAGCTTAGCACCCGATCGTTTAGTATGTTGCTATTGCTTTCTTCATGACTTATACATGTTCCTATGACTATGAGATTATGCAACTCCCGTTTACCAGAGGAACACTTTGTGTGCTACCAAACTTCACAACGTAAATGGGTGATTATAAAGGTGCTCTACAGGTGTCTCCAAAGGTACTTGTTGGGTTGGCGTATTTCGAGATTAGGATTTGTCACTCCGATTGTCGGAGAGGTATCTCTGGGCCCACTCAGTAATGCACATCACTATAAGCCTTGCAAGCATTGTGACTAATGAGTTAGTTGCGGGATGATGTATTACGGAACGAGTAAAGAGACTTGCCGGTAACGAGATTGAACTAGGTATCGAGATACCGACGATCGAATCTCAGGCAAGTAACATACTGATGACAAAGGGAACAACGTATGTTGTTATGCGGTCTGACCGATAAAGATCTTCGTAGAATATGTAGGAACCAATATGAGCATCTAGGTTCCGCTATTGGTTATTGACCGGAGAGGTGTCTCGGTCATGTCTACATAGTTCTCGAACCCGTAGGGTCCGCACGCTTAAAGTTACGATGACAGTTATATTATGTTTTGATGTACCGAATGTTGTTCGGAGTCCCGGATGTGATCATGGACATGACGAGGAGTCTCGAAATGGTCGAGACATAAAGATTGATATATTGGACGACTATATTCGGACACCGGAAGTGTTCCGGAGAAGTTTCGGATAAAACCGGAGTGCCGGAGGGGTTACCGGAACCCCCCGGGGAAGTATTGGGCCTTAGTGGGCCTTGAGGGGAGAGAGAGGGCAGCAGGCAGGAGGTGGCGCGCCCCCTCCCATGAGGAGTCCGAATTGGACTAGGGGAGGGGGGCGCAGCCCCTCTTTCCCTCTCCCTCTCCCTCTCTTTCCTTCCCCCTCTCTTCCTAGTTGGACTAGGAAAGGGGAGTCCTACTCCTACTAGGAGGAGGACTCCCCCCCTCTCCTTGGCGCGCCCAAAGGCAGCCGGCCTCCCTCTTGCTCCTTTATATACAGGGGCAGGGGGCACCTCTAGACACACTTGATATACGATATTTTAGCCGTGTGCGGTGCCCCCCTCCACCATATTACACCTCGATAATACCGTTGCGGAGCTTAGGTGAAGCCCTGCGTCGGTGGAACATCATCATCGTCACCACACCGTCGTGCTAACGAAACTCTCCCTCAACACTCGGCTGGATCGAAGTTCGAGGGACGTCATCGAGCTGAACGTGTGCTGAACTCGGAGGTGCCGTGCGTTCGGTACTTGATCGGTCGGATCGTGAAGACGTACGACTACATCAACCGCGTTGTGATAACCCTTCCGCTGTCGGTCTACGAGGGTACGTGGACAACACTCTCCCCTCTCGTTGCTATGCATCACCATGATCTTGCGTGTGCGTAGGAAATTTTTTGAAATTACTACGTTCCCCAACAGGCAGTTCCTTACCTCCCCTCGTAGTTGAGGGATAAATTTTAGTTTTCTCGTCTTTCAAGTTCCTCATAGTGACCAGCAGATATAAATCCCAAGTGACTCAAAGAATAGAGCTATGCTCCCCGGCAACGGCGCCAGAAAATAGTCTTGATAACCCACAAGTATAGGGGATCAGTTTTTGAGGGTAGAGTATTCAACCCAAATTTATTGATTCGACACAAGGGGAGCCAGAGAATATTCTCAAGTATTAGCAGTTGAGTTGTCAATTCAACCACACCTGGATAACTTAATATCTGTAGCAAAGTATTTAGTAGCAAAGTAGTATGATAGTAGTGGTAACGCGGCAAAAGTAACGGTAGCAGTTTTGTAGTGATTGTAACAGTAGAACCGGAAAAGTAAATAAGCGAAGAACAATATGTGAAAAGCTCGTAGGCATTGGATCGGTGATGGAGAATTATGTCGGATGCGATTATTCATGCAACAGTTATAACATAGGGTGACACAGAACTAGCTCCAATTCATCGATGTAATGTAGGCATGTATTCCAAATATAGTCATACGTGCTTATGGGAAAGAACTTGCATGACATCTTTTGTCCAACCCTCCTGTGGCAGCGGGGTCCTATTGGAAACTAAGGGATATTAAGGTCTCCTTTTAATAGAGTACTGGACCAAGCATTAACACATAGTGAATACATGAACTCCTCAAACTATGGTCATCATCGGGAGTGGTCCCGATTATTGTCACTTCGGGGTTGCCGGATCATAACACATAGTAGGTGAGTATAGACTTGCAAGATAGGATCAAGAACTCACATATATTCATGAAAACATAATAGGTTCAGATCTGAAATCATGGCACTCGGGCCCTAGTGACAAGCATTAAGCATAGCAAAGTCCTAGCAACATCAATCTCAGAACATAGTGGATACTAGGGATCAAACCCTAACAAAACTAACTCGATTACATGATAAATCTCATCCAACCCATCACCGTCCAGCAAGCCTACAATGGAATTACTCACGCACGGCGGTGAGCATCATGAAATTGGTGGTGGAGGATGGTTGATGATGACGATGGCGACGGATTCCCCTCTACGGAGCCCCGAACAGACTCCGGATCAACCCTCCCGAGAGAGTTTAGGGCTTGGCGGCGGCTCCGTATCGTAAAACGCAATGAATCCTTCTCTCTGATTTTTTTCTCCCCGAACATGAATATATGGAGTTGGAGTTGAGGTCGGTGGAGCTCCAGGGGGCCCACGAGGCAGGGGGTGCGCCCAGGGGGGCAGGCGTGCCCCCACCCTCGTGGACAGGGTGTGGGCCCCCTGGCCTTGATTCTTTCGCCAGTATTTTTTATTATTTCCAAAAATAATATCCATGAAGTTTCAGGTCATTCCGAGAACTTTTGTTTCTGCACAAAAATAACACCATGGCAATTCTTCTGAAAACAACGTCAGTCCGGGTTAGTTCCATTCAAATCATGCAAGTTAGAGTCCAAAAGAAGGGCAAAAGTGTTTGGAAAAGTAGATACGACGGAGACGTATCAATTGGCGACCGGCCAGTTTTAGTAAAGAAATTATTTTTTTATAAACCTAACCTATTGGCTCATTGCGCACCAATCTAAGATTACGACCTTTTCTCAAAGCGACGACAGCATAAACAACAAATAAATTACAGCATCATGACGAAGAATAAACCTAGACTATACAACAAAGAAATTACAACATATTACATACCCTGGGCATCAAAGTTCGCCGCCAGTGATAATAAAGGACGACTAGACAGCAGATTCCATAAACTGGGCAGGTCGCCACCAGTGGAAGTAAACAGACCGACAAAATAATAGACAGAACCGATAGCACTTCAACACGGTTCAAGAAAGGTTAGCCCGGCCCAGGAGCTGCAGCGCAAGCAGCTTAGCGACCTGATGAGACTGTGCTTGTTTGACGCTTATATCCAGCACCTTAAGTTGCATAGCATCAATAGACATCCTGTACTTATGGTTAGTCTTGCATAGAGATTGGAGTTCCAGTCGGATTTGAGCGGAAGCATGTCTTTCTGCTTAAATTTCAGACTAAAGAAGTCAAACAAATTCAGGCGGCGACTTCATCGAGCTTGTGTCACTGAGTAAGTTCGACACTACATCAAGACATGACTTTGTGGTTGTGTCCCTACCCTCAAGATGTGTTGCCTTCTTCTTTGGAATATATGTTAGAGGGACAAACAATGGGTTCGTCTCACTATCATTGTGGCAGTTCTTCCTAGCATCAGTGTTGTCACCCTGAAAGGGAAACAAGTAGGTAGATAATAGGTTTTGCATGTATAAGCATCAGCGTTGTCAATTCATCTCATTTCTTTGTCAGAAATAAAGAGATACGGTTTAAAATAGCATTACCATAATAGGCATTGTTCATAGTTAAGACGGCGGGAAATGGCATTGTGCAGGAGCAGCCAGCTTCACCGGACCACTAGATTACAGATCAAGGACACAAGCATACATGTAGTTCTAAATAACGTATAAGCATGAATGGTGAGTGTACTGTCAATTTATACCACTTCAGATTGGTAAATAAGGAGACACGATTTAAATAACATTAATATAATATGGCATTGTTCATAGTTGAGACATTGCAGGATATGACATTGTGCTGGAGTTGGTAGTTTCACCACGCCACTGGATTACAGATCAAGAACACAAGCATACACATAGTGCTAAAGAAGATAACTTGCTATGTTTAGTTTAATTTACATGGTATGAATAAGGAACTAGGTTGTATAACTAAAGACTGAAATTGAGAAGGACAAACTTATGTTTATGTACTTCTTCGTTATAAACTTTGAACAAGCAATTTGATGCAGACGACAAAAATAAACAACATTTGCACTCATAGCTATCCAAATATACAAAACAAAGTTTGAAGGCTCAAGGAGGACAAACTTACATTAGTAGTGAAGACCGGCTCTATAAAGCCCTTGTCCATATTGATGGGGGGCAATTCAAGAAGTTTACCGCACACTCTTCTTCAAGAGCATTGCCTTTATTCTACATTTTGTTAAGAGTAAATATAGATGTGAAAATATAGAAACAAATGGCGATTATTTAACCTAAGATGCAGAGTACAAATGTAAATACAACATACAGGAAAAGGCACTGACAAGAGCAATGCGGAGCTAAACTTCTTCAGTAACATTGGTTTTATTTAATATTTTGGCAAGAGTAAATGTAGATCTGATGTGTAGAAAATGGAGGGCAAGGGAAAATAAGCTGCAAAGTGTACATGAAGAACTAGTTGATAATATAAGTATAGTGATGAAGGACAGTAGATACTTACAAGAACAATGCAAAACTAAATTTCTTCATAAGCATTGGGTTTATTCTACATTAATGTAAGCATTAATATAGATATGATAATTTGGAGCAAACAGTGGATAAGCAAGCTATAATGCACAACGATGTCACATAATCCACCAGGTATGAATGTAAGGACTGCGATAGGACAATAGGTACTCAGAAGAGCAAAGCAGCGACCAGCATAGTTGTGATATCCTAGGTTTTGCGGCGCTAGTTCTATCGCCAATATACGTTGGGTGCTATGTTATTTCTCCGGTAGCACCACCTTTTTCAAGGACTTTGCTTGTACTCCTTCAGGTTCTGCAATCACCCTCTTCCTTTTGGATGTCTGAAACACAAGAACAACATTTGAATGGAAAAACATGGTATGACGACAAATGGAATAGGTGTTGATAATGGATGGGCATGGCATCTTCACATATATCATGAGTAAACTAAGAAGATGGCGGTGCAACGAAGCAAAAAATGCAAGACACCTTATGCAAGATATGTGCAACCAATAAAACCTTGCCAAATTAGAACATGCACCTTATTGGGTGAACATGATAGGCCATCTGCCTTTGACTCCTTGAGCTCAAAATAGTCATTAGGATCATATTCTGAATACAATTCTATAGGTCGAGAGCATGTGGGTTTCATTGCATCCACAATGGACCTCAATCCCTTGATGCCAAGTTTGTTACCGATTGAACTGTTCCGCAATATTCTTCTGATGTGCGCATTCTTATATTCATTGTGATTACGTGCAATATCTGAAAAGCATGAAAACATAAATAGTAGTGAGATTATCTTTGTAATGCAGATGATATTGTAATATAATAGGGGCTCCCTGTAAACCCTTGTGTGCTATCACTAGATTCTGGTGAGAGAGCCCATGTGTGCTATAATATGGTGAGTAGATTAATATAATCTGGCACAACTACACAAAAAATAGGCTCCCTGTTGGGAGCTCGAGATGTAAGGATAGTTGGCAGATGATAGGTTCATAATATACCATATAGAAAGTTTATTGCCAGACCATGATAACGAGAGCGCACAACCACTAGGCAGATCTAGTGTAGATAATAGGGGTACACCATAACCACCATAAATAAATCGGGAAAGCGGAACTGGCTGGAAAATACAGGGTTTTGCCGCTACTAATATGCAGCCTATCGATCACCTACAGGCCAACTCTATTCATCTGAAGGCGCACAGCTGTTACTATCAGTCTAGTCTATCAAAGACCGCATGGCTCCCACCATTTCCGGGATATTATGGCAGACCAACTCAAAGTGTGAAATCATGTGGCAGAACCGGCCCAATAGAGCTGTCGACTGCAGTTGTCCCTGCTCCCCTTCCTGACAAGGAACATATTGCACTTACTAAAGAAGAACAGAAGAGGAACATTTTAAAGAATAGAAGGGGAAGCATATTATTGAGATTCCCCTTTCTTTTTATACAATGTTGGTTGCCCACCCATGATGAATCAGAGCGCCCAAAGAAATGCCATTCCATGATGTCTCTCCATATGTGGCCACATGCATTTGGAAACTCAAGTGGGAGCATTAGCTAAGCAATTAAATGTGTGTCTGTTAGCAAATGTCAGTATCATATCACATTTGTATTTGAAGAACCTTAGGATGTATGATTGGTGTGTTATTTAGCTTTAAAGGGTGGACATCTGCTAGTAGGACACAAAGCACCTACGCAGATCGTAATGTAGATATAATGGGAAAACCCTAAGCATCAGGAGTAAAATCAAGAGAGTGGAACTTCCTGGAATATATGTGCTAGTATTGCCGGTATGGCTAGAAAGGCTTCGGATACCAGCTCTCTAAAACTGAAGGCGCAGTATTGTTGCTATCAGTCTAACTCTCAAAGGCGACACATACGATCGAATACGAAGAGTTGAAAGCATCCATGACAATCGACATGAAGACCAACATGAAGAGTTGAAAGCGTCCATGACAAGCAACCAAATAGACATGTACACTGCAAATGTCCCTGCTCCTCTTCACCAGAAAGAACATATTGTACAACTATTATACTCCCTTTGTTCCTAAATACAAATCTTTGTAGATATTCCACTATGGATCACATACGGATGTATATAGATACATTTTAGAGTGTAGATTCACTCATTTTGCTCTGTATGTAGTCCATGGAGGAATCTCTACAAAGACTTATATTTAGGTACGGAGAGAGTATTTACAAAAGAAGAACAGAAGAGGAGCATGCTAAAGAAGAGCAAGCAGATTTTGGATAGTAAAATGTTGGTTGGCCACACATGATGAACCAGAGCGCATAAAGAACGCAACTCCCTGATGTCCTTCGATATGTGGCGCATGTGCTTTTTGAAAGTAAAGTAGGAACATTACCTGACCAATTAAACATTCTCTGTTTTAGTACATGTCAGCATCATATCAGATTCGTATTTGAGCAACTAAGTTTGGAATTATGAGTGGCATGTTGTTTAGCTTGATGGGTTGAGGAGCACTGCTTGCACATACGTCTTGAAGCATCTACGATAATGGTACTGAATATATGGGAATGTCTACATGCAAGTCGCCTGACTTTCGTCATTTGGGCCAGTCGACCATTTCAGGCGGTTGCATGAAGATCCTACGTCTCCTAACCCTTCTTCTTCCTCGCCTCTTATTCTTCCCCTAAAGACCACCGCACGGGTCGCCGACCGAACCACCGGCCCCCGCCCTCCACTGAACCGCCCACCACCTCCGATCTTCCGCTGCCCTGGCCATCCCTCTAGCTAACCCCACCCCCACCAGTGTCGATTTTTGCCTTCGGCAAGGCCCCACCATAGCCCGACGACAGCCCCCACAACCACTGTCCTCACCCGAAACCCTAAGATAGAAAATGGGGCAGCCCTCCGGCGAGCCCCTTCCTTCCCTCCAACGAACTCCCAAAAATGGACTGACCCAAATTTGAAATTCAGTCGACTATCATTTAAGCTAATGTGGAATATAAAAGGGAAAACCATAAGCATTGTGAGTATAGTGGTGTGCGTGCCATGGCGGATCTGAAGGTGCAAACCGGACAAGGGCAACTTCGCAACCAATGTTTGGTTTCAACTAACAAGTAAGATTCTAAGCGATGGACAAGAAATCACACTAAAGGAGTGGCGATCTATTTTCTTGCTGAGATAAATAACTTGAGCAGATACGAAAGAGTACCGCCTCTGGTGTGGCGCCGTGTAAGCATCTGCTGAGGCATTGAGGGTGCTGCGGTAGCGATGGCTGTTGGCAACGTGGAAGCAGATCTAGGAGGGCAGACGGTGGCGGCGAGGGAAATATCCTGGTGCGGTGGACAAGACGGTCATACGAGCGGCCTCGGCAAGGAGGACGACGACACAGATGAAGCGAGAGTACGCGATGCAAGGATCCTGGTCCGAAGCCGTGGATGAGAGAGGTCAATCTCTTGTAATGGACGATGGCGTCGAGGTATCAGCTCCGGCATGGTGGATGAGGACGGCGGTGGATGGGGTGGCGGGCGGAGGAGACTGCGGTGGAGAGGGTGTTTTGGCGCCCACGGAGTACGAATGGGGAAATGGAGGGAGAGAGGAAGGGGGAACCATGTCTTCAGGGTGCGCTTGTCTCAAATGCGAGGAAATTTAGAAAACTTAGCCCCCGTTTAAAATTTCCTACATCACAGCAATATTAGTCGGTTGGGGATAGGACGGTAATCTCGCATACACTGAATATTTGCCGATGGAGATTTCGGCCGACGAGAGTTTGTTTTGGCGCCCACCGTGTATGAATCGGGGACGGAGGTCAGGGGCAATTTCGGCTGAGGAGAAACTGTGTTTTGGCGCCCACCGTGTATGAATCCGGGGAGTTGCGAGGCGGAGGCGGTTATGTCACGTTTGAGTGAAGTTACAAGCCTACCCCTATCGAAACCTATAGAAATCGATAGGCTTTGCATGTCAGGGATAGGCAGTAATTTCCATCTCGCAGATTTTGGTTTCGGGTGTTTACTGCGACTTTCCCCGCTTCGTTCAAATTTTTGCAGAGAAAGAGTGCACGTTTACCGTGCCAACTCAATTCGAATCCAGTTTGTATTTTTTGTCAGGCAGCACCCATTTTGTATTCGAATACAAATCTATATACATCATTTTTTATATATACTTTCAAAAGCACAACACCCTTTATACATAAATATGGTTTACAAATGTCAGGACCCTGATCCTAAGTCACACCGATCTAGCATGTAACACATCATATAACTTTGCGGCCTCACGCACGGTATTCCCACGGGTGCCACCTTACCTGGCCCGGGACCGTTTGCGCCTTTTGGCTCACGTATATGATAGTGTCGCTAGCATCCATATGACAGAGAACCCGGGCCGACATGACTAGTCGTGAACCCAAAGTGGCACTAACTTACAGGGACAGGCATACATGACCCAGCAACGAACGTGTCGGTCATCAGCTAGTGAATTCGGGCGGTAGCAACTGGGCTACACTACATAAAAAATACACTTCCGTAATGATACGTGTTTGTCACAGTAGGTCGCGTTTTTTGTCATGCATGTACATCCATGACAAATTTATGACAGAATCAAGATAGTCATACATGTGCTGTCATAGAAGTGTTCCATGACATTACCAAAATTATCATCACGGAAGTGTCCACTTCCATGACGATAAATCGCGCATCACAGAAGTGCTTTCGTCAAGGGTGACCGACATGTGGCATCCACCGTAACGGAACACCGTTAAGCTATCGGGTCGGGTTTTGGATCCGATAACCCGTTAACAGCCCCGACCAATGGGGATTTTCCACGTGTAAAATCATCATTGGCTAGAGGAAACACGTGTCGGCTCATCGTTGGGACAGATGTCATCCACTCATTGGACAGAAGGCGCCTATGATACGTCGACACGTGGCACGGCCCAACTGTGGCCCATTCCTGTGAAAAGGCCAGCCCGTTTGACTTGGTCAAAAGCTGGCGGGCCGGCCCATGGAAAGCCTGTTAACGGCCTGTTCTCATATAGCCCATTTACAACCCGCTAACCCAAGGCCCGTTACGCCCTATCCGAATTAGGCCCAGTAGCGTCATCTGGGCCATCCAATATGATTCCAGCCCGTTTTCACTTCTGGCCCATGTATAGCCCATGACGTCTTTCGGCCCATATGAGGCCCTTTGTAACTCTTGGCCCATTAGCGGCCCGTGCTGAAACTGGCCCGTAATGAACAGTGTATTACTTTACACCCATTAACGGCCCGTGGTGAAACAGGCCCGTAATGAACAGTGTATCACTTTATTCCCATTAACGGCCCGTTATTCCGTTGGGCCGTTTCCAGCCCAAGTTAACTTTCGGCCTTCTGAGGGCCCATTAATTCTTGGGCTCATTTGCAGCATTCGGTTACTTACGGCTCGTTACTGTCATTTTCTGCTTGTAGGCCAAATTCAGCATGTCGTTACAGTCGGCCCGTTTGTGGACCGTTAGTTTGTTGGGCCATTTTCATAGCATCACCAAATACGGCCTATTAATGATGGCCCATTATGGCCGGCCCATGAACGGATGATTCCAACTCTAGCCCATTTACGGCCATAATGCGGTCTGTTTGGCCCATGTTTGGCCAATCGATCATACGGCCCGTATAAGGCCCATTGATGATACGGCCCGCAGAAGGCCCATTGTTTCTATGGCCCGTAGAAGGCCCATTGTTTCTACGGCCCGTAGAAGGCCCACTGTTTCTACGGCCAGTAGGAGGCCCAGTGTCACTACAGTAAATATTAGCCCATGGTTATTGTGGCCTAGTTTTAATAAATAGGTTATTGCAGCCACTAGCTAACCGCGGAAAAAGAACTGCAATGACTACAAGCAAACAAATAAACAAGACAACAAGGAAATAAATAAGCAAGCAACTAACGCTAGGCTATCACGGCTATTACACATATTACATCCACTGGGCATCAAAGTTCGCCACCAGTGCAAATATAGGGAACAAAGCAGCATATCATATACACTGGTTGTCAAAGTTGGCGACCAGCGCAAATAAACGCCGCAGCAAAACAAATCCAGAACTGAAACCACTTCAGAAGATCTCAAGAAACAATATCCTGGGTACCCATAATGCTGGCAAGATGCTTAGCAAGCTTATTAACTTTCTCTTGTTTGGCGCTTAAATCCTCCAGCGCTTGCTGTTGCACCAGAAAATATGCATCTGAATTCTGCAGGGACTTCCTCAGTCCTTCAGCTTCCTGTCGCAGCACATCTGATCGATGTCTTTCAACTTGAAGTTGAGACTCAAGAAGACGAACTGATTCAGGCAGCGAGTTCGAAGAGCTTGTGCCAGCAGTAGTGGCCAGTAACTCGAACACTACATCAAGACAGGACTTTTGGGTTCCCTCACTGTCGTCAAGATAGTTTTTATCAGCTTTCTTGGAGACCAACAGGGATGTCTCACTATCTTGAACCTTATCTGCATTACTTCCTTTACCATTGGATAACGCGGTACTGTTCTCCAATATTTTGTCCGCATTCTAAAAGAGAAACAAGCAGACACATCACATGTTTACCATGTTGTATATGAAACTCATTTTGGTAAATGAGTTCAGTAGTAAAGTGGACAGGATAACAGCATGAAACAAACATATATCTATGTACCATGGTCACTTTATGGTCTATATCATTCTAGTTTTTGTTGCCAAATCAAGATAGAGACACAGTTCAAATAATATTTGTTCAAGACAAAGCAGAATAGACAGAATATAAGTGTGGGTAACTATAGAGCAATAACAACACTTGTAATGTGCATGACATGAGAACATAACTGTTTATTCAATTGAAACTGAAATCAACATAGAGCAGGTTACAACAGCAAACCAGTTAAAGAAACAGGTTTAAAACATACCTGTTGCGCCATTGGAGTTTCAATTCCATCCTTCAAATTTGAAAATAGTTGGTATGAGTAAATACAGTAATGCAAGAGCAAAGGAGTATGAACCATAGCTACAGAACCTGACCTGAGAACAAATCTTCTTCTCCTTTAAGCGTTGAGTTGGGATTCGGAGTGGTGGTCCTCGTGCTTTGGGCACTGCAGTTCCCTTACTAACTGCTCGTGTTTGGGTGCTCTGTGGTGGAGACGGTGCTGTGTCAACTGGAACTGGGTTACTATCTGCCGGGGTTGGGGTTAGAAGGGGTGTAGCTGGTTCTCTGTCCAACTGGGTAGGGGTACAATCTGCGAGAGTCTGGGTTATGTGTGGTGGATCTGGTCCTTGGGCAAGTACAACCGTGGTTCTATCTGCATCAACTGGTAGCACTATCTTTTCTGAAGACCGTGTTGTTACTCCCTTAGATACTGCCATCACGCTCTCCAATTCAAATGGCTGATAAACAAGAAAAGTAATTGAAAGTATAGACATTGTATGATAGACAGGTGCAATGGATAGTGGGGAATAAAAGAGGGCATGAAATAATTCATATTTATGTTGTCTAACCAAACAGGATAGCATGACACAATTTCACATATATGATGGCTAACTAAACAGGATAGCATGACACAATTTCACATTATGATGGCTAACTAAAAAAGATGGAAAGACATAGTTCAAAATATGAGACTATGTAAACAGGATGACATGACATAACTATATAATGTGTTTATTAAATAGGTTGGCATGCCATAATTCACATACATTCACGGATAGAATGCCATAATTCAAAATATGATGACTGTAAACACTAAACAGGATGAGATGATATAACTATATGATGTCTTTATTAAATGGGTTGCCATGCCATAATTCAGATAGATGATGTGTATGTACTATGTAAACATGATGGCATGATATAATTCAAATATATGATTTATATAGTAAGCAAGTAAGCAGATGGCAATCCATATATGATGTAAAAACTAAGCAATGCAAGACAACATGCATGACATGGGTAATATAACCCTGCCAAGTTTGAGCATAGACCTCAGGGGGGAAATAGGACTGGTCATCAGTCTCTGAATCCTCCTCTGAGGAGCTCTCTGTAACCAGCAAGATGTCTGCTTCAGCAGGTAGCATTGTCTGCTCTGAATACCTTGTTTTCACTCCAGATACTTCCATCACCGCTTCAAATGGCTGATGCACAGGAAGAGTAGTTGAATATACAAACGTTGTCGACAAATGGAACACGTAATACAAAAAAATGATAGCATGATATAATTCACATACATGATGATTGGCTAAACAGCATGGCATTGCATAATTCACATATATAATGCCTTTGCAACAAGATAGCATTGTATAATTCACATATATAATGTCTTGCAACAAGATGGCAATGCATAATTCACATATATGGTAATTAGACACTGAACAGGTGGCATTCACACAAAGCATGTCTAAACTAATCAAATGACATAGCAATGCGAGACACCATACGCACGATATGAGCAACATAACCCTGCCAAGTTAGAGCATACACCTCGGGGGGGGGAATAGGACTGGTCATCTGTCTCTGAATCCTCCTCTGAGGAGCTATCCGTAACCAGCGAGATATGCGCTTCGTCAGATAGCATAGTCTGCTCTGAAGACCTTGTTTTCACTCCAGAATTTGCCATCACCGTGTCAAATGGCTGATGCACACGAAGAGCAGTTGAATGTACTAACATTGTTGACAAATGTAATATGTAACGAAAAAAAGGATGGCCTGATATAATTTACATATAAGATGACTGGCTAAGCAGGATGGCATTGCAAAATTCACATATATGATGCCTGGCTAAACAAGATGGCGTTGCATAATTCACATAAACGATGAATAAACTAAACAGATGGCATTCGCACAAAGGATGTCTAAACTAAGCAGATGACATATTTGATGTATAAAGTAAGCAATGCAAGACACCATATGCATGATATAACCAACATCAGCATGCCAAGTTAGAGCGAAGACCTCAGGGGGTAAATAGGAGTTGTCTTCTCCTTCTGAATCCCCCTCAGAACAGATATCTTCCTCTCGATTACAATCCGAAATGCGTGGAGGGGGGCTGCCTTTGCGCCTACCATGGAGCGACGTCTGCATGAAATTTTATTGCCACGCAAGGCTCGTCTCTTTTGCTCTACATGTTCAGTTCCATTGTTTACAATAACTGTCATGCATAGGAATAAAACATAGTGAGATTATGTAAGGAGTGCATGCAGAAATCCAGAGTGATGGTAGCAACCTGTGGATAGACCCAAAACCAATAATAGCAGGCAGATAATGGCTTCAGTTAAAAAATACAGATAATGGCTTCTTTACTGTTTGTTTCCCACCCAACATGAAACTCATAGTAGACACCGGAGATTAACCAGATAGTAGATAGATACTATTGATAGCGGCCCCGATATGTACCCCACAACCATTTAAAAACTCAAGTTTGACCATTAGTTTGGAGCTGACTCAGAGTCTAATCGGTGAACAGGACGATAAAGTAGCATGTAATATTAAGCGATGCATAACGTAAGCAGACACGAAAGAGTGCGACCTCTCTTGCGGACCCGTGTAGTCCTCGAGGTCATCTGCTCGGTTGATGATGGTAATGCAGTTTTCATGGCTGCCAGCGGCGGGGAAGAAGATCTGAGGCGGCGAAAGACAGTCTGGAGGCCGGATCCCTGCTGTGCTGGACCCTTCTGTCGTTGGAGCAGCTGAGCTGGGGTGGACGACGGCGCAGCAGGAGCGGGACAAACCACGCAAGGTTTTCTTTGACAACTATCTGTAAGAGAAGTAATTCTGTAAGGGCTCGTTTGAATTGGAGGATTCCAACAATGCAGGGATAGGAAATAGACAGGAATAGGATAGGAATGCACGTGCAAAACAGAGAATTTAAAAACACAGGATTTCTGCCAATCTGGGTGTTTGATTCACAACAATTGGAAGATCACAGGATGCAAAGAAGCATGGTGAGATTAAGTCAAACCACAAGAAAATGTACGGTTATAATGCTATTATGCTACTATCTCTTAGTCTTGTGCTTCATGAATAGGAATTTGAAAAGGAGGACAAGTGAAAATTAAAATTCCTACGTTTTTTCTTTCAAGGAGACACTAAAGGAACAAATCCGTGTGCTCAGTGGACAATATATATAACATGTAGAGTAAAAAAGAGATGCAACAAGTGTACAACCTCTTTGGCGAAGCCATGTCGATCTCAGCGTGATTGGGTTGGCCGGTGAGGATGCTCCGGCTGACTTTGCTGTCGGAGGAGGGGAAGAAGATCTTAGGCGTCTGGAGATGGAGCCCGAGGTACTGCTCCGCTGTGATGGAGGGTTTCGTCGTTGGAGCAGCTCCGGTGAGTTGTACGACGCCGAGGCTGAAGCAGGACAAGAGAGACAACGAACAACGTTAACCTGAGTGGAATTCTAATAGCATCTCCAATACATGACGTAAAATACATAACCACAAAGTGCTAGATGTAAAATACATCAGCCGCTCATCTCTGAACTTAACTGTCGAAACTGAACTTAACTGTCGAAACTGAACTTAACTGTCGAAACTGAATTTTGCTGTCGAAACTGAATTTTGCTGTCGAAACTGAACGCACTAGCAAGGTGAGGCTACACGTCGGTCGACTGACTTTTTCATCTCTGGTCAGTCGATTTTGCAGCCGTTGGATACGAAATCAAGGGCCTGCGGTTCATCTTCAATCTCCACCCCCCTAAGCCGTCAGCCACCACCGGCCAAACAGCAGCCCCCCGCCGCCCGCGGCCGGCGGTGCGCCGCCCCGCCCGCCCCGAAAACACTCCCCACCGCCGGTCCGCCGCCGCCCGGCCATCCCTCTAGGCCCCCCCGTGCCGAGCTTTTTCTCCGGCGATCCCCACGCCACCGCCCCGCCAACGCCCCGCCACCGCCGGCGACCACCGCCCCCATCCTGAACCCTAAGATAGATAGTGGGGTACCTCTCCGGCGAGCCCCCCTCCCGCTGCGGCTGGTTCTTCCTTCACCCCGGCGAGCCCCCCCACCCCTGAAAATCGACTGACCCAAAAGTCGATTCAGTCGACTGAAGTGTAGCTAAATCGGAGCAGCATCGCAAGCAAGAGCAAGAGCGAGAGCAGCAGCGCGAGCAAGAGCAATAGCAAGAGCAGACCAGGCAGGGGACCGAGAGCAAGAGCAGAGCAGCAGCGCGAGCGAGAGCTAAAGCAGCAGCAGCTCCTACTGATGTGGACGTCGCCGCCGAGGGAGCGACGCCGTGGAGGAAGTGGCCGGCGACGCCGCCGTGGATGGAGCCGCGCCGTGTCGGCTCGGGACCGAGCGCCGGCAGCACCGTGAGATCGAATCAAGAAGAAAATGCGGCGATTAGTGTACAACCTCTTTGGTGGCGCCGATTAGGCCGCAGCTTCATCCGAGGAAACGGTGATGATGATGCTCTTCCGGTGGTGCAGGTGAAGACGGCGGTGTGGGAATGGAGGTGGCGCGAAAGACGAGGGGAACATCGGGGCAGCTCCTTGGAGGTGGAGGACGGGGTGGCTGAACCGGCGGGACGATGAGATCGACGACGGATCCTCATCCGGTACGGTGGATGAGGGACGTCGAGGTGTTGCTGTGGACGACGTCGTCGGGGAAGAGGCTCCGGCTGGGTGGCGGACGGAGCAGGGTGTGGGGTTTCGTCGCGGGTTTTCGCGGCCTCGGTGTACGAATGGGTGGGCGGATGGGATGGCAGTGGGGAACCATGGCTTAGAGACGCGCTTGTCCGAAATGTGGGGTAAGTTACGAAAGTACCCCCACCGATTTGAGGCGGTTCTTTCGGTTCAGGGGTACCACGGGCATTTCGCGTGTCGGGATTTCACAGGAGGTGGGAGTTTTCGCGCGCGTTGTAATTTCGGAATAGCAAGGCGCGGGTTGAGATGGAGGGAGTTGTCGGAGCACAACGAGACAAAGATATATCTTAAATATTTCGGGCTAACAAGGCGCGGGTTGAAATTTCCGGACAAGCCTAACGTGTACTGTACCAAATCAATGCGCACTACAAATGTCATTCAAAACTTTGAATTCATGTTATGTTCAATTAAAATATTTCGCTACGTGTATAATGCATGCAACCTACTACTCAAATGAACGTTTTAGTGCATTCCAAACGTATATACTACCGCTTCAATATGAACTAAATTTGAATTCGTTTCTCTATTTGAATAAGATCTACAGTAATGATTGTTGTGAAGTCAAAGCATTTGAATTCGTTTCTCTGTTTTAATAAGATCTACAATCATCATTATTGTCAAGTTAAACCATCGTTTGTGTATTATCTTCACAGCACACCACATGATTAGTCTCGAGTTACATATGAACTATGTGTACTATATGAACTCGAACTAGATTTTTTGAATCCACTTTATTTTGATTTCAAATCACATTACATTTCTAGCTCTAGCTAGATCTTCATAATCTAAACCATGTCTCATATGTATAATGTGTTTATCACATTATGTATGGTGCCCCGCCCCCTACGCCTACAAGTATTTAGATGTGAGTTGCAAACACCACACATTACCACAAATTCAAATAAAATGTGAGAATGTTCGATATATAGTATTGTTTAGATTGTTCGATATTTAGTTGTAAGCTGCAAACGCCACACATTATCACAAATTCAAATAAAATGTGAGATTGTTTGATGTATAGTATGGTTTAGATTGTTCGGCATTTAGCTGTGAGTTGCAAACGCCATGCATTATCACATTATGGTATAACATGTGCACAACACGTGTATCACCGCTATATTCATGCATGCAATGTTTAAAACACTATGATCTCCTATTCAAATATATGAATCCGCTTTCATATCAAATTATGATCTTTGTTAGTCTCTTACACCCACACAATCCTCTAACCTTTGTAGCTACCACTAACTTTCTCTCGTGCATGCACACGCCCTCCTCGCCCTCCCCCTCCCTCGGCATTCTATCCACCGGGCACATTCAATTTTTTCTTTAGGTCGTTCTCCCAGAGTCTCCACAACTCCTTTCCGACACACACCGATCGATAAACCTCTCCAGCGATGCCTGCCTACAACATACACACACCTTCAATCTCCTCCTTTATGTGTCCTTGCCTCGTGTCTCTCATACGGTCAGACACACGTGTAAACTCTCGCCCCTCTTTTCATCGATCTCACAACCGCACACTCCTCCCCCTATCTAGCTAGTAGTTGGGCCTCTCGCACCAGCTCCTAGCTCCATTCTCTCTGTCTATCCGTCTCGCTGGGCCTTATTTGCCTCTAACAAATGGACGTACACCGACCGATCTCTCGGTATACATATAGCTAGCTAGGTCCTTATAACTCGTTTTTACCCACACGTCAATCGATCTACCTCATTAGTTGTGTCTCTCCCTTCCTCCGACAAACAACAATTGATCTACCGATCTAGTTAGGTTTGCTTACCAAACACATGGTTCCCCTTCATCATCCATGGATGCGTCCCGACAGATCTATCACGCACAGGCACACACAGAAACACATCCCCACTCTTATTGATAACATTGCAGTTCCGCCCTCAGTTTGTCTAGTAGGCCTCTCCCACCATCTTCGAGAAGTAACTCCATCACCCATCCAGCACTCTACCCCTCTCCCTCCCTCTCCCTCCCTCCCTCTCTCCTCTCTCTCTGTCCCATCATATTTCCCGTCCTTCAGTTATGTATGGATGTCGACCGATCTCCCTCAAGACATAGCTGGGTCTCTCCTTCTCAACACATATACGAGTCGTTCTACCTCTATAGTTAGGCCTCTGCCTACCCCTCCCCCACCCCCTCCCCCCCCCCACACACACCGATACATCGAGCGCTCTAGTCATGTCTCCCTGCCACACACAAACTTGACATGTGCCCTCTAACGTTCCGGTAGGCCAGTCGCCCTATATCTTTGACTTGCACACACACACAATTTCGATGGCTCTCTTCATCGATCTCGCACCCACCCACTTGATCCTCTCTTCGACTCTATCGATAGCTATGACCGCTCCCTCTCTTCTCGTGGATTGCCCAACCCTCTATGTATGATATGGGTAGGCCTCCATTTCACACACATTGCATGCAAAATTTTGTTTTAGATGTCATTGACACATATTCCCACAAATAATTCATGAAATCAACCCCCCACCCCACCCCCCCCCCAAAACAAAAAACACTCACGAACGCGGTTTGCATCTCTCACACACACCCACGTAGGTGGGGGACGTGCACGAAGAGAAGAGGTGCATGCATGGCGCACGTACTCCCGTCTCTTTCCCAACCACACCCGCGCAGGTACACGGTGGAGCTCATTTCTGTACGAAAAAGGCAGCCCACGTGGTAATTCGGCACGTGTACTGGTTGTCCACTTGGTGGAGGGAGGATCGTCTACCACGGGTGAACAAACAAATTGCGACTTGACGTGTTATGTTAAAAAAAGAGGCAAACCATGTGGGGCCTACCTTAGAGGCAAGGCTCTATACACTGGAGTACTTTTGATGTGTCCCGTCAACTCGCAGAACGAGGAGAAGCTTGCTTAGTACGCCGTCTCCCCCGCCCACGGGCGCGGTGGCTCGCAGGATGAGGTGAAGCTTGCTCCGCCTTACGCCCGCTCCCTCGCCCATGCGCGCGGTGGCTCGCAGGATGAGGAGAAAAATTTACTACTCCCTCCGTTTACTCCTCGTCCCTACTACCTTGGTTATAGAGATTATATCATATTGTTTGGAATATATATGTCCTTTAGTAGATTTCAATATGAACTACTAGTACATACTCCAAACACTGATGTATATAGACGTATTTTAGAGTGTAGCACTCTCCCTCGCCCCTCGACCCTCGCCCACGTGGTGGACGTGCAGCAATTCATTCGGTCTCATATAGCCAAAACGATATATATTGCACTACCGTTATTGCTCGACTTCCCGAAGAGGCGAAGAGCCAATCGCAAGGTTAATATTTTGGAGATGCCAAGCGCACGGTTATAGGAGAACGAGTAGTAGGTGCTGCGTCATTTATAAATAAAGTTTTTTTCTTTAGTGGCACGTACGCAATATGATAGGTTCATATGGAGAGAAAAGGAAACCGCTCCACTATATACATAGTCAGGACGGGCCAGCCTACACGGTTGCTTGTTGGGGTTGCTCTCTTCACACTCTCTCGCACAAAACGACTGTGGCCACATCTCTAACATCCCGGCGGATCACGTCTGCTTGGGGAAGGGGTGGATGCTTAGTGTAGATGTGGTGGCCGTCGCCGACGGCAAAAACCCAGTGTCGGCACGTCCCGATCAGGGGTCCCCGCCGTTCTCTCTCACAAAGCCGGTGAGGTTGCCTTCGTCCCTTGCTCACAGCCGCGACGTGGGCAGTTGCCGCCTCCCGCCGCCCTCCTCAAGGTTGAGCTACGTCCCTCAGGTACAACTCCCTTTACAGCCGGCTTGCACCACTGCTCCAGCTGCCCACATCACTCCCTGTGGATATTTCTCTACTTCTTTGCCCCGCGCATACCTCTACTGGCTTCTACGTACTGTATTTGTGATGAGTTTATGTCTCATCAACTAGTCCCAGTAATCTTATTCTAATCACGCTTCTTCAATTTCTTTGCCACAGGGATGCTCATCTCGATTTTGGTGAAACTGCACAGAATGATCTGATGGTCAAAAGGTTGCAAACTTCATTTATTAGGAAGCTCGAACGTTGCCAGCAAATTGAAGCCTGGTTAGGGTTCACGGTTCAAGGGCTAGGGACTGCATGGATCGCTTTTTTCTTTAGCTGCCTCCGAGTCGCACTTTGTATCTCTCATACCACTAGTACTACGTGTGGTCTCCGACCTAGAAGTGGAGACGCTCTACCATGTTGTTCATGTCCCACTCCTTTCGCTGACGTGTGGGACATCCAGCACGTGCCGTGTTTGGCACTCCTTCGTCGTAAGAGTTGAAATGCTAGATTTCATCTAAAATATAAAATAAATATAAATCAGCAGTGATACTATACCACACGGTTTCCTTGCTCTTGCTCCTCGATATCGGAAAGAATACTTCTGTTCGCCGACATGTGGGACATCGACCATCCTAGTCCACTTGCCATGCACGCAGAACTCCAAGGGAGAGTCACCCTGGTCGTCGCGCTGCAGTAATAATGACTAATGAGCCGTCAAATCACAGGCTCAACCTTTCCCACTGTAAAGTTGCTCGGACGAAACCATTTGTTGAATTCCGCTTCTTGAAGAAAACTACTGTACCAACAATACTACTAGCTACAGTAGTACTATACTCCAGCGGAGGCCTCCTTTGGTTCATAGGATAGAAAATTTATAGGAATATGAAAATCATAGGAAGTGAAATGACATGCATCTCAATTCCTATAGAGAAAGAGATGCCATTTGATGCATAGGATAGGAATTTTTCCATTGAGTCTAGGCTAATGTACTGGTAATTTGCTCTAAAAACTATATTAGTAACTAGTACTAGTACATTCTCGTAATTAATTAAACAAATGTACGGGCGACACAGACACACACACTAACTACTAGTACTACTACTTCTCACATGCTGGCCAGAAGCCGTCGTTCTCCTTCCCGGCTTTGTCGGCGACACCCCACCGTCCTTGGATCTCCGCCGAGCTCTCCGCAGCAGGGCGTGCATCCTCTTCTTTCTTGCGACGGTGGGCCTCTTTTTTCTTGAGTGCTTTCTGCCTTTTCCGCTCCCTCTGTGCGGCTTTGGCTGCCTCTTGCTCTATAGCCCATTCGGCCTTGGCAGCTTCAAAGTCCGCCCACGTAGGTGTGAGGTCGCGAGCGGCGATGAACTCGGCACGGCGGGATGCCATCGCTTCCCTACCATTTTGTGTGCGGTCGTGGGCGGCGAGGAACTCGGCCATCGCTTCCTTACCGGTTAGTGTGCGGCGCGGTGGCATGAATGACGCTTGGTGAGAGATCTTGGGCGGAGTGGCCAGACAAACGTATAGTGCATTGGTTTGTCAAGAGCTCAAGGATAGACGACGAAGGAAATTTGGGTTCCCCTTCAATCCTGGTCATTTATTACCGAGTAAAATGTATTGGGAGTCATCGAACTTGTCTTGATAGCTCACCTGGATCATTGTACATAAGAATACGGTCAATACGGTCATTATATATGAGATATGGTGATTATACGGTCACTGGCTCAGCGTATAGCTCCGTATTTGTCTGGTTGACCAGTCAAATAGTCGACATGTGCCTCATCAGCTCGTGTTCTGTATCTATCTATCTATGCGGGCCTACCTGTTAGTGGAGAAAGAAATAAAAACCAAAATTATGCGTATGTGAGGAATCAAACCACGGACTCGTCGCTGCAACGCACACTCGTCAGCCAAATTAAAATGAAATACTTTGCGTTAAATGCATAAACTGATTTTTTTATATTATACGTGATACACACATTAGCGCACACCGTCCATAGACGCAAGTAGCATGTATGCCTGCAGACACTCACGCTCACGCTGTCAAACCATGGAAATGCATGCACGTCGCCCTCTCGATCAAAGTCATGCTCATGGCGCAACGCAAACGGCGAGCCCGTCACGTGCGCGCCCTGGCGGTGCCTGACATTACTGTTTAGACATTTGCTGGCGGCCTCCGCGAACACCGAACATGTATTCACCTGGCTCAACACGAACGTCATACTCGTGCTTGGGCGCCGAGCTGCTCGACATTATCCATGGCTCTACACACGACGCGATGACGTGACTCAGTGCCTTGCTCATGTATATCATCCATCACAACGACAATCTATAAAACAGCCTAGCTAGAGAGGGCACTACGGTACCTATATATGTATCGCTGTGAGCGACCGATCATAGAGCCACTGCACATGAGTGTGTGTTTGATCGATTCAGCCATTATTCGTAAGTTATGCATGGTTGTGTGGTGTCTAATGGTGGTCGACAAAGGCTAGCTAGCGACAAGAGCGGTTGCATGGACGCCTGGTTGTCTATACGTGCCACATACGCTTCAAAGGCTCGTCATCCATGAGTTCACATAATTTACCACCGCGCCAGCGTCTGACCGCCCTGGCCTACCGAAACCCCTTCCATCGCTAGCGCGTGCTTCCCACCTGAAACCACTACAAAAAAATACACTTCCGTGATGATATGTGTTTGTCACAGTAGGTTGCGTTTTTTGTCATGCATGTACATCCATGACAAATTTATGACAGAATCAAGATAGCCATACCTGTGCTGTCGTAGAAGTGTTCCATGACATTACCAAAATTATCATCACGGAAGTGTCCACTTCCATGACGATAAATCGCGCGTCACAGAAGTGCTTTCGTCAAGGGTGACCGACACGTGGCATCCACCGTAACGGAACGCCATTAAGCTATCGGGTCGGGTTTTGGATCCGATAACCCGTTAACAGCCCCGACCAATGGGGATTTTCCATGTGTAAAATCATCATTGGCTGGAGGAGACACGTGTCAGGTCCGCGTTGGCACAGGTGTCACTCATCCAATGGGCGAGACGCACCTATGATATGTTGACACGTGGACCGGCCCATCAAGTTTAAATGGGCCGGCCCAACTGAAGGCCCACAAGATTTTGCGGACCATAATGGGCCGGCCCAGCTAAAGGCCCACGAGATTTTGCGGACCATAATGGGCTGGCCTAGCTAAAGGCCCATAAGATTTTGCGGGCCATAATGGGCCAGCCCAGGTAAAGGCCCACAAGATTTTTGTGTGCCATAATGGGCCGGCCCAGGTAAAGGCCCACAAGATTCTTGCGGATCATAATGGGCCGGCCCAGCTAAAGGCCCACGAGATTTCGCCAACATTAATGGGCCGGCCCAGCTGTAGGCCCACAAGATTTTGAGGACCCTAGTAGGTCGGCCCATTAACTGGCTGCCATGTTTTGGGCCAAATGCCGGCCCATATTTGATCCGGTCCATTAATGGCCTGCCACGCTCCGGGCCTAATAGTGGCTCATATGAGATCCGGCCCGTTAAAAGCCTACCACGTTCTGGGCCAAATTACGGCCCAGATCATGTCCGGCCCTTTAAAAGGCTTTGGGCTCAATTATGGCCCATATCAGATTCGGCCCGTCAACTGGACACTATGCTTTTGGGCCCACATGCTAAAGGCCCACTTAGTAATTCAGCCTGATATTAGTTTTGGCCTGTTAAAGGCCTGTTTAACATTTCAGTCCTATATTAATTCCGGCCTGTTAAAAGCTTGTCATATAGTTGGGCCTAACTACGGCCCGGTTTGCATCCGGCCTGCTCGCAGCCGATATCTGAATGGGCCAAACAAGGACCGAGACAATTTTGGCCTGTTAAAAGCCTATGATTTGATTCGCACAATCATGGGCCGGGGTTCATTTCGGGCTGCTGCCGGCCCATGAGCTGTTCGGCACGTTTCAGGCCCAACCTACATCGTGATTGCATGACAGCCCGATTATGTACCGTAATTTTACGGTTTGGCCGGTTTAGAGCCCAACGCCTCGCTCGGGTTCAGTTAGAGCCAACGCCTCGCACACACGCGCGTACGTGCACGAGAGAAACGCGCATCGCTCGGCCCCCGACCTCCCACCGTAACCGGGAACTCCCCGAAATTTTCCTCCCCCTCGCTTCTACCACGGTTTTTTCCGTCATGGACGGCCCAAAGAATGTCATGCAGCTGCGTCTCCGGCCCGCGCAGGACGAAAAGCCCATTTTCTGTCATGATTTTTTGTCATAGAAGTAGGAGCCCACCACATCTATTATGATACCGGGGTTTGTCACAATTATTGTCATAGAAGTGTCATATGTATGACAGAAAAAAAATTCGTTCGGCCCAAAATGTCACGGATGTGTCTTTTTTTTGTAGTGAACGGTCACCATCGCTCCAGAATGTCAATGCCACATTCACGCCCGACGCGACCTCTCACTGGCACCGGCATTGCAGCAGCGCGACGGCCGAGAGAGCGCCACCCGCGCGGCATCATGGTGCAAGCGACTGCTCCGCGTTAACGACATCACGGCCATTCGTCCGTCTGCCGCCCACATTAATGACATGCGGCTATCGATGAACCTACTACAGCGCCAGCCGTCCATCCACCTGCCGCGGGTCATTGCTATTCTCCTGCTATATTAACTTCAGCCCCAGCTCCCAGCCATAGCCAAAGACCCATAGTCATTCTCCTCCGGTCCCTTCCTTTTTTCAGCACCACTCCAACCATGGCCCCCTGGCGCTCCAAAGCTCTCTTGGACGTACTGTCACAGGAGCAGACAAAGGACATTGGCGGCTCCGCTTCGGGCGTGCTCCAAAGCTGCCTTGGACGTACTGTCGCAGGAGCAGAGAAGGGCATCGCCGGCTCCCCCCGACCGTCCTCCGCCGCCATGACCACGAAGCCAGTGCGCGGGCGCAGCCGGCAGCGAGGAAGAGTAGTACATGGTAGGTCGTCGCCGCTCTGGTCCCAGGAAGGCCACCGCTCCTCCACTCAGTCGACACCAAGCTTGGTGGGGTAAACATCGGCGGACGATTAGCCGCTTGACAACGACATGGATGCAGAAATCTTCAGAACCTTGTGCTCCGGAGGAGGAGGTTATCGAGGCGGAGCTGGACAAAGCCGAGGCGGATGAGGAGGAGGCAAAGGCAATAGCCGGAGCGTCAGTTTTCAGGGCTCATGGCTGGACATGGTGGTCAGGCGCCGGCGATCGTTTAGATTAGGTTTACAGTAGGTTTTAGTACGGTTTGTATGAAATATGTAATGAATTTCGTCCATTTTATAGGAAAAGCTTTCAAAATGTAACGAATTTCATCCGGTTAATTTGAAATTTGCTTTGTTTGCACGAATTTCGTCCGGTTAGTTCATATAGTTGTCGAAAGGTATGCAGGCAGCATTAGATGGCATCCTCTGGCATCAGTGTCCTTGGACAGATGCCGGTGTAAATTTGTGGGTCAGCGCTAGAGATGCCCTAACTATCATGCTATAATCGCTAACGGTGCTCCATTATTCGCAGGGAACAGTTATCCCTCGATCAAAATCAGATCCGCCGTGTTTCACACTCCTCCCATGTAAGAGTGGAGACGCTTGCTTACATAAAAATGGAGAAAGTGGACGGCACTGTAGCACGTCATATCACTCAAACCCACTAGGCCAAACTAGCCCGCCTAACGTGCGGGAAAGCCACCCCCCTCGTCATTTTGTTCTGCATTTCTATCGATCGATCGCATGAAAATGTTACACTTCGCAAATTCAAAAGGAAAAGGCGGCACACTTAAAGCACGCCTGTCGCGTTCGTGTCGCACCCCCGACAGTCCGGCTCGCACGCCGCTCACTAGAGGGGGCACACGTTGTCTTGCATTTTCACTGACATGTGGGACTGCAATTGAATAAACCGTCGATAGCCGAAATCTAATCGCTCGGTGGGCGTCGGCTGAGAGGAGAGAGGCAGGGGAGGGAGAAGACATAGCCCGCCCGCCGCGCACAGACTCCAAGAAATATGGTGATAATGTGAGGTGGGCCATGCAGGAGTCCGGACCGCTTCCAAGCCCGCTTCTGACCGCCCTAGACCACCAGAAAACCCCTCCCCCCTCCCGCACGCGCTCCCCTTTCAGACGCCAGCTGCCCGCATTCATAGCAAGTACAATACTAGGCTATAAGGCCACTTATGTGGAGGAGAGAGAGGCATTGACAAAGTCAAGGAGTGGGCTGCAAGAGCCCGTCTCTACACGTGCTCCTAGGTATAAAAAACTAATTCTAAAAAAGAGGTATAAAAACAATAGTGTCTAAAAAAGGTAAAAAAACATTTGAGAGGAAATAGATAGAGAGAAAGTGAGAAAAAGTTGTAACCTTATAGCCAACCTTATAGTCAACACTATGGTATATGAGGAAGGAGGGAGTTGTGCACATGCCAAGTTCACTGGGCTGCCGTGTTTCACACTCCTCCATCGTAATAGTGGAGACAATAGCTTTCATAAAGAATAAACAATGAATATTCGTTGCTCGTCCTCGATATCAGAAAGAATACTTTCATTCGCCGACATGTGGGACGTCGACCATCCTGGTCCACTTGCCATGCACAAAATTATCCTGGTCCACCCTGGTCGTAGCGCAGGCCCAACATTTCCCACTGTAAGTTGGTCGGACGAAGGAACCATCATGACTTCGTTGAATTCCACTTCTTCAAGAAAACTTACTGTACCCGCAATACTACTACCACACACGAAGACTGGACGGCACTGTAGCACGTCATATCACTGAAACCCACTAGGCCAAACTAGCCCGCCTAGGATTTGTACATCTTTGTACTGCTATGATTTTGTGTTCTCAAAAAATATCCTTTGTGAATCTAACGATTAGGAGTAGAAAGAAATGGAGGCCTCCTTTGGTTCATAGGATAGGAATTTTATAGGAATGGGAAAATCATAGGAAGTGATATGACATGCATCTCAATTCCTATAGAGAAAGAGATGTTATTTGGTGCACATGATAGGAATTTTTCCATTGAGTCTAGGCTAATTTTTTCCTCCAAAATATGAAGGACTGATTCCTATCCTACATAGGAATAGGAATCCATTCCTATAAACCAAAGGGCTTCAGAAGAATTTTTCCTTTGCAAATCCTATCCTATAGAGTTCCTACAAAATTCCTACAAACCAAAGGAGGCCGGAGGGTCTTTCTTTCTCTCTAGATCTCTCTCCATCCCACAACCCCTCTGGCACACGTACACACTCTCTGTAGCCACTCTGAAAGTACGACGTCACTACACATTCACGCTTCCAACAAAAAAATTTACACATTCACACATGTTACAAGTACGTGCCAATTTTGCTGGCTATTAATGTGAATGTATCCGTGAACCAACTCTTTGAGTCTGATGTGAATTATTGTATAATTGTGGACTATTGTCTGATCGATCGCTAAGCCTACAATTTTAGGAGCTTATGCCATTGGCCGATCGACGACGGATTAGACCTATAAGCGTACCATGAGCTCATCAGCCCCAATGTTTCTCTTCGGTGAGTGTTTGCAAGTACTATAGCTCGCATAGTAGCTAGCCTACTAACACCAAGAATCATCAAACAAGCCCTGCTGATATGATAAACAGTCCAAACTTACATCTAAGCATGCCATATATTACATCAAAAGCTGGTGAGGATACATCTGTTTCCATAACTCGGAGAGGGTTCGCATGATTCACTATATCAAACAAAAGTAGCAAGTACCGCCCACACAAGACAGTGCACTAGCCCTAAGATGGTTTGATAACACGCATTGTTCTGGTAATTAAACACAATGCAAACTACCTTGAAGGATTAGCACGACCAACTATTTCTTGTCATCAATCTCTCGGGCAATGACCACAGCACGGACAGTGGCATGGGAATCGATCTCTGGGGCGATGTCCACAGGACGGACCGTGACATCAGAATCGATCTCTGGGGCGATGTCCACAAGACGGACAGCGGCATCGGAATCGATCTCTGGGGCGATGTCCACAGGACGAACCGCGACATCGAAAATGATCTCTGGGGCGTTGTCCAAAGGATGGACCACAACATCGGAATCATCAAGGACGTCCACCGGCACCTGCACAACCCTAACAAATTAGCAAGCACATTGCAAATAATCAAAAACCACAACTATGGTAAGCCATTTTTTACCTTCTGCAGCTCACCGGGGGATCCCATCCCTCCGGGGGCCATCTCCTTGATGGGGGCCATCGCCTTGCCAGGGAAATACTGCTTCTCAACGGCGACTATCTCCTCAAACTCGCCCTTGAGCCTCTCATAGGTGTCCATTAGGGTTTCTGGGGTAGGCACGATGGGGCCCTTGCTGTTCTTCCAGCTCTTTTGAGGAGTTCGTCCACCAACATCATCAACTCTTTGGCCGGTGCTTGTTTCTTGGAGTTCTTCGCCTCCATGGGTTGGCCCGCCAACATGGCCAACTCGGTGGTCGGTGCTCGCTTCCTGGAGATCTCTGTCTTGAGTGGGTTGTCTGCCAGCAACTCTTTGCCTAGTGCTCCAAGATCCATCAATAACTAACAAACAAAAAGCAATCAAAAGGAAACCATAATCGCAATGAAAACGGGAAAAGAATAGGCTGTGAGAATCGGTCAGTGCTTCTCAAAAAGAAGATTCTTGGAATGAAAATATAGTAGCATCACTGATTCTCCCACCTTTCCTTTGTCGGTACAGAAGAAAAATGGCAGAAGTGAGTAGCCTGGAGTGAGGTTTTCTTCAAGAAAGGGGAGAAAGGGCTTCAACGAGCGTTTCGGTGAAATGATGGTTGCTTCGTCCAGTCCAACTTCGAGGCCACTTTACCACTTCTGGTAAAGGTGTGGATTTTGTGATATGAAGGGTCATGACGGCCACACCGGGGTGACTGGTGAGTCTCGACTGTAGCACCTCGATGTGATTTGGTGGTGGCACGCGGGCTCGGATGCTTGATGTCCCGCATGCAATAGAGCGGCTAGTCATATACAGTAGTAGTTTTGATGATAGACGAAGAGCTCCGTCCTGGTTTATTGGTCCCTATGATAATCTGTGCCAAATTTTGACTATAAATTTAACTAACCAAATGTTCATGCATGTCACAAAAAATTACATCATTGAAAACTATATTCAAATACAATCCAAGGAGTAACATTTTGTCAGTTAAATCTTTGGTCAAAATTTAGCACAAATTATAAAGGGGCCCAATAAAGATTGTACTCTCACATTTTGTTTTGAGGATACTCCCACATAGAAAATATAAATAATAATGCATGTTGGTGCAACCCACATTTTCGATAATTTTAGCCGTGGGCTTGTTCACAATTTTTACGAGGCGGTGGTTGTTCACTTAATGGAGGGTCTATTACCAGACTTGAATGATACAAAGTGCGACCTGGCACACCGTAACACCACTTGGAATACGCGGGTAGCTATCTCAAAAAACAGTCAACAACTCAGAAAAAATGGCGACCTGGCACGTACACAATTTTAAATGATTGTTTTGATGGAGTGAAAAAACAAAACTACCCCACTATACGTATATATATATAGTCCAGAGCCTCCGCGTTTGCTTGTTAGGGTTGCTTTATTCACACACTCTCATCCTCTCCGGATCTAAACAAGATAGCGGTGGTAACACTATCTTTCCATCGTCACCGCTGGTTACAGATCCGGACGTATCCCCCTCCGCCGGTGAAGGGGAGGAGGGGCAGCGTTTAGGTCGTCGTCGACAGCGAGGGAGGAGACCCACTGCCGGCCGCACTGTTATCTCTGGCCGAGCGCCAGCGCGGGAGGTCCTCCGATCCCTTCATCGCTGCCCTAGTGTGGGCGGATCCGGCCTCCCGCCGCCCACCTATCCACATCCCGACGACCTTCAGGTATATCTTCCTTCGAAACCGGCCTAGCTCTACTTCCCAGCTTGCTAAGTTGATGCATGTGCATCATTTTCTACCTCGCAGGCCCCTTGTAGCTAGGCTCGATCGGATGGTCCAACGTCACCTAATTTTTTTTTCTATTGTTAGATGTAAAGCTACTTCATGGAGTCGACTCTTGTACTTTGTTCAAACAAGAAATACAGGGGGAAATTTAGTATGTACATCGGACTTGGTACAAACAGTAAGGAAAGGGGGTGAAAGTAGTACAGGCTGGTCATCCAACCGGTCTGTTGGTCGAAAATGGAAATATATGGGAAACGTTGTACGCAGTGGTATGACCAGGACTAGATTTGTGATACGTCTCCAACGTATCTATAATTTTTTATTGTTCCATGATGTTATATTATCAATCTTGGATGTTTTATAATCATTTTATAGTTATTTTATATCATTTTTTGGTACTAACCTATTGACATAGTGCCAAGTGCCAGTTGCTGTTTTCTGCATTTTTTTACATCACAGGAAATCAATATCAGACGGAGTCCAAATGCAACAAAACTTCACGGAGATTTTTTTGGACCAGAAGGAACGTAATGGGCCCTGGCTGCGCCTGGAGGGTGTCCCGAGGAGGGCACAACCCACCAGGGCTCGCCAGGAGGCCCAGGCGCGCCCTGGTGGGTTGTGGCCACCTCGGGTGCCCCCCGGACCGCCTCTTTGCTCTATAAATACCCCAATATTCCCAAAACCCTAGGGGAGTCGACGAAATATTCATCCAGCCGCCGCAGAGTCCAAAACCACCAGATCCAATCTAGACACCATCTCGGATGGGGTTCACCACCTCCATTAGTGCCTCTCTGATGATGCGTGAGTAGTTCTTTGTAGACCTTCGGGTCCGTAGTTAGTAGCTAGATGGCTTACTCTCTCTCGCTGAATTCTCAATACAATGGTCTCTTGGAGATCAATATGATGTAACTCTTTTGCGGTGTGTTTGTTGGGATCTGATGAACTTTGAGTTTATGATCAGTTATATCTTTTTATATCAATGAAAGTTATTTGAGTTTCTTTGATCTCTTATATGCATGATTGCTTATAGCCTCGTATTTCTTCTCCGATATTTGGGTTTTATTTGGCCAACTTGATCTATTTATCTTGCAGATCTTACGGTGCTTGATCCCAGTGACAGAAGGGGAACCGACACGTATGTATCGTTGCTACTAAGGATAAAACGATGGGGTCTATCTCTACATAGATAGATCTTGTCTACATCATGTCATCGTTCTTATTGCATTACTCCGTTTTTTCGTGAACTTAATACACTAGATGCATGCTGGATGGCGGTCGATGTGTGGAGTAATAGTAGTAGATGCAGGCAGGAGTCGGTCTACTAATCTTGGACATGATGCCTATATAATGATAATTGCCTGGATATCGTCATGATTATTTGAAGTTCTATCAATTGCCCAACAGTAATTTTTTGACCCACTGTTTGCTATGTTTCTCGAGAGAAGCCACTAGTGAAACCTACGGCCCCCGGGTCTTCTTTCTCATATATTTGCCTTTGCGATCTACTTTTCTCTTGCATTTATTTTTAGATCTATCAAACCAAAAATACAAAAATACCTTGCTGCGTTTATTCTTATTTATTTTATTTGGTGTTCGATCTATCAATCTACTACAATTTATCTCACGTCCTTTTGCCTATCTTGATGCGCCGTACGCGGAAGGGATTGACAACCCCTTTAACACGTCGGGTTGCGAGGATTTGTTATCTGTGTGCAGGGGCTGTTTACGTTGTGTTGCTTGGTTCTCCTACTGGTTCGATAACCTTGGTTTCATATCTGAGGGAAATACCTACCGCCGCTGTGCAGCATCATCCCTTCCTCTTTGGGGAAATACCGACGTAGCTTCAAGCGACATCAAAAGGAATTTCTGGCGCCGTTGCCGGGGAGGATCTTCAACATATACCAGGTTCCTAATCACAAATCTCATCTCTTGCAATTTACATTATTTGCCATTTGCCTCTCGTTTTCCTCTCCCCCACTTCACAAAAATCTGCCGTTTTATTCCCCTTTCTTTTTCCATTCGCCGTTTTCTTGTCAGATCTGTTATTTCTTGCAATCATGAGTGATTTCGGTATGGCACCAACAGATGATGGCCTAACTCCTAAGATAGGACATACGGGCAGTCTGGATGCTAAAACTTTTATCTTGGGGCAAGGGAACGTTATGGGAAAAGGACGTATCCAAGAATTTTTCAATTGTGTTGGAAATCTAAGTCTTGATGATGCTCCCATACTTAAAACTACTAGATCTTATGCCGATGCTATTTCAGCACTAGTTCTGAAACTTGAAAGCAGATTTATTCGTACTCATCCGACTTTGCAAAGATTTTTTTTGAGCTTCCCGAAATAAAGAATCCGAGGGCTAAAAAGTAGGCCACTCTCGTTCTGATGAATGAGTTTGACTACGTAATACGGGAAGCTAGGGAAATCTTTGATTTTTATGGTTTGAATCGTGAAAAACCCGTGATAGATGAAATTCTTTACAATAGTGACTATGCACTAAGGCATTTGCTTGGGGATAATGAAATCTTTGATGAGAATCTTAGAAAGGAAGTCCCCGTTCTAGATATAATCCAACAAGTTTTCAATAATGATAATGAATATTACTCTTGGATTGTTGCGGGAAATCAAAGGGGTTATGATGAAAACCAACTTAGGAATAATAAAGTTTCCATGGATAATATGTTTTATGTTGTGTTTACAAAACCCCATGACGGAAACACCTCAAGGAAAATTAAGAACAAGGATAACAAAACTTAGATCCTTGCTTTATGCCTAGCTAAGGGCGTAAAACTATAGCGCTTGTTCGGAAGCAACCCAATGAATAAAATTTATTTTTGCCTTTTGCTTTCTGTTCTTGTGTGTTTGCACAATTATGCTACAGTTATGATTGTGTTTTAATTTGTGTTTGTGCCAAGTAAAGCCTTTAGGATCTTCTTGGGTGATAGTTGTTTGATCTTGCTGAAAAACAGAAACTTATGCACTCACGAAAACAATTGTTAAAAATCACCAGAACGTGATAAAATGCCAATTCTTTTTGCATAAGATTAATATACAAATTACCCAGGTCGTCCTAATTTTTCAGAATTTTTTGAGTTACAGAAGTATTCGAAATAGTCAGATTGCTACAGACTGTTCTGTTTTGACACATTTTGTTTTCTTTGTGTTGTGTGCTTATTTTGATGGCTCTGTGGTTTTCTTTGATGAGTTTTTGCCATAGAAAAGTTGGAATACAGTAGATATAATACAAAAACAAAATATGAATTGGTTTGATACAGTACGTATAGTAGTGGTTTGCTTTCTTATACTAACGGATCTCATGAAGGTTTTCTTGAGTTTTGTGTGATTGAAGTTTTCAAGTTTTGGGTTATCTTACGATGGATGAAGGAAGGATAGAAGAGCCTAAGCTTGGGGATGCCCTGGCATCCCAAGCTATTATCCAAAAATTAGCAACCAACTAAGCTTGGGGATGCCCCCGAGTGGCATCCCCTCTTTCCTCTAACGACCATCAGTATTTTACTCGAAGCTATATTTTTATTCGTCACATACTATGTGTTTTGCTTGGAGCGTCTTGTATGATATGAGTCTTTCTTGTTTTATTTTGTGTTTTAAGTCATCAATCCTTGCTGGACACACCTATTTGAGAGAGCCAAAATTTTGTCATGACTTGTTAGAATTGCTCTCTATGCTTCACTTAAATTTTTATGAGCTATGGACTTGCTCTAGTGCTTCACTTATATCTTTTTGAGCACGGTGTGCTTAGTATTTTTGAAGAAATGCTCTCTTACTTCACTTAGATTTATTTGAGAGTTAGTAAATTTTTTTAAGAAATTCTCTCTTGCTTCACTTAAATTATTTTGAGAGAAAGAAAAAAATTATGCTCATGATCTTCACTTATATCTGTTTGAGCTCATAAAAAGCAACATATTAAAATTAGTCCCAAAGTGATAGATATCCAAGAAGGATATAATAAAAACTTTCATGAAGATCATTGGACAAAATAAACTTGGTTCCTAGTAATAGTTTTGAGATATGATGATTTGATATGTGAGTTGTGTTGATGAGTAATTATGCTTTAGTAAGAATATTGGTGTCAAGGTTTGTGATTCCCTATGCAAGCACGAAAGTCAATAGTCATGCAATGAAATTATATCCTACTTATGGTGCATTATTCGGTGTCAATTATGCTTAATGCTTGCTTATGAGATTATTCGTTTCTTGGTCGGTCGCTTCTCAATCTTTTGCTAGCCTTCATTTTGCACTAAATATGATCTCTACTTGTGCATCCATAATCCTTTAAACCTAGTTTTGCACATGAGTCCACTATATCTACCTATATGCGGTATTCTTTTGCCGTTCTAAGCAAATTTGCATGTGCCATCTCTAATTTTAAAAATAAACTTCTCTTTTGTGTGTTTGTTTCGCTCGCGGAGCGGTGAGGGGTGGCTAATATTTTCCATGCTGGATGTGTTATTCTCACGATGAGTGTTTATTCACTTGTCATTGCACGAGAGTAAGGCAAAGGTTTTAGGGATGCCCAGTCCCGAAATGCAAAAATGAATTTACTTTATGTTGTCAAATAATAAATTCCTTGGAAAGTGTTGGTATGGAGGGCAACCGTGGATACGGCTAGCCATGGAAAGTGAAAGTATGGTGGAAAAAGGAATAAACTTTATTTTCTGTTTGGGAACCGCCTATGATATATCTAGCATGGAAAGTGTTGGGAACTCTAAGTCGTTTTCGTTGGTGGGATGGATACACCTCCCAAAATGTTTTTATCTCTAATTTTTCGCTTTGAGCTCTGGCACCTCTACAAATCCCTACTTCCCTCTGCGAAGGGCCTTTCTTTTACTTTATGCAATTTTTATTTTGAATTTGAGTCTCCATCTTCTTTTATAAAAGCACCAACTAGGAGGCAATATGATCGTACTTAAGTATTGGGTGTAGCTAATATCGAGTGTGTTTCATGAATGGATCAATGGTTGAGCATGATGGGCTAGGGATAACTTATTTTAGCGTTGATATTTTGAAAGACATGGTTGCTTGCTGATATGCTTGAGTATCTAAATTATCATGTCAAAACTAGACTATTGCTTTGAATCACATAAAAGTACAAATGTCCATGCTATAAAGAAAAGAATATGATATGACATGTTAGGCTGCATTTCACATCAAAAATTCTGTTTTTATCACTTACCTACTCGAGGACGAGTAGGAGTTAAGCTTGGGGATGCTGATACGTCTCCAACGTATCTATAATTTTTTATTGTTCCATGCTGTTATATTATCAACTTGGTTGTTTTATAATCATTTTATAGTCATTTTATATCATTTTTGGTACTAACCTATTGACATAGTGCAAGTGCCAGTTGTTGTTTTCTGCATGTTTTTTACACCGCAGGAAATCAATATCAGACAGAGTCCAAATGCAATGAAACTTCACGGAGATTTTTTTGGACCAGAAGGAACGTAATGGGCCCTGGCTGCGCCTGGAGGGTGTCCCGAGGAGGGCACAACCCACCAGGGCGCGCCAGGAGGCCCAGGCGCGCCCTGGTGGGTTGTGCCCACCTAGGGTGCCCCCGGACCGCCTCTTTGCTCTTTAAATATCACAATATTCCCAAAACCCTAGGGGAGTAGACGAAATATTCATCCAGTCGCCGCAGAGTCCAGAACCACCAGATCCAATCTAGACACCATCTCGGATGGGGTTCACCACCTCCATTGGTGCCTCTCCGATGATGCGTGAGTAGTTCTTTGTAGACCTTCGGGTCCGTAG
Source organism: Triticum aestivum (assembly GCF_018294505.1). NCBI lineage: Eukaryota > Viridiplantae > Streptophyta > Magnoliopsida > Poales > Poaceae > Triticum > Triticum aestivum. The sequence continues at coordinate 460,122,509 of NC_057799.1, forward strand.
TTAGTAGCTAGATGGCTTCCTCTCTCTCGCTGAATTCTCAATACAATGGTCTCTTGGAGATCCATATGATCTAACTCTTTTGTAGTGTGTTTGTTCTGATCTGATGAACTTTGAGTTTATGATCAGTTATATCTTTTTATATCCATGAAAGTTATTTGAGTTTCTTTGATCTCTTATATGCATGATTTATTATAGCCTCGTATTTCTTCTCCGATATTCGGGTTTTGTTTGGCCAACTTGATCTATTTATCTTGCAATGGGAAGAGGTGCTTTGTAGTGGGTTCGATCTTACGGTGCTTGATCCCAGTGACAGAAGGGGAACCGACACGTATGTATCGTTGCTACTAAGGATAAAATGATGGGGTCTATCTCTACATAGATAGATCTTGTCTACATCATGTCATCGTTCTTATTGCATTACTCCGTTTTTCCATGAACTTAATACACTAGATGCATGCTGGATAGCGGTCGATGTGTGGAGTAATAGTAGTAGATGCAGGCTGGAGTTGGTCTACTAATCTTGGACGTGATGCCTATATAATGAACATTGCCTGGATATCGTCATGATTATTTGAAGTTCTATCAATTGCCCAACAGTAATTTATTTACCCACCGTTTGCTATTTTTCTCGAGAGAAGCCACTAGTGAAACCTACGGCCCCCGGGTCTTCTTTCTCATATAGTTGCCTTTGCGATCTACTTTTCTCTTGAATTTATTTTCAGATCTATTAAACCAAAAATACGAAAATACCTTGCTGCATTTTATTCTTATTTATTTTATTTGGTGTTCGATCTATCAATCTACTACAATTTATCTCACGTCCGTTTGCCTATCTTGAGGCGCCGTACCCGGAAGGGATTGACAACCCCTTTAACACGTCGGGTTGCGAGGATTTGTTATCTGTGTGCAGGGGCTGTTTACGTTGTGTTGCTTGGTTCTCCTACTGGTTCGATAACCTTGGTTTCATATCTGAGGGAAATACCTACCGCCGCTGTGCAGCATCATCCCTTCCTCTTTGGGGAAATACCGACGTAGCTTCAAGCGACATCAATTTGCCATCCACACATAGGAGTAGGTGGCTAGAGTGAACAAAAATGGGACCAAACCAGATATGTTTCCTGGATGTTTGTTTCTCGGGGCAACAAACTCTGAATCACCACTTTATGCCCCAGTTTAGGTACATGGTGCTGGACTGCTGGTGCACCCACTGTCCCATGCCCTTATAGCAAATATTTAGTTGTTATTAGTCTAATGCCCCTGGTAAAATGAAGCCATGCCACTGTTATAAGCCATGACACGTTTAACCAATTGTTTTTGCCAGTAATTGTTTGAGACGCTGACTGTTTCCTCTGTACCTTTTTGTGCAAACAGGGATATCCATTTCACCTCGTTGCTATTGCGACCTTTTGGTGCACTACACAAAACACTTCTTAAAAGAAGTGACTTTTGTGCTATTTAACTGGAATGTCAGAATGGAACTGTTGGTTCATTTCGGTGGATCTGCACAAAGGGAGATATGTGTTCCAAGCTTCATCCTCCATATTGGCACCATAACCTTCCTTTAGGTAAGAATGATATTTAATGCATGTGTTCACCTCTATTTTGCGACTGCCATGAGAAAACAATGCTATTGTTTACTAGTACACTTGTACCCCTTCACTGACAAAACCAATTCTGAAATAGAAGGCCAATCATGTACTTGGTTTCACTAACTGGTGAGGAGAAAGAGAAACAGAGCATGAAGAGGAAGACAAATAAGAAGAATAAGAAGAAGAGGAAGACGAAGAAGAAGAAGAAGAAGAAGATCACACGATGGTACCGTCCTATGTTATCCTGACATCTTGCTGTATTGTATTGTTGTGTTGCTACTAGTCTTAATTTACTTGGAAGACTAGCAAGATGCCCGTGCGTTGCACGTAACATCAAGATGCATTTGTATGAGTAGTTTATCTTGTGAGAGAAAAGGATGAACGAGGGAAGGCCTTATTTGTAAATGTGGAGAGGGGTGTGGGTATCTTTTTGCAAAATTGCCATAGTATCCTTCCTATCCGTCAGATATAAATCGGATGACCTATATTGCAGGATGGCAGGCACACCATCATCACCAACTCTGTTTTTTATGAGAGTAGAGTAGAGATAGATAGAGAAATGTAGCAGAGTAGTACTTGGCTTGATGACACATCATACTAATTAATTGGATTCTGGATGCATGTGTGACCCAGCTCTACACGATCAACAGTGCCAAGGCGATCTTGCTGAAGTCGAGGCCTCGGTCGAGGCCATTCAAGGGCTTCGGCAACGTCTCCCTTACATGTGAGACGATCCTCCAGGAGCCCTTCCACTTATGTTGTCTCTCTGGCAAGGTCACTTAATTAATTAGGAGTACTTAAGTAGCACTAATTTATTGCTGCCTAATTTTCCTGTCGGAGTTAAACAAATCTTTAGTAGCACCCTATGTTGAATCATGTACGTGTGTATGTATGTCTGTGGAGGTGAATCATGTGGTGGAGCAGGGAGGGAATCTTGGTAGTGTCATGACATAATAATGCTATTGTTTTGCATGTCAATTTATTGCCATTGGTTCAATGAGGCAATGTTTTGCATATTGTCCATCATGAATTTGATGCTACTGTTAAAGTAATATGCTAATGTCTTTCTATCCTTTCTCACTAAGCTAATGAAGGTTTCACCTTGTTCCTACTTGTGCAAACAGGGATCATGTTTGCCAATCGTACATTTTAGTGGAATTGCACAAGAGAATACAATGAATTGTATCCCAGCCAGTGCTTTAACTCTGCTGGAAGTTCTTGATAATCTTTCGATATAATCTCACCACTGGTAAATAAGAGTGATGTCAACCATACATTTGAAGTGCACAAAAATATATACTATTGAGTGTTTCCAGTGAGTGCTTTATCATCTCTTCCGGGACTACTTGAATAAGCTTTTTTGCTTAGGTTGGTACCGGCCTAAGGCCTTCATCCATATTAGTTTGCTATCATCTCTATTTGTATCATGCTACTGTGTTGCTACTGTCATGAGAAACTCCTTTATCTTTGCACGTTAGAATTTTGCAACCTATGATACATGGCAATGCTTTGAGTGTTGAGCTAATTGGCACTGATTAGATAAACTAATACCTCTCTTTAAGCAAGACTAATATGTTGCTAACTTTACCCATTAAGATAATGAGGGTGCTTCTATTTGTTACTATATGTTTCATCAACTAGTCCCACTATTACAACAATCTCACTCTCTCAATATATGTGCCAACAGGGATGCTCGATTTTGGTGGAACTGCACAAAAACTTTGGGTGCTTCATTGCCTCGACTACATCCTTCCTTTCCTGTCAGTTGCTTATCTCGGCTTCCAGTCAAAGGAAATAGTAATTGATATGCTACCTCACACAGGTTGGTACCGGTCTTTATCATGATTATTGTGCTTGTCATATGTATTGGTAATTCGTATTGTCCTACTGTTTGCCGATTTCATAAAGGAGTAACTTGGAGCCTGAACTCACAGGCAAATCATTACATTGGGCGATTTCAGTTGAACTACACAAAAAGATCAGATGGACAGATACTTATGTTGCTGCTATGCACTCCAAAGTTCACTCAGACAAGCATCGATGTTGACAAGAAGAAGTGCCTATATTCATTCGAGTATCAACCGGCGTCAACCAGTAGTCAAACTCCAAATATTTCGTTCGTAGGAGAGTGAATGCCAAAAATATTGCTTGGCGCATAGCCCAGAAAACGTAGTCCAGTCTTTGGTCCCAACTTGTGCCTTTTGGTTATCGGCACATATGGTAGCGAACTATATGGCATGGAGTCTAAAGATTCCAGCAAGTAGGTTGACGCGTATATTCATCTGGCACTTAATCAGTCTGCACGCCAGGGATGCTCCATTTCAGTTGAACTGCACAAAAATTTTGGGTGGCTCATTTTATCGACCGCCTCCTTTCTTGTCTGCAATGTAGAATTTTGGCGAGCTACAGGACCAAGATGAGCCAGTAAACTAGTTGGATGAAAGTAGTGGCAAGTTGCTCAAACCTCCCTCGGCATCGTGGCCACCATCTCGAGGATAAACCTACAAGAAAATTTCAGATTGTCAGTGTTGCCTCTTATGTACTCGAAAGTTTACTCGTACAAGCATTAATTTTAGCAAGAAGTACCACCAAGTGAACACCATTTACCAGTCTGTACCCTAGGTAATTAAAGTTTGTCCATGGATGATATTGGTTGTGATCTCAATCATTTGGATGCATAAACATACTGAACATGTGTATATCTAAATCTTTTTGTGAATTATCTATGAATATTGTCTTGTGATCTATCAATCATTTGGATGCATAGACATGCTGAACTTGTGTATATATGAATCTTTTGAGTTGTTGATTGTGAATGTTGGTTATGAATATGAACGTGTCCTGTGAACCTGAGTTTGATATGAATGTTTACCTTTTCTGTTGTACTTGTGTGTGAACTTGTTAAAATGTCTATTGTGGGATTGTGACGTGTGGGTGTCAACGGCACACCCTCTTCCCGAGAAGAATTGCACCTGCTTGTTAGGGTAGCAACGGCGCATCAGCTCTTTTTTATCCTTTTTCTCTGTCTTCCCCCCTCCCCCGCTCAACCCCTGCCGTAATGTTTTCGGCCTCAAAACAAACATAGTACTGCTTTGTTTTTGGGGCGTTGATAAAAAATCAAGTGCTGCTTTCTGTAGGTTGGCCCGCCCAGCAAATGGGATGCTGATCCACCGCGGACTGGGAGACTAAAAATACAAGTTTTATGGTGCATAGGCAAGTAAAAAAAACGCCATCGAGAGCCATCCACTGAAAAAATCGCGTCTGATGTGCTTCTTCAGCCGCGCCGCTGGCCCCCTCTTTAATCCAGTTTGCTCCATTCCGCAACTGGCAGCACGGGGCGGAAGTTTATTTCCCCCTCGCGCTGCCAGGGGATTGAAGAAGCGCGGCATCAAATCCAACACCGGTGATGGCTGCTTGTCCAAGTGATTTTCAGATAAGAAACTGCATGTTTCAGAGGCAGAGCATTTAAATCAACACGCACTTTTCAAACATGGATAATAGAATGTTGGAAATTTTGTTCATGGTAAAAAATGGAACTAATAACAAGTTAATATCATGTTGATCAACATTCATGTATAGCACATCTTCATATGATGCAAAGTCAAAAAGATATGCTATTTTCGAAATGGCAAGACAATGTTGAGTGTGCGAAAAACTGGGTAAACTAGGGACGAATTTTTGGTAAGTGTTAGATATTTTTCAACTACACCAGTTAGAATCGAACCCGGGCAGTACAACTTTTGGGTGAGAGGGCTGCAGCCACCGGGCTAGTGCAGTATGTTGGAAAGAATGAAGGCGTCTTCCTCGGCTCCGGTTCTTTCCCGTCTGTGTGCGCTCGCCGCGGCGCCGCCGTATGTCGTTGTCAACATGCTCAACGAACGAGAAAAATCCGGAGAGGACTATACGCCGAGAGGCTGACAGTGGGGACCCACCAGGTCCAAGCCGTATGCAAGCAAGTGCCTCATTGGAAAAAAAGCTTCCTCCTAATTGTATACTGACGTTGGGGCCCACGGGTTTGTCAACCTAGTCAATAAACGAAATAAATTTCCAACGATGACTGTCATCGGGGAGCTTTTTTTTAGGGGTATCGGGGATCCTTTTTTGTTGCAGGAAAGGGGTATCGGGGATCTAGCTGGTATCATTTTTTTCCAGAGGGCGAACAAGTATCGGCTAGGCCTAGGTTTTGTTTTTAACATGCGTAGCTCACGACATACCAAGACAGTGGTTTCAACTTATTTTTTGAGGTCCATCATGTACGTACCGGCCTATGGGCCTCCCAGCATAGGTTTTACTCTTTCTCAAACATCGACAACCCAATGTATTTTCTAATAAAACGCAGATCTTTGTTCTATTTATCTATATATAAGAATAATAATGCAATGTCTAATTTATGTTTACCCTTCTAACCATATTATATATATTTATATTATTACTATTATGGTATATTTAATAGAGACTTATATATACATTATAAAAACATCCCACATCTTATTAACTTATAAAAGTAAATGTTTAATAGAAGTTGACAAAAAAAATCCTGGTTGTTTTTGACTCACATGCAAGGAAAATCTTGGTGATTGCGTACAAATGCTTGCGAAGATTTTAAGGACCAATGTAATAATAATACGCTCATTTTTCTTTTGAGCAATAACTCGCTAATTTGTTAATTTTATATATAATAAAATGTGTCGCTCCGGTTTATTTTTTGACATTAATTGCTCCTTCTAACCTAACATTAAATATAGAACAAGCCCAGTTAATACGTGTATTTCAAGAAAGTGCAAATGGGACGGGATTTCTTAGAAAATATTAAATGGGCCGCATTGACGTGAAATTATTTGTTCACCCAGCCCAACAAATGGACTGTAAATTCTAGAAAACATGGGTTAAATATATGCCACATTTTTGCAGGCTGACATGTGGGCCAATAGGTCGAAGCCTACGCAAGGCGTTGTCAACTTAGTCAACAAATGATTCCGACATCCATAGCCATTGGATTTATATCTAACGGCCGGCATGCACCTTCAATCTCTCGTCTTTTTCCTCCAGTGTCGCCGGGACCACCTGCTCCGGCCTCCGGCGGCTAGCGGCTCTACTTAGCAGGCATCACCACGAAGCGCTACCCCACCGTCGGCCAGGCTATCCCTTCACCCCTCCACACCTCCTATTATTCTCCACCGATTGCAGCCCCATGCCGCACCAGAACCAGTTATAACCCTTGTACTCCTCTCAATCTGCGACTCCACTGCCGTGTCTTCCTATCTCCGGGTTGTTCCCGTCCGGGGCCTCGCCGTCGTCCACCGCCTTGCTGCGCTCGGCGTGGCGTGGTCAACAAACGAGAGTCATCGGAAGATGACTGTACGTGGAGAGCCTGACAGCTGGGACCCATGAGGTCCATGGCCGCATGCAAGGAAAGTTCCTCCTTATTAAGCTGAAAAAATGTTTCCTCCCCCTGACAGCTGGGACCCACCGACTGTATCTTCACACGGAAGGAAGTGCCTCCTTGTTATGCGAAAAAACTATTCCTCCCGATGATAGCTGGGACCCGGCAGATTTGGTGGCTGACTTGTGGGCCTACTAAGCTGACGCGTACGCTGGGCTTTGTCAACTTAATCAACAAATGATTCTAGCAGCTAGATTGTTGGATGTTAATCCAACAGCCTTGCTGCTTCTTCAACCTCCGTTCTTGCTGCTGTCTCCCATGGGCAGCAGTGCTGCCGCACACCCATACCAGTCAAGTTTCCCACTCCTCTCCATCTATGACTCCGCTGCCGTGTCTTCCCCATCTCCGGGTTGTTCCAGTCTAGGGCCTCGTCGTCGTCCACCGGCCTTGGTGCCCTCGGCACGGTGTGGTCAACGTGGTCAACAAACAAGAGTCATCAGAAGATGACTGTACGTGAGAGGCTGACAGTGGGGACACACCATGCCCATGGACGCATGCATGCAACTGCATCCTTTTTACCCTGAAAAATAATGGTTTTCCCCTCTGACAGCTGGGACCCACGAGCTACATCTTCGCACGCAAGGAAGTGTGTCCTTATTTCCGGCAAAAATAATGATTCCCCCCTGACAGCTGGGACCCAGCAGCTATATCTTCGCATGCAAGGAAGTGTGTCCTTATTCTCCCTGACAGCTGGGATCCACCCGGTCGAAGCGTACATAGTGTTGTCTGTCTTGTCGTGAACGTGTACGTACATACTAGTCGATCGGCCACTCTACAACGATGAATTGTGGCCGAGTAAGTAGCGGCACATGTCATACTAGAGCCCCCACGTAGCAGCTCAAGTTGTCCCATCTAAACCGTGTACACGTACATACAGCCACACGCCAAAAAATACGGCCATGTATGTACATACGAGCGGGGTCTCAAAACATGTACTTGCGCATACGGGTGGCCAGGGCTCGTTTACATGGAGAGGTAACGGACGGCAGCAACATTGTCATGTTCATCGGCAGCTAACCGACTGGGTCGGAATGGAGGAAACAACATTGTGTTCACCGGGAGCCAAGTGATTGGGTCGGAACACGTCATGTTCATCGGGAGGCAACAGACTGGGTCGGAATGGGTCATGTTCAACGGGATCCAACTGGCTTGGACGGAACAGTCGGAACGGGGTCTGGCGTACCACAAAATGGAGGAAAACGACCTTCTGTTCGATCATGTACGGTCGAAACGGGGTCCTGTTCATCAGGAAGGGTCTGGCGTACCACAAAATGGAGGAAACAAACTTGTGTTTGAGCTCCTACGGTCGAAACGGAGTGTTGTTGATGGGGAGGGTGTGGCGTACCGCAAAACGGAGGAAACAGACTTGTGTTGGAGCGCCTATGGTCGAAATGGGGGTCCTGTTCATCGGGAGGGGTGTGGCGTACCGCAAAACGGAACTCCACGGGCTACTTTTCATCCACCGTCTACTGCCTCGCTCCAGCCTCCACAGGCTATTGTTCATCCACTATCGACTTCCTCCAGCCTCCACCTGCTACTGTTCATCCACCGTCGACTTCCTCCAGCCTCCACCAGCTACTGTTCACCGCGGGGTCCTGTTCATCCAGCTTCCACTGGCTACTGTTCAACCAGCCCTCCACACGGGGTCCTGTTCAACCAGCCCTTCACGGGGTCCTGTTCATCCAGCCCCAACCGGCTCGGGTGTGTGGCGGCCTATTCTCGATCGGGGTCCTATTCATCCAGCGGCAACGGCCACTATTACCATGGGGTCCTGTTCATCCAACCCCCACTGGGAATTGTTCATCCAACCCCCAACAACGCTCACTGTTCATCAAGAGGCAGCAGGTTCGTGTTGGGGAACGTAGTATTTCAAAAAACTTCCTGCGATCACGCAAGATCGATCTAGGGGAAGCATAGAAACGAGCGGGGAGAGTGTGTCCACGTACCCTCGTAGACCAAAAGCGAAAGCATTTAGTAACGCGGTTGATGTAGTCAAATGTCTTCACGATTCAACCGATCCAAGTACCGAACGCACGGCACCTCCGTGATCTGCACACGTTCAGCTCGGTGACGTCCCTCGAACTCTAGATCCAGCTGAGGCCGAGGGATAGTTCCGACAGCACAACGGCGTGGTGACGGTGATGATGAAGTTACCGACGCAGGGCTTCGCCTAAGCACTACGACGATATGACTGAGGTGTAAAACTGTGGAGGGGGGCACCGCACATGGCTAAAGATCAACTTCTGTGTCTATGGGGTGCCCCCCTCCCCCGTATATAAAGGAGGGAGGGAGGAGGCAGGCCAGCCCTAGAGGGCGCGCCCAAGGGGGGAGTCCTACTCCAAGTACGAATCGACCCCCCCTTTCCTAGTCCAAGTAGGAGAAGAAGGAAGGAGAGGGAGAGGGAGAGGGAAAGAGGGGTCGCGCCCCCCTCCCCTAGTCCTATTCGGACTCCCCTTGGGGGGCGCCACCTCCTAGCTACTTCCCTCTCTCCCCTAAGGCCCCCTAAGGCCCATTACTTCCCCGGGGGGTTCCGGTAACCCCTCCGGCACTCCGGTTTTATACGAAACTATTCAGAACACTTCCGGTGTCCGAATAACATGGTCCAATATATCAATCTTTAAGTCCCGACCATTTCGAGACTCCTCGTCATGTCCATGATCTCATCCGGGACTCCGAACAACCTTCAGTTCATCAAATCACAAAAACTCATAATACGAATCGTCATCAAACGTTAAGCGTGCGGACCCTACGGGTTCGAGAACTATGTAGACATGACCAAGACACATCTTCGGTTAATAACCAATAGAGGAACTTGGATGCTCATATTGGTTCCTACATATTCTACGAAGATCTTTATCGGTCAAACTGCATAACAACATACGTTGTTCCCTTTGTCATCGGTATGTTACTTGCCCGAGATTCGATCATCGGTATCAACATACCTAGTCCAATCTCATTACCGGCAAGTCTCTTTACTCATTCCGTAATGCATCATCCCACAACTAACTCATTAGTCACATTGCTTGCAAGGCTTATTGTGATGTGCATTACCGAGAGGGCCTAGAGATACCTCTCCGACAATCGGAGTGACAGATCCTAATCTCGATCTATGCCAACTCAACAAACACTATCGGAGACACCTGTAGAGCATCTTTATAATCACCCAGTTACGTTGTGACATTTGATAGAACACTAAGTGTTCCTCCGGTATTCGGGAGTTGCATAATCTCATAGTCAAAGGAACATGTATAAGTCATGAAGAAAGCAATAGCAATAAACTAAACGATCATAGTGCTAAGCTAACGAATTGGTCTTGTCCATCACATCTAATGATGTGATCCCGTTCATCAAATGACAACACATGTCTATGGCTAGGAAATATAACCATCTTTGATAAACAAGCTAGTCAAGTAGAGGCATACTAGGGACACTCTGTTTGTCTATGTATTCACACATGTACTAAGTTTCCGGTTAATACAATTCTAGCATGAATAATGAACATTTAGCATGATATAAGGAAATATAAACAACTTTATTATTGCCTCTAGGGCACATTTCCTTCAGTCTCCCACTTGCACTAGAGTCAATAATCTAGATTACATAGTAATGATTCTAACACCCATGGAGTCTTGGTGTTGATCATATTTTGCTCGTGAGAGAGGCTTAGTCAACGAGTCTGCAACATTTAGATCCATATGTATCTTGCAAATCTCTATGTTCCCTTCCGACACTCGATGACCGATGGAATTGAAGCGTCTCTTGATGTGCTGGGTCTTCTTGTGAAATCTGGATTCCTTTGCCAAGGCAATTGCACCAGTATTGTCACAAAAGATTTTCATTGGACCCGATGCACTAGGTATGACACCTAGATCGGATATGAACTCCTTCATCCAGACTCCTTCATTTGTTGCTTCCGAAGCAGCTATGTACTCCGCTTCACACGTAGATCCCGCCACGACGCTCTGTTTGGAACTGCACCAACTGACAGTTCCACCATTCAATATAAATACGTATCCGGTTTGTGACTTAGAGTCATCCGGATCAGTGTCAAAGCTTGCATCAACGTAACCATTTATGACGAGCTCTTTGTCACCTCCATAAACGAGAAACATATCCTTAGTCCTTTTCAGGTATTTCAGGATGTTCTTGACCGCTGTCCAGTGATCCACTCCTGGATTACTTTGGTACCTCCCTACTATACTTATAGCAAGGCACACATCAGGTCTGGTACACAGCATTGCATACATGATAGAACCTATGGCTGAGGCATAGGGAATGACTTTCATTTTTTCTCTATCTTCTGCAGTGGCCGGGCATTGAGCCTCACTCAACTTCACACCTTGTAAAACAGGCAAGAACCCTTTATTTGACTGATCCATTTTGAACTTCTTCAAAATCTTATCAAGGTATGTGCTTTGTGAAAGTCCAATTAAGCGTCTTGATCTATCTCTATAGATCTTGATGCCCAATATGTAAGCAGCTTCACCGAGGTCTTTCATAGAAAAACTCTTATTCAAGTATCCTTTTATGCTATCCAGAAATTCTATATCATTTCCAATCAACAATATGTCATCCACATATAATATTAGAAATGCTACAGAGCTCCCACTCACTTTCTTGTAAATACAGGCTTCTCCAAAAGTCTGTATAAAACCATATGCTTTGATCACACTATCAAAACGTTTATTCCAACTCCGAGAGGCTTGCACCAGTCCATAAATGGATCGCTGGAGCTTGCACACTTTGTTAGCACCCTTTGGATCGACAAAACCTTCTGGTTGCATCATATACAACTCTTCTTCTAGAAATCCATTCAGGAATGCAGTTTTGACGTCCATTTGCCAAATTCATAATCATAAAATGCGGCAATTGCTAACATGATTCGGACAGACTTAAGCATCGCTACGGGTGAGAAAGTCTCATCGTAGTCAACTCCTTGAACTTGTCGAAAACCTTTTGCAACAAGTCGAGCTTTGTAGACAGTAACATTACCGTCAGCGTCGGTCTTCTTCTTGAAGATCCATTTATTTTCTATGGCTTGCCGATCATCGGGCAAGTCAACCAAAGTCCACACTTTGTTCTCATACATGGATCCCATCTCAGATTTCATGGCCTCAAGCCATTTCGCGGAATCTGGGCTCATCATCGCTTCCTCATAGTTCGTAGGTTCGTCATGGTCAAGTAACATGACGTCCAGAACAGGATTACCGTACCACTCTGGTGCGGATCTTACTCTGGTTGACCTACGAGGTTCGGTAGTAACTTGATCAGAAGCTTCATGATCATCATCATTAGCTTCCTCACTAATTGGTGTAGGAATCACTGGAACTGATTTCTGTGATGAACTACTTTCCAATAAGGGAGCAGGTACAATTACCTCATCAAGTTCTACTTTCCTCCCACTCACTTCTTTCGAGAGAAACTCCTTCTCTAGAAAGGATCCATTCTTAGCAACGAATATTTTGCCTTCGGATCTGTGATAGAAGGTGTACCCAACAGTCTCCTTTGGGTATCCTATGAAGACACATTTCTCCGATTTGGGTTCGAGCTTATCAGGTTGAAGCTTTTTCACATAAGCATCGCAGCCCCAAACTTTAAGAAACGACAACTTGGGTTTCTTGCCAAACCACAGTTCATATGGTGTCGTCTCAACGGATTTAGATGGTGCCCTATTTAACGTGAATGCAGCCGTCTCTAAAGCATAACCCCAAAACGATAGCGGTAAATCAGTAAGAGACATCATAGATCGCACCATATCTAATAAAGTGCGGTTACGACGTTCGGACACACCATTACGCTGTGGTGTTCCGGGTGGCGTGAGTTGCGAAAATATTCCGCATTTGTTTCAAATGAAGACCAAACTCGTAACTCAAATACTCACCTCCATGATCAGATCGTAGAAACTTTATTTTCTTGTTACGATGATTTTCCACTTCACTCTGAAATTCTATGAACTTTTCAAATGTTTCAGACTTATGTTTCATCAAGTAGATATACCCATATCTGCTCAAATCATCTGTGAAGGTCAGAAAATAATGATACCCACCGCGAGCCTCAACACTCATCGGACCGCATACATCAGTATGTATTATTTCCAACAAGTTTGTTGCTCGTTCCATTGTTTCGGAGAACGGAGTCTTAGTCGTCTTGCCCATGAGGCATGGTTCGCAAGCATCAAGTGATTCCAAAAGCCCATCAGCATGGAGTTTCTTCATGCGCTTTACACCAATATGACCTAAACGGCAGTGCCACAAATAAATGCACTATCATTATTAAACTTATATCTTTTGGCTTCAACACTATGAATATGTGTATCACTACTATTGAGATTCAGTAAAAATAGACCACTCATCAAGGGTGCATGACCATAAAAGATATTACTCATATAAATAGAGCAACCATTATTCTCTGATTTAAATGAATAGCCGTCTCGCATCAAACAAGATCCAGATATAATGTTCATGCTTAACGCTGGCACCAAATAACATTTATTCAGGTCTAAAACTAATCACGAAGGTAGATGTAGAGGTAGCGTGCCGACGGCGATCACATCGACTTTGGAACCATTTCCCACGCGCATCGTCACCTCGTCCTTAGCCAATCTTCGCTTAATCCGTAGCCCCAGTTTCGAGTTGCAAATATGAGCAACAGAACCAGTATCAAATACCCAGGCGCTACTACGAGCATTAGTAAGGTACACATCAATAACATGTATATCAAATATACCTTTCACTTTGCCATCCTTCTTATCCGCCAAATACTTGGGGCAGTTCCGCTTCCAGTGACCAGTCCCTTTGCAGTAGAAGCACTCAGTCTCAGGCTTAGGTCCAGACTTGGGCTTCTTCACTTGAGCAGCAACTTGCTTGCCGTTCTTCTTGAAGTTCCCCTTCTTCCCTTTGCCCTTTTCTTGAAACTAGTGGTCTTGTTAACCATCAACACTTGATGCTCCTTCTTGATTTCTACCTCCGCAGCCTTTAGCATCGCGAAGAGCTCGGGAATTGCCTTTTCCATCCCTTGCATATTATAGTTCATCACGAAGCTTTTGTAGCTTGGTGGCAGTGATTGAAGAACTCTGTCAATGACACTATCAACCGGAAGATTAACTCCCAGTTGAGTCAAGTGATTATGATACCCAGACATTTTGAGTATATGTTCACTAACAGAACTATTCTCCTCCATTTTGCAGCTATAGAACTTATTCGAGACTTCATATCTCTCAATCCGGGCATTTGCTTGAAATATTAACTTCAACTCCTGGAACATCTCATATGCTCCATGTCATTCAAAACATCGTTGAAGTCCCGGTTCTAAGCCGTAAAGCATGGCACACTGAACTATCGAGTAGTCATCAGCTTTGCTCTGTCAGGCGTTCATAACGTCCGGCGTTGCTCCTGCAGCGGGTCTTACACCTAGCGGTGCTTCCAGGACGTAATTCTTCTGTGCAGCAATGAGGATAATCCTCAAGTTACGAACCCAGTCCGTGTACTTGCTACCATCATCTTTCAACTTAGCTTTCTCTAGGAACGCATTAAAATTCAACGGAACAGTAGCACGGGCCATTTATCTACAACAAACATAGACATGCAAAATACTATCAGGTACTAAGTTCATGATAAATTAATGTTCAATTAATCAGATTACTTAAGAACTCCCACTTAGATAGACATCCCTCTAATCATCTAAGTGATCACGTGATCCATATCAACTAAACCATGTCCGATCATCACGTGAGATGGAGTAGTTTTCAATGGTGAACATCACTATGTTGATCATATCTACTATATGATTCACGCTCGACCTTTCGGTCTCAGTGTTCCGAGGCCATATCTGCATATGCTAGGCTCGTCAAGTTTAACCCGAGTATTCTGCGTGTGCAAAACTGGCTTGCACCCGTTGTATGTGAACGTAGAGCTTATCACACCCGATCATCACGTGGTGTCTCGGCACGACGAACTGTCGCAACGGTGCATACTCAGGGAGAACACTTGTACCTTGAAATTTAGTGAGAGATCATCTTATAATGCTACCGCCGTACTAAGCAAAATAAGATGCATAAAGGATAAACATCACATGCAATCAATATAAGTGATATGATATGGCCATCATCATCTTGTGCCTTTGATCTCCATCTCCAAAGCACCGTCATGATCACCATCGTCACCGGCTTGACACCTTGATCTCCATCGAAGCATCGTTGTCGTCTCGCCAACTATTGCTTCTACGACTATCGCTACCGCTTAGTGATAAAGTAAAGCAATTACATGGCGATTGCATTTCATACAATAAAGCGACAACCATATGGCTCCTGCCAGTTGCCGATAACTGTTACAAAACATGATCATCTCATACAACAATTTATATATCATCACGTCTTGACCATATCACATCACAGCAAGCCCTGCAAAAACAAGTTAGACGTCCTCTACTTTGTTGTTGCAAGTTTTACGTGGCTGCTACGGGCTTAGCAAGAACCGTTCTTACCTACGCATCAAAACCACAACGATTTTTCGTCAAGTGTGCTGTTTTAACCTTCAACAAGGACCGGGCGTAGTCACACTCGATTCAACTAAAGTTGGAGAAAAAGACACCCACTAGCCACCTATGTGCAAAGCACGGCGGTAGAACCAGTCGCATGAACGCGGTCATGTAATGTCGGTCTGGGCCGCTTCATCCAACAATATCGCCGAATCAAAGTATGACATGCTGGTAAGCAGTATGACTATTATCGCCCACAACTCTTTGTGTTCTACTCGTGCATATAACATCTACCCATAGACCTGGCTCGGATGCCACTGTTGGGGAACGTAGTATTTCAAAAAAATTCCTACGATCACGCAAGATCTATCTAGGAGAAGCATAGCAACGAGCGGGGAGAGTGTGTCCACGTACCCTCGTAGACCCAAAGCGGAAGCGTTTGGTAATGCGGTTGATGTAGTCGAACATCTTTGCGATTCAACCGATCCAAGTACCGAACGCACGGCACCTCCGTGATCTGCACACGTTCAGCTCGGTGACGTCCCTCGAACTCTAGATCCAGCTGAGGCCGAGGGAGAGTTCCGTCAGCACGACCGCGTGGTGACGGTGATGATGAATTTACCGACGCTGGGCTTCGCCTAAGCACTACGACGATATGACCGAGGTGTAAAACTGTGGAGGGGCAGCGCACACGGCTAAAGATCAACTTGTGTGTATATGGGGGGGGGCCTCCCCCGTATATAAAGGAGGGAGGGAGGAGGCCGGCCGGCCCTAGAGGGCGTGCCCAAGGGGGGAGTCCTACTCCAAGTAGGAATCGCCCCCCCCCCCTTTCCTAGTCCAAGTAGGAGAAGAAGGAAGGAGAGGGAGAGGGAGAAGGAAAGAGGGGCCGCGCCCCCTCCCCTAGTCCTATTCGGACTCCCCTTGGGGGCGCCACCTCCTGGCTGCTGCCCTCTCTCTCCCATAAGGCCCACTAAGGCCCATTACTTCCCTGGGGGGTTCCGGTAACCCCTCCGGCACTCCGGTTTTATCCGAAACTATTCAGAACACTTTCGGTGTCCGAATAACACGGTCCAATATATCAATCTTTATGTCTCGACCATTTCAAGACTCCTCGTCATGCCCGTGATCTCATCCGGGACTCTGAACAACCTTCGACACATCAAATCACATAAACTCATAATACGAATCATCATCGAACGTTAAGCGTGCGGACCCTACGGGTTTGAGAACTATGTAGACATGACCTAGACACATCTCCTGTCAATAACCAATAGCGGAACCTGGATGCTCATATTGGTTCCTACATATTCTACGAAGATCTTTATCGGTCAAACCGCATAACAACATACGGTGTTCCCTTTGTCATCGGTATGTTACTTGCCCGAGATTCGATCGTCGGTATCAACATACCTAGTTCAATCTCGTTACCAGCAAGTCTCTTTCTGTAATGCATCATCCCACAACTAACTCATTAGTCACATTGCTTGCAAGGCTTATAGTGATGAGCATTACCAAGAGGGCCCAGAGATACCTCTCCGACAATCGGAGTGACAAATCCTAATCTCGATCTATGCCAACTCAAGAAACACCATCGGAGACACATGTAGAGCATCTTTATAATCACCCAGTTACGCTGTGACACTTGATAGAACACTAAGTGTTCCTCCGGTATTCGGGAGTTGCATAATCTCATAGTCAGAGGAACATGTATAAGTCATGAAGAAAACAATAGCAATAAACTAAACGATCATAGTGCTAAGCTAACGGATGGGTCTTGTCCATCACATCATTCTCTAATGATGTGATCTCGTTCATCAAATGACAACACATGTCTATGGCTAGGAAACATAACCATCTTTGATAAACAAGCTAGTCAAGTAGAGGCATACTAGGGACACTCTGTTTGTCTATGTATTCTCACATGTACTAAGTTTCCGGTTAATACAATTCTAGCATGAATAATAAACATTTATCATGATATAAGGAAATATAAACAACTTTATTATTGCCTCTAGGGCACATTTCCTTCAGTTTGATCGGCTTTAGTTAGCAGATGTAGCAAAGGAATCCCTCGATCGGGTCAGTTAACAGCCAGGGATCGATCGATCGCCCGGGTTCAGTAACGCGTAGCCAGTGCAATCTCTCAGGTTCAGTTAGAGTCTAATGCCTCGCACACACGTGCGTATGTGTATGAGAGAAACGTGCAATCCCTCCGTGCATCACTCGGCCCCGACCACCCACCGTAACTGGGAACTCCCTGATATTTTCCTCGCCCTCGCTTCTGCCATGATTTTTTCTGACATGGACAACCCAAAGAATGTCATGCAGCTGCGTCTCCGGCCCACCCAGGACGAAAATCCCTTTTTCTGTCATGATTTTTTGTCATAGAAGTAGGAGCCCACCACATCTATGATGATACCGGGTTTTGTCACAATTATCGACATAGAAGTGTCATAAGCATGACATACTTTTTTTCGTTCGGCCCAAAATGTCACGGATGTGTCTTTTTTTGTAGTGTATACAGCCTCTTTCATTTGACAATTGTGAATGTTGCGGTTTACTAAAAGCTGTGATTGTTGAATTTGGATTGAAATTAAAATTTTGCATGAATTCATATTAAATTTATTTTAAAAACTCAATATTGTATGAAATGTGACCGCCAATTACAATATAATACAAATTGACCGCGCCTAAATATTGGGACGGTCATGAACGGCATCGGAAGTGTATGGTTCCACATGTAAGACGCCACATCACCCACATATGGACCCACGTGCCAGCATCCACTTCATTAAAACAATGGTCCCACATGTGAAAATCATTAACCGATCATAGGACACATCGCCACCGAAAATAGAACACATGGTCCCACATGTAAGTATCCACATCAGCATCTTCTAGGCCCATATGTCAGCAACGTTGACCGGTCAAAATTGACGCTAATTTATTACTGACGGGACCGCCAATGATAAAACCCATGTCAGACCCATATGGAAGAAGCCATGACAGCAACTGCTGGCCCCACCTATCTGAATCTTTGACCGGTCAACCCCCCGGACCGATCAACGGTGATGGGATTATCGTCGCTAAAAAGATCTTAGGCGACAGATTGGGCTATCATAGGCGACATTCAGGGCCATCACCGAACACGGCCACTGGTGACATTTTTTGGTCTGTCACCTAACATGCGAACTTGCGTGACGAAAAAAGTGGTACTGTCAAAATTTTATTTTCTATGACGGCGCTTCGATGATGGTGGGGGTGACGACCGAAAAATGTCACCGGTGTATTTTTCATGACGCAAACGGGTTATACATGACATAAGTGAAGCGTCGCAAAATAGAGCAAAGTTTGTAGTGCAAGCGCCCCTAGTCGAGGACATTAACACCAAAAACATGCCAAAAAAACAGGAACTGACACTGGACACTAAGTTAATAGGTTAGTCCAAAAAATAATATAAAATGGCATAGAAAGCATACAAAAGTGATAATATAGCATTTAATAATAAAAAGTTATAGATATGTTTGAGATGTATTGGCATCCCCAGGCTTGGGAAGAGAAACAAATGTTGCGATGGGAGGAACAAATTTTGGTCACCCAACATTGTCACATGTGAGATGTGCCTCAGAAACCATGTGTGGTCCATACCCTACATCCCCCTTCACACATCCTAGCTACCACACCCTATGTATCCCCCTTCACCATCCTTTGGAGCCACTTACCCAACATCCGCCACCCACAAGGAAACCGCAACACTACACGACAAACTGTTTTGTATTCTATGCACAGTTGAATAGCCGCCCGCATGCAACAATTCTCGCGCCAAGATGCCAAACGCTCGACATCTAGGCCAAGCCAAGTCCAAGAGATGCATTGGCCGAGTCGACAACATTCTCGCCCTCGCAGAACACACCACCATTGAAACTCCTCCTCTTAATTAGATCCATCGTCACTGTACCGCTTTGAACTTCATGTTGTTACATATGAGCCTTTCATCGTAGAAACCACCTTTGGGGTCACGACCTTTGTCAGGACCCCGATTCTAAGTCACACCGATCTAGCATGTAACACCTCATATCACTTTGTGGCCTCACGCACGGTATTCCCACGGGTGTCGCCTTACCTGGCCCAGGACCGTTTGCGCCTTTTGGCTCACGTATATGATAGTGTCACTAGCACCCATATGACAGAGAACCCGGGCCGACATGACTAGTCGTGAACCCAAGTGGCACTAACTTACGGGAACAGGCATACATGAAACAACATCGAGCATGTCGGTCAGTGCTACCTCTTGAGCACTGCGTTGGTTTTCCCTTGAAGAGGAAAGGGTGATGCAGCAAAGTAGCGTAAGTATTTCCCTCAGTTTTTGAGAACCAAGGTATCAATCCAGTAGGAGGCTACACGCAAGTCCCTCACACCTACACAAACAAATAAATCCTCGCAACCAACGCGATAAGGGGTTGTCAATCCCTACGCGGTCACTTACGAGAGTGAGATCTGATAGATATGATAGGATTTTTTTTGGTAATTTTGTGATAAAGATGCAAAGTAAAGAAAGTAAATAAAAACGGCAAAAGAAATAGGCTAAGTGTTGGAAGATTAATATGATGGAAGATAGACCCGGGGGCCATAGGTTTCACTAGTGGCTTCTCTCAAGAGCATAAGTATTTTACGGTGGGTGAACAAATTACTGTTGAGCAATTGACAGAATTGAGCATAGTTATGAGAATATCTAGGTATGATCATGTATATAGGCATCACGTCCGAGACAAGTAGACCGACTCCTGCCTGCATCTACTACTATTACTCCACACATCGACCGCTATCCAGCATGCATCTAGAGTATTAAGTTCATAAGAACAGAGTAACGCTTTAAGCAAGATGACATGACGTAGAGGGATAAATTCATCCAATATGATAAAAAAACCATCTTGTTATCCTCGATGGCAACAATACAATACGTGCCTTGCTGCCCCTACTGTCACTGGGAAAGTACACCGCAAGATTGAACCCAAAGCTAAGCACTTCTCCCATTGCAAGAAAGATCAATCTAGTAGGCCAAACCAAACTGATAATTCGAAGAGACTTGCAAAGATAACCAATCATACATAAAAGAATTCAGAAGATTCAAATATTGTTCATAGATAAACTTGATCATAAACCCACAATTCATCGGTCTCAACAAACACACCGCAAAAGAAGATTACATCGAATAGATCTCCACAAGAGAGGGGGAGAACATTGTATTGAGATCCAAAAAGAGAGAAGAAGCCATCTAGCTAATAACTATGGACCCGAAGGTCTGAGGTAAACTACTCACACTTCATCGGAGAGGCTATGGTGTTCATGTAGAAGCCCTCCGTGATCGATGCCCCCTCCGGCGGAGCTCCGGAACAGGGCCCAAGATGGGATCTCGTGGGTACAGAAGGTTGCGGTGGTGGAATTAGGTTTTTGGCTCCGTATTTGATCGTTTGGGGTACGTAGGTATATATAGGAGGAAGGAGTACGTCGGTGGAGCAACGTGGGGCCCACGAGGGTGGAGGGCGCGCCTGGGGGGGTAGGCGCGCCCCCCTACCTCGTGGCTTCCTGCTTGATTTCTTGACGTAGGGTCCAAGTCCTCTGGATCATGTTCGTTCCGAAAATCACGTTCCCGAAGGTTTCATTCCGTTTGGACTCCGTTTGATATTCTTTTTCTGCGAAACTCTAAAATAGGCAAAAAACAGCAATTCTGGGTTGGGCCTCCGGTTAATAGGTTAGTCCCAAAAATAATATAAAAGTGAATAATAAAGCCCAATAATGTCCAAAACAGAAGATGATATAGCATGGAGCAATCAAAAATTATAGATACGTTGGAGACGTATCAAGCATCCCCAAGCTTAATTCCTGCTTGTCCTCGAGTAGGTAAATGATAAAAACAGAATTTTTTATGCGGAATGCTACTTGGCATAATTTCAATGTAATTCTTCTTAATTGTGGTATGAATATTCAGATCCGAAAGATTCAAGATAAAAGTTCATATTGACATAAAAATAATAATACTTCAAGCATACTAACTAAGCAATTATGTCCTCTCAAAATAACATGGCCAAAGAAAGTTCATCCCTACAAAATCATATAGTTTAGTCATGCTCCATTTTCGTCACACAAGAATGCTCTCATCATGCACAACCCCGATGACAAGCCAAGCAATTGTTTCATACTTTAGTAATCTCAAACTTTTTCAACCTTCACGCAATACATGAGCGTGAGCCATGGATATAGCACTATGGGTGGAATAGAATATAATGATGGGGGTTATGTGGAGAAGACAAAAAAGGAGAAAGTCTCACATCAACGAGGCTAATCAATGAGCTATGGAGATGCCCATCGATTGATTTTAATGCAAGGAGTAGGGATTGCCATGCAACGGATGCACTAGAGCTATAAATATATGAAAGCTCAACAAAAGAAACTAAGTGGGTGTGCATCCAACTTGCTTGCTCATGAAGACCTAGGGCACTTGAGGAGGCCCATTGTTGGAACATACAAGCCAAGTTCTATAATGAAAAATTCCCACTAGTATATGAAAGTGACAAAACAAGAGACTCTCTATCATGAAGATTATGGTGCTACTTTGAAGCACAAGTGTGGTAAAAGGATAGTAACATTGTCCCCCCTCTCTTTTTCTCTCATTTTTTTGGGTCTTCTCTTTTTTTCTGGCCTTTCTCTCTTTTTTTAATTCCTCACTAGGAACAATGCTCTAGAAAATGATGATCATCACACTTCTATTTATTTACAACTCAATGATTACAACTCGATACTAGAACAAAGTATGACTCTATATGAATGCGTCCGGCGGTGTACCGGGATATGCAATGAACCAAGAGTGACATGTATGAAAGAATTATGAACGGTGGCTTTGCCACAAATACTATGTCAACTACATGATCATGCAAAGCAATATGACAATGATGAACGTGTCATGATAAATGGAATGGTGGAAAGTTGCATGGAAATATATCTCGGAATGGCTATGGAAATGCCATAATAGCTAGGTATGGTGGCTGTTTTGAGGAAGATATAAGGAGGTTTATGTGTGAAAGAGCGTATCATATCACGGGGTTTGGATGCACCGGCGAAGTTTGCACCAACTCTCAATGTGAGAAAGGGCAATGCACGGTACCGAAGAGGCTAGCAATGGTGGAAAGGTGAGAGTGCGTATAATCCATGGACTCAACATTAGTCATAAAGAACTCACATACTTATTGCAAAAATCTACAAGTCATCAAAAACCAAGCACTACGCGCATGCTCCTAGGGGGATAGATTGGTAGGAAAAGACCATCGCTCGTCCCCGACCGCCACTCATAAGGAGGACAATCAAAGAACACCTCATGTTTCAAATTTGTTACATAACGTTTACCATACGTGCATGCTACGGGACTTGCAAACTTCAACACAAGTATTTCTCAAATTCACAACTACTCAACTAGCACAACTTTAATATTACTACCTCCATGTCTCAAAACAATCATCAAGCATCAAACTTCTCTTAGTATTCAACACACTCATAAGAAAGTTTTTACTAATCTTGAATACCTAGCATATTAGGATTTTTAAGAAAATTACCATGCTATTTAAGACTCTCAAAATAATCTAAGTGAAGCATGAGAGATCAATAGTTTCTATAAAACAAATCCACCACCGTGCTCTAAAAGATATAAGTGAAGTACTAGAGCAAAAACTATATAACTCAAAAGATATAAGTGAAGCACATAGAGTATTCTAATAATTTCCGAATCATGTGTGTCTCACTCAAAAGGTGTGTACAGCAAGGATGATTGTGGTAAACCAGAAAGCAAGTACTAAAATCATACAAGACGCTCCAAGCAAAACACATATCATGTGGTGAATAAAAATATAGCTCCAAGTAAAGTTACCGATGGAAGTAGACGAAAGAGGGGATGCCTTCCGGGGCATCCCCAAGCTTTGGCTTTTTGGTGTCCTTAGATTATCTTGGGGGTGCCATGGGCATCCCCAAGCTTAGGCTCTTGCCACTCCTTGTTCCATAATCCATCAAATCTTTCACCCAAAACTTGAAAACTTCACAACACAAAACTTAGCAGAAAATCTCGTGAGCTCCGTTAGCGAAAGAAAACAAAAGACCACTTCAAGGTACTGTAATGAACTCATTATTTATTTATATTGGTGTTAAACCTACTGTATTCCAACTTCTCTATGGTTTATAAACTCTTTTACTAGCCATAGATTCATCAAAATAAGCAAACAACACACGAAAAACAGAATCTGTCAAAAACAGAACAGTCTGTAGTAATCTGTAACTAACGCAAACTTCTGGAACTCCAAAAAATCAGCCAAAATAGGACGACCTAGACAATTTGTTTATTGACCAGCAGCAATTGGAATCAATATTTTATCACGTTCTGGTGATTTTTAACAATTATTTTTGTGAACAGAAAGTTTCTGGAATTTTCTGCAAGATCAAATAACTATCATCCAAGAGGATCCTATAGGTTTAACTTGGCACAAACACTAATTAAAACATAAAAACACATCTAACCAGAGGCTAGATAAAATATTTATTCCTAAACAGAAGCAAAAAGCAAAAAACTAAAAATAAAATTGGGTTGCCTCCCAACAAGCGCTATCGTTTAACGCCCCTAGCTAGGCATAATAGCAAGGATAGATCTAGGTATTGCCATCTTTGGTAGGCAATCCATAAGTGGCTCTCATGATAGATTCATATGGTAATTTTATTTTCTTCCTAGGGAAGTGTTCCATGCCTTTCTTTAATGGAAATTGGAATCTAATATTCCCTTCCTTCATATCAATAATTGCACCAATCGTTCTAAAGAAAGGTCTACCAAGAATAATAGGACATGAAGGATTGCAATCTATGTCAAGAACGATAAAATCTACGGGCACATAGTTCCTATTTGCAACAATACGAACATCGTTAATTCTTCCCATAGGTTTCTTAATAGTGGAATCCGCAAGGTGCAAGTTTAAAGAGCAATCATCAAAATCACGGAAACCTAGCAAATCGCACAAAGTTTTTGGAATCGTGGAAACACTAGCACCCAAATCACACAAAGCATAGCATTCATGATCTTTAATTTTAATTTTAATAGTAGGTTCCCACTCATCATAAAGTTTTCTAGGGATAGAAACTTCCAACTCAAGTTTTTCTTCATAAGATTGCATCAAAGCATCAACGATATGTTTGGTAAAAGCTTTATTTTGACTATAAGCATGAGGAGAATTTAGCACGGATTGCAACAAGGAAATACAATCTATCAAAGAGCAATTATCATAATTAAATTCCTTGAAATCCAAAATAGTGGGTTCATTAACATCTAATGTTTTGATTTCTTCAATCCCACTTTTATCAATTTTAGCATCAAGATCTAAAAACTCCGAATTTTTGGAACGCCTTCTAGGTAAAGGTGGATCATATTCAGTCCCATCATTATCAAGATTCATATTGCAAAACAAAGATTTAATAGGGGACACATCAATAACTTTTAGATCTTCATCTTTATTTTCATAAAAATTTGAAGAACACGCTTTTATAAAGCAATCTTTCTTAGCACGCATCCTAGCGGTTCTTTCTTTGCACTCATCAATGGAAATTCTCATGGCTTTGAGAGACTCATTGATATCATGCTTAGGTGGAATAGATCTAAGTTTCAAAGAATCAACATCAAGAGAAATTCTATCAACGTTCCTAGCCAATTCATCAACTTTAAGCAATTTTTCTTCAAGCAAAGCATTGAAATTCTTTTGCGAATTCATAAATTCCTTAACACTAGTCTCAAATTCAGAGGGAATCTTATTAAAGTTTCCATAAGAATTGTTGTAGGAATTATCATAATTATTAGAGGAATTACTAGGATAAGGCCTAGGATTAAAGTTTCCCCTATACGCGTTGTTACCAAAATTATTCCTACCAACAAAATTCACATCCATAGATTCATTATTATTCTCAATCAAAGTAGACAAGGCATATCATTAGGATCAGAAGAAACACTTTACTAGCAAATAATTTCATAAGTTCATCCATCTTTCCACTCAAAACATTAATTTCTTCTATCGCATGCACTTTTTTATTAGTAGATCTTTCAGTGTGCCATTGAGAATAATTAACCATAATATTATCTAGGAGTTTAGTAGCTTCTCCTAAAGTGATTTCCATAAAAGTGCCTCCCGCGGCCGAATCTAAAAGATTTCTAGAAGCAAAATTCAATCCGGCATAAATTTTTTGTATAATCATCCACAAATTCAAACCATGTGTAGGGCAATTACGTATCATTAATTTCATCCTCTCCCAAGCTTGTGCAACATGTTCATGATCAAGTTGCTTAAAATTCATAATATCGTTTCTAAGAGAGATAATCTTAGCGGGAGGAAAATACTTAGAGATAAAAGCATCTTTGCACTTATTCCAAGAATCAATACTATTTTTAGGCAAAGACGAAAACCAAGCTTTAGCACGATGCGAAAAAGGAAATAGCTTCAGTTTAACAATATCATTGTCAACATCTTTCTTCTTTTGCATATCACACAAATCAACGAAGCTATTTAGATGAGTAGCGGCATCTTCACTAGGAAGGCCGGCGAATTGATCTTTCATGACAAGATTCAACAAAGCAGCATTGATTTCACAAGATTCAGTATCGGTAAGAGGAGCAATCGGAGTGCTAAGGAAATCATTATTGTTGGTATTGGTAAAGTCACATAATTTGGTATTATCTTGAGCCATCATGACAAACAAGCAATCCAACACACGAGCAAACAAGAAGCAAGCGAAAAAGAGGCGAACGAAAAGAGAGGGCGAATAAAACGGCAATGGTGAAGTGGGGGAGAGGAAAACGAGAGGCAAATGGCAAATAATGTAATGCGGGAGATAAGGGTTTGTGATGGGTACTTGGTATGTTGACTTTTGCGTAGACCTCTCTGGCAACGGCGCCAGAAATCCTTCTTGCTACCTCTTGAGCACTGCGTTGGTTTTCCCTTGAAGAGGAAAGGGTGATGCAGCAAAGTAGCGTAAGTATTTCCCTCAGTTTTTGAGAACCAAGGTATCAATCCAGTAGGAGGCTACACGCAAGTCCCTCGCACCTACACAAACAAATAAATCCTCGCAACCAACGCGATAAGGGGTTGTCAACCCCTACACGGTCACTTACGAGAGTGAGATCTGATAGATATGATAGGATATTTTTTTGGTAATTTTGTGATAAAGATGCAAAGTAAAGAAAGTAAATAAAAACGGCAAAAACAATAGGCTAAGTGTTGGAAGATTAATATGATGGAAGATAGACCCAGGGGCCATAGGTTTCACTAGTGGCTTCTCTCAAGAGCATAAGTATTTTACGGTGGGTGGACAAATTACTGTTGAGCAATTGACAGAATTGAGCATAGTTATGAGAATATCTAGGTATGATCATGTATATAGGCATCACGTCCGAGACAAGTAGACCGACTCCTGCCTGCATCTACTACTATTACTCCACACATCGACCGCTATCCAGCATGCATCTAGAGTATTAAGTTCATAAGAACACAGTAACGCTTTAAGCAAGATGACATGACGTAGAGGGATAAATTCATGCAATATGATAAAAACCCCATCTTGTTATCCTCGATGGCAACAATACAATACGTGCCTTGCTACCCCTACTGTCACTGGGAAAGGACACCGCAAGATTGAACCCAAAGCTAAGCACTTCTCCCATTGCAAGAAAGATCAATCTAGTAGGCCAAACCAAACTGATAATTCGAAGAGACTTGCAAAGATAACCAATCATACATAAAAGAATTCAGAAGATTCAAATATTGTTCATAGATAAACTTGATCATAAACCCACAATTCATCGGTCTCAACAAACACACCGCAAAAGAAGATTACATCGAATAGATCTCCACAAGAGAGGGGGAGAACATTGTATTGAGATCCAAAAAGAGAGAAGAAGCCATCTAGCTAATAACTATGGACCCGAAGGTCTGAGGTAAACTACTCACACTTCATTGGAGAGGCTATGGTGTTGATGTAGAAGCCCTCCGTGATCGATGCCCCCTCCGGCGGAGCTCCGGAACAGGCCCCAAGATGGGATCTCGTGGGTACAGAAGGTTGCGGCGGTGGAATTAGGTTTTTGGCTCCGTATCTCATCGTTTGGGGGTACGTAGGTATATATAGGAGGAAGGAGTACGTCGGTGGACCAACATGGGGCCCATGAGGGTGGAGGGCGCGCCTGGGGGGTAGGCGCGCCCCCTACCTCGTGGCTTCCTGCTTGATTTCTTGACGTAGGGTCCAAGTCCTCTGGATCATGTTCGTTCCGAAAATCACGTTCCCGAAGGTTTCATTCCGTTTGGACTCCGTTTGATATTCTTTTTCTGCGAAACTCTGAAATAGGCAAAAAAACAGCAATTCCGGGCTGGGCCTCCGGTTAATAGGTTAGTCCCAAAAATAATATAAAAGTGAATAATAAAGCCCAATAATGTCCAAAACAGAAGATAATATAGCATGGAGCAATCAAAAATTATAGATACGTTGGAGACGTCTCAGTCAGCAGCGTGTGAATCCGGGCTGTAGCAACTGGGCTAACAGGACTCCGGGAACCCGGGCTGTAGCAGGCTAGCAGGACTCTGGATGTCACCGCGTGACATTTCCCTGAAGGGACAGACACAGGAACGAAGTGTATCACATGCCGGCCAGTCTAGGTGTTCCGGAGCAGTAGTGCTGGGCTAGCAGGACTCCGGTAAACCGGGCTATAGCGGACTACCAAGGCTCAGTGGAAGCACTAGACTACATTTCCCCATAAGAGAGGCTACCAAGGATAAACAACTAGATTGTCGGATCCCACACATACCAAGCATTTCAATCATACACACAATATGCTCAATATGTGCAAATACAACATGGCATCACAACAAGACTCTACGACTCGGAGTATTTATTCATTAGGCTCCGAGGAGCCAAGTATTACAAACATGGGTCTCATGACCCTACATACAGAGCATACAAGCAACAAGCGGAAGCATAAACATGTCTGAGTACAGACAACTACAAATGAAGAAGGCTGAGAAGCCTGACTATCTACAAGACCCTCCCAAGGGTACAAGATCGTAGCTGAGGTAACAAGCTAAACGTCGAAGTCCATGCGGAACTACTAGCGAGACTGAAGTCTCTCTGCAAAACATAAAATAAGCAAACGTGAGTACAAATGTACCCAGCAAGCTTACATCAGAACTAGCTACATATGCATCGGTATCAACAAAGGGGTGGTGGAGTTTGACTGTAGCAAGCCAGCTTTGACTCGGTGGCTATCCTGAACTACGACTGCAAGTAACTCTTTTGAGGTGGCGCACACGAGTCCACATATTCACCATACCAATACACCACTATGGATCCGCTCCCGTCTCCCTACGAGAACGCCATCCATAGCACTCACGCTTATCTTGCGCATTTTAGAGTATCCACTTTCACTTGTCTATGAACTGTACAGGCAACCCAGAAGTCCTTTACCGTGGACACGGCTATTCGAATAGATGATGTTAACCCTGCAGGGGTGTACTTCTTCACACACGCTCTCGCCACTTACCACCATGTACACGTCGTGTATCTCGGAAACCTTCAAGCGGAAGCCTGGCAAGGGAGTCGGCCACGACCTGACTAACCACACAAGTCTCTAGTCCAGGTTTATCGCCTATTCGGGTTCCATCCGCAAGGAGATCCGGCCGGGGTGTCGCTCACAGCCCCAAACGATGTGAGCAGGGTTCCCAAGCCCACCATCCGGGTGCCACTGTGCCTAGTCTGTCCCAAGCCCACCTGTACCGGGTGCCACTTGGTAGACTACTAACACAACCTACAGACACTAGAAACTAGTTGCAACTCCTGGACAGAGATCGAGGCCGTTAATAAGCCGAGAGGGGTCGAGTTACCGGAACCCAATGTGTGGTAGTAACTATTCATGGATCACAAATACAGAACTCAGTTCCTAAGGACGGTTTCAATGAGACAACCCACCATGTACTCCTACATGGCCTCTCACCGCTAACTTTACCAAATCGTGTTCACACACTTAGCTCTCAACAGTACGACATGTTCACAACTTCCCAATTCATCCCCGATGAATCAGACCTGACACAACTCTAAGCAATAGCAGGCATGACAAACAAGCATGAATGAGTAGGCACATCAGGGCTCAAACAACTCCTACTCATGCTAGTGGGTTTCATCTATTTACTGTGGCAATGACAGGTCATGCAGGGGATAGGGGTTCAACTACCGCAGCATGTAACAGTTGAAGCGTTGTTGTCCTAATGCAGTAAAAGAGAGCAGGAGCGAGAGAGTGGGATTGTATCGGAATGAACAAGGGGGTTTTGCTTGCTTGGCGCTTCTGAAGATAGCATTGAGTCTTCATTAGTGTCAACGATCGCAACGTCGGAACAACGTCTACCGAGGGGGAACAACACCGGCAATAGAGAGGAAACACCATCAATGCAATGCAACAATATGATGCATGAATGTGACATGGCAATATCCTGTGATTTGAGCTAATGCAACTAGCAACGATTTAGATGGAGTTGGTTTGAATACAAGATTCAAATTCAAACTCCACATGTAGTTATCTAAATGTCATTCATTCAAATTGTCTTATACAACAGCTTTAGGTTGTTTAAACATGCATGAAAATGGTACATATGGATAGATTGGATTTTTCTGATAATTTTTCATATATAACTTATCTCATTCTGAGTTATGGTTGATTTACTATGATTTTTTGAAGTTTATAGCATTTTCTGGAATTTCCTGAATTATTTTAAATTCAGAAATTCCTTTACTGCGTCAGCATGACGTCATCACTGCGTCAGCGAGTCAACAAAGCGGCCCAGGTCAAACTGACCAGTGGGTCCCGCGTGTCAGTTACTAACTAAACTATCCTGGTTTAATTATATATATACTAATTGGAGGCACCATACGAGACACCGTGTTAAACCGTGAAATTAAAGAAAATTGACCGTCCGTTTAATACGTAATGTGTGTATAGCCGTTGGATGAAACGTGAGGAGGCCAGACGTGCTCTCCTATCGCACGAGTCTTTCCCCACTTGGAGTCTTCCATCCCACGTACACGTACATAAGTCTTCCTCCACTTGGACTCTTTCCTGTTTCTCTTAAATAAGAAAGAAAAAAGATTGTTATACACGAGACATCCTTTCCTGGGTACCTTTCCATGTCTCTCTCACGTTAATCCTGGACAGTTGGCCTTCTATTTTTATTTTCAATGGCCACGTATCGTACTTCAATTGTCCAAAAAGAAAAATACACAGTCTCCATCCAAACGTGGTGTTGTTGGCAATACAAACACATGCATGGCTATATATATATATATATATATATATATATATATATATATATATATATATATATATATATATATAGGGTGATGAATAGTAACACAATATATATTGATTTACTGCATAAAATTTGGCATAACAAAAAAATGTAGGTCAAAATTGTATTTTATGTACATTTTACACTATGTTTTTACATTTGTAATTTTACATAACATAAAAAAACATTACGACAAGTGTAGGTTTTCTTACGTTCTCTTTTATGTCTAAAATAAGACAAAATTTACGAAACGTAAAATAGATGATAAAATAGAGGTGGGTGATCGTTTTATAAATAAATTACATATGAAATACAAATAGTTACATTCATGTCGATTCACTACATAAAATTTGGCATAAAAACAAAAATATAGATTATAAGACCAGAAAAATTGCATTTTATGTATATTTTACACTATATTTTTACGTCTATAATTTTACGTAACATAAAATATTTTTTACAGTGATTACATATTTTCTTACACTCTCTTATTACGTATGAAATAAAACAAAAACTTATGAAACATAAAATTACGGTGCATAGATGTTAAAATAGAGGGGGTGAAGAATAACTATCCCTCACCCAGGGTGACGAATAGTCAATCCCTATATATATATATATATACACACACACACACACGTCTGCAACGGATAGCACCTTCCCTCGCTCCCATCTCAAACGGGCCGCCGTCCTGTCCGATTGGGTCTAATCACAAAGGTTTGGACAAAAAGCTCTCCTGTGCATATAACAAACACATAAGCATCCTCATATGTATTCCTAACTATCTCTTTGATGTTGCAGCTCAATGACGAAGTCTTCCATGGCAAACGAAACCTTTTGTCAAATCAATACTACCAGTAGAGGAAAGGAATTAACAATCAAGGCAAGAGTATCAAGACTATGGGATTCCATATTGATCGGTAATGATGAAATACTTAGTCTAGACATGGTCCTTATTGATGAAGAGGTATTATGGTTCCCTCATAGAAATTACATCCTTTCTTGATTCTTTTTATAATTTAGCTTCAATCTACATGCTAATTACAAATACAATTGAAGGGGACAATGTTGCATGGAGTTATCAATAAGGCATATATCGAAAGGTTAAGGTCATTAAGTCAAGAAGGCAATGTGTACCTCATTAAAAATGTGAGAGTCATTCCAGCAGCAGCAAAATTTCGACCTGTACAAAATGAGATGATGATCAACTTCTCACCCACAACAAGTATAGAGAAGATTGAAGATAATGGAGACATTCCAAAGCATGGTTTCAACTTTTCAAGCATGGAGGTACTCTCCCAAAGAGTAAGCATTGACACTTATCTCTCAGGTATGACATCAATGAACTTTTAAGATACAATATGCCATTTTTTCATGGCATATATAAAATGCCATCTAAATTCATGTGCTAACAGATGTTATTGGAGTTGCAACACACATAGGACAAATTGAAGAAACTAGAACATATCTTGGGCCCTCCAGAATCCGTGATATTTTCCTTCTAATCGAGTAAGCCAAAAAATACATCTTATTCGCAGCGAAGGTGCTCATGTCATGTCTTCACATTTTACTTTCTGTTGACAGAGACCAGGAAGTCAAAGTTAGATTATGGGGTGACAAAGCTGATCTAATTGATGTCAAGTCAATAGGGAATGTCATTATAATTACATCAACAACAGTGAGGAAATTTGGCAGTATGTCTTCTTTCAAATTTTAATCACTTATTTTATTATCTCTCTGCTTGGTTTACATAGGAAAATGATTATTTCAACCACTATGCAGGATATTCTCTATCGTCAAATAGTGCAACTCAAGTTTTTATAAATTTAGATATTCCTGAGACTATGGATGTACAAAACAGGTAAGCGAAATTCCTACAAATATTGCCCTTTTAACGTCAATGTCAGTAGTACTTACCCTGGCTCATAACTTTTTGTCTCCAAATAGCATTTGTTCCAAAGAAACAATTATCAAAGAACTACATGTTGAGGAGAACCATCTAAAAGGGACACTGGAAGAGCAAATGCGCTACAATAGAAAAACTTTAGAAGAGTTAAATGGCATTCTGTTAAACTCATCAAATCAGGTTTGTAATCCAGAGATAATGATGAATTGTTTTTTCCCACTTAGAAAGCATAAATATATTTATATTTACTCTACAGGGAAGGATATTTACCGTGGAAGCAGTAATTAATGATGTTAATACAAGATATATGGTTGGTACTACATATCATGCAGTGAAAATAATTGCAAGAAGCTACTTGAAAAGAGAATTGATTACTACTATTGTAGCAAATGCGATAGGAAAGCTCAACCCAAACCACGGTAAAGAGTTTAACAGATCTCTATCTTAATAGTTTTAATAGAATAATTTTTAAATTAATTCACTACATATTTTGCAGATATAAGATTAAGCTTGAAATCAGTGACTCGACAGCATCTGCATCTTGCGTTCTTTTTGAAAAAGAAGCCCAACAATTAATTCATGAGTCAGCAGAAAACATGGTTGCATCAATTTGTAATGAAAGTGATGAGCTTCCAAAACCAATCCAAGATATTTGTGGTCAGACTGTAATTTTTCAGTTTAGATTGACAGACTACAATTTCACCAGTTGTAGACCGGACTACACAGTCTCAAGACTGTTCTTTCTGGAATCTATTGAGAGTGGCAACAATGGAACGGTATGATATTTACTGATTTTTCTACACTCTATTATATTTCTCAGAGTTAATACTTGCATAAAATATTGAAACAAAATGAACAGTAACAACATTCCTAATTATCTATAGTTTACACTCCCTTATGCATCATCTATTTCAAAATATACTATATTTTAGACACAATGGAACTAAACTGATCTTCTGATGCTTTTGTAGAGTAAGCCGAAGAATTTTCCAAAAGATGGTGTAACTAAACACGAGGCAGATGAAGAGAGCCGATCTGTTCAGATACATGATAAAAACAACAATGGAAGATGCAAAAATAAAAGCACGATTAGGAGAAAGCTGAAACGCTATGAAGATTCTGACGAGCAGATAACTATGGCACTTGATACTTCAATAGATGACGAGGTTTTCAAAAAATATATGGAGTTCCTCATTCAAAAAACCATATTTCAAGACAAACAAATTGGACTAATTCTCTTATTATATGTAGGGTAACTTGAAGAAAATTCCAAAAGGTGTCATCATTAAAAAGGAACCAAAAGAAGATACTCAAGATGATATACACAAAGATAGTGGTGATGATGAAGAAGAAGAATACAAAGTGTTACGAAGGAGTACAAGAATTAAAAGACAATTTGTTGTTCTTGACGACGATGAAGACTCGGAAGAGCAATTCAACGCCCAAAAAAAAGCACGAAAGCGTGCACAATGCCTGGGTGATGAACAACAACCTTGCAGATCACGACGGGGGAGGAAGAAATAATTTGTGATATTTAGAATTCGATTGTTAGAATACAAACTATAGATCTTTAGTACTTGACGACACAGACAGTACTATGTTATATTTTCATATATATTTTTTCTATCATGTTATATAACTGAATATTCCTGCATATACTTCCTGGTCATGCATGAATCAAGTTGAGACAGTTATCAACCATTAATTAATTTCAGTTAAAAAAATAGTTTCTTAATAAACTCATGTATGAAATTGGTAACCACTATATTGTTGTACTCAACGAGGAGGTAGTGTAAAGAATAGGAGAGAGCCTATCTCAGGTTTTGTCGTCCAGTGTAAAAATGTCCAGTGTAAAAATGGCCCCCTACAATGGCATATAAAAATGTCTCCCTACAAAGGCGAGGGCGACAGAACAGGATGATGCGGGGAGGCAGGACGAGACCGCTACCTGCTCGATTTGTAATTCACCCAACTTATTTTAGCATAAATTCCTACAGTTAGACCCATGTTTGCAACCCAAGAGTGGGCAAACAACAGAGTCACATGCCGCTTACCCAATATTTCCTACTTGCAATACCTTTTTGACTCTGTGTGAAGACGAGTTAGTGCTAAAAGTTTGCTTTTTCATATCACTGATTTCATTTTTCCGAAAGTTTCTTAACATGAATGTTTACAATCATGACAAATAGTCAAAGATGAATACACTTTTTATAAACAAGGGTATATATAACATTTTCCCAACGGAGGAAACACAATCTCGAGGGAAGTATGACTAATTATACGTACCAGTTAGCTGATATTTTGATCTAACAGAAGGTAGTAACATGAAAAAAACAATGCCACACGTACAAATTAACATATTAAAAAATCATTCACTAATAAGATACTACATTTTATGCGGCCGGCTAATCAAACTAGAAAAATAATATAATTGTGTGCCACCAGAATATATCTACAAAAGTACGAGCAGGCTGTTTCTATTATAGAAGTTCACGTGCTGGACTCGGAGACTTACACATGACCATGGGACACGGCTTGGTATTATATTATTTATTTATACATATACAGTCCAGAATAAACAAGACTTGCAGAGTCCAACTCGAACACAACTGCCTTTACATAAGGGCATGCATACACATGATTTTTACACATGAACGATCCGGAGCTTCCGTGTCTCAAAACGATCCAGAGCTTCCAAAGACACGGAATAAAGAGAAAAAAGAGGTAGGATTGACTTATTAGCATATTAGTTCATGCTTACTCTTGATGATGTTGTTTCTCTAAGTATTAAATTCTATGATATTACTGAAACCTTCATTAGGTGCGGAGAAGACACAGAAGACATCTGTTATTTCAGAGGATCAATCTGAAATTGACAAATCCATAAGCACTACCCCCGGCCACCATGTCGAATAATCATGTGCCTGTGATCCAAAAGGGGGATAAAAACGATCGAAGGTAGAATAGATAATGGTGACCATGGATATTGCAGATAGTGGTGTTCAACATATGATTTTTAGCAATATGCCAGCTATTTCCTTCCCATATTTGAAGTAAAGGGTTCAGATAGTGCCTTGCAGCAAAACCAATTTGAGTTTATATTTAAAATATTTCTAATAAGAGTACATACCACTTGCAGGGGTATCATCTTGGGCAAAAAAGACAAATTACCTGACGAAAACAAGGTACAAACTTGACTACAACACTTCTATCCTATTCTTATAACAATGTTTCCATGCACCCTTGAATATATTGACCTGACTATCCGAATCAAATTTTCAGCAAATTAGAGTGGAAGGCAACAAACGGTATGTTATGACACAATTTATTGCCTCGAGCACATGTACAGTCTAACATTAAAATACATTACATTATAATGCGAATAATATATGAAAAAATGAACGGAGACAAGCTAGGACAAAGCAAAGCCAATCTCCAAACCAAACAAAAAATAGAAAGCGTCCAAAGTTATTAAGCGAGATGGGTAACCAGTCGGATATTCATGCCCAACAAGACAGCCTACACCATCAGAATGAAAGGTACTGGCTTGCATTATATATTATTAGTTATTAATAAACAAGAAAATAGCTCAATACATGTACCTATAAAAATAACTGATGGTGAAATAAATATATTACAGGCTATTCACATGCGCATATACATCCACTGCCGTTGTAGCTTGCCAGGAGAGGAAAATGGTAATCACTTATTTGTTATCTCTTCAAATTCCTTTTAGTGTGCTATGCAGATCAAGTTTAACTATTTTTATTTTCAGGGAATACCCAATGATCATGCTACAATAAACAAAGAGCAAGAAAGGTGCTTTAACAACATAATCATGGCCGCTAGCCCGTGCCTGATATAATGAACTAACAACTGCCAAATATATTTGTTACAGGATTTCAACGGGTCCAAATAAACAAAAACCAAGAAAGAGGAAACAGATAGTCCATGGAAATCACACCAACAAGCATGCAAGGTTGGTTCAAAGAAAACAAAATTATGAAACTGAGATTGCTTTGAGTACAACAGCTAGTGAACATGCTTTAGAAGCATCAAATTTTGCTAGAGGCTCGGTAGATATCGATTTGATTAGAAGAAAAGAGATAAGCAAGTTGAATCGAGCAAATAGAAAGAAGTTACAGGCGATGAAAAAATGAGGTAAATCCCAAAGCTCTCCAAGTGAGGTTTCAAATTTTGGAAAACCAACATGCGTATGTCCATTCTGCAATGCTATAATGTGGCATCAAGAGAGAAGCAAGCATAACACAAATAAATCAAGACCAACATTTGGACTTTGTTGCAAGGAAGGCAAAGTCAAACTGCCACCATTGAAAAAACCTCCAGCATACCTTCAGCAGCTACTAACATCTAATGAGAAGGGAGAACCATCAAATTACAGAGATAATATCAGGAATTATAATCCAATGTTTGCATTTACTTCGATGGGTGGCCAGGTAGACTACGAGATAAACAAAAAAGGGGGTGCACCGTATGTTTTTCGCTTGAATGGCCAAAACTATCATCAAATTGGCACGTTGCTACCTAAAGATAATGGAGATAATGCTCTCAGGCCAAAGTTTGCTCAATTGTACATTTATGATACAGAAAATGAGGTCAGGAATAGAATGCAAGCTTCAACCTCAAAGGAAAGGAAAACACAACTTG
Source organism: Triticum aestivum (assembly GCF_018294505.1). Lineage (NCBI taxonomy): Eukaryota > Viridiplantae > Streptophyta > Magnoliopsida > Poales > Poaceae > Triticum > Triticum aestivum. The sequence goes on from NC_057799.1 coordinate 460,159,985, forward strand.
ATGAAGGCATTGTGTCTGGATTATTGCAGATGCTTGATGAGCACAATGAGTTAGTGAAATCATTCCGTATGGCAAGGGATAGATACCAAGAGTCAGATCTCGAAAATGTTAGATTGCGATTAATTGGTACAAGATCCAGTGATGGAAGACAATACAACCTACCAAATGCATCTGAAATAGCTGCACTCATTATTGGGGAACAGACAGGAGAAAATGTTGAACGTGATATAATAGTAGAAAACAAAGACAGACAACTCCAGCGAATTTCAGAACTACATCCAAGCTTTATGTCTATGCAATACCCGTTATTATTCCCGTACGGAGAAGATGGATTCAGACCAGAAATAGAATTAGAAAAAAAAAAAGATGTTGAAGGAAAGAGAAAGTATGTTACCATGATGGAGTATTATGCATATCGTATCCAGCAGCGACTGAACCAGTCAGTAGTCTTGCAAACGAGTGGCAAGTTGTTCCTTCAGTTCATCCTAGACGCAGCAACATGCATTGAGCAATGGAGGCTGAATTGGTACAGGATGCATCAAGGGACACTTAGAACAGAGCTATATAGCGGTCTGCAAGACGCAATTGATAATGGTGATACCAGAACTGATCAAGTAGGTAAAAGAATTATACTACCTTCATCATATAATGGAAGTCCGAGGAATAAACAGCAGTACTACCAGGATGCAATGGCCATATGTCGGTGGGCTGGATATCCAGATCTGTTTATCACTTTCACATGCAACCCAAAGTGGCCAGAAATACAGATCATGTTGGACTTCCTACCAGGACAAAAACCAGAAGATCGCCCAGACATTGTCAATAGAGTGTTCCTTATAAAGCTGAATGAACTAATAGAAGACATATACAAAAAGAAGCGGTTTGGAAAAGCAATAGCAAGTAAGTCAACAAAGTTTCGGCCAATTCCTACCTATCATCACAACTAAGTTTGTTATGTACCTTATCTTCATATACCTCTGTAAATTACTACGCAAACTTAAAACATGACTAATGAAATTATAATGTTTTGTTGCAGTTGTCTACACCATCGAGTTCCAGAAAAGAGGTCTACCTCATGCACATATACTATTATTTTTGGATCCAGATGACAGGGATCCTAGCCCCCAAAATATTGACCAGATCATATCAGCAGAGGTGCCAGACAAGGATGTTGATCCAGAAGGTTACATGGCAGTTGAAAATTTCATGATGCATGGACCATGTGGCCAGGCATGCTACAAGTCACCATGCATGATCAATGGAAAGTGCTCAAAACATTTCCCTAAGATGTTCTGTGAGGAAACAAGCATAGATGAAGAAGGATTCCCAATATACAGAAGACGAAATAATGGCAGGATAGTAGAAAAAAAATGGAGTACAGCTAGATAGCAGGTATGTTGTTCCATACAACAGGGACCTGATAGTCAAGTACCAGGCCCACATAAACGTGGAATGGTGTAATAAATCAAGATCCATAAAGTATTTGTTCAAGTACATCCACAAAGGAGAGGATAGAGCAACTGTAATTTTGGGTGCAGGAAATAACTATGACGAGATACAAATGTACCTTGATGCACGATACCTATCCGCAGGTGAAGCATCTTGGCGTATCTTTGGATTTGAACTTCAGCACTGGCAACCTTCTGTACAGAGACTGCAATTCCACCTTCAGGATGAGCAAATGGTCGTGTTCCCAGACTCAACTGACATCGATAAAATTGTACATAGACCTGGCATAGAGGAAACAATTTTCACCGAATGGATGACCGCTAATAAATTGTATGAGGAGGCCCGTAATCTGACATATGCAGAATTCCCCACTAAGTGGACGTGGCATGCAAAGGAGAAAAGATGGAAGCCAAGGAAAGGTGGGAAACGGTCTATTGGGAGGATCTACTATGCCCATCCAGCAAGTGGTGAAAAATATTACCTGAGGATTCTGCTAAATACTGTCAAAGGTTGTAAATCATATGAGGACATCAGAAAAGTAAATGGTATTGTACACCCAACCTATAAATCAGCATGTTATGCACTTGGATTGCTCAATGATGGCCAAGAGTGGGATGATTGTATTAAGGAAGCATCGCATTGGGCTTCTGCACAACAAATGCGACAACTTTTCTGCACAATACTCATTTTTTGCGAGGTCACAGATCCAGGGAAACTATGGGAATCTACATGGGAATTACTCTCGGAGGACATACAACGACGTCAGAGGAAAATCTTGAACTTTGATGAACTTCAGCTTAATCCTGAACAAATACAAAATCTCACACTTATAGAGATAGAGATGTTGCTAAGGAGAGGTGGAAAGTCATTGAAAGATTATGAAGGAATTCCATTACCAGATAGCAACTCACTACAAGGTCTACAAAATAGGTTGGTAAGTGAAGAGCTTAACTATGACAGACAGTCTCTACAAATAGAGAAAGTGGCACTACTTTAAAAGTTAAATCCAGAACAGAAACAAGCTTTTGATGCAATACTACAATCTGTAAATAGCAAACTAGGCAAACTGATATTTGTCAATGGATATGGTGGAACAGGAAAAACATTTCTTTGGAAGGCAATCACGACATCACTACGATCTGAAGGAAAAATAGTTTTAGCAGTAGCATCCAGTGCAACAGCAGCACTTCTTATACCTGGGGGAAGAACTGCACATTCAAGATTTCACATCCCGCTCAACATCACTAATGAGTCCACATGTGACATCAAGCAAGGATCCTATCTTGCAGACCTGCTAAAGAAAACATCCTTAATTATATGGGATGAAGCACCTATGGCGAACAAACATTGCTTTGAAGCATTGGACAAGAGCTTGAGAGACATCCTAAGGTTCACAAATGAAAGTAGTGCAGATAAACCATTTGGAGGGATGACGGTAGTGATGGGAGGTGACTTCAGACAAATCCTGCCAGTAATACCGAAAGGGCGAAGATCTCACAATGTGGATGCATCCTTAAAACGTTCCTACTTATGGAACAACTTTGAGGAATTCCGGCTCACTCAGAACATGCGCGTTTCTGCACTAACAGATACTCCAGAAGAACAAAAGAAGATCGCAGATTTTGCGGACTGGATTCTAAATATTGGAGATGGATTAGTTGGAAATAAAGAAGAAGAGGCATGGGTACATATACCGGAGGACTTACTACTGCAGAAAGGAGAGAACCAATTAGAAACAATCATCAACAGCACCTATCCAAACCTATGGATGAACTACATGAACCGAACATACTTAGAAGAGAGAGCCATCTTATGTCCAAGAAATGAGATGGTCGATGAGGTAAATTCTTACATCATGGGTAGAATAGAAGGTGAAGAGGTCACCTATCGAAGCTCAGATACAGTGTGCAAAGCAATGTCAAATTCAGAAGATGGAGACCATTTGTACCCAACAGAATTCCTGAATAGTTTGAAGTGCCCTGGAATACCAGACCACGAAATACGGCTGAAAGTTGGACTGCCAGTTATGCTGCTACGGAATATCAACCAAAGTGAGGGCTTATGCAATGGTACGAGACTAACTATAACACAGCTAGGCAAATGGTTCATAGAAGCTCAGATAATAACAGGGACAAACATTGGAAACAAGGTATATATTCCAAGGATTATTATGTCACCAAGTGACTCAAAATGGCCGTTTGTATTGAAAAGGAGGCAATACCCAATATCAGTTTGTTTTGCAATGACGATAAATAAGAGTCAAGGGCAGTCGCTAAAACATGTGGGGCTATATTTACCAAAGCAGGTTTTCATACATGGCCAACTCTATGTGGCGGTATCAAGAGTCACAAGTAGAGATGGACTTAAAGTTCTAATTTCAGATGAAGAATCTAAGGAAAATAATTCGGCAAAAAATATTGTGTACAAGGAGATCCTTTAGTCAAGAGACCTTACAGTATTTCTATTTTACTCTATGTAACCTTCTTCAAAAGGAATTTCATACGGATTTCAGATGAATCAGGTATTTCTACGGACACACATGACTATGTTTGCAAATTTGATCTAGCACTCAAACAATCTGTAGTCTGTGCATTGCATAATCAGTATTAAAAAACTACATGAATCATGAATGTGTACCTTCAGTTTACTAAGTAACCGCATTTTTGATCTCACGACTCATGCCCTAATCTGTCTCATAGCTCTGACATGACCATAATATAATTGAATGTGCATCTGTCAATACCAAATAAAAGATCCATCAACATCTCTTTCTTGGGCATGATTGAGCACGAAATGGCAAGATTTTTGTTTTTCTATGTAAATATACTTGGATGATTTCATTAATGATTATTCAGGTTGTACAGCCGACCAAGCGAGGGCTAGATTTGATTATTATTTACATAATATGCCAAGATCAATTCTGTAAATAGTTGTGTCGTGTCATTAAGCATGGAGCAATTGGTGACGAATGTTGACTGATCTACAGATATTATAGCGACCACATATTACAGGTTACATCCTACAAATTCAAACAATTTAGCTCAGGCAAAAACAAATAGAATAAGCTAACACAGGTGTACCAATTCAGCTAAAACAGTCTCCTTGACGACTCCTCTACCATCCATCTCTACACCACACATACATCACCTCATTGCACATCTGCACAGATCCAAAAGGGAAATAAGGCATCCCTCAAAGGAAGCAAGTTTCCAATTCTTAAGATAATACATACACAAAATAAAATGATTTAATCACACCTGATGTATCCCATAGTGGTTGCTTTGTAAGATTTATCGCTGAGAAATTGAAGGACTGGGAACAGAATGTATGACCAGTGGTTGGATCGAGGGTTTCATTTTGTGGGAACGGCGAGTGGGGAGAGGGAGGGCAGTCGGCGCCGCGCGTGGGATTGGAACTAACGGCGACTGGGCGACACACCCCGGCGGATTCCTGAATCAATCTTTGCCATGGCTGAAGATGTCCATTTTTGGGAGATGAGGGAAGAAACGGCAGGAGGAAGAAAGTATACCTTTGACTTTCTTTATTTACTGGACACATGGGTCGTAGTATAGCAGGCTACAATACGCTACTATATACTGTACTTCATTACCTTTCTGCTACACCGCACACGTGAGCCTCAATAGTATGGATAGCACAAGCATGTGCATATTCACGTTGCACACACATACCAGATGTAGAGCGAACGACTAAGAAAAAAACATGAAAAGAAATAATTGTTTGATTAAACATAAAAATGCACTCGCACTAAAAAATATCTTTTCAACATTGGAGTTACATAGCTCTAATTTTATCGATTTCATTAATTATAAATAGCTGTGATGTTAAATGTGCAAGAAAAATAAACATCACTTTTTACATGCTTATTTAACTATAAATAATAATAGCTTTTCCTTATGCCTAAATCTTTATGTTGGCCTTGGCCCTATAAGAATGAGGAAGAAAAACTTCCAAAGAACCATCAAATAGAAATATAATAAATATTTTTTTCCGAGTATCATGCGCAAATCAATTAAATCTGATATAGACAAAAGTCAAATACATATTTCCGTTACAAATATAATTAAATTTCACACATTAAATCTTTAATAAAAAATACAATGTTAATTTTAAAAGACAAAATCAACAAATACGACGAGTAAGAAAGAACAAAAGGTTCTAAAGAATTTATCTCAGATAAGTTATCTACAAGAACTATACAATAAAAATGTTTGAAAGGCCTATTTATTACCAAATGACAAAATTGAATACTCGCCTATATATGTTCCTGATCGCACCTAATTTTAATAAAGTTCAGATTTCAAGGTATTCCATTTTCGGAAATTTACAATATCATATAAGATATTATTAATACATCATGCACGGACCAATTTCAATTCGTTAAAATATACTTACAACTACGTAATATAAGCATTGTGGTCGATCGATGATATATAAATTGCATTTCTATTGTGAGTGGCATCATGTGCATTATGCCTTCCCTTGCAAATTATTCATAATATGAATAACATCCATTGTTTTTAACTAAAGCATAATGCACATCCAAATCAATCGGCTCACCACATAGTCCAACGGATATACCTCCTTTTGTCTCTGCGTCTGACAAATAAAATATTTTTATATGTCATCGTTTTTACCAATATATATTCATTTTATTTTGGTATGATGTTCCTAATTTGTAGAAATTGCACATACAAATAATATTGAAAGTTCTAGCCCGTGCAGTCGCACGGGTTGGCGACTAGTTAAACTAATTAGGTTTAAACCTAAACTAGGTTAATTAGCCGGGCTAGGCCCGCATGTCAGTGACTCACGAGGAGTCAAACAGTGGTCAAACCAGGGTCAAACTCGGGTCAAACTCGCCGGGGGTTCGCCGCCGGCGAGGTCTGTGGCTGCGGGCCGGCTCGGAAATCGTCCACAGTCGACCAAATCGACTGCGGTTTGGTCCTACGTGAAGCTGGTGCATGCGCGCATCCTCTGGTGCCCTTGGTTTCGTCGGAGGTGGCCTAAGTGGGTGGCGGCGAGCTCATCCGCGGCGGCCGGAGTTTGGCTGTCGATGGCTACGGCGATGCAGCATGCGGCAGGAGCAGCGGATGAGTGTGTTAGGATCCTGGGGGCATACTGAGCACTATTACACGCTCATACGCGAGCTTCAGCGGCTGCAACGACAGCGGCAGCATGGCCGGCGATGATGAGCTCTCGAGTTCGGCGACAGACGCGGCTAGGGGGCGCTATCGAGTGCGTTAATAGGGGGAAACGAATCAGGAGCTCACATCGGTCTCGTAGAGAAGCTCAATGGCTCGGGGAAGGTCGGACGACGTCGGGGCATTGCCGGCGATCTCGGAGGCCGGAGTTAAAGACGACGGTGGTGGCGGCGTTCCCGGGCACCCGGCGTTGCGTGACTCGGCGAGGAGGACGAAGGCGACGAGGCGGATCCCTGGGACACGTCGGGGAGGCGAGAGGGAGGCGGTGCCTGCGGCTATGGCGAACGGCGGTGACGGGCTCCGTTCGGAAGCGAGCGGAGAAGGGGGAGGGGGTCCAGAGAGAGAGGAAGAGACGCAGGGGGTGCGTGGCGACGCGAGGGAAGGTCCAGGGCGACGGGAGGACAGCCAGGCAGGGTGGAGGTGGCGCGCGCGCGGCGAGCACACGCCCTCCTGCCTACTGGCAGGAGGTTGAAGACGGTGGGGCGGCTGGGCTGGGCCAGCTACAGTGTTGGGCCACAGCTGGGCTGCACAGGACCTGGGTCAGCCAGGTAAGGCCCAGATAAGTCCCTCTCTCTTTTATTTGTTTCTGTTTTCTATTTTCTTTCTTTGTTTGATTTGATTTACAAACCAAACCATTTTAAAACTTTCTGTAAATTTTTATGTGATCTCAGGGAGGTAGTCCAAGGTCACATGCAAACTTACAAAAATATTTGAACTTTATTTCTTATATAACAGAAATAAATCCAACTCAAATATGTCATTGATTTAATTCAAAGGCCCCAAATAAATATTTCTGTGATTCCAAAAATATTGGTTTGAATTTTACCTCTTACCAATATTTTCACAGAGTAACAGGAACATTTCCTTGGACTTCTTTGAAGAGATTTTATTGTTGATTATTTCTGGAGTGATTTGTGAGGGTTTCAACTATCCTCAATTCAACTTTCAGAAATTTAAACATGATGAAAGCAAGATGCAAACACTAGGCAACACCAGAAGCTAGGGATGTGCCAGCTCACCCCTACTAAACAAGAATCTCGTCCCGAGATTCAAGTCGTGAGGTAAGAAGACAGAGGGACACAAGCTAACACAATCTTCATGATCCAGATGTCTTTCTCGAGGATGTTGATTCATTGCATCACCTTGATCTCGACGTCTTGCTTTGAGAACTACATCCAACATGACAACGAGTAGAAAGGGAGAATTTAAGAAGAATCGATCTTCCTGAGGTTCGAGCAACTTAGGATCATCTTGATGATCACAAGATCAACTCATGGAATGAGACATAGAAACATCTCTGGAGCTGAGAGGCAAAACATGCATCAGGAGGGATGGAAGAAACAATTTGACGAGGGTTTCAAAGTAGCGAGGAAAAATTGCCATGATTCCATAACGGGGCACCTCAGGAAAGGTGACTCGTGGAATTATTCCCTTAAGTGGCAAAAAGAATTACTTTTGGTACATAGATCATTGAAACTCTTTATACCAGCCTAAGGCAATCACAATCGATCGTTTGGCGGAGTTCGAATGGATGATGTGGACTACCTTGTTGAAGACAACCCGATGGATGATTTCTGCTTATCATCGGAAATGGAAGGGACCCATGGCAGACTGACACAATGACGGGTGCAAGCTGGGAACAAAATGCAAATACTGGGAATGACCCAACCATCATATCTGCCTGAGATTCAGATCTGGTTGGTAACGGGATATTTCAGACAGCATGTCTGGAGAGGAAAGTTTGCGACACAAACCGACGAGATGACGTTGCCAGATTCTCGGGAAATGAACTACGATAGCAAGCTCCAAAACATGAGCTGGTTCTGCTACATACATGTGAACACACTGTCCCAGACAAGCATGATCACGTAGTAGTCTTATAATAAAACACTACCGAGTTCAGGTGGGGAACCATCTTCGAGGATATTGGAATCTTGTGCATGAACTAGTATTCGCACAGCAACTCCTTTTCCTCGAACAAACCAGTCAGTGGCTTGGTGTGCTAGGAACACATATGGAGTGGAGGCGGCCAACCTATCAAACCATAAAGCACTTTGCACGTGCATGACTAACTTGGGATGGTTCCAAAGGAGGCAAAAACAAACTTTCTCGAGTTCATGGCGGCAACTTGCATCAAATGCACATGAATTAGAGGAAGTCACTTCTTTCATCCAACATATGCTTCATGAACGGGACATGAAGATAATGCTTATAAAAGTTTCCAACACTAACATAGATGTCCAACATGAATCATGGATAAGATGAAAATATTGCTGATGGGCTCAACAACAGGTCATCCAGATTTCCATGAAGATGGAATTCCACAACTATGTGAACAAAGCGATAGCATTGGCCAGACCCAAAAGATAATGGTGTATGCTCGAGGAAACAACCACGAGTAAGACAACATTACGAATATCGTTGGTTCTGATTTGATCTGACGATAGCCCACACTCAAATCAAAGTTTGGATAAGATGATAGGTCCATTAACTGATCACGAGGATCAATCGATGAAAATACCATCTTTCTTCAACACAGATACAAGATATCCCTTAGGGATGAGCTAGGTCGAACAAGCTTTTATCTTCCAACTCTCCAAGTTGTTGTCTAGCTTAACCAACTAGCTCAAGGGTATGCAACACAGATTCCTGGAGAAGGGTTGGTTACAAGAAACCAACTTGATCACGAGCTCAACATAGTGGTCAGGGGACAACCTGGAAATACTTCCGAGAAGATATTCAGAAAATCACGAACCACCGACATGTTACTAAGCTTGAGATCAATCTTGCTCTTTATGCAAGATGATATGATCAAATAAGAAAGGATAGACATAATCCCAACTCTTGATCGAAGAGTGCACCAGGAAAATGGACTAGGTAGCACGATCAATCTTAGAATGATGATTCCACAATCAACACACCAAGAATGAGATTATTGTCCATTAACCACCAAGCAACGGGGTTGCTAGGAGTATTGATTTCACACATCACGGTTCACTTGTCGGTATTTCGGTTGCAACAACAAGGAACCGAGGAATGAATGATGATGGCGAGAAGTATCACTGCATCAAGAATTCATAAGAGTTGGTGCAATTCTCATGACATTCCTGACATCAAGAGGGCAATACTTCATGGTAGAACAGAATCAAAAGCTGGATTGGCATTTTGACCTGCGGAATACAACTGCTTTGACCCAATCCTAAATATGGATGCGGTACTGGAGTTTGTTTCTCCTAGTCATTCCAGAATAGAATGGCTTGACAGACCACAAGAATAAGAGGTATCGATGAGCATGAATGCAAGACATGCTCTTAACTATCAAATGATAGACGGAGATCATGATACAACTAAAGAGAGGGACAACTCAAAGGAACATATAACTTTCTGAGTTGTGGATGCATAGATTAGTATGTCGAACCAAGTTCAACATATTTCTTCCGGATAACCCATGCAAAGAAGGTAGAACTGGCAGAGTCACATCATAGAATCGAGAACTCGTCAAGAGCACTCTTATTGTGATCTTTTGGTTCAACGAACTTCCGCCAAGGATGGTTCATGGTATTAGGAAGAATGATATACCACGGACCTCGAGGACTATCACAAGGTTACTAATATCCTAAGGGAACTAGCAAACAATATCAACATGAAGTAAGTAGGGTGAATCTCGGGTTCAAGAACCCAGGAATAGAATACCTACTACTAAATGGCATCACGGGATGCTTTCGAGAATGATGGCCAGAATCATCACACTAGGAATATAAAGCATTGCTAGATTACTGGGTGGTTCTCTAGGATGCCTAGGGTCATAATACTAGCTCCAACATATATGTCAATGCAATGGTGTACCTCAACAGACCGTTTAGTGTGCTTAATCTGGCCCAAAAGGACATCGGAAACGGGAAAAAGGGATTTGCAAATGCATCCGACTATTTAGAAACCTGGGATGACTCGGACAACATAACGGTTGTAAATGCTCAAAAAGATTTGAGACATCCTGCAAAATGGTGGCATAACCACTCAACATCACAATATCAAGGTTCTGAGATCAACTGTTAACAGACGGAGGTACTAGAGACTGAACTGAGGCTTGAATCCATCAATCCTATGAGTCTACAAATTAGTAACACGTGAACCTGATAGAAAGATGAGAAGCCTAGTTCTTAATCCCCGTAGAAAAGAAGAGGTTGACTCAGATCAGAAGGACATAAGGTATAAGGAGTAAAAAGAGCCTTACGTTCCCTTCCACAATCAATTCCCTTATATAACTAAAGCATTTCTAGACGCAACTTCGACCAGTTTGGCTTGGTAATCCTACAGGCAGTCAGGCTCTGATACCAAAGCTGTCAGGACCCCGATTCTAAGTCACACCGATCTAGCATGTAACACCTCATATAACTTTGCGGCCTCACGCACGATATTCCCACGGGTGTCGCCTTACCTGACCCGGGACCGTTTGAGCCTTTTGGCTCACGTATATGATAGTGTCGCTAGCACCCATATGACAGAGAACCCGGGCCGACATGACTAGTCGTGAACCCAAGTGGCACTAACTTACGGGGACAGGCCTACATGAAACAACATCGAGCATGTCGGTCAGCAGCGTGTGAATCCGGGTTGTAGCAACTGGGCTAACAGGACTCCGGGAACCCGGGCTGTAGCAGGCTAGCAGGACTCCGGATGTCACCGCGTGACATTTCCCCGAAGGGACAGACACAGGAACGAAGTGTATCACATGCCGGCCAGTCTAGGTGTTCCGGAGCAGTAGTGCTGGGCTAGCAGGACTCCGGTAAACCGGGCTGTAGCGGACTACCAAGGCTCAGTGGAAGCACCAGACTACATTTCCCCATAAGAGAGGCTACCAAGGATAAACAACTAGATTGTCGGATCCCACACATACCAAGCATTTCAATCATACACACAATATGCTCAATATGTGCAAATACAACATGGCATCACAACAAGACTCTACGACTCAGAGTATTTATTCATTAGGCTCCGAGGAGCCAAGTATTACAAACATGGGTCTCATGACCCTACATACAGAGCATACAAGCAACAAGCGGAAGCATAAACATGTCTGAGTACAGACAACTACAAATGAAGAAGGCTGAGAAGCCTGACTATCTACAAGACCCTCCCAAGGGTACAAGATCGTAGCTAAGGAAACAAGCTAAACGTCGAAGTCCATGCGGAACTACTAGGGAGACTGAAGTCTCTCTGCAAAACATAAAATAAGCAAACGTGAGTGCAAATGTACCCAGCAAGACTTACATCAGAACTAGCTACATATGCATCGGTATCAACAAAGGGGGTGGTGGAGTTTGACTGCAGCAAGCCAGCTTTGACTCGATGGCTATCCTGAACTACGACTGCAAGTAACTCTTTTGAGGTGGCGCACATGAGTCCACATATTCACCATACCAATACACCACTATGGATCCGCTCCCGTCTCCCTACGAGAACGCCATCCATAGCACCCACCCTTATCTTGCGCATTTTCGAGTATCCACTTTCACTTGTCTATGAACTGTACAGGCAACCCAGAAGTCCTTTACCGCGGACACGGCTATTTGAATAGATGATGTTAACCCTGCAGGGGTGTACTTCTTCACACACGCTCTCGCCACTTACCACCATGTACACGTCGTGTATCTCGGCAACCTTCAAGCGGAAGCCTGGCGAGGGAGTCGGCCACGACCTGAGTAACCACACAAGTCTCTAGTCCAGGTTTATCGCCTATTCGGGTTCCATCCGCAAGGAGATCCGGCCGGGGTGTCGCTCACAGCCCCAAACGATGTGAGCAGGGTTCCCAAGCCCACCATCCGGGTGCCACTTGGTACACCGTGCCACTGTGCCTAGTCTGTCCCAAGCCCACCTGTACCGGGTGCCACTTGGTAGAGTACTAACACGACCTACAAACACCAGAAACTAGTTGCAACTCCTGGACAGAGATCGAGGCGGTTAATAAGCCGAGAGGGGTCGAGTTATCGGAACCCAATGTGTGGTAGTAACTATTCATGGATCACAAACACAGAACTCGGTTCCTAAGGATGGTTTCAATGAGACAACCCACCATGTACTCCTACATGGACTCTCACCGCTACCTTTACCAAATCGTGTTCACACACTTAGCTCTCAACAGTAGGACATGTTCACAACTTCCCAATTCATCCTCGATGAATCAGACCTGACACAACTCTAAGCAATAGCAGGCATGACAAATAAGCATGAATGAGTAGGCACATCAGGGCTCAAACAACTCCTACTCATGCTAGTGGGTTTCATCTATTTACCGTGGCAATGACAGGTCATGCAGGGGAAAGGGGTTCAACTACCGCAGCATGTAACAGTTGAAGCGTTGTTGTCCTAATGCACTAAAAGAGAGCAGGAGCGAGAGAGTGGGATTGTATCGGAATGAACAAGGGGGTTTTGCTTGCCTGGCACTTCTGAAGATAGCATTGAGTCTTCATCAGTGTCAACGATCACAACGTCGGAACAACGTCTACCGAGGGGGAACAACACCGGCAATAGAGAGGAAACACCATCAATGCAATGCAACAATATGATGCATGAATGTGACATGGCAATATGATGTGATTTGAGCTAATGCAACTAGCAACGATTTAGATGGAGTTGGTTTGAATACAAGATTCAAATTCAAACTCCACATGTGGTTATCTAAATGTCATTCATTCAAATTGTCTTATACAGCAGCTTTAGGTTGTTCAAACATGCATGAAAATGGTACAGATGGATAGATTAGATTTTTCTGATAATTTTTCATATATAACTTATCTCATTCTGAGTTATGGTTGATTTACTATGATTTTTTGAAGTTTATAGCATTTTCTGGAATTTCCTGAATTATGTTAAATCCAGAAATTCCTTTACTGCATCAGCATGACGTCATCACTACATCAGCGAGTAAACGAAGCGGCCCAGGTCAAACTAACCAGTGGGTCCCGCGTGTCAGTTACTAACTAAACTATCCCGGTTTAATTAGTACTAATCATAGATTAAACTAATTAGGTTTAAACCTAAACTAGGTTAATTAGCCGGGCTGGGCCCGCATGTCAGTGACTCACGTGGAGTCAAACATTGGTCAAACCAGGGTCAAACTCGGGTGAAACACGCCGGGGGTTCGCCGCCGGCGAGGTCTGTGGCTGCGGGCCGGCTCGGAAATCGTCCACAGTCGACCAAATCGACTGTGGTTTGGTCCTACGTGAAGCTGGTGCACGCGCGCATCCTCTGGTGCCCTTGGTTTCGTCAGAGGTGGCCTAAGTGGGCGGTGGCGAGCTCATCCGCGGCGGCCGGAGTTTGGCCGTCGATGGCTACGGCGATGCAGCATGCGGCAGGAGCAGCGGATGAGTGTGTTAGAATCCTGGGGGCATACTGAGCACTATTACGCGCTCATACGCGAGCTTCAGTGGCTGCAACGATAGCGGCAGCATGGCCGGCGACAATGAGCTCTCGGGTTCGGCGACAAACGCGGCTAGGGGGCGCTATCGAGTGCGTTAATAGGAGGAAACGAATCAGGAGCTCACATCGGTCACGTAGAGAAGCTCAATGGCTCGGGGAAGGTCGGACGACGTCGGGGCATTGCCAACGATCTCGGAGGCCGGAGTTAAAGACGACGGTGGTGGCGGCGTTCCCGGGCACCCGGCGTTGCGTGACTCGGCGAGGAGGACGAAGGCGAGGAGGCGGATCCCTGGGGCACGTCGGGGAGGCGAGAGGGAGGCGGTGGCTGCGGCTATGGCGAACGGCGGTGACGGGCTCCGTTCGGAAGCGAGTGGAGAAGGGGGGTCCAGAGAGAGAGGGGGGGAGAGACGCAGGGGGGAGAGACGCAGGGGGTCGAGGGAGGTGTGTGGCGACGCGAGGGAAGGTCCAGGGCGACAGGAGGACAGCCAGGCAGGGTGGAGGTGGCGCGCGCGCGGCGAGCACACGCCCTCCTGCCTACTGGCAGGAGGTTGAAGACGGTGGGGCGGCTGGGCTGGGCCAGCTACAGTGCTGGGCCACAGCTGGGCTGCACAGGACCTGGGTCAGCCGGGTAAGGCCCAGATAAGTCCCTCTCTCTTTTATTTGTTTCTGTTTTCTATTTTCTTTCTTTGTTTGATTTGATTTACAAACCAAACCATTTTAAAACTTACTGTAAATTTTTATGTGAGCTCAGGGAGGTAGTCCAAGGTCACATGAAAACTTACAAAAATATTTGAACTTTATTTCTTATATAACAGAAATAAATCCAACTCAAATATGTCATTGATTTAATTCAAAGGCCCCAAATAAATATTTCTGTGATTCCAAAAATATTGGTTTGAAATTTACCTCTTACCAATATTTTCACAGAGTAACAGGAACATTTCCTTGGACTTCTTTGAAGAGATTTTATTGTTGATTATTTCTGAAGTGATTTGTGAGGGTTTCAATTATCCTCAATTCAACTTTCAGAAATTTAAACATGATGCAAGCAAGATGCAAACACTAGGCAGCACCAGAAGCTAGGGATGTGACAACCTTGGCATCCCAAGTCCTGGCCCACCCCTTGCTTGGACCACACAAAAACATCCCCTGTGCTTCCTAGAATATAAGACATCTAACTTTCAATACTCAATCTTAAAGGTTCGACTCCAACTACTTGTACCATGGCATGATTGTGGTACATGGAGTAATTCAAAGCTTCCAGATTTATTGCATTCTTTAAGTACAAACTGAGACCACCACTTCTAGTTACCAGAGCTACTAACAACAAAACAACAATGGAAACCCAGAGGAGGGGCTAAAGCTTCGACCCATGCTTTACTAATTTGAGTTACACATAACAAGGACATGGAAAATTTCCTTGCAAAATCCCGAAGTTCTCGAACCGTTTCGTCATTGTGCACTCCATGATAGTTCCACCTAAGGACATTTCATTCTATCCGGCGGTACTCCTCTAGGGAGCCCGCCGATCGTGCATCGTTGGTTTTGTTCTGCCGTCCAGATTTCTTGCCGTTGTTATTTTAAGAGTTCTTGCCCATCTTGGTGCTCTTAAGATCCCTCATTAGGGGAGGACTTGGTGGCACAATAGGGGTGGAAGGGAGACTTACTGGTTGTCGTCCCCAAGATCAAGGGTACCTCATGGAGCACCAGTTGCATCTGGATCAATGACCTTAGTCGAGGATCTCTTTCTGTTATGATTGGGCTCATTCATGTCAGCATTAATGTTTTCCCCTTCCGACCAGTCATCATGGTCGAAGCCTCCATCTCCTTGTCCCGTCACTTCGCCTCGTCCTCGGCCTAAACCACTGCCATGTCGTCTCCCATGGCCTGGTCCTCGTCTAGCCGCACGAACTACGTGGCCTTTAGGTCCTTGAAGATCAACACTGATGGAGTATGGCCGCTATCACCATGTTCCTTGTGGACATGCCCAAGATTACTACAAATAGCGCGCCAATCTGACAATCTTTCATATTTGACACGAAAAATTTGGCCCTTGTTATTCTTGACCATCGAGACATCATTCTTGAGCAGTTTGTTAACATTTTATCTCGACGCAGACCATGAATAAATTGCCCAAGAAATCGTGTGACCGAGGTTCTACATAAATAAATCCCCCACTTTTGCTGCCAATGATTTCAGAAGATGAACAAATCCATTCAGCAGATCATGGATTTGAATCCAGATATCAATGGTGTCAAGCTTGATCAATGATGACTTAGTGAAGCTGTCATGGGGGATTATCAGAGCAGCCTTCCTTCGGAAGGTCCAAGGGTCTCCCTCCAAAGACCTGGCAACAATCCTAGGATATTTTCAAAAAACGTTTGATTTTCAAAATTTTGTTCGTGTTTTCAAATTTTGTTCCGGATTTTCAGAAAATTGTTTGTGTTTTCAATTTTTGGTCGGTTGTTTCAAAAAATGTTTCCAATTTCAAGAAAAATTCACATATTCAAAAAATGTTCAGTTTTTTAAAAAAATGTTTGCGTTTTGAAATTTTGTTCGGGAGTTTCAAAAAATGTTTGGGTTTTCAATTTTGTTTGGAATTTCAAAAAATGTTCCCGTATTCAAATTTTGTTCATAGATCCAAAAAATCTTCGTTATTTTGAATTTGTTCGGAGTTTCAAAAAATGTTCATGTTTTCATAATTTCAAAAATGATCCCATTTTATAAAAAGTATTGAAAGATTCAAAATTTCATGGTTTCAAAAAATGTTCGCAAATTTGAAGAACTGTTTGCGTTTTCAAAAAAGGGTCACTTAAAAAAAAGGTGGTACAGTGGACCGAGAGCGCTACAGTACCGTCTTGCTGCAGTAGCTCGGGTTTCTACAGTGCCCGCTGCCTCGCTACAGGCTTTCTTTTAGTTCGATCGCTCGCTACAGGCGACGATCTTGTGCGCTAGTGGGCCGGCCCAGTTGGGCGCTCGCCTGTCCGGGAGGCTGGCAACCTGACGCAGAATGCGTCATATTTGTCTCAAAAAGAAAAAGGCAAGGGGTATATAGGGTACATTTTCACCCTGCGCGAAGCTTCCTGGCCGCCGCCACCCACATTTCTGCGGCGCGTCAACGTTTTCGTAGCACTATATATAACACACACAGCTCAACCATTTTCATGCTCAAGACTCGAGACCACAAGCCGAATCCGTTCTCTGGCTCACCACCACATATTGCACACCAACGAAACAATGAATTCTCTCATGCACGCTACGAGCTTGATTTCCGACGCATGCCTCAACGCGGAGAAGCTGCCAAGGGCCCTGATCTTGTGTGGCGTCGTCGAAGCCGCCGCCGCGCTCTGCCTGATCATTTTCAAAGCTCCAGGAGGCATATTTCTCCACCATGGCAAGGCTCCATTCTACTTGTACTACGGCATTCTCATCGCCGTAGTCGTCTTCGGGCTCATCGAGGCGTCAACCGGCTTCTGGGTGTCAGGCGACGTGGTCGGAAGGCGTGCTGCCGGGAAGACGTTCCTGTTTGTGTCCATCCTGCCCCTCGTCATCGTCGTTGCGTTGGGAGGCTTTGCCATGCTGAACTTGAAATAGTGTCTTCAATTTTTTTTTTACTTTTGTAGTGCATACAGTACGTACTGTATTTAAGTTGTTGTTGTACAGTACAGTATATGAGTTTACGTTCCATTAATTTCCACTTGTACACTCATAGATTTCGGTTATTAAGCTGCTAGTATTATTCATGCAATCGATGTCTGGCTTGTGCTGTGCCTCCCATTTCGATGTTTTGGCCTGCCTTTCTTTCGTACGGTCAGAGTCAGAGAGGCATCAGTTGTATCTAGCGCACGAGTACTGTTGGCATACTCGTTTATCTTCTTCTTTTTTAGAAAAGTACAACCGTTTATCGTTCCGCCCAATCGTCTTTCCTTTCGAAACTAGCTCAACTGCTCATTTGTAGAAAACAATAGAACTGTTGAAAAACAATTCTACCGTTTTTCTTGGGGAGCTCGACCCGAATCCCTATGCGCCATTTTTTTTAGGCAACGTCGCGAAGCTTTTATTGATTCGTCACAATGTTTACAGGGACGGATGGTAAATTTTCGGGATGTCCTAACCAAACACGGCGGCCACCACCGAAAGATAAAGCATGCTTCGCTAAGTTGTGAGCTTCAAAGTTTGAGCTCTTAAACTCATGATTAAAATTACAAAATTCAAAAGCTGAAGAGTGATCTACTATTTCATGAATGATTACTCCGTAGCTCGCCAAATTCTCCTTCTGTTTGTCCTATACCACCGCTTTGCAGTCTGATGCAACTTGAATGCGTCTCAAATAGAGGTCACCAGCCAAAGCGAGAGCTTCTCTGACGGCGAGAGCTTCTAAAGTCGGGGGATTCACAATGTGTCTGAAGGAAAGGGTCGACGCTCCCATGAACATACCTCTGTCATCTCTGCATATGACCCCAACTGAACCAAAATATCTGGATACAACAGCGTCGATGTTGAACTTCACATTGCCTGATAGCGGGGCTAGCCACTCTTCGGTCTAGCACTGGTTGGAGTCGCCGTCCTTGATTGCCTGGCATTGGTAAGTTGCAGCTCGCCCAAGTAGTTAGTTATGAATCTATTGACAGAATAAGGTGGCTGAAAAATATTCTCGTGAATTGCCTTTCGTCTGGCTGCCCATAGTGCCCATAACGTTACCACTAGGCGATCAAAGAGCTCTTTCGTCAGTATTTCATGCATTGAAAACAGTCACTCCCTATGCTCCAAATAAAGTGCAAACCGACATCCACCCACTTGCTCCCTAATCTAGATGGGCCGTCGGCCCGTTATCACCGGTTTTAGAAGCTTCCCACCCGTTTCTTGGGCTAGGTTTTTTGTGGTTTTTTCACTGGTTCTTGTTTTTATTTTTTTTATTTTTAATTTTCTATTTATCTTTTCTTTTTCATTTTTACGTTTTTCTATCAAAAAATCCATGACTTGTTTTCCAGTTTTGTGAAAAAAATCAAATTAAAAAAAAATCATTTCATGTACTTTTTAAGATTTACGAACCTTTTCAAGTTCGTAACTGTTATCAAATTTTATGAACATTTTCCAAATTTGTTAACTTCATTTTAAATTTTAAATTTTTTCAGATTGGCATGTTTTCCCAATTTCTTGAAATTTTTCAATTTCACGTAAAATTTTCAAATTTTATGATCTATCTTCAAGTTTGTGAAACATTTCAAAAATTTATGATATTTCATGGAATTTTTAAAAAATTGAGATTTTTTCCCAAATTTATGAAACCTTTTCAAATTCACGATTTTTTTCTAAAATATTAAAAAAAGTAGGTTCTTATTTTTGAAAAGTCAATGGTTGTTGACCGGTCAACCGAGTGAACGAAGGGTGGGAGCGATTGAGCAAGAGAATGAAGGGTGAAGGCGATCGAGTGAGCGAATGAAGGGTGGAGCGCTCGAAAGATTGAGGTGCTCGCGTAGTTGGGCCGGCCCATGTGGTAGGCACACATGAGCTCTGGTTCAGCCGGCTAGCGCTTGAAGCACTGAATAGGAGCTCTCGAGCTCGACACCATAGCAGGAGCAGAGGAAAGAGGCAATCTCTACTCCTAAAGGGGAAGTTGGTAGCATCGCCGCACTTCCCACCAACCCTATATTATGCCCGTGAGCGTCTTCCAGGCGACCTTTCACTCAAGCGCAGCCAATTTTTGCCAGCCCGTTTGACTCGTGCATTAACTCAATCAAATTGGCACTTTCTCAAAACAACATCATGCATTAACTCATTCAAATCAAATCACTACTTATCAAAACATCAACTATAATCAAAGTTGGCTAGTCCATTTGACGTGTGCTTGCGTTTTTATTTTTCCTTTTTTTCTATGTTTAGTTTTTTGGTTTCCTTTTTTATATTTCATTTTTCTATGACCAACCTATTATTTTGTGCTCGGCATCTCTACTACTAAAGGGGGAGTATGTACATCGTTTCGTTAGGACTCGCCTTGTTGATCGATCAGAGCGATTTCCCCCCACCGATTCCTTTCCCTCCCCCCGTTTCGGTTTTTACGTGCTCTTTTTACTTGCCTAATAGCTATATATTCCTGATTTACTACCACAAAGAGCTCTAATCTAAAAAAATCCCCATTCTTTCTCCTTAGCCAAGAAAGCCTAGCACTACTCTCTCGTGACTTTGTGGCTGCGGGGCGTTAGACGCACGAGCTAAGGATGTAGGAGTCCCTCGCTCCCTCCCGCTACCACGCGTTGTCTTCTTCTCTCCTTGGCGCCTCCACGGGGGACTATCGAGGGGAGGTGGACGGGATCGGCTTCCTCGGGGCAGGGGGTGGTTCAAGGCCTATTGCACGTGCCAAGGCTTCGGTGCCACCAAATAGGAAGGGTGATGTAGATAGTAGCAAAGCTTTCCCTCGGTATGGAACCAAGATTTACCGAACCAATATGAACTTCAAGCTAACAAGATAAGTAGCACATGCACATAAACAAAATAAAACAGTTGCACCCAACGTGGCAAGGGGATTGTCAGGCCCCTTGTCTCGCTAGTTACAAGGTTAAAAGCAAATAGATAGATAGATAGGTAATGGTATAGTGAGACGACAAATAAAGAGGCAATTTTATAGAAGAAAGTATTGATGGAGAATAGACCCCAGGGCCATAGGTTCACTAATGGTAACTCTCTAAAAAATAGGCCAATGGCATGGCAAACAAATTATAGTTGGGCAATTGAAAAGATTGCAATATTTATGAGTATGGTCATTCATGGCATAATCGCATACGGACATTACGTCCATGATAAGTAGATTGTTAAAATTACTGATGTCTACTACAAATACTCCACCCCAAAACCGCTATCCAACATGCATCTCAAGCTATTAAGTTTGAAAGAAACAGAGTATTGCAATAAGCAAGATGACATAATGTAGATAGAAAGAAATCTAGCAATAAGATTAATCCTCATCATTTTATCCTTAGTGGAAAAAATACAATACATGTCTTGGCCCTTATTGTCACTCGGTTAGAGCACTGCAAGATTGAACCCACTACTATGAACCAGTTCCTCTGAAAAACTGCCCATCAATCTTGGTCAGAGAAGAAAAATAGACCGGAAAACATACATGTCAACTTAATTATACAGCAAAGGAACTTCAAAAGATTCAATAATATTCAATGAACAATCTGATCATAAACTCGCAATTCATCATGTACCAACAAAAACACCACCGATTAGATTGAATTGAACTCAACCAAGAACGAGAACATGGTATTGAAGATCCAATAGAGAGAGAACCATCTAGCTACTACTATGGACTCGTAGGTACTAAAGGAACTACTCACACATGGTCATGGAGTCATCAAGGTTAATGAAGATGCCTCCCAGAATGGCTTTCCCCTCAGGCAGGGCATCGGAACAAGGCTCCAGATGGGATCTCTTCGGAACAGAGGCTTGCGGAAGCGATAAAATTCTTCTTGGGGCATGACATATGGTTGATATGTCCATTTTGCATCATATTTTACTAATGTTATAATGTTTTTGGTCATCATTTCACTTTATGATGCAATTCTAATGCCTTTTGTCTCTTAACTTGCAAGATTTACATGGAGAGGGAAATTACCGGCAGCTGGAGTTCTGGACCTAAAAAGATATAGCAGATATAGCTATTCTACGGAGCTCCAAATGACCTGAAACTTTACGAAGGTTTTTTATTGAACATATGACAAATACTGGAACAAAGATCTACTGGAGGGGGTCCACCTGCTGCCCACAAGGCAACAGGGCGCGCCCTGATGCCTTGTGGGGCCCACAGCTGGCCTCTGGCCCCCTCCTTCTGCTATATGAAGCCATTTACCCCAAAAAATAAGAGGAAGACTTTCGGGGCGAAATGCCGATGCCTCGATGTGGAACATTGGCAGGAGCACCTTTGCTCTCCTGCGGAGTGATTCCACTGGGGATACTTCCCTCCGGGAGGGGAAAATCTAAGCCATCGACATCATCAATGATCCTCTCATCATGGGAGGACCAATCTTCATCAACATCTTCACCAGCACCATCTCCTCTCAAACCCTAGTTCATCTCTTGTATTCAATATTTGTCACAAAACCTCAAATTGGTACCTGTGGTTGCTAGCAGTGTTGATTACATCTTGTAGTTGATGCTAGTTGGTTTATTTAGTGGAAGATTATATGTTCAGATCCTTAAGAATATTCAGTACACCTATGATCTTGAACATGAATATGATTTGCGAGTAGTTACTTTTGTTCTTGAGGACATGGGAGAAGCCTTGTTATAAGTAGTCATGTGAAGTTGGTATTCCTTTGATATTTTGATGGTATGTATGTTGTTCTTCCTTTAGTGGTGTCATGTGAACGTCGACTACATGACACTTCACCATACCTGGGCCTAAGGGAAGGCATTGTGGTCATGTTGATCGGGAGGGGTCAGGCGTACCGCAAAACGGAGGAAACGGACTTCTCTTCGAGCGCCTACGATCGAAAGGGGTCCTGTTCATCGGGAGGGGTGTGGCGTACCACAAAACGGGACTCCACGGGCTACTGTACCGTTGACTTCCTCAAGCCCCCACCAACGACTATTCATCCAGCCTCCACCGGCTACTGTCCATCCAGCCTCCATGGGGTCCTGTTCACCCACCCCAACCGACTGGGGTGTGGCGGCCTCCTCGGGGTCATGTTCATCCAGCGGCAACCGCCTACTACCACGGGGTCCTGTTCATCCAACCCCCACCAGCTGTGGTGGGGCGTACGAGCAGGCGATAGCAACGAGAACTGTTCATCCACATCCAACCAACCAGCTAGGTCAACTCACCACGTTATGACTCGTTCTACCTATCTCACGCGCAGCAGCAATGGGCATTGTTCATCGAGAGGAAACTCAACCGGCTAGCTACTATGTCGCACATGGGCTCGATCCAACGCATCGATGGATCGGCTTTAGTAAGCAGCACAAGTGATTAATCGCTTGGGTTTAGTTAGTAGCAGCATCGAAGGAATTGGTCAGGTTCAGTTAGCAGCGAAGGAATCGCTCGGGTTCAGTTAGCAGCGAAGGAATCAATTGGTCGGCTTCAGTACTACGTGGGATCGATCGCTCGTGTTCAGTAGTAGCTAGTGCGATCGCCCAGGTTCAGTAAGTGAACGCCTCGCTCGGGTAATGCCTCGCACACACGCATATACGAGGGAAATGCGCAAACCACACTGCATCGCTCGGCCCCGACCACCCACCGTAACCGGGAACTCCCTGAAAATTTCCTCGCCCTCACTTCTACCATGATTTTTTCCATCATGGACGGCCCAAAGAATGTCATGCAGGTGCGTATCTGGCCCGCCCAGGATGAAAAGCCCATCTTCTATCATAATTTTTTGTCATAGAAGTAGGATCCCACCACATCTATAATGATACGTGTTTTTGTCACAATTATCGTCATAGAAGTGTCTTAACCATGACAGAAAAAGTTTTTGTTCAGGCCATAATGTCATGTTTTTGGCACAATTTTCTATGACAGCAACCCTTCGTATGACACGGAATAACCTCCATCGATTTTTAGTTTGTCATTGGATTGCTGACCAGTTCTTGCTTATTATGACAGTCAGTTTTCAGCTCTGTCCACTAAGGTACTTGACCAAACGAGCTAGAAGTACAATCGTAGTGGTCCTCCGACGTACCATGGCCTTTGCTACTATATATGCATTTAAGTGTGTAAATGTGGCTTCGTCACCCTTCTTGATGTTATGCATGAGGACTCCGCTGGCCAATGAATGATCCACCAAGAGCGATAGCTCGGATTTCGGCTATGAGTTTGTTACCATACGTAGTGGCAACACTATAAACGAATATTATTTGGCTTTCTCTCGAATGGGGATGTATGTGGTAAATAAAGAGGACTGATCAAAAGAGCTCAAAAGAGACATTATTGCTAAAGGTCCATAGTTCCCAAAACATTAAGCCACAACGAAAACCTATGCATGATCACTTATTTGGCATAATCTCCTTCACGTGACAGTCAAAGTTCCGACAAACAATGATTGAAACAAAGTTTTTAAGAGCCTAGAGGAGGAAACAACTGTGGGTGTGTTCAAGAGCACTTGAGCATCATGTTTCACTACATACTTTCTACTCCCTAACTTATGTTTTCATGGCACTATCTTAAGAAACTCTTTCGTGCATTCCCGGCAAGCAAGTGTTGTCTAGATTAAATGAAATGAAGTGTTGCGAAGTTGTTTCATCTAGTAGATCAGAAACTTTGTGTTGATTATCTTTACTTCACTAACACTTGCACTATAACCATACCACCGCTATATCTACGATAAGTTTTCATATCAAGAAGCGGAGGGGCTATCTAGGCATACCGATTGTAAGTGAACCAAAACCATCTCATTATTTTGGTTTAAACAACTGAACCTTATGATTCGGATTTCTCTTTATGTTGCTCGAGTATGATCAAGTTTAAGCTTGGGGGAGTTGATGAGTGATATTTTTACACTCATTTCAACCTTGTTTAAACTGAGATATTTCACTAAAATAGAGATATTCGCTCTGATATTGCCACTAATGACTAATGAATGTAAAGGATTCCACAAATTCCCTCTTCAATATTTTATCCACGGGAATTGGGCTAAAAAGGGAAGACATCACGTCGGATGAAGGAAGGAAAATTGTGAAGGAATAAATCATCAGGAAGCATCAGAAGGGATCCAGAGCAAAATACGGTGTTCCATGCGACCGCAGGCGCTCGCATGAACGGTCATTTGGCATGGAAACCAAGGCAACTCGTCCACCTGAACAACTTTTATTAAGGGGACCTGGTCGAAATGTCAACAGAGGAGGCAGAGGAGGAGCATCGAGCACAACCACAACCCATTCATCATCATCTTCATCCACAAACCCTAGATGCCGCCATTTTCACCTCGATAGCCATCTCCACCACCATAGCCCTCTCTCATCTAGTTCATACTTGTAATCATGCTTCACACAAGGCATCTATTGTAATTTGTAAGACATATTGCAATCAATCAAGCTCAAGATGTGTTCTTCAATGATTTCTTCTCGCGATATGATCTACATGTGTGAGTAGTCCGGTAAGGTATGGGGTGAGGCATGAGCTTTGCAGCCCCAGGTATTTGGTGAAGGGATCAATGGAAGTCTTTGACACAACATCTTGTATGTGTGAAATAAAATTGCATCATGAAGTATCTCTTGTCTTGTCAGCGATCTTCGTCCCTGCAGGTGTTGGAAACATGCCCTAGAGGAAATAATAAAGTGGTTATTATTATATTTCCTTTGTTCATAAAAATCATTTATTATCCATGCTATAATTGTATTGACCGAAAACTCAAATACATGTGTGGATACATAGACAACAACATGTCCCTAGTAAGCCTCTACCGGACTAGCTCGTTGATCAAAATGGCTATGGTTTCCTAGCCATGGACATGAGTTGTCATTTGATAATGGGATCACATAATTAGGAGAATGATGTGATGGACAAGACCCAAACTATGAACGTAGCATATGATCGTGTCAAGTTTATTGCTATCATTTTCTGCATGTCAAGTATATGTTCCTATGACCATGAGATCATGCAACTCACTGACATCGGAGGAATACCTTGTGTGTACCAAACGTCGCAATGTAACTGGGTGACTATAAAGGTGCTCTACAGGTATCTCCGAGGGTTTCTGTTGAGTTGCCATGGACCAAGACTGGGATTTGTCACTCCGTATGACAGAGAGGTATCTCAGGGCCCGCTCGGTAATACAACTAAGCTTGCAAGCAATGTGACTAAAGAGTTAGCCACGGGATCTTGTATTATGAAACGAGTAAAGAGAATTGACAATAACAAGATTGAACTAGGTATGGAGATACTGACGATCGAATCTCGGGCAAGTAACATACCGATGGACAAAGGGAACTACATACGGGATTAGCTAAATCCTTGACATCGAGGTTCGACTGATAAGATATTCATAGAATATGTGGGAACCAATATGGACATCTAGGTCCCGCTATTAGTTATTGACCGTAGAGGTGTCTCGTTCATGTCGGCATAGTTCTCGAACCCGCAGGGTCTACACACTTAATGTTTGGTGACGATATAAGTATAGTTGAATCATTATGATGGTTACCGAAGGTTATTCGGAGTCCCGGATGAGATCCCGGATGTGACGAGGAACTCTAGAATGGTCCAGAGGTGAAGATTGATATATTGAATAAAGGGTATTGGAGTCCGGAATTGTTCCGGCGGTACCGGGTGATGACCAGCATGACCGAAAGGGGTTTCAGGGGCCCCCTAGTAGGTGTTGGGGGCATCATGGGCC
Source organism: Triticum aestivum (assembly GCF_018294505.1). Classification (NCBI taxonomy): domain Eukaryota; kingdom Viridiplantae; phylum Streptophyta; class Magnoliopsida; order Poales; family Poaceae; genus Triticum; species Triticum aestivum. The sequence continues at coordinate 460,186,407 of NC_057799.1, forward strand.
AAGGGTAGGGGGCACACCGGCCCACTAAGGGGTTGTGCGCCCCCTCACCCAATCTCTTGATCACCAGAAGGGGTGGAGCGCTCCCCTTAGGGCTGCCTCCACCCAGCTTGGGGGGCAAGTCACCCTAGGTGTCGTGGAATTGTCACGGCAGATGTCCTAGTGTGAGGACTTAGTCGTGGAGCCATCGCAACTTGGTTAGCCTAAAGCGGTTAAAAGGGACAAAGAACACAGGGAGTTTATACTAGTTGGGCCCCTTGCGGTGAAGGTAGAGGCCTAATCCAGTTTGAGGTGGTATTGCTTATGTCTCGATTACCAGGGAGCGAATACGCTTGACCTAGCTTTCGATCTGTTGTTTCCTGCCCTAAACTGCCGCCGGGTCATCCCTTTATATACATAGGTTGATGCCCTGTGGCTTACAGAGTCCCGGACGACTCATAAACGTGTCCGGCCTGGTGACTAATTACACTTGCCTTACGATACAAGTCATGTCTATATGACGGTTTATACCTATGGGCCTTAAGCCGCCTTTGGGCCTTGGGCTCTTAATAAGTCATCCTCATGAACCGCCATCTTCGATTCCTTCATGGGCTTCGTGACATTGAACCGCCGTTAGTATAACCCGGCCCCTCCTGGGCGGGTCATACCTAATAGTTATATCCCCAACATTAGGCCCCAGGTTGATTTGAAATTGTTCATGTCAATCTTCGACACTTAGAAAAAATCTCCTTCACTTGTTCTCTGCAAGACAGCGTAACCCGCCATGACTTCATCTCTTGTAATTATGGAAACCCGCCATGACGTCATCTATCATTAATTTCGCATGATACATAGCATATCTTAACGGATCCTTATCTTTAATTAACCATCCCGAAAATCAAGGCGTCCGAGGGTAATCATTCTTCGGCCTCCTTGTTTCTCACACTCGCTTATTGAACCTTTCCTTATAAATAGGGCCTGACAGCCTTTCCATTTCCCCCCTTCTTCTTCTCATCTTTGACCTTTCCCTTCGCAACGCACCTGCGCGCCTGAGCACCGCCGCCGCCGAACTCGTCAGCTTCCTCGACTCCGGCCGCTGCATCGACCTGAACGAGACCAGAGAAACCGCGGCACCCTTCCATTGCATAGTGGATCCAGTAAGTGCCTCTCCTTTCTCCACTATAGATCTCCATTAGGGTTTCATGAAGTTCTTCAGAGTTCATCCTTGTTCATCGCTGTAGCTTGTAACTTTGATCCAAACTTTAGCACTTCTCCTGCACGACGGCAGCCGTGATACTTGTTTTTGTTATTAGATCATCTCCTTCGCGTAAGAAAGAACCAATCTGAGCAGATGAACTGCTCGAGCACTGTATTTTAGGTCAAAAATATTTTCCATTATCCGAAGTGTCGTATATCCGAAATCCTAGCATCAATCTGTGAAATCTGTTTACTTCAACACTTAGCAGAATTCGCTATTGACAGATCTTGAATACCATTGCTGTCATGGCGGCTTACATCACCGGTTTATAACTATCCATATATCATTAGGCCCCACTTAAGCCGCCAGTCTGAATACATACTGTAACGTTTTACTTCTGGCTTAATGAACCAACTTAAACCGGCAAAATTTTCTTTCTTTTAGGCTTCTTCCTTCACAATGCCGCCGAAGACAACCACCTCATGTAATTGGGTTCCCTCCATTGTCACTGAGAACACACTCAAAGACTTTGTCAAAATCGGCTATTTACCAGCAAAAGATATCACGCATTGGTGTGCCCCCAAACCAAGCGAAGAAAGACCTCACCCAAAGGATGGTGAAGTCATCGTTTTTACTGATCACATGAATCGGGGCTTCTCACCGCCCGGATCAAAAAATTTCCGAGACATTCTGCACTTCTTTCAACTCCATCCTCCAGACATCGGACCCAATTCCGTGTCAAACATTTGCAATTTTCAAGTTTTCTGTGAAGTATACCTTCAAGAGGAACCCAGTGTTGAACTCTTTAGGGAATATGTTTATTTGAACCGGAAAAACGAGTTTACGAACGGACCCAGCTTGGAACTTGGTGGAATCTCAATTCAACGAAGAAGAGATGCCATCTTCCCCTATGCTTGCTTGCCGAGTCACCCAAAAGATTGGAACCAGACATGGTTTTACTGCAAAGATACTTCTCCGGCTGACGAGAATCCATTGCCGGGTTATCGTGTCCAGCGTCTTGACCCAAAGCATCGTCTTCCTGAAAAGCTTACCACTACTGAACGTGCAAAGCTTGCTCCCACCATTGCAAAGGTCAAGGCTCTGCTGGGAAATGGGTTAACTGGCATTGACTTGGTTCGGTGCTGGGTTTCTTGGCGAATCATACCCTTGAGCCGCCGACCCGGCTTAATGTGTACTTACACGGGCGGTATAAAGGATCCACTGTGCCACAGCTCCGTGCGTCTAACTGACGAGGCAATCAATGAAATGACAAAGACCCTTTTGAATGAAGATCCGGAAGACTGCAGCAAAGTGGGTCTGAACCCTTTGTGCAAACTTAACCCGCCACCGGATCTGAGTTTCTAACTCACTTACTTTTACTTCATCATTCAAATATTTTATTAACTCAACTTTGATGACTTTCATAGGCTGGATCTGATTTTTGGAAAAAGAAATATGACCATAAAGCTGCCAAAAAGGCCAGGGCTGCCAAGAAAGCTGCCAAGAAAACCGCCAAGAAAACTAAGAAGAAATCAAGTGCTTCCGATATGTTTGAACTGAATGACAGCTCTGAGTTGGAGGTAGCCCTTGACTCCCTTGGCTCCTTTTTCAATTATCTTATTGACACTGATTATTATCAGGATGACACGGGGGCCAGCCAAGTAGTTGAAGAAGAGGTAACTATTATTTCCTCCGGCTCAACACCTTTGCCAAGACAGAAAATTCGACGAGTAACCCGGAAAGTAAGCTTTTCACACCCCTTAGCTCATTTGGATCGTCACTTTCTTTTGAAGCAACAGCAGCACGAGAACCGGCGACAGACTCGGACCAGCGGAGGTGAAGAATTATCCTCTGGCTTACCGAATACTCCAGTTCCGCGGAAACGCCGAAACGAGGTCCTTCCGAACTTAACTCTTTTTACCCACTGGCGGGTCTCATTCGCCAGCCACTTAATTATTCCGATTCAAACTACCAGGAGGCTTCTTGCTCTTCCTCCGGCAACTCATCACAGACCCAGCTGCTGGCTTTCAAAACTGCCCCTGGGTAACAACAATTACTTTTTATTCTCTACCTCCTTATGCTCTTATACTTGTACTGACTTGTCATAACCCGTGTAGTGGACAAGCAAAGCCTAGTAAGAAGGCAAAGGTGACCAAGCCGGCTGAAGATCCTAAAGTCGTTGAACCGGAGCAGCAAGTCCCAGCATCAGACGCTTCTGAAAAACAACCAGAAGAACCTGCCCATGATGCTCTGCCGGAAATTCCTGATCCCTCCCATGACCAGAAAAATGTCAATCCTTTGAACACCGAATCATCAAGCCCACTTAAACCGTCAGAAGAGCATAGTGAAGATGTTATGATCACTGGCTGTCGGTGTGGAACGACACCTATGGGATCACAAGAATCCCTACTACGGTTGCCGGGGCGTGGGGTTGCGAGAAGAGCAGGGCTAGTAGACAGCACAAGGATAGTTTACCCAGGTTCGGGCCGCGAGGATGCGTAAAACCCTAGTCCTGCTTTGGTGGGTGTATTTCAGAGAGTTCTTGAGCTATCGAACTAGCTGTGGTCAGTGCGTGGTTCAAAAGAGCCGAATCCCTCTCCAGTATGCCATGGGCCTCCTTTTATAGTCGGAAGGGGCTGCCACAGTGGCACACAGGAGGTGGAAAGGCGTACAGTGCCCTGAGCTTATCACTCGTATTACAGGACACGACGCATTTAATGCGTAGCTTAGGTGTCCCCCTGCTTTATCGGGGACGGGGGCGAGGCCCGTCCCGTCCGTCGCCGCTCCTCCTCGCTTCGACACGCGCCTTGGCCAGCGATGCGTGCGGCGCCATGTAGGCAGGCAGGCAGCTGAGGTGGCGCGGTGGTGGAGCCTTCACGAAGATCTGCATGCCGCCATGCAGGCGCTCGATGAGTTGGCCTGGGAGCTGCATGTTGCCACGCAGGTGCCCGCCCAGCTCGTTGGGCTGGCAGCTGCATGTGAACGGCGGTGGAAGCTTGGTTGGCGTGGGCCTGGTGGTGGCCCTGCTGGCGTCCTTGGTGAGGGCCTTGCCAGGTGGCCCGGCAAGGGCCTTGCCGGGTGGCCCGACAAGGGCCTTGCCGGGGGTCTGGTGGCCTTCCTCGGCAAGGATCTTGCCGAGGATCGTCGTCTTCTAATCCTCATCTGATCTTGAATATGTCTTCACAAAGATCTGCATGCCACCACAGAGGTGCCTTCCCGAGCCCTGGCCCCACGTGGATGATGGCGTTGGGGACCGTGGGCTCAAGGGTGGCTCGCTCTGTTGGTGTGGGGTGAGCTGCCCCGGCTGCCCCGGCAAGGGTCTCGCCGGGGGAGCCTGCTCCGTCCCTCTGCTCCTTGTGGTCTCGGCCTTGGTGTTGCTCTGATTATCTTGGGCTTCGGTCTTACCTTGGCTCACCTCCCATGTTCTGCTTGGTGCGACCGTGGGCGCGGCTCCGACTGCCCGTGCACAGGTAAAGGGGTACAAAAGCGTGCCCCTCTTTTTGTATACCAACAGGAGCCCCCGGGCCTGGGCCACATATAAGCGCGACACGTTGTTGGGCCAGGCCCAAAACGGTGCGCGGGCAGGCGGGGCAGTTTTTACCGTGGTAAGACTTTTTTGCGTGTTGCGCTGCCCATGACCCGCGCGCGCGGCGCGGCGTGGAGGGGTGTGCGTGATGTGGGCGGCATGCGTGGGGCGGTTTCCACACGCATGCGTCATATCGCAGTAAAGAGGCGGCTCGCGCCTTCCCCGTAAAAAGAGGGAGGCGTGGAGGCGCGGCTCATTTACTAAACGGGGCTGGGTCGCGGTCTTCAAGGCGTCCACTCCCCATGATCACGGGGTGGGGAGATGTCGCTTCACCCGTCTCCTTAGTTCTGCACGTCCGCCACACGTCCTTCATGCGCCTGGGGTGGCAAGCGGTGGAGGCGGGAAACCGGGCTGTCGCTGGTTGGGGTAGCGGGTCGGTCCTGATTCCCTGCGCCTCCGGTGGCTGGATTGGCCGAGCGGGGCGGCCGAGCCCCGACCCCGCCCCTTTATAAAGAGGGGGAAGGGCGGATGGCGTCCTGCATTCTTCTATCATCTATCCCCTCTTGCTTCTGCTTCTTCCTTTCACTCGCCATGGAGAAAGGGAACCCGGGTCCCTCGACGGTGGCGGCGAGGGTCGCCGCTCGACAGCGCGTCCCTCCTCCTCCTGAGCCCGTGGGGGTGGAACCTGCCGCGAGGGGAAGGGGGAGGGGGCGACGCCGTGGGCGAGACCGGGGCAGAGGTCGTAGTGCTCGGGGAAGAGGAGGACGGGGCGGCGCGCCGGCTTCGCCCCCGCCAATGGTGCCTTTCCTGATGGAAGGCCATGTCGGAGACCAGCCCCGCGAGTTCTTCATCAGGCTGCGCCGGCCTCCACGTCGCCGTCTCCGTATTCCCGCCCCGTTTGCTCGGGAGATGGAGCGTGACCGGCCCCAATCCCTCAGATTGCACATGAGGGGTTGTGGGAATGGGGGCACGCGGGTCGACGTCGACTTCCCGGCTCCTCGGGTCATGTACCTCCGTCGTGGGTGGAAGACGTTCGCTCGTATCCACAGCCTGACGGCGAGGCTCGTCCTCTACTTCAAATTAATGGAGGACGGCCTGCTCTCCGTCAAGGTCTTCGGAGAGTTCGCAACTCGCCTGAAGTGCTGCGTGGAGAGCTCCTCCGACGGAGATTCCGACGATGGAAGCTCTTCCTCGAGCGAAAGTGATGAGGAGGACAGCGGGGCAGATGACGGGGACGAGTCCGACTAGGCGTCGGACGCCCCGCGCCTGGGCGGGTGCGGCAGCAGCAGCATCTGCACCTGGCCGCTCCTCCGGCAGAGGTTTGCAGGGGGCGGGGCCAGCTCCTTGAACTTCTCGGGGCCGTCTCCTTGGGTGGCTGGCGTCGGGAGGCTGCGGAAGAGGAAGAGGGCGGGCGGCAAGGCCGTCAACTCGGAGTACGCAGGCACCGACGCCTTCATCGCGTATTGCCGGTCCTGCCGCCTCGTCTTCCAGCTCCTTTCCCGGCACCGTCATCACCGGCCCACCCGTGGGCGGCCACCGAGGTGTTCTCTTGGTGCTTTCTGCTGCTCATAGCTCGCCTAGGCGCCCCTTTTGCCCTCTCGCCTCCTTGACCTGCCTCCTGAGGAGAGGGACAAGAAAGGGATTACGGGCATCTTATCTCTTTTTTAGTTTGTAAGCCTGCGGTCCTTCGTTAAATTTAGAACTTGTAATCCCCTTGCTCATGTTTTTCATTCCATATGAACTGTACCTGTATGGGATGTTTTTAATGAAAAGGGATGCTTGCCGGGTTTTTCGTTCGTGGGTAGACCCCGCGACAAGGAGTGAATTCTTGTTATCATTTAAGATAAAATTTTTTCGCCCGGAAACAGGCCTTGCCATCCCCCTCACTTCACTCGACCATTCTCGCGCTCTTGGCGGAGGCAGGGATGAAGTGGGCTTAGGCTCCTCGTTCTATCTCCTTGCCGCCATGGCTACAACCAAATCCAGACCTAGGAGATAATCCTTAGGTATAGGAAAAAGGGGAGCACGGTAGCCTGGAGAAAAAACGAGGTTTCACATGCCCCAGTTCCGTTCCGAAATGCATGACAGAGGATGAAAGACTTATCTGGATCTGCAGCCCCCGGTAACCTCATCTTGCCGCGGTTGGATCCTTATGCTTGCAGCCCCCGGCAACTCTGGTTTGCCAGGGTCGGGACGCCGGTCTGTTTCCTTCTTTCCAAGTAGCTCAGCAGAAGTGCTCATGTGCCCTGCGAACCAAAGGAGGACAGAAAAGGAACAGATAGACGCGCACTCGACCTCTAGGCTAGGGGTTAGTCGCCGCTAAGCACTATCAACCCTAACCAAGGAAGAGACTCGACCTAGCATGCATGCTATAACTTAGGGCGCCAGCGCTTCATTTATTTATGCTCAGGGTCTGCGCCTGGCTTTGTACAAAGGGTCACACGCCTTGCCGACAAAGCTTGTACAAAAGGTGGCTTGCCGGGAGGCCCGGCAAGCCATGCCTTACGGGTAAAACTTGCGAAGATGCTCGATGTTCCAGGAGTTGCTCACTGGGACGGCATCTTCGGTCTCCAGGCGGACTGCGCCGGGCCTGGTGACTCGTATTACCCGATAAGGGCCTTCCCACTTTGGTGTCAACTTGTTGGCACTCTTGGCCGACTAAACGCGCCGAAGAACAAGGTCGCTTTCCTCAAAGCTTCGGGCATGAACCTTGCGGCTATGGTAGCGGCACAAGGCTTGCTGGTAGCATGCTGCTCTCACAACCGCCAGAAGACGATCTTCCTCAAGGAGCGTCGCGTCATCTTGGCGCAACTGCTCTTTCTCAAGCTCATCATAAGCGAGCACTCGAGGTGACCCGTATATGAGTTCCGTGGGGAGAACTGCTTTTGCCCTGTAGACCAGGGCAAAAGGTGTCTGGCTGGTGGCTCGATTTGGCGTCGTCCTGATCGACCAAAGAACCGCCGACAATTCATCAATCCAGCGCCTTCCGGTCTTGCGCAGCTTGTCAAAAGTATTTGTCCTTAGGCCTCGCAACACTTCAGCATTTGCCCTCTCCGCTTGGCCGTTGCTCCGTGGGTGTGCCATGGAAGCAAAACAGACCTTGCTGCCGAGGTCTTGAATGTATTGCATGAAGGTGTGGCTCGTGAACTGCGTGCCGTTGTCGGTGATGACTCTGTTTGGCACACCAAAACGGCAGACCAGTCCCTTGAAAAACTTGCCAACTAATTGGGCAGTCACCTTTCTCACTGCTTCCACCTCCGGCCACTTTGTGAACTTGTCGATCGCAACGTACAAGTACTCAAAGCCCCCGACAGCGCGGGGAAAAGGGCCCAGTATATCGAGCCCCCAGACCGAGAATGGCCAGGAGAGAGGGATTGTTTGAAGGGCTTGAGCTAGTTGATGAAGCTTCTTTGAATGGAACTGACACGCTTCACACTTGGTTACTAGTGCCGTTGCATCCTGGAGGGCGGTGGGCCAGAAGAAACCTTGCCGGAACGCCTTTCCGGCAAGGGCCCTCGACCCTATGTGGGAGCCACATATGCCTCCGTGTATCTCCGCCAACAGCTCCAGTCCTTCCTCCCGGGGGATGCACCTCAATTTCACACCCTTTGGCCTTCTCCTGTACAGGACGTCATCGACGAACTAGTACAGGGCGGACCGACGAGCTACTTTTTCCGCTTCTTCCCGCTCCTCAGGAAGCTCCCTTGTTTGGAGGAATTGGACGGTATGCTGCGCCCATGCCGGAGCCTGGGGCTCGACGACAAGGACCAAAGGCATTTCTTCCACCATGGGAGCGACTGTCTCTACGGCCAGGGCTTGACGCCCTGCCGAAGCCAGTTGCTCTTGGGCAGGCCCAGCGTCCGCGGCAGCACCCTTGCCGGCGGCCCCAGGGTTCTCGGTAGGAAAGTACTTGCCGGGACCTGACTTCCTCCACTTGTTCTGCCCCGTTGATGGCTCGACGAATGGTTGAGTTAACCGGAGCAAAAAGGTACCTGGTTCCACAGGTAGCTTGAATGCAGCACGCTTTGACAGGTAATCGGCGATGTCGTTCTCCATTCGGGGGACGTGCTCCGCTTGGATACCGTCAAAGCGTTCCTCCAGCTTCCTCACCTCATCTACGTAGGCCTCCATCAATGGGCTCTGGTAATCCTTGTTGACCTGCCTAACAACAAGCTGCGAGTCACCCCTGACGATGAGCTTCTTAACCCCGAGGTCTGCCGTGATCCTGAGACCGGCGAGCAATCCCTCGTACTCAGCAGTGTTGTTGGTGGACATCTCCCTGGGGAAGTGCATCTAGATCACGTACTTGAGGTGCTCTCCGGTGGGCGCGATGAGCAGCACACCGACACCGGCGCCTTGCAGCGAGAAAGCCCCATCAAAGTACATGATCCAGTCGCGGTCTGCTTCCTTGCCGGGGAGAGTGGTCTCCTGGATTTCTTCGTCAGGCGTTGAGGTCCATTCTGCAATGAACTCCGCCAAGACTCTGCTCTGGATTGTCGAGGTACTTTCAAACTTCAAACCAAAACTTGATAGCTCCAAGGCCCATTCCACAATCCTTCCGGTTGCATCTGGGTTATGCAGTATCCGTTGCAATGGGAGGTGGGTGACGACAGTGATCTCGTGGGCTTGGAAGTAATGACGCAGCTTCCTCGAGGCCATAAGGAGGCCGAAGAGCAATTTTTGCACACCGAAATACCTGGACCTAGCCCCCTGCAAGAGGGAGCTGACAAAGTAAATCGGGTGCTGCATCTTCTTCTTCTGCACCACCTCACTCGACTGCACGGGCACTGCCTTGGTGGCATCAGACTCTGCCGGGGGCCGCGCCTTGCCGGCACCAGCTCGCTCCCAAAGAACTTGGCGCTGGTCGCGGTGGGTCTGCGGGTCGGACGATGCTATAGAGATGTTATCACAAGTGTCGTCGCCACAGGCCGACGCCCGCGGCGGCTGGCGAGGAGGAGGAGGGTGCACCGTGGCCGCAGCCTCCCCAGTCCTCCCAGCGCCAGCATGTGGCGGCTCGGTGGAGCGCCGACCCGAGGGCCCCGCCGGTCGCGGATCGTCTTTGTTTGCGACGGCGACGAGGCTCCGGATGGTGGCCCTCCACTCGTCGAGCTTCTCCGCAGCAGGAGGGAAGTCGAGGAGCAGCTGCGCGCGCGCCAAAGCTTCCGCTGGCGTGGGCGGCGGCGACAGCTGCGTGGATCGCGGCGCGCTTCGACTTCTAACTACGTTAGAAGGAGCTCCGTTACGACCCAGCGGCTGCGTGCCATTTTCGCCAGCACTTCGGCGAGCGTGCTGAACCCCTTCATCTTGCGGATGACGCACAGGGCTCTTCCCACGACGGTGCCCAGGGTCACCAACGTGGTGACGCTGCTCGGCGCGCACACCATGGGAAGAGCGTGCGATGGTCGCCAGTGTGGGCGTCTTGGAGGTCGCTGCGCCGCCCGGAGGCGGCACAACGACACCCCTGGAGGGCCCTGCGCCGCCTGCGGGGGGCCCGGCTCCGTCTTTGGATCTGCGACGTGCGGTCGGTTGTCTGGCACGCGAACGACGCCGCTCGCTAGGCTTTGACTGCCTGGGCGATGCTGTTGCTCGCGGTCCGCGGGCCGGGTCCTGTCCGCGACTGGTCCACTGCTCGTCCGCACTGGCACGGGCCGTTCGGTTCCCAACGAGCCGATCGCCGTGGCCGTCTTCTTCTTAGGAGCCATGGCGACGAAGAACTGCTAGGCTAACTACTAGACCAGATTCTCACAATTGCGCCCCCTACCTGGCGCGCCAAAGATGTCGGTGTGGAACGACACCTATGGGATCACAAGAATCCCTACTACGGTTGCCGGGGCGCGGGGTTGCGAGAAGAGCAGGGCTATAGACAGCACAAGGATCGTTTACCCAGGTTCGGGCCGCGAGGATACGTAAAACCCTAGTCCTGCTTTGGTGGGTGTATTTCAGAGAGTTCTTGAGCTATCGAACTAGCTGTGGTCAGTGCGTGGTTCGGAAGAGCCGAATCCCTCTCCAGTATGCCATGGGCCTCCTTTTATAGTCGGAAGGGGCTGCCACAGTGGCACACAGGAGGTGGAAAGGCATACAGTGCCCTGAGCTTATCGCTCGTATTACAGGACAAGGCGCATTTAATGCGTAGCTTAGGTGTCCCCCTGCTTTATCGGGGACGGGGGCGAGGCCCGTCCCGTCCGTCGCCGCTCCTCCTCGCTTCGACACGCGCCTTGGCCAGCAATGCGTGCGGCGGCATGTAGGCAAGCAGGCAGCTGAGGTGGCGCGGTGGTGGAGCCTTCACGAAGATCTGCATGCCGCCACGCAGGCGCTCGATGAGTTGGCCTGGGAGCTGCATGTTGCCACGCAGGTGCCCGCCCAGCTGGTTGGGCTGGCAGCTGCATGTGAACGGCGGTGGAAGCTTGGTTGGCGTGGGCGTGGCGGTGGCCCTGCTGGCGTCCTTGGTGAGGGCCTTGCCGGGTGGCCTGACAAGGGTCCTGCCGTGGCGTGCTGTCGTCCCCGGCAAGGATCTTGCCGAGGATCGTCGTCTTCTAATCCTCATCTGATCTTGAATATGTCTTCACAAAGATCTGGATGCCACCACAGAGGTGCCTTCCCGAGCCCTGGCCCCACATGGATGATGGCGTTGGGGACCGTGGGCTCAAGGGCGGCTCGCTCTGTTGGTGTGGGGCGAGCTGCCCCGGCAAGGGTCTCGCCGGGGGAGCCTGCTCCGTCCCTCTGCTCCTTGTGGTCTCGGCCTTGGTGTTGCCCTGATTATCTTGGGCTTCGGTCTTACCTTGGCTCACCTCCCCTGTTCTGCTTGGTGCGACCATGGGCGCGTCTCCGACTGCCCGTGCACAGGTAAAGGGGTACAAAAGCGTGCCCCTCTTTTTGTACACCGACACTGGCACCGGTTTTAAAGAACCGGGAAATCCAACTGTCTTGGCTAAGCACTCCGCTAAACAGGAGTTCATTGAAAAGCGGAAAGTGAGATTTGATGTCGCCCACTATTCTTAATTGAGCAGTAGTGAAGTACTCTCTGGCTACCTCAACCAAGTACACACCAGCCGCGATCTTCAAATCGATATGGTGAAGCAGATGCATCAAAAATATGAGGTATGAATCCCTGCTTAAATAAGTTATGTACATCCTGCCAACCCCCAAGTCTACTGGATATGATAAGATTGAATATGTTGTAGACTTAGGATAACCATGAGCATCTTTAGTAGAATCCTTCTGAGGCCGGCTTTCACCATTAGAGTTAAACTGGTTTTTAAACAATTAACATTGCATCCGTAGTCCCCAAGGGCCGGTTTAATTAGCATGAATGAGCTGGTCCTGTTCACCATTGTTTACCTGTATAGCCCCCATGAACCGGCTGTGATTGTTTACGGCACAACCGGGTCATCAGAAAGTAGTAAGGAGACACAAGCGATATGGATTAGCCCCCAAGTGCCAAGTACTCTTGCTTGCAAAGTGCTTGGGACTTATTCACATGAGCCGTTGTATGAAGAATTTTTGGCAGGCATTAGCCCCCAAGTGACAAGTACTCTTGCTTGCAAAGTGCTTGGGACTTATATTCCTGTAACCCGGATATGAATGTGTTTGCAACTCTGTGCTTGTACAGGACACCATTGCTGAACTTCAATCACAATTGGCTGATGCAAAGACTCGGCTGGAGAATCAAGAAGCTGAGACCCGGAAAGCCGATTCAAAATTCCAATTTAGCGTGGCTGAAACGGAAAGACTGAAGACCAGCTTTGAGGCTGAAGGAAACGCCTGGGCTGAAGAGAAAACTGCTTTGACGCAGCGAGCTGAAAAAGTAGAGGCGGCTCTTCAAGAGGTGACCACTGAGCTTACCGGTTTAAAATACCGTGTTTCCCAAATGGTTTCTGCTATCTTTGGTGAGTCGCCTTGCCAACATCAAAATTGAATCCCAATCCATAACTATTACTCAGGTCCCAGGAGCAGCAATCTTAACCAAGACATGCTTGTGAAGCTTAAGGCTGTTTATACACTTGTTGAACAGCTATATACTGGAGCTCAGTGCGCACTGGCGACAATTTCTCCGACTAATCAAGCACCTACTCTCTTGATTGACGTCTTGAAAAAACTCTCTGTTCTGCCTGCTAGGATTGACGAGATGAAACAATCATCTGCAAGAGCCGGTGCCGTGACAGCTTTAAGCCGGGCCAAGGCATGGCTAACGGAGCTAGACCCAGCCGAGATAGCTACTGGGTACCCAAGCTTAAAGGAAGATGGCACTCCCTCTGAGAAGAAAGACTTCTCTGTCGGCGTAAAGGAGATACGTCCCCTGGCCAGCCTGATTGCAAATGAAACGGATCTTTCAACATACCAACCGGCTTATAGCATGGAGAATCAGAAGATGCCCACGCCGGCTTATAAAGTGATGGATCTAATCCTCCCAATCCGTAAGCATACTTTCGCCCCTGAAGTTGAACCGTCCGAACTTATAGATGATGAAGCTGAATTTCAAGCCTTGTGTGGCATCGATTGGTCATCACCAAATATCCAGACGGTGGAGGAGGATGAAGAACCGGAGAAGGATGATCCAAAAGCCTCAAGTCATCAAGGCCAAGAAGAGTGAACCGCCAGGTGGTTTATATATTTGAGAACACTTGATCTTTATTGGCTCACTGAGTCATGTAATAGGCTAGTGAAACTTTGATCTGTCGTGCCATCGTGCACATTTTTGTTTTGCGCAACACTGTTTGATCCGCCATTTGAAAAGCTACCATTTTATGTTTATGATGATGACAACTTACGCAGATGAGATTAATCATTACCCTGCACACAAGTAAATCACAAGTGCCCTGGCGGTTTACCACAGGGCGGGTCATAATACCCCATATAAAACCACTGGTGACTAAAACAGTGCATAACCAGAGTCGGTTCAATCATAATTAGATATAATCAAAAATATCATACCTGTGATATGTGATTAAACTGTCGGCTTACCATACCAATGCAGTAAGGGTCATAACCCAAAACTTAGAAGATAATACTTCCAAGTATTTAATATCATCATATGCTGGCGACTTATCGTCTAAAGCCAGGCCGGGTTATCAGAAACCACGGATATACTCAAATATGAGCTGGAAGAATTGAGGCTACATGGCTTGAATTATTTTTTAAATCATATGTCAATATGATACCAAGATGAACCCAAAAAATGTTAAAAAACGAATCAAAGCAAGAAAACAAGGCTTTCATAGGCCGCCAAGCCTAAAGCTCCGAGGCTTTCATGGGCCGCCAAGCCACTGAGTTAACCTTTTATACTTTGTGAATCCTGCCTCACATGACCGCTGTTTTAACCTTGATAAGTTCAGGGTCTATGTAAGATTGACTTGTCAAGAATTGACAAGTTCAGGGTCTATGTAAGATTGACTTGTCAAGAGTTCGGCTTGTCATTCCGGGATTACCTGGGCGGAGTGGCAGACTCTACAAAGCAGGAGAACCCGGAAGGTTTTGGTGAATACACCTGGTGTTCCAACCCAGTTCACAAGGGTAGTAACGCTATGTTCTCTTTGGTGAATACACCCATGTTTGAACAGGAAGCCCCCAAGTGCTTTGTGGCGTTGCGCCGATCAAGAGGGATATTCACAGCTGTGCTCGATGAGCAGGAAGCCCCCAAGTGACCATTAGAGGTGTGGCATTGAGCCGATCAAGAGGGATATTCACAGCTATGCTCAATGAGCAGGAAGCCCCCAAGTGACCATTAGGATGAAAAAGACTCGTTACTCTTGGAAACGAAACGACATAGGCCCTGCATTATCAGGGATGCCGGGTTTATTATAATCATCATAATATATACATTGTCAAGATATGTACATTGTAAGAGCCGGTGGTTCAAGTCTAGTAAGGCCGAAGATGAGCAATATTCCATGGTCGACGGGTCTCCTCCTCCGACGTGCGTGAGTCCTTGCGGTCTCGAACATCGATAAGGTAGTATGATCCGTCATTCAGATTCTTGCTGACCACAAAAGGCCCTTCCCAAGGTGGGGATAATTTATGCATATCCGTCTGATCCTGAATAAGCCGGAGCACCAGGTCACCTTCTTGAAAGTTCTAGTTTTAACCCGGCGGCTGTGATAACGGTGCAGATCTTGCTGGTAAATCACCGAACGAGCCGCCCAAGGTCACGCTTCTCATCCAATAAGTCAAGTGCATCCTGACGCGCTCTTTCATTATCAGCTTCAACATAAGCCGCCACACGAGGTGAATCGTGACGGATGTCACTGGGGAGAACCGCCTCTGCTCCGTAAACCATGAAGAAAGGCGTGTAACCCGTAGTTCTGTTGGGGTGGTATTAATGCTCCATAACACGGAAGGTAACTCCTCCACCCAACAACCCGACGTCCTCTGAAAGGGAACCATAAGCCGGGGCTTGATGCTTCTCAGGATCTCTTGATTGGCTCTCTTGGCTTGACAATTAGACTAGGGGTGAGCCACTGATGATACATCAAGCCAAATATGCTCACGTTCACAAAATTCTTCATAGCACCCTTGGATAGATTAGTGCCATTATCAGTTATGGTACTGTGGGGAAAGCCAAAACGGAAAATCACCTTTTTGATGAATTGAACCGCCGTCGCTGCGTCACATTTACTGACCGGCTCTGCCTCAACCCGCTTTGTAAATTTGTCAACCGCCACCAGGAGGTGTGTCTTTTTATCCTTAGACCTTTTGAAAGGCCCAACCATATCAAGCCCCCAGACTGCAAACGGCCAAGTAATTGGAATCATCCTCAATTCTTGAGCCGGCACATGAGCTCGTCGTGAAAATTTCTGACAACCATCACATTTACTGACTAGATCCTCAGGATCAGCGTGAGCCGTCAGCCAATAAAATCCATGACGAAAAGCCTTAGCCACAAGAGACATAGAGCCGACATGATGGCCACAATATCCTTCATGATTCTAGAATCTCACAGCCTTCTTCAGGAGAAACACAATGTTGAAACGCCCCTGTGACACTGCGATGATGCAACTCTCCATTAACGATAGTCATTGACTTGGACCGCCGGGTTATCTGCCTGGCCAAAGTTTCATCCTCAGGTAACTCACCCCGGGTCATATAAGCCAAATATGGAACTATCCAATCAGGAGTCGCATGAAGAGCCACCACCAATTGCGCCTCCGGATCAGGAACATCGAGATCCTCCTCTGTAGGCAATTTCATAGAAGGGTTATGCAGAATATCCAGGAAAGTGTTAGGTGGCACCGGCTTACGCTGGGATCCTAACCGGCTTAAAGCATCAGCCGCCTCATTTTTCCTGCGATCAACATGTTCGACTTGATAACCCTTGAAGTGACCTGCAATAGCATCAACCTCTCGACGATAAGCCGCCATGAGTGGATGCTTAGAATCCCAAGTGCCAGAAACTTTCCGACCTACCAGATCTGAGTCGCCAAAGCACCTCACCCGGCTTAAGTTCATCTCCTTAGCCATCCGAAGACCATGGAGCAAGACCTCATATTCAGCTGCATTGTTAGTACAAGGGAACATCAACTGGAGAACATAAGAAAATTTATCACCTTGTGGGGAAGTCAATACAAATCCAACCCCCGATCCTTCTAACTGCCTGGACCCATCAAAGTGAATAGTCCAATATGTGTTATCCGGCTTCTCCTCAGGCATCTGCAACTCTGTCCAATCATTGATGAAATCTAAAAGTGCTTGAGATTTGAGGGTTGTACGAGGCATATACTTTAAATCATGAGGTCCAAGCTCAATGGCCCATTTGGCTACCCGACCTGTGGCTTCTCTGTTTTGGATGATATCCCCTAACAGCGCAGAACTAACCACAGTGATAGGATGACCCAGAAAATACTGCTTAAGCTTTCGGCTAGCCATAAAAACCCCATACACAAGCTTCTGCCAATGTGGATACCTCTGTTTGGACTCAATAAGGACCTCACTGATATAGTAAACTGGCTGTTGAACCGGATATTCTTTGCCTGTTTCCTTCCTTTCCACCACAATGGCAACACTAACAGCTCGGCTATTGGCAGCCACATATAACAACAAGGGCTCTTTATCAATGGGAGCAGCAAGAACGGGCGGCTCAGCCAACTGTTTCTTCAAGTCCTCAAATGCTTGATTAGTAGCATCACTCCAGACAAAGTGATCTGTTTTCTTCATCATCTGGTACAGCGGTATAGCCTTTTCACCCAACCGGCTTATGAACCGGCTCAAGGCCGCAATACGACCTGCCAGATGTTGAACATCATTGACACATGGCGGCTTAGCCAAGGAAGTAATAGCCTTGATCTTCTCCGGGTTAGCTTCAATACCTCGTTCAGAAACCAGAAAACCCAAAAGCTGACCAGCTGGTACACCAAAAACACACTTGGCCGGGTTAAGCATCATCTTATAAACCCGGAGATTGTCAAAGGACTCCTTCAAATCATCAATTAGGGTCTCCTTCTTTCTAGATTTCACCACAATGTCATCCACATAAGCATGAACATTACGCCCGATTTGATTATGAAGGCAATTTTGCACACACCGTTGGTAAGTCGCCTGGACACTCTTGAGCCCAAAGGGCATGGACACATAGCAGAAGGCTCCAAACGGAGTAATGGAACGTTGTCTTCTCCTGGTCCTTAACTGCCATTTTGATATGATGATAACCAGAATAAGCATCCAAAAAGCTCAAACGCTCATAGCCCGCCGTAGCATCAATAATTTGATCAATACGAGGGAGAGCAAAAGGATCAGCCGGACAAGCTTTATTTAAGTTCGTGTAATCCACACAGATACACCAAGTGCCATTCTTTTTAAGCACCAGCACCGTGTTAGCCAACCACTCAGGATGAAAAACTTCGACAATGAACCCAGCCGCCAAGAGCCGGGCCACTTCTTCACCAATGGCCTTACGCCTCTCTTCATTAAAACGACGAAGGAATTGCTTGACCGGCTTAAACTTCGGATCAATATTAAGAGTGTGCTCAGCGATTTCCCTCGGTACACCTGGCATGTCAGAAGGTTTCCATGCAAAGATGTCCCGGTTCTCACGGATGAACTCGATGAGCGTGCCTTCCTATTTCGGATCCAGATTAGCACTGATGCTGAACTGCTTGGATGAATCGCCAGGAACGAAATCAACTAGCTTAGTGTCATCCGCCGACTTAAACTTCAGGACCGGGTCATGCTCCGTAGTTGTTTTCTTCAAAGATGTCATATCTGCCGGGTCAACATTATCTTTATAAAACTTCAATTCCTCTGTTGCACAGACAGACTCAGCATACACAACGTCACCTTCTTCACACTCCAAAGCTATCTTCCGGCTTCCATGCACTGTGATAGTCCCTTTGTGACCCGGCATTTTGAGTCGCAGATAAACATAACAAGGCTGTGCCATGAACTTGGCATAAGCCGACCGTCCAAACAGAGCGTGATACCGACTCTGAATCTTGACTACTTCAAAGGTTAGCGTTTCAGCCCGGGAGTCATGGTCATCTCCAAAGGCCACTTCCAAAGCGATCTTACCCACCGGATAGGCCAACTTACCGGGCACCACTCCATGGAAACCAGTATTGGATGGCTTAAGATTTTTGTCAGTTAATCCCATACGACGGAAAGTATCATAATAAAGGATATTAATACTGCTGCCTCCATCCATGAGTACTTTGGTGAACTTGTACCCTCCAACCTGAGGTGCCAGCACCAAAGCCAATTGACCCGGATTATCAACCCGGGGCGGGTGATCCTCACGACTCCACACAATGGGCTGCTCGGACCATCGCAGGTAATGGGGAACCGCAGGCTCAATGGCGTTTACAGCTCTTTTACGGAGCTTCTGGTCTCGCTTGTATAAACTCGTGGTGAAGACGTGGTACTGCCCACTATTCAACTGCTCCGGGTTACTTTGATACCCAGATTGCTGTTGTTGATTCCCCTGACCGGACTGTTGATGATAACCACCCTGATTGCCTTGATTGCTTGGGTGACCCTAGAAACCGGAATTAGAACCGCCACCACCGTAGCCCGGGCCATGAGAACCGCGACCACCGAAACCTGAGCCGCCGCCCGGCCCATGATTGTTTTGGAATAAATCAGAATTTTTGAACTCCTTCATAATGTAGCAGTCCTTCCAAAGGTGACTGGATGGTCTTTCCCGCAAACCATGCTTTGGGCAGGGCTGATTTAGCATCTGCTCAAGATTGAGACCTGCCCTCCTTACCCGAGGAGGTGGCTTCCCCTTACGACGTTGACCATCATTCTGCGTATTGGTATTGGCCACAAAATCTGAATTACTATCGGCCTTGCGCTTACCATTGCCCCCCTGGCTCGCCGGGTTAAGATGCTGACCCTTGGTGTTACCACTCTTCTTTCCCTTTCTCGGCTTTTCATCATCAGATTCGGGTTCCTTGGTACTATCAGAGTCGGCATATTTAATTAGAGCCGCCATTAGCTCCCCCATGTCATTGTAGTGGCGCTTGAGCTGCCCTAGCTTCTGTTTCAGAGGCAAAAAACGGCAATTCTTCTCTAACATTAGGACTGCTGAGCCGGCATTTGATGTTATCCGATGAGTGCAAGATAGCTTTGACCCGGCGCACCCAATGGGTCGTTGACTCGCCCTCTTCTTGGGCGCAGGCATCCAAAACCACAATTGACATGGGTTGCTTGCATGTATCCTTAAAATTCTGGATAAACCGGGCCTTTAACTTGGCCCACGACCCGATGGAGTTGGCAGGCATCCCTTTTAACCAAGTACGGGTCGTCCCATCCAGCATCATGGTGAAGTATTTGGCACATGCAGCATCACTAACCTCCAACAGCTCCATGGCCATCTCGTAACTCTCAGTCCATGCCTCAGTGGGTAAGTCGGCTGTGTAGTTGGGCACCTTACGAGGTCCTTTGAAATCCTTGGGCAGACATGCATTATGCAGAGCCGGCACTAAACATGGTACACCCGTGCTTCTAGAGGTCACACCTGCCTCCACCGAAGTTGTCGGATAAATCGGAAGATGTTGATGAGCCGCCTGCTTAGCCGCCAGCTCAGCTTCTCGACGTGCTCTGTCCTGGTCCACCAAATCCCAAACACTATCACGCGTCGGGTCATGCCCACGAGGCTGTTTACGGTGCCTGTCACTGCTTGAGACGGCTGGTGAGTCCATGTGTCTGCTATAACTCCGGCTTGGGCGAGGGGTCGAGTGAATCCTGTCATGACTGTAAGAATATGCCTCCTGCTGTACCAGGCTGTCTGAAGAAGCTCTCTTGCCCTCCGCGTTTCAACCGCAGCTAGAGACTCGCCTTCAACTGGGAGAGCCGCCAATCGTGTAGCCGCAACGATCATGTTATCCAATGGGTTAGAATAATGACCCGGTGGTGTCGACATATATCGTGGCGGGGTATTATTCAGATGAGGCGGGTCCGTTGTGCGTGGCTGAACCGGCGCCCTGGTCCTAGGCATGGTCACCACCCGATTTACCTCTAGCAGGTTACTGGTCCCCGCCCCAGGCGTAGGAAAAAGGTTCCGCAGATCATAAACCGGGGGTAGACGACTCCGGTGCTTCCTCCTTAAAATCTCGTTTGAAGTGTTCTGATCCACCGTAAGCCGATAAGAATCCGTTGTGCCTGAGCATCCAGCACAGCTTGCTTCATAGTCATCCTGGCATCCTCAGCCGCCAGATCGTCCTTGGCTTGTGCTATCTCATCACGTAATTTCGTAACCTCCGCGTTGTGCTGATCTTGATTCGTCGGGTTAACATTTGCTGCTAACAATGTTGCCAGACTATCCAGTAAGTTGGTCAAGACCTAAGCCGGCGGGCGCACAGGGCCTCCTGCCCTGGCTGCCGTTGCTGCTGCTGACCTAGAAATCATCGCCGCTGCAGTTGTAGAATACTGCGCTGGCTGTCTACCGGCCATGAAAATTGTGACCCTATTCGGCGGCTCATAGGGGTCTGGAATACTGTCGCCATCGGAATAGCCCCCAAGCCGGCCATCTTGCAGCTGATACATTGAATTAGTCTCGCCTGTGAACAATTCACCATCAGAGTAGATGGCCATCTCACCCCAGACATGGATCCTTCCTCAAATTCAGCCCCATGGATGAATCCAACAAAGGCACACTTCACGGCGGGTTAAACTCGGGCGGGTCGTGCATGCTGAGCCGTCTCGATGATGTCGGTGTAGATGTCCGGCTCAGGGCCTGGTTCGCCGATCTTGCCGATGAATACGTGGATTCCGCCGAAGGGGACCCAGTACCCGTACTCGATTGAGCCGACCTCGGGGCCCCAGCCTGCATCGTCGATGTAGAGATTGCTGCGACGACTCTTGGTCATCCGGCCCATAGTGTATCCCTTGATCCCTTCGAAGTTGCCCTTCAAGAACTCGAAACCACCGTGCGATAGCCCCACGGAGGGCGCCAACTGTTGTGGAATTGTCACGGCAGATGTCCTAGTGTGAGGACTTAGTCGTGGAGCCATCGCAACTTGGTTAGCCTAAAGGGGTTAAACGGGACAAAGAACACAAGGAGTTTATACTGGCTCGGCCCCTTGTGGTGAAGGTAAAGGCCTAATCCAGTTTGAGGTGGTATTGCTTATGTCTCGATTACCAGGGAGCGAATACGCTTGACCTAGCTTTCGATCTGTTGTTTCCTTCCCTAAACTGCCGCCGGGTCGTCCCTTTATATACACAGGTTGACGCCCTGCGGCTTACAGAGTCCCGGCCGGCTCATAAACGTGTCCGGCCTGGTGACTAATTACACTTGCCTTACGATACAAGTCATGCCTATATGACGGTTTATACCTATGGGCCTTAAGCCGCCTTTGGGCCTTGGGCTCTTAATAAGTCATCCTCATGAACCGCCATCTTCGATTCCTTCATGGGCTTCGTGACATTGAACCACCATTAGTATAACCCGGCCCCTCCTGGGTGGGTCATACCTAATAGTTATATCCCCAACACTAGGGTTTCCCAAGGGGCGCCCCCATCTGTGGTGGCCGCCGCCCCCACCCCCTAGGAGAAACCCTAGGGCGCCCCTCCTCCTCCCTCCCCCCTATATATAAGGGTAGAGGGAGGGCAGCCGCATCCATCTATGCCACGGTGTTGCCCTCCCTCGTAGGCATCTTCTTCTCCGTAGTGCTCAGTAAAGCTCTGCCGAGATTTCTCCACCACCACCGCCAACACGCCGTCGTGCTACCGGAGGACTCGAGCTACTACTTCACCATCGCTCACAGGATCGAGGAGGTGAAGGCGTCATCAATCCATACGTGTGTTGAACGCGGAGGTGTCGTTCGTTCGGCACTTGGATCGGGAGTTCGCGTGGTGGATCATGATTGGATCGTGAAGTCGTTCGACTACATCAATCGCGTTTATTAACGCTTCCGCTTAGCGATCTACTAGGGTATGTAGATGCAATATCTCCTCTCATAGATGGCCATCTCCTAAATTTATCTTGGTGATCGTAGGAATTTTTTTTGTGTCCCATGCAACGTTCCCCAATAGTGGTATCAGAGCTAGGTCTATGCGTAGATGACATCACGAGTAGAACACAAAGGAGTTTGTTGGTGTTGATATTTAGATTGCTTCCTTCCTTGGTCTTTTCTTGATTCAGCGGTATTGTGGGATGAAGCGGCCCAGACCAACTTTACATGTCCACGTACATGAGACTGGTTCCATCGACGGACATGTGACTTTGTTGCATAAAGATGGTTGGCGGGTGTCTGTCACTCCCACCTTAGTTGAATCGGATTCGACAAAGGAGGTCCTTATATAAAGGTTAAATAGCAACTTGCATATCACTGTTGTGGCTTTGTGTAGGTAAGAATCGTTCCTGTTAGATACCCATAGCAGCCACGTAAAACATGCAACAACAAAGTAGAGGATGTCCAACTTGTTTTTGCAGGGTATGTTGTGATATGATATGGCAAAGACATGATGAAATACATTTGATGTATGAGATGATCATGTTTGTAATAGTTTATATCGACTTGCATGTCGATGCATATGGCAACCGACAAGAGCCATATCATTAAGCGCTATGTAATGCTTTACTTTATCACTAAACGGTAGCAATAGTAGTAGAAGCATGGTTGACGTGACAACCCCGATGGCGACACGATGATGGAGATCATGGTGTCATGCCAGTGACGATGGAGACCATGTCGGTGCTTTGGAGATGGAGATCAAAAGCACAAGTTGATGGCCATATCATGTCACTTATGATTTGCATGTGATGTTAATCCTTTTATGCATCTCATTTTGCTTAGGACGATGGTAGCATTATAAGGTGATCCCTCACTAAAATTTTAAGATAAAATTGTGTTCTCCCCAAGTGTGCACCGTTGCGAAAGTTCGTCGTTTCGAAGCACCACGTGATAATCGGGTGTGATAGAATCTACGTTCGCATACAACGGGTGCAAGCCAGTTTTGCACATGCGGAACACCTGGGTTAAACTTGATGAGCCTAGCATGTACAGACATGGCCTCAGAACACAAGAGACCGAAAGGTTGAACACGAGTCATATAGTAGATATGATGAACATGGAGATGTTCACCATTGAAACCACCTCATCTCATGTGATGATCGGAGTTGGGTTGGTGAATTTGGATCATATTACATTCAGACGACCGGAGGGATGTCGATTTGAGTGGGAGTTCTTAGGTAATATGATTAATTGAACTCATTATCATGAACAATAGTCTAAAGTTATCTTTGCAAATTTATGTTGTTGATCAATGGCCCGCGCAGTAGCTCCCCTGAATTTCAATGCGTTCCTAGAGAAAGCTAAGCTGAAAGATGATGGAAGTAACTTTGTGGACTAGGCCCCTAATCTGAGGATTATCCTCACAGCTGCCCAAAAGGCTTATGTCCTTGATGCACCGCTTGGTGTGCCACCCCTCCAGCGACTGTGGACGTTGTGAACGCCTGTCAGTCGTGTGTTGATGACTACTCAATAGTCCAGTGCACCATGTTGTATGGCTTAGAGCCGGGACTTCAAAGGCGTTTTGAACATCATGGAGCATATGAGATGTTCCAGGAGTTGAAGTTTATCTTTGAGAAGAATGCCCAGATCGAGAGGTATGAGACCTCCGATAAGTTCTATGCCTGCAAGATGGAGGAGAACGGGTCAGTTAGTGAGCATATACTCAAAATGTCTGGGTACAACAACCGTCTGGCTGAGTTGGGAGTTGAGCTCCCGCCAGAGGCTGCCACTGACAGAGTTCTCCAATCACCACCACCTAGCTACAAGAGCTTTGTGTTAAACTATAACATGCAAGGGACGAACAAGCTAATCTCCAAGCTGTTCACGATGCTGAAAGTTGCTGAGTCAGACATCCAGAAGAGCATCAAGTGTTGATGGTGAATAAAACCACTAGTTTCAATAAAGGCAAGGGAAACTTCAAGAAAGGTGGCAAAGCAGTTGCTCCTCCCGTGAAGAAACCCAAGGCTACACCCAAGCCGGAGACTGAGTGCTTCTATTGTAAGGGAACTGGCCACTGGAAGCGGAATTGCCCCAAGTATCTAGCCGACAAGAAGGGGGCCAACGTCAAAAAAGGTATATATGATATACATGTGTCTGATGTGTACCTTACCAACTCTCGTTGTAGTGCCTGGGTATTTGATACCAGTTCCGTTGCTCACATTTGCAACTCAAAGCGGGAACTACGGAATAGACGAAGGCTGGTAAAGGATGAAGTGACGATGCGCGTGGGAAATGGTTCCAAGGTTGATGTGATCTCCGTCGGCATGCTCGCTCTTCGATTACCATCAGGATTAGTGATGGACCTGAATAATTGTTATTTAGTGCCTGCGTTGAGCATGAACATTATATCTGGATCTTGTTTAATGCGAGATAGTTACTCATTTAAATCAGAGAATAATGGTTGTTCTATTTATATGGGTAATATCTTTTATGGTGAAGCACCCATTATGAGGGGTTTATTCTTATTGAATCTTGATAGTGATGATACACATGTTCATAACATTGATGCCAAAGATGTAGAGTTGATAATGATAGTACCACTTTCTTGTGGCACTGCCGCTTAGGTCATATTGGTGTTAAGCGCATGAAGAAACACCATGCCGATGGGCTTTTGGAGTCACCTGATTTTGAATCACTTGACACATGCGAACCATGCCTCGTGGGCAAGATGACCAAAACCCCGTTTTCCGGAACAATGGAACGGGCAAGCGACGTGTTGGAAATCATACATACTAATGTGTGCAGTCCGACGAGTGTTGATGCGCGGTGGAAATCGTTATTTGCTCACCTTCACCGATGACTTGAGTAGATATGGGTATGTTTACTTAATGAAGCATAAGTCCGAAATGTTTGAAAAGTTCAAGCAATTTCAGAGTGAAGTTGAGAATCACCGTAACAAGAAGATCAAATTCTTACGATCTGATTGAGGGGGAGAGTATCTGAGTTATTAGTTTGGAAATCACTTAAGACAACGTGGAATCGTTTCACAGTTGAAACCGCCTGGAACACCACATCATAATGGTGTATCCGAACGTCGTAATCATACCGTATTGGATATGGTGCGTTCTATGATGTCCCTTTCCGATCTGGCACTCTCGTTTTGGGGTTATGCATTAGAGACAGCTGCATTCACTTTAAATAGAGCACCATCTAATTTCGTAGAGACGACACCGTATGAACCGTGGTTTGGCAAGAAACCTAAGCTGTCGTTCCTTAAGGTTTGGGGCTGCGATGCTTATGTCAAAAGGCTTTAGTCAGAACAGCTTGAACCCAAAGCGGACAAATGTGTCTTTGTAGGATACCCAAAGGAGACGATTAGGTATACCTTCTATCTCAGATCCGAGGGCAAAGTGTTTGTCGCTAAGAATGGGTCCTTTCTCGAGAAAGAGTTTCTCTCGAAAGAATTGAGTGGGAGGAAGATAGAACTTGATGAGGTTGTTGAACCTTTACTTCAACCAATGAGTAGTGCAGCGTAGAAAGATGTTTCTGTGACACCTACGTCAGTTGAAGAGGAAGCTAATGATGGTGATCATGAAGTTTCGGATCAAGTTACTATGGAACCTCGTAGGTCGACAAGGATACGTACTGCTCCCGAGTGGTACGGTAACCCTGTCTTGGAGGTCATGTTGTTGGACAACAACAATAATGATGAACCTACGAGCTATGGAGAAGCGATGGCGGGCCCGGATTTCAACAAATCATTAGAGGCCATGAAATCCGAAATGGGATCCATGTATGAAAACAAAGTATGGACTTTGTAAGTATTACCTGAAGGGCAAAAGGCCATTCAGAATAAATGGATCTTCAAGAAGAAGACGGACGCAGACGGTAATATCACCGTCTATAAAGCTCAACTTGTGGCAAAGGGTTTTTCACAAGTTCAAGGAGTTGACTACGATGAGACTTTCTCACCCGTAGCGATGCTTAAGTCCGTTAGAATCATGTTGGCAATAGCTGCATTTTTCAATTATGAAATTTGGCAGATGGATGTCAAAACAACGTTCCTTAACGGTTTCCTTAAGGAAGAGTTGTATATGACGCAACCAGAAGGTTTTGTCAATCCAGAGAATGCTAACAAAGTGTGCAAGCTCCATCGATCCATTTATGGGCTGGTGCAAGCATCTTGGAGTTGGAATATTCGCTTTGATGAGGTGATCAAAGCGTTTGGGTTTATACAAGTTTATGGAGAAGCTTGTATTTACAAGAAAGTGAGTGGGAGCTCTATAGAGTTTCTAGTGTTATATGTGCATGACATATTTCTAATTGGACACAATATAGAACTTTTGGAAAACGTGAATGAATATTTGAACAAGAGTTTTTCAATGAAGGACCTAGGAGAAGTTGCATTCATATTAGGAATCAAGATCTATATAGATAGATCAAGACGCTTGATAGGAGTTTCACAAAGCACATACCTTGATAAGATTTTTAAGAAGTTCAAAATGGATCAGTCCAAGAAGGGGTTCTTGCCTGTTTTGCAAGGTGTGAAGTTGAGTAAGACTCAATGCCCAACGACTGAGAGGCTAGAGAAAAGATGAGTGTCGTCCCCTATGCTTCTGCCATAGGCTCTATCATGTATGCGATGCTGTGCACAAGACCAGATGTCTGCCTTGCAATAAGTATGGCCGGAAGGTTTCAAAGTGATCCTGGAGTGGAACATTGGACAACGGTCAAGAATATCCTTAAGTACCTGAAAAGGACTAAGGAAATGTTTCTTGTTTATGAAGGTGATCAAGAGCTCGTCGTAAAGGGTTACGTTGATGCAAGCTTTGACACTGATCTCGACGACTCTAAGTCTCAAACCGGATATGTATATGTTCTGAACAGGGGAGCAGTACACTAGTGCAGTTCCAAGCAAAGCGTGGTGGCTAATGCTACATGCAAAGTGGAGTACATAGTTGCCTTGGAGGCAACGAATGAGGGTGTCTGGATGAAGAAGTTTATGGCAGATCTTGGAGTTGTGCCCAGTGCACTAGACCCAATGACTCTGTTCTATGACAACACTGGTGCCATTGCTCTGGCCAAGGTACCAAGGTTTCACAAGAGAACTAGACACATAAAGTGACGCTTGAATTCCATCCGCGATGCGGTCAAGGAGGAGGACATAAACATTTGCAAACACTGGTACGCGTCGGTGCTATACAAATGGTTTTTAACCCCTTTTCGCGACGACATTTGGACCCGTCGCCTAGTGAGTGACGGTGATATGGGGTTGATACGTCTCCAACGTATCTATAATTTTTGATTGTTCATGCTATTATATTATCTGTTTTGGATGTTTATGGGCTTTACTATGCACTTATATATTATTTTTGGGACTAACCTATTAACCTAGAGCCCAGTGCCAGTTCCTGTTTTTCCCCTTGTTTCAGTGTTTTGAAGAAAAGGAATATCAAACGGAGTCCAAACGGAATGAAACCTTCGGAGAAGTTATTTTTGGAAAGAAAGCAATCCAGGAGACTTGCAGTGCACGTCAGGGGATCAACGAGGAAGGCATGAGGCAGGGGGGCGCGCCCACCCCCTGGGCGCGCCCTCCACCCTCGTCGGCTCCTCGTGGCTCCCCTGACGTATTTCTTCCTCCTATATATACCAATATACCCTAAAAACTTCGGGGAACAGAATAGATCGGGAGTTCCGCCGCCGCAAGCCTCTATAGCCACCAAAAACCAATCGGGACCCTGTTCCGGCATCTTGCTGGAGGGGAGATCCCTCACCGGTGGCCATCTTCATCATCCCGGCGCTCTCCATGACGAGGATGGAGTAGTTCACCCTCGGGGCTGAGGGTATGTACCAGTAGCTATGTGTTTGATCTCTCTCTCTCTCTCTCTCTCTCTCTCGTGTTCTTGAGGTGATACGATCTTGATGTATCGCGAGCTTTGATATTTTAGTTGGATCTTATGATGCTCCTCCCCCTCTACTCTCTTGTAATGGATTGAGTTTCCCCTTTGAAGTTATCTTATCGGATTGAGTCTTTTAATGATTTGAGAACACTTGATGTATGTCTTGCGTGGGATACCCGTGGTGACAATGGGGTATTCTATTGATCCACTTGATGTATGTTTTGGTGATCAACTTGCGGGTTCCGCCCATGAACCTATGCATAGGGGTTGACACACGTTTTCGTCTTGATTCTCCGGTAGAAACTTGGGGCACTCTTTGAGGTTCTATGTGTTGGTTGAATAGATGAATCTGAGATTGTGTGATGCATATCATATAATCATTCCCACGGATACTTGAGGTGACATTGGAGTATCTAGGTGACATTAGGGTTTTGGTTGATGTGTGTCTTAAGGTGTTATTTTACTACGAACTCTAGGGCTGTTTGTGACACTTATAGGAATAGCCCAATGGATTGATCGGAAAGAATAACTTTGAGGTGGTTTCGTACCCTACCATAATCTCTTCGTCTGTTCTCCGCTATTAGTGACTTTGGAGTGACTCTTTGTTGCATGTTGAGGGATAGTTATATGATCCAATTATGTTATTATTGTTGAGAGAACTTGCACTAGTGAAAGTATGAACCCTAGGCCTTGTTTCCTAGCATTGCAATACCGTTTGTGCTCACTTTTATCATTAGTTACCTTGCTGTTTTTATATTTTCATATTACAAAAACCTATATCTACCATCCATATTGCACCGGTATCACCATCTCTTCGCCGAACTAGTGCACCTATACAATTTACCATTGTATTGGGTGTGTTGGGGACACAAGAGACTCTTTGTTATTTGGTTGCAGGGTTGCTTGAGAGAGACAATCTTCATCCTACGCCTCCCACGGATTGATAGACCTTAGGTCATCCACTGGAGGGAAATTTGCTACTGTCCTACAAACCTCTGCACTTGGAGGCCCAACAACGTCTACAAGAAGAAGGTTGCGTAGTAGACATCAAGCAGTTTCTGGAGCCGTTGCCGGGGAGGTGAGTGCTTGAAGGTATATCTTTAGATCTTGCAATCGAATCTTTTAGTTTCTTGTTTTATCACTAGTTTAGTTTATAAAGGAAAACTACAAAAAATGGAATTGAGTTTGCCTCATACGCTTCATCTTTTTAATATCTTTCGTGAGTATGATGGAAAGGAAAATTGTGCCAAAGTGTTAGAAGAAGAATGCATTAAAATGTTTGGCACTGAATCTTTGAATGATGAGCATGATTGCAATGTTGTTAGTATGAACTCCTTGAATATCCATATAACTAATGATGATTGCACTAGTCATGATGAAAATATCTCTTATAAGCATGTCGATTTTTGTGGAGTGTATTGGGTTTGCAAGTACACACCAAATAGGGAAGATAGATATTGCAAGAGGCATAAGTACTTGGAAATTAAATGGTTGCAAGAAAGGCTAAATGTTAGTGCTGAAAATTTAAAATATCTGAGCCGTACTTGTGAACTTTGCAATGAACCAGGTCATTTAAATATAAAATGCAAATTGTTTCATGATCGAATCGTGTCCAAAAATTGTGATGACTTGATTTCCCTTGCACATTATAATGAACTTAGTTTGCTTTTGGGTTATGAAGAAATGAAACGTCAAACTAAGATTATTCCAGAATATAACCTCGAGAAATTCCTCGATATTGATCTAGAAGAAATTTATATGTATTGTGCGGTGAATTGCATTGAAAATCCTTATATTGCCAATTACATAAAGAAAATAAAACAAATAGAAGATGAAGAGAATACTAACGAAAGGGAAGAGACTTCCCAATATCCTCCTATTATTTCTTATGATGAATCAGGTAACGAGGAGGAGCCTTCTATTCAACCAATCTCATTAATAAGGAGCTCCAAAAAGAGGATTGAACCCACACATGATGGTGAAGAAGAAGAAAAGAAAAAGGAAGAGAGGTAAAAAGATATCTCTCCCAAATAATGTTGCTCCTATTATTGTTGTGCCTCATGAAAATGAATCAAAAATAATTGTGGAAGATGATGCACTTGATGATGATCTCGTTATGCCTATTGCTTGTTGTGATGATTATGATTGGGAAGATAATGATACTTCTTATGATCTTGAAAATCTTTTTGGCACTTGCTTGGAAGAATATGATAATTGCTATACTATTGGTGCTATCCATACTATTAATAATGAGAGTGATTATGCTTATGATATGAAAAGGCCCAAGCTTGGGGATGCTATGTTTGATGAAGATGATGTTTTTGAGAATATATTTGCTGCAATTAATGTTTGTCCCAAGCTTGGGGATGCTACGTTTAATGAAGATGATATTTTTAGCCTCCCAAGTTTTGATATGCAAAGTTGTTATGATGATAGCATGCCTCCTACTTATGATGATTATATTGATGAAAGTGGGTTTGGAAGAGTGTCAACTTTAGGAAGTAATGATCCCACTATTTTGGAGGATGTTGAATCTTATAATATTTATGAAAGTGGATTTGGAGAGGTCATGACTTTATTTAGTGATGTATCCACTATTTCGGAAGAGGTTTCAATTGATTATGATGAGAACAAAGTTGCTACTTATGATGATTATTGTGATGAAACTTATGCTATAAAGAGTAGTGATGATTATATTTATAAAACTTGTCATGATTATGAGTACCCTTTTTCTGAACATTACTCTTTTAATGTGGAAACAATTTATAGTATTCAAGTCTCTTATGATACTCCCACTATTCCGAATGAGAAGAATTTTGCTTATGTGGAGAGTAATAAAATTTCTATGCAAGTAGATCATGAAAAGAATGCTTTAGGTGCTGGTTATATTGTTGAATTCATTCATGATGCTACTGAAAATTATTATGAGGGAGGAATGTATGCTTGTAGGAATTGCAATAATATCAAGTTTCCTCTCTATGTGCTTAAAATCTTGAAGTTATGCTTGTTTTACCTTCCTATGCTAGTTGATTATTGTCCCCATAAGTTGTTTGCTCACAAAATCCCTATGCATAGGAAGTGGGTTAGACTTAAATATGCTAGTCATATTCTTCATGATGCTCTCTTTATGTTTCAATTCTTATCTTTTTGTGAGCATCATTGAAATTATCATGCCTAGCTAGGGGCGTTAAACGTTAGCGCTTGTTGGGAGGCAACCCAATTTTTATTTTAGTTCTTTGCTTTTTGGTTCTGTTTAGTAATAAATAATCCATCTAGCTTCTGTTTAGATGTGGTTTTGTGTTTTAATTAGTGTTTGTGCCAAGTAGAACCTTTGGGAAGACTTGGGTGAAGTCTTTATGATCATGCTGTAAAAAACAGAAACTTTAGTGCTCACGAGATTTGCTTCAACTTTTTACTGGAGAGTGCTATTTAGTTGATTCTTTTTGAAGATGACTACTAGACAAATTCCTCAGGTCCACCAATTTATTTTAGAATTTTTGGAGTTCCAGAAGTATACGTTTGATACATATTATTACAGACTGTTCTGTTTTTGACAGATTGTGTTTTCATTGTGTTGCTTGCTTGCTTGTTTTTGGCTAGTAAAATAGTTTATAAACCATAGAGAAGTTGGAATACAGTAGGTTTAACACCAATATAAATAAAGAATGAGTTCATTACAGTACCTTGAAGTGGTCTTTTGTTTTCTTTCGCTAACGGAGCTCACGAGACTTTCTGCTGAGTTTTGTGTTGTGAAGTTTTCAAGTTTTGGGTGAAAGATTTGATGGATTATGGAACAAGGAGTGGGAAGAGCCTAAGCTTGTGGATGCCCATGGAACCCCCAAGATAATCTAAGGACACCAAAAAGCCAAAGCTTGGGGATGCCCCGCAAGGCATCCCCTCTTTCGTCTACTTCCATCGGTAACTTTACTTGGAGCTATATTTTTATTCACCACATGATATGTGTTTTGCTTGGAGAGTCATTTTATTTTCTTTTGTTTTGCTTGCTCTTTGAATAAAATACCAAGATCTGAAATTCTTAAATGTTAGAGAGTCTTCACATAGTTACATAATTATACAACTACTCATTGATCTTCACTCATATCTTTTGGAGTAGTTTGTTGTTTGCTCTAGTGCTTCACTTATATCTTTTAGAGCACAATGGTGGTTTTATTTTGAAGAAATAGATGAACTCTCATTCTTCACTTTTATTATTTTGAGAGTCTTAAACAGCATGGTAATTTTCTTAATCCTAATATGTTAGGTATTCAAGACTAGTAAAAACTTTCTTATGAGTGTGTTGAATACTAAGAGAAGTTTGATGCTTGATGATTGTTTTGAGATATGGAGGTAGTGATATTAAAGTTGTGCTAGTTGAGTAGTTGTGAGTTTGAGAAATACTTGTGTTGAAGTTTGCAAGTCCCATAGCATGCACGTATGGTAATCGTTATGTAACAAATTTGAAACATGAGGTGTTCTTTGATTGTCCTCCTTATGAGTGGCGGTCGGGGACGAGCGATGGTCTTTTCCTACCAATCTATCCCCCTAGGAGCATGCGCGTAGTGCTTGGTTTTTGATGACTTGTAGATTTTTGCAATAAGTATGTGAGTTCTTTGTGACTAATGTTGAGTCCATGGATTATACGCACTCTTACCCTTCCATCATTGCTAGCCTCTTCGGTACCGTGCATTGCCCTTTCTCACATTGAGAGTTGGTGCAAACTTCACCGGTGCATCCAAACCCCGTGATATGATACGCTCTTTCACACATAAACCTCCTTGTATCTTCCTCAAAACAGCCACCATACCTACCTATTATGGCATTTCCATAGCCATTCCGAGATATATTGCCATGCAACTTTCCACCGTTCCGTTTATCATGACACGTTCATCATTGTCATGTTGCTTTGCATGATCATGTAGTTGACATAGTATTTGTGGCAAAGCCACCATTCATAATTCTTTCATACATGTCACTCTTGGTTCATTGCATATCCCGGTACACCGCCGGAGGCATTCATATAGGGTCATACTTTGTTCTAGTATCGAGTTGTAATCATTGAGTTGTAAATAAATAGAAGTGTGATGATCATCATTTTCTAGAGCATTGTCCCAAGTGAGGAAAAAAAGAGAAAGGCCATAAAAAAAGGAAGAAGGCCCAAAAAAATGAGAGAAAAAGAGAGAAGGGACAATGTTACTATCCTTTTTACCACACTTGTGCTTCAAAGTAGCACCATAATCTTCATGATAGAGAGTCTCTTGTTTTGTCACTTTCATATACGGATTGATAAACCTTAGGTCATCCACTTGAGGGAAATTTGCTACTGTCCTACAAACCTCTGCACTTGGAGGCCCAACAACGTCTACAAGAAGAAGGTTGCGTAGTAGACTTCAGGGGTCCTTCCCACACAACCCAGAAACCGTCGGGGATAGGGAGCCTTGATGCATACAGTTGCCCCTATATAACCGTTTCCGATATCTCGAATATCCCAAACGCTTCATCCTTGCTACTTGTTTGTGCTTGCGTTGCCATCGCAGTCGGAGTGCTGTGGTTTTACCTAAAACCAAGCAGATTCCAGGCACGGGAGTTTTACGATGCCTGGCACATCACAAACAGTTCATGATTATAAACAGTGTATGATAGGTAGACAACCACACACATTCAGTTTTCCCGCACCGTATGCGATAGTGTCTGACATCACACACGCTTTGCAAATGGCAACTGCGTGCATTGTTACACACATTTCCTCTCCGTGAACCGTGTCGGATTATGATGTATATCACACATGCTGTGCTTTATTAACCATGTGCGCCGTAATGACCTGCACACCGTAATTTCGCCCTAATTTAATTGTTGCTATTTAAAATTGTACCTAATTTAAACTTGAAAGTAGGCTTTAGCTTTATTCATATCCATCAGGTTCAAACAACCAATGCATTATTCGATTCACAGGTACATATGTTTAAGAATTACATAAGAACCAAATAAAGAATGATAAACCAGGGTTCTATACTTGTAGTATTACAGATGGTAAAGAAAGAGGCAACAGACATTCCAGTTGCTGAACAAGGTGAAGCAGAATGGCCCTATTGTGCTCTCCTGGATGCAGAAGGCATGCAGGACTCTAGTCCAACCCCTTGTGATGGCCGGCCGCCAACCATGTAGTTTGAGAGGTAATATTGAGTAAACTGCTTCGGGATCCACTGCAAAAGAAAAAAGATTCAGACATTGTCATCTAACACAACTCATTACGGGCAGTAAAAAGAAGGCTACATGGTTCTTACTTACCATCCTGCAGTTCACTGTTGTCTTGTGCTACCTCTTGAGCACTGCGTTGGTTTTCCCTTGAAGAGGAAAGGGTGATGCAGTAAAGTAGCATAAGTATTTCCCTCAGTTTTTTAGAACCAGGGTATCTGTCGGTGTTCTGGGAATGGGGGTCCCCAGACTTGCCTACCTGCGGCCCACGGCGTGGCTAAGTCAGCGGGCCCGTACGGCCCATCTTCATCAGCAAAGCATCCAAGACCCTCGCGAGGGGCCAAGCCTCGCGAGGCGGACGATGCAAGACCTCCTCAAGAGTGGCCCAGCCAGGCAGGCTCACGAGGAGCGGAGATATCAAGGCGGGGCAAACCTCATGAGGCTTTCGTGACGTGAGCCATGACGACCGACACCAGGCGGGCGCCATCGCATGCAGCGTCCTTGTTTCCACTTTGGTGCTAAGGAGGCCGGCGCAGGCGAGGAGTACTGAGGCATCAGGCAAAGGTTGCCATATCGGTGCAACGAGACCGAGACCAGCGGGACGGCAAGGCGGAGGTCATCGTGGAGCCCAAGACGGCGTCACCACCAGAGCCTTTCGTAGGCGAAGACCACTTTTGTCAGGATAGCTTGTACTAGCTGTCCCCCTTCAAATTTGCCCGCCGTTGTTGGCTCCCTTCCTGCTCGATATCTGGGAAGAGGACCAGGGCTTATATAAGTAGAGCTAGCCACCACAGTAGGGGCATCTCAACTTGATCTGATCCGATCGAGAGCCTACCCTAGCACAAGTACACCTCAACCTCAGGAGGCTGTTCTTCCCCTTGTACTGTTCATCATCAGCCCAAGAGGCAATCCACCACCACCACACTGGAGTAGGGTATTACACCACAACGGTGGCCCGAACCAGTATAAATCTCGTGTCTTTCTGTGTTGTGAGTTCGTCAAGTTCGTCCGCAAGATCTTAGAGAGCTAGGGCGTGGATCGGTAGGAGGGAAAGACTTCGCGCGCACCCCAGAGTTCGAACCTTAAGGGTTTTGCTGGAACCCCACATCCGACATTTGGCGCGCCAGGTAGGGGTGCACCATAGCTCCCTTCTCGTCGATCCGTCGCTCTGTCACTCCGTCGTTTCCATGGCGGACGCTCGCCGTGCTCGAACTGAGCGCCGGGCTGCCCTCACCGCCCGTGTTGCTCAGACGGCTCCCGTCGGCGGGCCACCTCGTCGTTCTCCGTCTCCCGCCGCCAACGCTGCCACCGGCCCGGCGGGGAACGAGCAGCAGGTGTCCTCGCTGCATCCATCGGTGCGGCAGGACGGCCGCACTGCCACTCCGTTGCTGACCCCGGCCGGTTCTTCGTCCCATGGAGGCGCGGGCCGCGCTTCTCGCGGCGAACGAGCTTCTGCGCTACCACCCGGTCGACGACCTCTACGAGGAGTGGCTCGACCGCGTTGCCGAGCTCGTCCGTGCCACAGGGGGCTCCCCGGCGCCGTCCCTCTCTCTGCCTCACCCTCCGCCAGCCACGGGCGACGAGGCTCATGGCACGCCTCCACCACCTCTGCCCCAAGACGGTGCCTTGGCACCAAGGCGCGCGGCCCCACGGCGCGACCCACCACGCCCGGCGCCCGCGCACGAAGATAGAAGCTGTCAAGAAATCCCTCGACCGCGAGAAGCTGCACCAGCGCTCCCCGCACCGCCTCGTCAAGACCGCGCGCCGCCTGCGGCGGCAGCGCGTGGACCTCATCAAGACCAAGCTCCACCTCCGAGGCGGGCCCCGGCAACCACGGCCGGCTGCCGCGCCTTCACCCCCGAGCTACGTAGCGTCGCCTGGCCGGGCAAGTTCAAGCCGGATCTGCCTCCCCGCTACGACGGCACTGCCGATCCCACGGAGTTCCTGCAGCTGTACGAGCTGAGCATCGAAGCAGCCAACGGCGACGAGAAAGTCATGGCGAACTAGTTTCCCATGGCTCTCAAATATGGTGCCCGCTCCTGGCTCCTGAACGTGCCGCACGGCTCGATCTCCTCTTGGGATGAGATGCGCGAGCGCTTCGTCGCCAACTTCCAAGGCACCCGCGACCGCCCGCCGGCCGCGGGCGACCTGCGCTGCATCAAGCAACAACCAGGGGAAACCCTCCAGAAGTACATCCAGCACTTTAACAACACTCGTCTCAAGATCCCCAAGGTCACGGACGAGGCCATCATCTCCGCGTTCTCAGATGGCGTCCGTGATGTCAAGATAAAGGAAGAGCTCGCTATCCACGAGGAGCTGTGCACATCTCAGGAGCTATTCAACCTGGCGACCATGTGCGCGAGAGCTGAGGAGGGGCGCCTTTCCCTCCTCGAGCTGCTAGCTGCGGGAGCAGAGGAGAAGAAGGCCAAGGCCAAGGACGTGAAGCGTAAGGAAGCGGCTGTGCTCGCAGCGGAGCCGGACACCAAGCGGGGCAGAGATCAGCCCGAGTCATCTAAGAACAGCCGGCCGTTCTGTGCCTTCCACAACCTGAACACCCACAACACCAGCGACTGTCAAGAGCTCAGAGCCATTCGCGAAGGACGCTTCGGTCGACGCCCCGAGCGTAGCAGCCGAGGCTACGGTCGCGGAGGAGGACATGGAGGCGGACGTTGGGATGACCGTGGCCCGCGCCAGGAGTGGCGCGATAGGCCTCATGAGGACCGCTGGCAGGACCATCCTCGCGAGGGCGCCTGGAGGGATCAGCCTCGTGAGGACCGTCCTCAGGGCAACGCCGGTCTTCCCCCGCTGCCGCCGCCACCAAGAAGGAACGACGATCACCACCAGGACGAGGGGGCTGGTGGCTTCCAGGAGCCGCGTGCAATCACCTACATCTTGGGCGACGCGCAGGCCCCAGCTTCGCAATGCATCTTCAAATAGTTTGCTTGTGAAGTGAACGCAGTCCTCCCAAGCTCGAGGCCACGCGCCCGCTCAAATGGTCCCAGTGCGCCATCACCTTCAACTCAGCAGACCAGCTCAAGTGCGCAGCAACCGCTGGCATCCTCCCCATGCTGTGCTCTCCGATCATCAGCAATGTGCAGGTCACCAAGACCCTCATTGACGGCGGCGCAGGACTCAACGTCCTGTCCGTCGACATGTTCGACAACCTCCAAGTGCCATATGAGCAGCTTTAGCCTACCAAGCCTTTCTCAGGAGTGACCGATGGCTCCACCACACCGATTGGGCAGGTCTGCCTGCCTGTCACCTTCGGGGAGCGCAAGAACTACCACACCGAGCTCATCGACTTTGACGTCGCGCACATCCGCCTACCGTACAACGCCATCCTCGGGTATCCAGCCCTGGCCAAGTTCATGGCAGTCACCCATCACGGCTAGAATGTCCTCAAGATGCCGGGAAGCGGCGGGATCATCACGGTCCCATGTGAGGAAAGAGACGCGGTGTGCTCCCTCAAGCGCGCCTTCCAAGCTGCAGCAATCGACGACCCCGACAGCAGAAGTGAGGGCCCTCCGGAGGCCATCCCCAAGAAGAAGTAGCTGCGTCGCGCTGGACCTCAGGAGGATGGCGTCGTAGCTGGAACCTCATCAGGATCAGCGCCCGCGCTAGGGGCGCCTCCCTCCGTCGCATAGGAAGGCGCGCCCAGCGCCCTCCTCGGGCAGGGCTCGGGGGCTCTCTTCTGGAGGGCCTCAGACCATGCCAACCTCACGAGGGAGGCGCTTGGGCACCACTTGGAAGCGTGCTTCGCGGCACGTTTCCCTCAGGAGAACACAGGGCAGGGAGTGCCCACCGCTCAAGAGTTCATCACCAAGACCACTCAGGAACTGCAAGACAGAAGACCCATGCGCGGCGACAGCCGCTCACGAGGCGCAGCTCCCCATCCAGGCGAGGATGCTGGGCTACGTGTCTGCATCGACGTCCCAGGGCTCAACAGGGCCGCTTCTCAGGAGCATTTCTGGCCTTCGCGCGTGGGCCGTTGCGAAGGCCCGCCACACAGCTACGTTCGCATGCCCTTCAGTTTGCCGAGCGTGGCGTCAGCCTATCAGCACAACATGCGGCGTGTCCTGGCGGCTCAGGAGGCCAGGTACCACGCCGTCCTGGAAGAGATGGAGACGGTCTTCAGGGAACCTCCCGAGCCCCCAAAGCCTCCCGAGGCTCAGGTCCCCGGTGGCTCGTGAAGAGTCATTCCTTCGACGCACGCCTTCAGCTGCACCAACTCTACTTCGTCAACAGAACCAGGTGACATTTTCCAAGCTCGTTTAGCTGGGAGCGCCCCTCGGGCTGCATTATTCCCAGGCCGCATGGGTCCATCCCTGTGGCATGTATCCCTTTGCTTATGTCTTTAGTTTACCTTGCTGGGGGCGCCCCTCGGGCTGCATCATCCCCAAGCCGCTCGGGCCGGACCCGGTGGCAAGTATCTTTCTGCATTTACCCAAGCTGATTTGCCTTCCATGCTTAACCTGCCTACGGTTATCACCTGCTCGATCGTCACCCACCGCGGGTCCATCCACCCCGTGCAATTCGCTTGCACGTTAAAAGGGGGGCTCCTGAGCATCGCGACTCAGGAGCTCTTACTGGCTCTCCAGCCCTCACCCCCTGGCCTTGACCACGGCATCGCGACCTGGCATACCAGCAGCGGCTGAGCTCCTTCGAGGGCCGGGACCTGAGGACGTAGAGTGCTTGCACCTAACCGCCTTGCAGGAACATACAGTCACCAAGACTCAAGACCAGGCGCAACCCGCCTTGAGGTAGGGCCTCGCGAGTCCCGCGCTGGCTCACGAGTGCCCAGATACACCTCGCAGCCCTGCCGTGCAAGCCACGTGTCAGGGCCACGCACAAGTGGAAGCAGCATGCTCCGCGCTGGCCGTCGACACTGTCGAGGAGCGGCTATGCCCGTGTACAAGCGGAAGCACTATGCTCCGCGCTGGTGATAAACAACTGAGGGCGGCCCCATGGTCGTACCAACCTCAGGGAGCCCAGAGCTCAGCGTCCAGCCTCACCGCAATGCCTCCCCTCGGGAGAGCCGCGCGAGGGGGCTGGGCACGGGGGCTGCGCTCGGGTCACGCCCAAGCGCACGCCACCCAACCAGGTCTCCCGGACCTGGGCGTCGCGCGCCCCTCCCGAGGCCTCAGCGAGGGAAGGTATGAAGATTGTTTGCACGTCAAGGGGGACTCCCGAGCATCGCGACTCAGGAGCCTAACTGGTCACATAACCCCTCACTCCTTGGTCCGTCCTGGTCTCTGGTCGGCCCAATGGCGGTTGAGGTATGCGCGGGGCCGGGCTCTGCCGACGTAGAACATTAATCTATCCTCGCGAACTCTCCCTATAAGTTGTTTGCGCGTCAAGGGGGACTCCTGAGCATCGCGACTCAGGAGCCTAACTGGTCACGTAGCCCCTCACTCCTTGGTCCGTCCTGGTCTCCGGTCGGCCAATGGCGGTTGAGGTATGCGCGGGGCCGGGCTCTACCGACGCAGAACACAAAGCAAATAGGAAGGAAATCGCAAAATCTCAAAGCAAATATTACAAACACATTGTCCTCACAATATCAAATGAAAAGTCTAAACGCCTCCACGAGGCCTAATGCATGTTGCAGGAACGAAACGGGAGAATAGCCGCGGGTCACCCCTGGACGCCGCCATCGCCTGCGGAAGGTGCTCCTTCGTGAGTGATGTTGTCTTCACCTTCACCACCATCCGCAGGATCGGCGACATCGCCGGACAAAGGAGCGGAGACAAAGCCGCGGAACTTCTTCAGCAAGGCCTCCACTTGACCTTGTACGGCTGCGACGGCGGCCTCACATTGATCTTTAGCCACAGGCTCCAGTGGCTCATCAAGGCAAGCATTGGGGTCGCGGAGGTGCAGATGGCTGAAGACGCGAGTCAATGCAGCTGAAGACAGGACGCGAGCTTCTGCCTCCGCCATGGGACCGACACCATCAACGACTTCTTCGAGCGCCTTCACCAAGAGAGGAAGCAGCCGGGCGGGGCCGTCCTCGTCAGTGGCCAGCGACTTCTCCAGGCCACGCTCGTAGAGCGTCTTCAGTGCCTTGCGAGATCTCTTCTCGAGGTCGGCAAAGGCCGTGCGGTCTTCGGCCAGGACTCGCGCCTTGGCGTCAAGATCGGCCTCCCTCGCCTTCGCCTTCTGCTCCAGCCCTTCCAGCCGGCTGCGCTCGGCAGCCTATGTCTTCTCCAGCTCCGCCAGCTCAGCATCACGGTTCTTGACAGCGTCCTCCCAAGCCTTCACCTCCTCCTCCTTCGCTTGGCGGTAGCGTGCTTCTTCGGCACGCTCATCATGCATGCTCTTCAGTTCATCCTCCAGCTCTCGGCAGCGGCCGCGGGCGGCCTCAGCATCCTTCAGTGCCACCTCGTGATCGGCTGCAGCGTTGGCGGCACTCTGCTTCTCCTTCTCAGAAGAAGCCGCGGCTTGACTCAGCGTCGCGCGAACCGCCAAGTCGGAGTGAAGCCAGCCGGAAGCCAGCTCCAGGCGCCCGGCCACCAGGCATGGGTCCGCGCTCAGGAGATCCGCCTGCAACTGAGTCATCTCCGAAAGAGCGCGTTCCAGAACAACAGCAGGAGCAGAAGAACCAGGGAGTGAAGGTGCAGCAGTGGGAGGAGTCGACGTCGTCGCCAGGGCCTGGGAGACTGCGAGTTCCGGAGCAACCGGGACCTCTCCAGCCGAACCAGACGCCGGCACTTCCGGAGCCAGCAGGGCCATGGGGGCTGATTCCACACGGCGATGTTCCTCTTGGCCTCCCGAGGACGACCGGTCCGGGGAGATGCGGGCGCCGCTGCCTCCTTTCTTTGCGGAGGAAGGCACGGCCGCCGTATCCTCCTTCCTCCTCTTCACTGAAGGCGCCGGCCTGATCGACCGAGGGCGAATGTCAGGAAATAACAAGTACAACAAGGACAAGGCGAAGCTTAAGACACTTACTGATCCACCGTGACATACTTCCGCTTGGGGAGCTTGAAGCCTGACAGCATCGGGACCTGAGGAGCAGGCGTGCGGGCTCCGGCGGCGGCAGACGGTGCGGAGGCAGGGCCGGAGCCAGCCCCAGGAGGTGTCGAGACGGAGGCGGCATCGCAAGGCACCAGCGACGATCTACCCCTCGTCGGGATGAGGGGCTGCTCCCTCTCCTCCTGGCGGGTGTCGGCCTCGGCATCGTCAGGAAGGGCGCGGAGGATCTCGGCCTTGCTTAGAGGGGAAGTCTCCCCCACCTCTTCAAGAGTCTTCTCCGAGTCCACCTCCTCTTCCTCCTCCCCACGGGACTCGTCAGAGGACACCTCCACCGGCTTCGGTGCCGCAGGGGCTCCTGGGAGCGCCGGTGGCACCAGCCCGCGCGCGTCAAATGTCGGCCTGGAGGCGACGAATTCCTCCCGGTCCCTGCGTTGGAACAGGGGAACGAAGGCGCTTGGCGGGTACTCCTGGTTGTCCCCAACTATGAGACGTAGGACAGCGACCAATTCGTCGTCAGGCAGGGACCCCGGCCTCAGGCGGGTCTTGTTTCCCTCTTCTTCAAGCTCCCACAGGGGGCGCGCGCGAGCCTGGAGTGGGGCAACTCGCAGCATCAAGAACTCCCTAAGGAGCATGACCCCCATCACCTTGGCCGCCTTCGCGTTGCCCGGCTTCAGGTCGGTCATCATCTGCCGCAACACTAACGACGCCCGCTCATCAGCAAGCTCCGCCTTGGGCCACCCCCCGTTGGAAGAGGGCGCCACCGTTGGCAACACCAGACCCGGATCGGCGCGCTTGGCGTCCACCATGACCCATTTGGATCGAATGTTGTCGGCCCTTTTCCCGGTGCTCGAGATTGAGTTGGCCTTGCCGGATGCGACGAAATTAGCGCATCCGGAGATGTGCTCCTCGCTGACACGGAGGAAGAAGAAATGGCGCAGGAGCGCCACAGATGGCATCACGCCCAGATACGCCTCACAGTAGTAGGTGAAGATGGACAGGAGGAGGACATAGTTGGGATGGAGATGCAACGCCTGCAGCCCGTAGTGGTCAAGGACTTCATAAAAGAAATCGGAGAAGGGAGGAACCAACCCGACGGCAACGCTGCTCGAGAAGAAGGGGAAGAAAGTGCTTTCCTCAAGCTCCGGCATGTCGGAGGCAAGCCGGAGCTCGGTCTCCCCCACTCATTGCTCTCACCCGCCGTCAGCAGGCGCACAGAGGCGAGGCTCTTCTCCGTGACAGTGGGCGCTTCAAGAGCCGGCTCATACCAAGCCGGTGATGAGGAAGCCCTGACTTTGCGCGGCACCATGGATCGCAGATGCAGGATGAGACTGGAGCGGATCTGGAGGTAGTGGCGGCAAGGAGCAAGAAAGGGGATCTGGAGCGAGGCGAGGAAGAAGCAATGAAGGCAAGTACTGCCTGCGCTAGCCTTTTGTCAGGTCAGGCAGTTGCCGAGGCAGTGTGGGGAAGCGGAGACGCCCATGTCCAATCAACCGCCATGCGTCAACCGAGGCTGCAGGCTTTTGGGGCCCGTGGTGCTCCGTACTTGACCCTTAGCTTCGCCACGAAGCCAAGCCCGAACGCACCTTGGGCCCGGGGGCTACCGTCGGCGTTCTGGGAATGGGGGTCCCCAGACTTGCCTGCCCGCGGCCCACGGCGTGGCTAAGTCAGCGGGCCCATAAGGCCCATCTTCATCAGCAAAGCATCCAAGACCCTCGCGAGGGGCCAAGCCTCGCGAGGCGGGCGACGCAAGACCTCCTCAGGAGTGGCCCAGCCAGGCAGGCTCACGAGGAGCGGAGATATCAAGGCAGGGCAAACCTCACAAGGCTTTCGTGACGTGAGCCATGACGACCAACACTAGGCGGGCGCCAGCGCACGCAGCGTCCTTGTTTCCACTTTGGTGCTAAGGAGGCCGGCGCAGGTGAGGAGTACCGAGGCACCAGGCAAAGGTTGCCATATCGGTGCAACGAGACCGAGACCAGCGGGACGGCAAGGCGGAGGTCATCGTGGAGCCCAAGACGGCGTCACCACCAGAGCCTTTCGCAGGCGAAGACCACTTTTGTCAGGATAGCTTGTACTAGCTGCCCCCCTTCAAATTTGCCTGCGGTTGTTGGCTCCCTTCCCGCTCGATATTTGGGAAGAGGACCAGGGCTTATATAAGTAGAGCTAGCCACCACAGTAGGGGCATCTCAACTTGATCTGATCCGATCGAGAGCCTACCCTAGCACAAGAACACCTCAACCTCAGGAGGCTGTTCTTCCCCTTGTACTGTTCATCATCAGCCCAAGAAGCAATCCACCACCACCACACTAGATTAGGGTATTACACCACAATGGTGGCCCGAACCAGTATAAATCTCGTGTCTTTCTGTGTTGTGAGTTCGTCGAGTTCGTCCGCAAGATCTTAGAGAGCTAGGGGCATGGATCGGTAGGAGGGAAAGACTTCGCGCGCACCCCAGAGTTCGAACCTTAAGTGTTGGAAGATTTATATGATGGAAAATAGACCCAGGGGCCATAGGTTTCACTAGTGGCTTCTCTCGAGAGCATAAGTATTATGGTGGGTGAACAA
Source organism: Triticum aestivum (assembly GCF_018294505.1). Lineage (NCBI taxonomy): Eukaryota > Viridiplantae > Streptophyta > Magnoliopsida > Poales > Poaceae > Triticum > Triticum aestivum. The sequence goes on from NC_057799.1 coordinate 460,230,111, forward strand.
ATTACTGTTGAGCAATTGACAGAATTGAGCATAGTTATGAGAATATCTAGGTATGATCATGTATATAGGCATCACGTCCGAGACAAGTAGGCCGACTTCTGCCTGCATCTACTACTATTACTCCACACATCGACCGCTATCCAGCATGCATCTAGAGTATTAAGTTCATAAGAACAGAGTAACGCTTTAAGCAAGATGACATGATGTAGAGGGATAAACTCATGCAATATGATATAAACCCCATCTTGTTATCCTCGATGGCAACAATACAATACGTGCCTTGTTGCCCCTACTGTCATTGGGAAAGGACACCGCAAGATTGAACCCAAAGCTAAGCACTTATCCCATTGCAAGAAAGATCAATCTAGTAGGCCAAACCAAACTGATAATTCGAAGAGACTTGCAAAGATAACCAATCATACATAAAAGAATTCAGAGGAGATTCAAATATTGTTCATAGATAAACTTGATCATAATCCCACAATTCATCGGTCTCAAGAAACACACCGCAAAAGAAGATTACATCAAATAGATCTCCACGAGAATCGTGGAGAACTTTGTATTGAGATCCAAAGAGAGAGAAGAAGCCATCTAACTAATAACTATGGACCCGAAGGTCTGAGGTAAACTACTCACACATCATCGGAGAGGCTATGGTGTTGATGTAGAAGCCCTCCGTGATCAATGCCCCCTCCGGCAGGACGTCGGAAAAGGCCCCAAGATGGGATCTCACGGGTACAGAAGGTTGCAGCGGTGGAATTAGGTTTTCGTGGATGCTTCTATTGGTTTGGGGGTACGTAGGTATATATAGGAGGAAGAAGTACGTCGGTGGAGCAACGTGGGCCCCATGAGGGTGGAGGGCGCGCCCAGGGGGGTAGGCGCGCCCCCTACCTCGTGCCCTCCTGGTTGCTTTCTTGACGTAGGGTCCAAGTCCTCTGGATCACGTTCGTTCCGAAAATCACGTTCCCGAAGGTTTCATTCCGTTTGGACTCTGTTTGATATTCTTTTTCTGCGAATCACTGAAATAGGCAAAAAACAACAATTTGGGCTGGGCCTCCGGTTGATAGGTTAGTCCCAAAAAATAATATGAAAGTGTATAATAAATCCTGTTAAACATCCAAAACAGAATATAATATAGCATGAAGCAATCAAAAATCATAGATACGTTGGAGATTTATCAAGCATCCCCAAGCTTAATTCCCGCTCGTCCTCGAGTAGGTAAATGATAAAAACAGAATTTTTGATGCGGAATGCTACTTGGCATAATTTTCAATGTAATTCTCTTATTTGTGGTATGAATGTTCAGATCCGAAAGATTCAAGACAAAACACTACAAAAAAAAGACACATCTGTGACATTTTGGGCCGAACGAATTTTTTTCCTGTCATACATATGACACTTCTATGACGATAATTGTGACAAAACCCGGTATCATCATAGATGTGGTGGGCTCCTACTTCTATGACAAAAAATCATGACAGAAAATGGGCTTTTCGTCCTGCGCAGGCCGGAGACGTAGCTGCATGACATTCTTTGGGCCGTCCATGACGGAAAAAACCGTGGTAGAAACGAGGGGGAGGAAAATTTCGGGGAGTTCCCGGTTACGGTGGGAGGCTGGGGGCCGAGCGATGCGCGTTTCTCGCGTACACGTACATGCATGTGTGCGAGGCATTGGCTCTAACTGAACCCGAGCAAGGCGTTGGGTTCTAACTGAACCCGAGCGATTGCACTGCAGGCTACGCGTTACTGAACCCGAGCGATCGATCGATTGGTGTTAACTGAACCCGATCGAGCGATTCCTTCGCTACTGCTGCTAACTGAAGCCGATCGATTGGATGAACAGTGAGCGTTGCGGGGGGGGGGGGGGTGGATGAACAGTGAGCGGTGGCGTTGCCTCTGGATGAACAGGACCCCGTGGTGTGGAGGGCTGGATGAACAGTAGACGGTGGAGGGGTGCCCGTGGAGGGGTGGTTGAATAGTAGATGGTGGAGGGGTGCCCGTGAAGCGGTGGCGTATCCCGTGGAGTACCGTTTTGCGGTACGCACACCCCTCCCGATGAACCGGACCCCCGTTTCGACCGTAGGAGGTCCGTTTCGTCCGTTTTGCGGTACGCCACACCCCTCCCGATCAACAGGACCCCCGTTTCGACCGTAGGAGGTCCGTTTCGTCCGTTTTGCGGTACGCCACACCCCTCCAGATCAACAGGACCCCCGTTTCGACCGTAGGAGGTCCGTTTCCTCCGTTTTGCGGTACGCCACACCCCTCCCGATCAACAGGACCCCGTTCCGAACGTAGGAGGTCCGTTTCCTCCGTTTTGCGGTACGCCAGGCCTCGTTTCCATCGCTAATTCCGTCCAAGCCCACCCGATGAACACGACCACGCATTCCGTTCCGACCCAGTCGGTTGGCTCCCACGCGTTCTGTTGCCTCCTGATGAACACGACACATTCCGTTGCCTCCCCATGAACACGACGCATTCAGTTGCCTCCCCATGAACACGACGACGACGCAGTTTCTCTGTTCGGACCCAGCCATGTACACGAGCCCTGGCCGTACGTATGCGCGAGTAGGCATTCGAGACCCCGCCTGTATGTACACATACGTGGCCGTATTTTCTTTCCTGCACCCTGGCCGCTGTACGTACGTGTACATGCTACGTGCGCGCCTCTACTACGACACGTGCGCGCATCTACATCGACCAGTATGTACGTACACGTTGGCGACCAGAATGACAACGCTACGTACGCTGCGACCACGTGGGTCCCGACTATCAGTCACTTCCTTGCCTGCGAAGATCTAGCTGGTGGGTCCCAGCAGTCAGGGGGGCGAATCATTTTTTTTGCCCGGACGCACTTCCTTGCGTCCGAAGATGTAGCCGGTGGGTCCCAGCAGTCAGGAGGGCAAATCGTTTTTTTGCCCGGACGTACTTCCTTGCGTGCGAAGGTGTAGCTGGTGGGTCCCAGCAGTCAGGCGGGCGAATCGTTTTTTTTGCCCGGACGCACTTCCTTGCGTGCGAAGATGAAGCTGGTGGGTCCCAGCAGTCAGGGGGAAACGTTTTTTCCGTGAAATACAGTGGCCCGTCCGGTGGGTCCCAGCTGTCAGGTGGAGGAATCATTATTTTCCGCGTAATAAGGAGGCACTTCCTTGCTGCGGCCGTGGACCCAGCTGTCAGCCTCTCCACGTACAATCCACGTCCGATGGAAGTCGTTCCTTGACCACGTTGACCAGGCCGCGCCGAGAGCACCACGGCGGTGGACGACGGCGAGGCCTAGGAAGGGGACGACGCAGAGCCGGGGAAGACGCGGTAGTGGAAGCCCGCACGGAGAGGAGTACGAGGGTTCACTGGTTCGGCTGCGGTGTGAGGCTGCCGTCGCCGCAGGGCCTGGCCAGTGGTGGGAATAGTAGGGGGCGGTGAGGCCTCCGCGGCAGCACAGCCGGCCACGGGAGGCAGGAGCATGCGGCACGACCAGCGCTGCTTTGGGCGGCTGGAGCAAGAAGACCAGAGGTTGAAGAAGCACTACGTCCGTTGGATGGACATCGTACGGTCACTGGAGCTAGAATCGTTGATATTGACTAAGTTGACAAAGCCCTCCGTCCTCGTCAACTTAGTTGGCCCACAAGTCATCCTCCCACTATGGTGGGTCCCAGCTAGCAGGGGGGTATTCATTTTTTTGTGCGTAATAAGGAGGCACTTCCCTGCGTGCGAAGATATAGCTGGTGGGTCCGACATGTCAGCAGGGGGAACATTTTTTTTCACGAAATACAGAGGCCCTTCCGGTGGGTCCCAGCTGTCAGGTGGAGGAATCATTATTTTGCGCGTATAGTCCATGGCCGATGGACGTCGTTCGTTGACCACGTTGACCAGGCCGCGCCGGGAGCACCATGGCGGTGGACGACGGCGAGGCCTAGGAAGGGAACGACACGGAGCCGGGGAAGACTCGGCAATGGTTGCCCACGCGGTGGGGAGTATGAGGGTTTACTGGTCCGGCTGCCGTCGCCGGAAAATAACAGGAGGTGTGGGTGAGTAGAGGAATGGCCTGGCTAGCAATGAAGTAGGGTGGGGCGGTGTGGCCTGTGCGGCAGCACAGCCGGCCACGGGAGGCGGGAGCAGGCAGTCCCACCGGAGCTGGTTTGGGCGGCTGGAGCAAGAAGATCAGACATTGAAGAAGCAGCACGGCTGTTGGATTAACATCCAACGGTCACTACTGCTAGAATCGTTTGTGGACTAAGTTGACAAAGCCAAAGTACACGTGAACCTAGTAGACCCACAAGTCAGCCCCCAAATCTGTCCCAAACAGCATACAGCCCGAAATTTCTAGCTAGATTCAAATTAATTTTAAATCTAAATATACCTTAATTTAAATTCAATGAAATTTTACCCGCACAAAAACAATGAAATTTAAAATATCAAAATCCGAAAGAAAATAGTATTTTGGAACTAATTGCCTATTTGCTGTATTTTTTCATTTTACAGCCCATTTATTATTACTTATAGCCCATTTCTTATTACTTATAGCCCATTTTCTGGGCAAAATGCATCCCTCCTCGTCTTGAAAGATTTCCGGCCCAGCAGGGCGTAGAAAAGCAAGTAGGCCTACGTTGGTTATTCTGCAAAAAACAAAATAGCTGGCTAGCCATTTTCAGAAAGGAAAAAACAAACTGGGCTGGTCATGTGCTAAACATATGAAATAAAAGCCTGGGCTAGACGGGCCACGGGTCCCGCACAACCCAGTTGATACCCTTCTCCGTCCCGAAAAAACAAAATTACTGCGCGCGCTGCTGGGTCCCTACTGTCATCCTCACCATGTACAGTCATCTCCTTATTCCTCTCGGTTGTTGACCATGTTGACAACACCGGAGGGCGGCACCGCGGCGAGCGAACCAAGGCGGAGGATGATGGTGAGGCCTCGGACGGGAACGAACAGGAGCCGGGGAAGATCACAGCCAGCCGTGGGAGGCGGGAGCAGGCGGTCCCGCCGGCGCTGGTTTGGCTTTGGCGGCTCGAGGAAGAAGAGACTGAAGAAACGTGACAGACGTTGAATGTCAATCCAACGGTCAAGGTTGGCACAATCGTTTGTTGACTAAGCGGACACCAAGTAGCATACTTTTTTATATATAGGAAGAAAACTACGAGGAAAATGCGTTCGTCTGCCGTCCTCCTCACAGGGAACGTTCGCCACATAAGTGACTAGCACCCTTGGTTTTCAACCGAGAGGTCTTGGGTTCGAGTCCCAGGAACTCTCAATTTTGTCCTCCTTCCTTCCTCGCAAAAAAGGGAAAGAAAATCAAAGACTTGGGAAGGCGTACAGAACAAGCTAGTGTACCAGTAAAGAGACGTTGCCGAGTTTTAGAAAAAAGAAAGACGTGCTCCTGTAGCTGGTTCGAATCCAAACCTAGACTATGACTATATATGGTGCTATGCTACTCTGCAAGTAATGAAACTGACATATCCAACGTTCGCTTCTCCTCTTCTCTACTTACTCTGCCTAGCATCAGAAGCTCTGGCCGCAGCAACCATGTCCGCTGGCTGCTCGTCCACCTGCTCTTCAGCAGGCAACAACCAGATATGCGCCAAGTCGCCACCCGTACCATCGCCTGTGGGTCTCATCACACCCCCGCCGGCACGCGCACCGCAGCCGATTGCTCATCGCAACCCGCTGCCGTTGGTGTGGTGCCACTGCTGCAAATCACGCAGAGTCATCCGTCGCGTCTCAACCACAATCCGCAACCCTGGCCGAGTCTTCTACAAATGCCCGAATCATGGGGTAATAATATGTTTAAGTGTTGTTCTGCTGCTTTCAGTTGCTGATTTTTTAATAGTTTGGTTGATGATCTTCCAATTTGATTCGTGCAGAAAAGGGAAGATTCGTGTGATTTGTATTTCTGGGAAGTTGCTGATGTGGGGGAATGCAACTACGCTGATTATTTGGTTAGCCGAGGAATCCCAATACCAGCAGGTTGGGGTGTTGGACAAGTAACTGAAGGAACGACAGAAGAGGAAGATGCAGAGCAGAAGGTTAAAGATGCAGTTCCTCTGATCATGGCCAAGCAACAGCTGCTGAACGGCCTTGACAACAATGAGGAGATGAAAGAGCTTGTGAAGATAATGGGCAAAATCGATGTGCTCTGTAGGATGATTGTCTCTTTATTTGCAGTGTATGTAGCACTCGTGATGTATTCAGTGGCTACGACATGAGCACTTTGCTGAAACTAGTAATGAATGAAACCTGTGTAGCAGGCTGGGCATAGTGTTGTGAACATCTAATGATTTCTATTAACGGAAATCAGGGGGTATCCCCTTTTGCTCATATAAATAAATAAATAGCAGAGGCCCTGTCGGGTCAGCTTTGTTCTCATTCGAAGACGTCGAGCAAATTGCAGTCCAACAGCAAACTATGTCATCAAATTCAAGTTTCACAGCCAAATATGAGTACAACTAAACAACAATGTCATCATGTTTTAGTTGTCATACAATCACCAAACACAAATCAGCATACATAACAAGTGATGTTCTCACAGCAAAATACTAAACAACATGTTCATCAGGTTTCAGTTGTCATAGCAAACACAATTTCACATAGTAGATAAAAAAACGTCTTCTGACAGGAAAATACGACAAAAGCAATGTAATCATCATCCGCAGCAGCAGCGTCAACATCTTCGCCATGTGTATCAGTCTGAATCGTAATTCCCCACGGTGTCATCTTCTTCTTCGTCCTCAACGTCCTCGAACGTTGGCTTCTTCTTGATCAACTCTTGTATGTCCACAGCACGACAGGCAATCTTTTCGCCGGCGTCATTGACGTGATGGTTCTCAAAGATATTAGGAACATCTGTGTTATCTTGTACATCAGGAGCAGTGTAAGCATCATCTTGTTGTGCAACTTCATTAAACGAATTCCTCTGCTCAAACCTTTGCAATACTCTCCAGTCATCGCTACGTGCAAATGTGTCTTCCAAGAAAAATATCTGTGTTGCTTGATTTGCCAAAATAAAAGGCTCGTTGGTCTGGTACGCCGCCTTGACATTGATGGATTTGAAATAATCATCAGCTCTGGGTTTTGCGATCCTGGAAAACAGGTTATACCAACGACAGCACAACAGAACCACACACCGATGATCCTCGAAACTGGAGATATACTGCAACTGAACAATGTCTGTTATGTTAGCATACATTTCAGTTGTCTCTTTGTCATACGTATCCGTGCTCATGATGGCACTGTTTTGTGTCTTCCTGCCTTCGTCTCGTGCAAGGGTGTTGTAGCGCACATCTCCAACAATGCAAGATTCATAATGTCTTACCCGAGTATCAGGACCCATTGCTAGTGAGTAAAGGGCATCATCAACTGCCTGCCCATCCTCCCGCATCTTCTTAACCTATGGTTAGAAAATAGACAAGCTGATCATCTTATGTACTCAATATATTAAAAAAACTGACAGTGCACTTCAAAAGCTTACATGGTTCTTGAACCATTTCGCAAATCCTGCCATAACCAGTTTGTCAATGTTTCTTGGATTTTGCGGCAGTAACTCCTCTTTGTAGATGCTGCACAACATAGTGATCGCGTCAAACATCTAAATATATAAGAATGTGCTGCAAGTTTAGTAGATTACGATGTATAAGCTGCAGTACTGCACTTACTTGATATAAGGTAGTATCTCAGGACAGTTATTCAACACATACCAAACCATTTTGTCCAAATCTTTAGGTTTGTCCTCTTGTCGACTCTTCCCTGTAACTCGAACAGAATAATCGAAAACATTGAGCCCGGGATTGTCTTCACCCACCTCTTTGCTAAGCTGATCAGCTGTTTCAATGTATTTTGAGCAGAATGTCAACGCTTCTGTAGCAATGTAGGCCTCTGCAATGGAACCCTCGGGTCTAGCTCTGTTCCTAACATAGCCCTTGAAAGTGCCTAGCCGCCTTTCAATAGGGTACATCCAGCCATACTGTACTGGACCTCTAAGTAGTGCCTCATCAGGTAGATGAACAGCCAAATGCACCATCACATCAAAGAAGGCTGGAGGATATATCTTCTCAAGGTCGCATAGGATAGTTGGTATCTTGTCTCTAAGACGCTCCAAAGCATCTATCCTGATATTCCTACTGCAGAGTTCCCTGAAGAATTGTCCCAACTCTGCAACTGCTCTGTATAAGTCAGGGCGGCCCAATCCTCTAAGGATAACAGGTAAAACCCTTTGAAGTAGGACGTGGCAGTCATGAGTTTTCAACCCTTGTACCTTGTTTCCATCTGCACTGACTCTCCTTTCAGGGTTGGAAGCAAATCCATGTGGGAATCTCACACGTGACAGGACCTCGCAGAATTCTTTTCTTTTTACCTTGTCCAAGACGTACACAGCTGGTGCCATATCCCGTGGTTTACCTTCATCTTGCACCTGCAAATCCTTTCTGATACCCAGGTGTGTCAAATCAATCCTAGATTTTAAGGTATCTTTCGTCTTGCCTTCAATATTAAGAAGTGTGCCGATAATGCTGTCACATATATTTTTCTCGATGTGCATCACATCAAGATTATGCCGCAGATCCAAATCTTTCCAATACTCCAAGTCCCACAAAGTGGACCTGCGGGTAAACAATAATCTCTCTTCTACCCTGCCACGCTTCCTTTTCCCGCTACCATTACCAGGATGGTTTCCTGGTGTAATATGCCTGACCTTCTCTAATTCCACTTGCAACTCATCGGCGGTGAGCCTCTTTGGCGCATCACGGTTTTCATGCTTTGCATTGAACACATGTCTTCGGTATTTTCTAGGATGCGGCTTGTCCTTGGCAAGGAAACGACGGTGTCCAATGTAACAGATCTTGCTAAGTATTGCGTATGACAGCGGATTCCTGTCACAGCGAACACATGCATTGTAACCATGTGTCGTTCGCCCTGACATAGTGCCCAAAGCCGGATAATCATGGATGCACCAAATTATAACAGCACGCAGAAAGAAATCAGCTGGTGGGCTGCTATATAGGTCTCGAGTGAGAACACCCTTCCATAGCTGTTGAAGTTCCTCCACAAGAGGCTCCATGAACAAATCAAAATCCTTTCCAGGACTTTTTGGACCTGGGATGAGCAAGGCCATCATGTAGTTTGATTCTTTGGTGCAGACATTTGGAGGCATGTTGTAAGGGATAACAAGCACTGGCCACATGCTATATGTGGCGCTCTGGTGGCCAAATGGGTTAAATCCATCTGAAGCTAAGCCAAGTCTAATGTTTCTCGGGTCAGCAGCAAACTCTTTGTGTTTATCATTGAAGCTTTTCCACTCACTACCATGAGATGGATGGCTCATTACATTCTGATCTCTGTACTCCTGGTTCCTAGAATGCCACAGTACATCCTCTCTTGTTTCAGCATCATGAAACAACCTCTGCAATCTTGGTGTAATTGGAAAATGTCTCAGAACATTATGAGGAATCCTCTTCACAGCATCGCCATCTTTCCATCTTGATGATTTGCATTTCGGGCATTCACTTAAGTTGGCATAATCCTTCCGGAACAGAACACAATTATTCTTACAAACATGGATCATATCATATCCAATTCCAACTGCACGAAGGAAATTCTTCATTTTACTGTAGGTGTGTGGCAGCTCAGACGCATCTGGGAAAGATTTGCGGAAAGCAGCCAACATCGCATCGAATGATTTGTTGGTCATCCGCTCAGATGTCTTCACCTGAAGAAAGGTGACCATAGCTGAGAATACTGACAGCTTATTTCCTGGGGTGACAGCAACGTTGCATTGTTCCAACATGCGGGCCCACCGTTTTTCTTCTGCAGGTGAAAGTTCACGGAATGCACGAGCATTTCGTAGCATTGTTTCAATGTTGGTCAAACTCACTGGCTCCGCCACCACCACCTCCTCCTCCTCTTCCACCTGAGCATCAGGCAGATCAAGATGGTGATCTGCTGCTTCCACGTAGTCAATAACATTGACGTTCACAGCTTCACCATGATGAACCCACCTAGTATATGTGACCGACATCCCATACAAGTGTAGATGATTTTGCACAGTTGACTGGGGTCTTGTAACTGAATTCATACAACTGCTACACGGGCAGAGCACATCTGATTTCGGACCACCGTACTCAGCTCTGATAAAGTTCATGAAGTTTTCAACCCCCTCGACATATGCAGCGGAGAATCTTCGAGCAGAAGTTATCCAAGTCCTGTCCATCTGTTAGACATACAAATTAGTTCTTCTACTAGATATTACAGGAAAAACATATATGCTTTTTTATGAAGTCCAGAAAAAAATACCTAGGTCGATGTCTAAAGCTATGGCAAGATATTTGGACGAGCAGATCTAAGTAACGAAATATATGTAAAGCTAATTCAGCAAACAGATTTGAGTGCCAAATTATGGCAGGCTGTTTCAGCAGTCAATGAGGCCGAGCACACAGCCATCAAACTATCGAAGGCCATCGCAGCAACAAAGATCGAGTATAAAACGGTGTAGAGCTATTTCACCTAACAGATTGGCTACTAGACCATGGCAATCTACGTCACAATAAATATATGGCAGGATATTTTAGCAACTAATCGGCCTTGGCATGCCATCTCAGCTAAGCAGATTGAGTGCAGAACAGGGCAAGGAAGCTTCTTAAGCAGAGCATATTGACAGTAAACTACTTCGGCAAACAGTGAGATTAACAGCGTCTATCAGCTAACATTCAGCGCTACACCGACATGAACGGGGCCTCAGTCTAGAATGCGCGTACCGTGGGAGAAGCTGACCGCCGTGCGTCTCCACACGAACGTCGCCAGCGGTGGCGGCGCTGACCGCCGTGCGCCTCCACAAGAACGTAGCCAGAGGTGGCGGCGCGGCTAGAGGACGGCAGTCTACGAGAGCGTACTGTGGGAGCGAGAGGATCGCCGAACCGCGGCGCCGACGTATCGGCGCGGCGGGGAGGGCGGCTTTGGCGGAGCGAATGGAGTGGAGGGGGACAGGGGGGAGGGGGGTTTGGGGAATATTATTGGCTAGTTGGCCGAAGGGCGGTTGAATCGGATTTGGGGGGAATTTTTGGGTGTGGGGGGGGGAGGATTTTCGCGCGGTGGGCGGGGGGAGTTTGGCGCATGGTCGGTTTCTCCAAGTGCAGTCCCACGTGTCAGTGAAGAGGCAAGCCGAAGCGCGTTCCGTTTGCGTGAGCCGTGTGCAGGACCGAACGTGTGTGGGGTGCAATGCGACCGCGACAGGAGTGCTGTGAGTGTACCGCCTTTTTTCCTTTTAAACTAGGTGCTTCGCCCCCTCAAAAAAAATTGTTGCTTCGCGCGATCCATCGATACTACTACTAGTAATCCGGTAATCCCGACTAAAACGGCGCGGCCGGGTCTTTTCCCGCGCGATATGCTGGGAGGTTGGCTTAGTTGGGTTTTTTAGGACGAGTAATGCTACACCTACGTAATCCCAGTTACGTAATTAACGTAATGTGAAACGTGTGAGCTGTTGATTGTAGATTGGGGGGAGGGAGGGGCCCACCACCATGAAAATCAGGGGAGGAGAGAGAGAGGCAATTTACGTTAACCCTTTCGTAGGTTCCCGTAGATGTAGAAAGATGTGAAATGCGTGAATGTGTAGTGGACGTACTATTGGAGTGCCTAAGATAATTTGTGTATGTATAGACCCTATGTGTTTATTTTACTTCGCATGTTAGATTTGTCTCGGTTCAATAAAAAGCAGAGTTGGTGATGATGGTGTGCCTGTCATCCTGCAATATAGGCCGTCCGATCTATATCTAACGGATAGGAAGGAAACTATGACAATTTACCCGCACTCCTCTCCACATTTGCAGATAAGGCTTTCCCTCGTTCATCCTTTTCTCCCACAAGATCTTGATCTTCCGTGCAACGCACGGGCATCTTGCTAGTACTCCTACAATATGTATATTATTGTGAAAGTTCATATACACCGGCCGAGATTAATGCAAACACGGCAGATTTTCATTACATTTCGAACTTTTATAGGACAGAAAAATAAAAGAAACCCGACCCTAAACCTATTCTACGGCGGCGACCGACGTCCTCCATCTGCGATCTCTATGTACGGGGGCGGGGTTCAAGACCCGTGAAGTGAAGGTGCGGTCTCCGGCGAGGAAGAGTAGAACACGGGATACGGACCGGCCAGTTGGCACACCATGCCCTGCCGCCTCCCATGCCCTACTCATCCTCGGAGGAGTCCCCGACCTCGGCGGTGCCGGACGTTGGACGGCGGCAAGTAGGACGCGTGGCTGACGGTGCTCCCGTCGTCGGCCGCCAGCGTGGCCACCGCTTGTGCGGTCGCGTCCGCGTCCGGCTACGCCGCTATTGCGTCGCGAGAGGCGACTTGAGCGAGGGCGGCGACCTCGAGCTTCATCCCCGAAGACAAGCTCTCCCGCAGAGCGTTCGCACTTGCGGTCATGGCGGATGTGGTGCCAGGTAGGAGGACGATGCGCTATGGTGTGGAGGTTAGCTGGGCGTTGCCGCTTTAAGTAGCGCATTCCGGTGAGGCCAAGCGTCCGGGTGCGTCATTAAGTCGCCGGAGTTGGTTCCTCGGGCACCGAGCCTCTTAACGACGACATACGAACGGACGGCATGAATGCGGGCAGCTGGCGCCGGCTGGGAACGCACCGCGCGACGGCGCGAGGGACGAGGGTTTTGGTGTGCCAGGGTAGTCAGCTGCGGTCGTGGCAACGTTGGAGATGCCCTTTGCTCACATGCGATCCCCGCATGTCATTGAAAAAGCAAGACGACCCGGCATGGTCTCAGGTCCAGAGGATGCAGTTGGCCGCGCTACACCACTCCGCGGACGCGTCGCGGCGCCCCGTGCATCCTCGACGAGCCGGGTGTTGGGGTGTGTTTGGATTGTGGCCAAAGTGCACCTTACCAAAATTTTGGTCATGACCCAAAGATTGGTCTTTGTTTGGATGGTTGCCATTTTTTTGGCATGCCAATGAACTCTAGCCAACTCTAGTTCATTTTTCTTGCCAATGTCGGCCAAATCATGGGCAACCAATACCTCAACCAAAATTTTGGTCATGACCCAAAGATTGGTCTTTGTTTGGATGGTTGCCATTTCTTTGGCATGCCAATGAACTCTAGCCAACTCTAGTTCATTTTTCTTGCCAATGTCGGCCAAATCATGGGCAACCAATACCTCAACCAAAATTTTGGCTACCCAATGCTTTGATGGGGCAACCTTGGGCACAAACCAAACATACCGTTGGTCGTGCCACAGCACTAACGCCACCCTCGGCACACTGAAACCGACCGTGTCTAGCGACGATATGAGCGTGTCGCTCACCGCGGTCGCCGTGTCCAGAGGCGGTGCTGGAGCTGCGCCCCGTTGTTGGCCCCAACGACCCACATGAACGGTTGTCGGTGGCGAGGAGGTCGTGGGCCAGCTCCTCCATTGGACTAGTCTGCGCTACGTCGTCCCGACGGGTGTGCCCCACATGTCGGTTTCCCTGTTTTCCCGGCCATATTCGAGCGTCAGTGCTCCGCGTTGCGCATTAGGCCTTTCACTATGTAGGCCAAGCGAGACAACTTATTGTTTATTTGAGCCGTTCAAGTATAATCATGTGGCGTTTGCTTATTTCTCATTCCTCTCCAACCCTCTTCTCCATCGATCATGTCGCCCTCCAGTCGAGTCCATCCTCCCGCATGCCTCATTTGAACATTCCGCCGAGTATCATTCGCATGTACCCACCCTAGTCCTCTTTCAATAGATCTCCGGACCCCGAGATGAAATCGAGAGGGAACGAGTGGGGGCACGTGATACCTAAGGCGGATTCAAAATTTTGAACCGGTGATCATAGCATCCGCAAATCATATATAAAGGGTATTCAATGTTCGTTTCGTTTTTGAACGTACAATATACTCCCCCTATCCTTTCTAGTTTACATATAAGTTTTATGTGTAGTCAAAGTATCTCTACTTTGATCAAAAAGGTATCAACATTCAACAACGCCCAATCAATATTGTTAGATTCGTACGTACTCCTAGATTTGTACTCGAGATGGTTTCCAATTTGACTATTGACAAGATTAATAGTACATGAGATGTATAATGTGAAAATTATATCATTGGAAACTCCTTTCACATACGAATTTGACCGTATGCTTTGTGTAAGTTGCATGTCATATATTATTACTCTAACATTTGGTCAAAGTTAGCCTCGAAAAACGCATTAGACCCTGTATGCTTTGTGTAAGTTGCATGTCATATATTATTACTCTAACATTTGTGTAAGTTGCATGTCATATATTATTACTCTAACATTTGGTCAAAGTAGTATAGTGGAAGTGGATCCTCTGACGTAGGTATCCCTGCCTTACCCTCCCTTTCGGTCACTTACTGGCGGACCCCATGCTTGCTAGGCCCCGCATGTCAGTTACTCAATGGGTTCGGCCACGTCAGGGGATCCTCATCCGTAGTATACTCCCTCTGTTTTTATTTACTCCGCATAAAACGGAGGGAGTGGTGGTATAATAAATGACGCGGGCGGGGGAGGGGGAGGGACGTCGGTTTGCTCTCAACTGCGGTCCCACAAGCGAGCGAAAACGCAAGACGAAGCGCGTTCCATTCGGTGAGCGACGTGGAGGGTCCAGCGTGCCGGGCTGCAACGCGAACGCGACAAGAGCGATGTACAGTCAAAACCGATTGACCGGTCGTCACCGGAACCACTATTCACACCAGAACCTTCGCTGCTCGGCCTACGCCAGCCACTGCCCTAAAACCACACCAAATCTCCAGCCCATTCCCCCACCTTTCGATCCCCTAGCCCGCATCAAGCGTCCCCTAGTTCGCCGGAAAGCCATGGTGCGCCGCAAGATCACTTACTACAAGATGCTGACGCCGGAGCGCCGCGCAGAAATCGCGGCGGCGGTCGGCGCCACAGACCTCCGTTCCCAAGCTCGCTTTGCGGCGGGCCAATCCCCGAGTTCTCTGGAGCCAAGCTACGAGGAGGAGGAAGCCGATCCAATGTTCATGGCGGAGGTCGCGGCGCAGAAGGCCCCCGATGGGTATGAGACGATGGACGTCGACTTCGTGCCGGCGTCCGAGTCCCCCATGGTGCAGGCGGACCAGCGGTTCAACATGGCGATACTAAAGGAGGACCGGGAGGCAGAGGCTCAACTCGACGCGGAGCGCGCGCATGCCGCTGCCATCGAGGCTCTCCTGCAGGCGGAACCGGATGTCGTGGATGTGAACCGGGCGGCGGAGGCTCAACTTGAGGCGGAGCGCGCGGATGCCGCTGCCATCGAGGCCCTCCTGCAGGCGGAACCGGACGTCCTGGACTTGAACCGGGCGGCAGAGGCTCGACTCGACGCAGAGCGCGCGGATGCCGCTCTCATCGACGCCCTCCTGCAGGCGGAACCGGACGTCCTGGACTTGAACCGGGCGGCGGAGGCTCGACTCGACGCGGAGCGCGCGGATGCCGCTGCCATCGAGGCCCTCCTGCAGGCGGAACCGGACGTCCTCGACTTGAACCGGGCTGTGCTCTCGTCCGTGCAGAGCGCCCGCACGCTCCGCTTGAACGAGTAGCTGGAGGCCGAGGACAACCACGGTGCGGAGACACACGTCGGCAGCGACGGCTGGTTCGCGCCGGCAGCCAAAGACGACGAGGCCGTCTCTTTCCGCGAGCAGTGATAGTTTTTCTTTATGTTGTTGTTTTTATGGATCTTTTGCTGTGTAAAAACATATATTTGTTATGCAAGTCGCCTGACTTGGGTCAGTCTACCATTTCAGGCGGTTGGATGAATATCCTACGTCTCCTAACCCTTCTTTCCTTCTTCCTCACCTCTTCTTCTTCCCCAACAGACCACCGCACGGGCCGTACGGATACTCCCCAACATGCGGTTGGATAAACATACTCTATGAACGAAAATTATGTGTCAGCGATAGGATGGCTGAGTTTGGTTTGTTCACATGCGACAGCACGTGTCAGTGAGGGTGCGTTCCCTTGGTTGGGTTTGCGGCGTGCAGGAGCGACTGTGTGAGGGTGCGGTGCGACCGCGGCGTGCAGGAGCGACCGTGTGAGGGTGCGGTGCGACCGCGACAGCCGTGCGCAAGTGTACCTCCTTCTCATTTTGAAAACTTTAGGCAAGCTTGGCAAAAATGTGTGGCGAAGTTTGGCAATGCAAGGCCTAGACCCAAACAGGATAAGTACGTACGTACTAGGAGTACTAGTGTTAAAAAAGAAAGGCGGGGTTTTCCTTCGCGGGATTTAATCGATACAAATCCTCGTTTCACGTGTCAATTAATGCGTATTTTTTTCTCCAAAGACCAAAGAGCTAACCATCTCACTCCTCATCGCTTGATTAATGCAGCGCCATGCAAACCAACCTTCTCACTTCCGCATGCATGCAGGGGATATTAATGTCCTTGGTTGCTAACCCCATCAATTTTGCCTCGATTAGTGTTAGTGGCCCTTTGCAAATTGTAATTTTGATATACTGGCCTTGTGTACAAAAAAATGGAGGTAGTAACTATATTTGACTTCCTTCCCCATTGCGGTGACGTCGACGATATCTTTTTTTTGGTGGTTTGGCGAAGTGCGTTCGACGGAGAACACCATTGAGGGAGACCACGGTAAGTCGTTCGCAAGTGCCGCCTGCAAGCCGAGACAACCGCCTTATTTGCATCCAGGAAGTCCTTTACTAGTACTACTAGGAGTACTAGTGCGGTGAGATGGTTTCTCGAAGAAGACGATGGAGAAGCGGAGTCAGCGAAGAGTGAAATGATGGTTGCTTCGTCCGTGCTTTTGTGATTTGACGCCTCACTGCTTTGTGATTTGTGATAGAAGGGACAGGGGAGTAGACTCTGTGCTCTATACTGTACTACATGCGTCCAAGCATGGGAGAAAGAGGAGAGACGTTGCATTTTTCTATTCCTTCAATCAATCAATCAGGGAGCTTCGGTTCCATCTTTTTGGCTTTGGCAACACCGTCCACAATGGTTCCCACGATGCCAAAAGCTATTTTCACATTTGGCTACACATTGTGGATGCCCTTAACCGTACCACTTGGTTTTGCTCCTGTGTGCTATCTATACAAATCTCAATTATATTGATCTAAAAAATTATAGAATCAAGATTAGTAAAAAGGAGGTGATTTTGCCGCGCGGATGGCGGGGGAGGTTTCTTATTTGAGCAATGCTACATCCACGTAATGGTTTACGTAAAGTTACGAACTGATGTGATGTGGGACTATTTGATTGGATTAAAGGAGAGGATTAGGCCCACCCCACCTGAAAATCAGGGGGGCATATATAGATTAGATGGAAAGTATACGTAGCAGCTACGTAGCCCTTTGTAAGTCTAGGATTAGGCTTCTTATTTTCGGAGGACGTTGTCCTGGCGGTTTGCTAACATGCGGTCCCACGTGTCAGTGCTTTACCAAGCCGATCCGCGTCCCACATGAGGCAGAACAACGGCAGAAGCAACACGTGGTTAAGTTGAAGAAGATGAGGGAGAAGCGGATTCAGCAACGAGTGAAATGATGTGATGGTTGCTTCGTCCCTCCAACTTAACTGCGGGAAAGGTGCAGCTTTGTGATTTGACGCCTCATTGCTCATTACTACGCCGGCGCCATGACTGGGGTGCTTCACCCCGGCTGCTCTGCACTGTATTCCGGTATGGCACGTGGACCCGGTAGCTTGATGTCCCACATGTCGGCGAAAGGGACTAGAAGATTTATGAAAGCGAGCGCTCCACTCTTACGACGGAGGAGTAGACGACACGACGGCCCAGTGAACTGTCACTTGTAGTACTGTATAGTACTATAGTTTTGCTGTTTCGCACGATCCATCGATACAAACCCGATTAAACAGGAAAGGGCGGGATTTTTCCCGCGCGGTAGATGATACTGGCCATACATTTCAAAGGCAATTTTAATGTATGCAAACTGAATAATTATAAGTAACAATATGATATCTAGTAAAACTAAAAACACATATGATTTATTGTGTTAGAGTGTAGTAGTAGTGCTGTATTGCATAGTTGTTAGATGTAACATGCGAGAACGTGTAGAGATGTAGTTTTGGAGGGCCTACAGAGAGAAAAGCGTAATACGGTCACCGAACTTCAGAATAAGCTGATTACGGTCACTATATACGTTTTGCGGTGATTATACGGTCACTTGCTCACAGTTCAGCATCGGATTGCACTCTGTTGACCGGCCAAATAGTCTGCGTGGCGCCATGTTGACTAGTTAAATTGACCACGTTCCTTGTGGGTCCCACCTGTCAGTTCGCATAGGCAAAAGGTCAGATAAACACAAATTTACGCAGGCGCGACAAGGCTCCAACCCGTGCGCGGGAATCACCTGGTTGTGTATGTGTCTGTCAGGGCCTGATGTGTGCGCATGCACGTGTAGGTTGAGCACTTGAGCGTGAGAGTGTGTGTTGGTCGTGTGGTGTACTGGTGTGTGCATGCATGCGTGCGTGTGTGCGTGTGAGTGTTGCGTGCGTGCGTGGCTGCGTGTGTACGTGTGAGTGTTGCGTGCGTGCGTGGGTGCATGTGTTTGTGTGAGTGTTGCGTGGATGCAGTTCGTGTGCATGCGTGCGTGTGTGTATAATCACCACACCAGCTCCTGTGTGTTAAAACAGACGGCTCAGCATACCAATACAAGGCCACCTTGTCCGCTGTGCCCGCGGTCATGACTTCGAACCACCGTCCAAATATTTTTTTGTCGTTTGTTTTCATTCTTACTAGCAAGATGCCCGTGCGTTGCACGTAACATCAAGATGCATTTGTATGACTTGTTTATCTTGTGAGAGAAAAGGATGAACGAGGGAAGGCCTTATTTGCAAATGTGGAGAGGTGTGTGGGTACCTTTTTGCAAAATTGCCATAGTTTCTTTCCTATCCGTCAGATATAAATCGGACGGCCTATATTGCAGGATGGCAGGCACACCATCATCACCAACTCTGTTTTTTATAAGAGTGTATTTTATGTATTTTATAAGAGTGTAGATGTAGAGTAGATACAAGTCGACAGGTGGGCACGATGGTAGTGAGATAATGTGATGCAACACTAGAGGTGCCACGTGGAGCGTTTAACTGGTCAACTAGTCATGTCATGAGCAAATACAGAGTTGTACGGTGAGCCCGTGACTGTATAATAACCACTAAACGTAAATGGTGACCGTAATGAGTGGATTCTGAAGTCCAATGTACGTATCGTGCTTTCGCTTCAAATACAATGATCGTCATTGCATATATCGCGAGAGAAAGATGAAACATGCGTGAATTTTCTGGGGGCTTACTTTTAGAGGACCTGGAGATAGTTTTGTGTGCATACGTGAAAGGGGCGTACAGGGGGGGTATGCGATGGAGAGAGAGATGCTCTTCGTTTCTCTTTATTATGACTAACTTTGTATATAGTATAAAAATATACAAATTCACAGTGCGGAATAAATATCATTGTGGGCACCATGCAATGCAAATTAGCGTTCGTACTCCTCCATATAACTTTGTAATGTTGTATATATGTAGAAACTCTAAAATAATTTTTTGGCCACACTTTATTCAAAAGGAATGTTGTATGCGAAATAAACGTGAAGAGAGGGCTTTTTAGATCAATGGGGTACGTGATGTAACATGTGTGAATGTGTAGTTGATGCATTTGGCGGGGCCTAGAGAGGTATGTGTGTGTATTACGTATTCGAGAGAGGCATGGATAGAGGGGCCGACGGGGGGGGGGCGTGGGAGAGATAGCACGAGAAATGAGAGTGGTCTAGAGAGAGAGAGACGAATATGACGTCACGACAAGAGATTCCATTCCCTTGAGTGTGTATATGCAAGGGGGAGGGAATAGAGGCACCAGGAGAAATTTTCTGTGTGTGTGGTGTTTGTGTTGGTATGTGTGGGTGTGAGAAGATAATGAGACGTGGGGGCAGAGGGTGTGTCACCGCGTGAGGTCCGGTGGGTCGAGGTGAGGCCCTTCGTTCGGTTCCGTCCTGCGCCACATTGGTCGGCCCGTGACGCATTTAGGAAGACCCATGGATGACTAGTCGTACAAGACAAAGATAGCAGAATTGTGAAGGACTCTGTGTCCACTGACAAAGCCGGCTAGGATTTGTAACCCTAGGTTCTCGGACTAAGGTAACCCCTTTATCTCTGATATTACTATTCATCCAACCTAACTTTAAGGGGCATCCTACAGAATGCTCTGCTAGAATCATACTCGTCGATTAGGAAGAGAGGTGTGAGACAATGCGTGAGAGACAGGCGTAAAGATAATGTGCGTACATGAGACACGTAGGCAGGTCCATGTATATAGAAAGGGTCGATGAGGATTGTGCGTGTGTATGTTTGCGAGAGGAAGAGTGCTTGTGATAAAGGTTAGTGAAAACAGTTGTAAATGGTTACGAGAGGGAGGGAGGGTTATATCTAGAGCATGTGTGCGAGAAAGACACCTCGGGAGAGAGTGTGTGAGCATGTGTGAGAGACCACCGATGGAGAGTGAAACTACACGTAAAAGACTGCTCTACACATTGATTAAAGATATAAATTGTATCCAAATATTAGGATGGGATCATGATATTTGCAATTCGCGTAAGGAGCGGTCATTGATCCATCAGACATCTAGATTCTATCGAATTTGAGCATGTCTATGTTATTATTCGACACAATTGATCCACATAGTTAGTATTTTGAACTCCAGACAATGCATCGCTTTAGCAATCGAATATAAACGTGAGTATAGTTCATGTTGTGTGTGTAAAGCACATTATACATACGAAAGTTACACAATGGACATTATAAATAGCTACCTATGAACTAGCATACATTTGAATTCAACTTAAGGTGGTTTAAAAAATCGAATTCAACATGAAGTCCATTCAATTATTTGAATTTGATATCATGGCATTTGTAAACCATACCTAAATTATGGGGGCACCAATCTTTGCTCTGATTTTGTACATAATAGCATATGTAGTCGTGTACAAAATAGATTCAAATTTAGCTCCTCCATTCCAAAATAATCGTAGTTATAGGATTTTCAAGTGTCAAAATTTCAAAAAGAAGCGGATAATTTAATGAGGTTTTCAAACATACAAGGTCAAATATAACGTTGTCTATTTAGGTCAATCCTCATAGTTCAAGAGTACTCTAAACGTGAATGCTTGTGTTTCAAAATTTCGAACGAAGCGCCAAAAGAGCCTCTACTCGCCCGAAACCGCGTGAGACCAATGTTTGGTAGTACAAGGAAATTACTTTTCTAATAACTCCGACCCGTGAAACCTACCGGCCCGACGTCCAAAGGTCTAAACCGGGGTAGGTTTGTAGCTTCATCTAGACGCCACGCAACCGCATCCGAAAAACATTCATACACAATGGCCGCCTAAGCACACATGCGCGCGGCCGAAATCGCTCCCGCCCACTATTTGGGACACCTGGGATTACCATCCTACCCCCGACCCGCAGTAGGTCCGAAATTTAAGAGGGGGGCAAAGTTTGTACTTTCCCCAAATTTCAAACAAGCGCGTCCCATCTTCTGTTCAAAAAAGCCAAAAACAAGCGCGTCCCAGACCGAAACATGGTTCCCCCCCACCCGTCCGATTCCCCATTCGTACTCCGTGGGCGCCAAAACTACCTCTCCACCAGCCGCGAAACCCCGGCGTCCTCCGTCCGCCACCCCATCCCACCCATCAACCGCCGCCCTCCTCCATCACGCCGGAGCCGATACCCCGACGTCGTCGTCCACCGCAACCTCAACCGCAACGCCCTCCACGGCTAGTAGTTGAAGCCGAGGCCGAGCCGTCCGTACCCGAGCCAGTTCAACCACGCCGTCCTGCGCCTCACCGCTGCCGCTCCAACTTCGCCACCCTCCACCGCACCGGAGCTGTTCCTGCTACGCCGTCCTTCGCCGCCTCGGATCTGCTTCCCCTCCGCCGACATACGGCCACGGCAACACAGTCAACAATTTGGCCATGGGTTCGTCCAAGCCTGCACCCTCCAGAACATCGGTTTCCCCGGTAAAAAGAAGAAGATCGGCGCGACATGTGGAGGTGACCACACCGGCAACCGAAAAAGGTACTCCTCTTCCCTTATTCGTGCAAATCTTACGTCTCTGCTTGCACGGTATTCATCCCACAGAAGACACTAGTTGACCGCTTCTTCTTGATACTAGATGTTCCTAGTAACTCGCGATGCACAAGGTTTCTCCTCATATACTATTTCACCTTAGCTAGAGGTCCGTCGCCCCCTGAATTTCAATTTCTGGCCAGTTGATTCCCAATTAACGGAAGCATTCCCCGGCGTAACAGGCGCTAGTACGCCTATTACGCCGGGGAAGCAGCGCCTTGGTGTTTATCTTAGGGGCGTGTGCGGCCTAGAGCTACTGGCGCCCGATCTGGAGGTCGGCCGGGATTAAAGGGATGGCCTGGGGGCGCTGCCAAGCACGGCGGTGGTGTGAGGTCGATGGGAGGGCGGGGCGGCGGAGGCAGGGGTCTGGGCCGGTGGTCGCTGGCGGTTCGAGAAAGATCGTCAACAGTGACTGGCGGGAGGTAGACGAAGGCCATCTGCCCGTTCCTTATAGATCGGACGGTTCATTAAAAAAATCGACTGACCTATTTATTTTCAGTCGACTGTTATCTTAGATATGACCACATGTGGTGGTGTGCTGGAGGAGTACCTGCATTTCCTGTGCTCATATATTACAAAATCATACGGAGTAGAATCTAATTTTGTTTGCCATGCAATGTTGTAGAGCTATCATATGTCTCCTGTCATTTATTTTTCAGCCACCTGCTATCTGCTACTTTTACAGTGCACTAGTTCTGCACACACTTCACCCTTACTCTCACTATTGTGTTTTTATGCAAGGGTATTTCAGACTCTGCTGCCATGAGAGAAGCCAAAAAGAAAAGAGAGAAGTCGCTCCAGCTTCGTATGCGGGTAGGCAAGACACGTTACAGCGCTATAAAGGGTGCAGTGTCAGCAGATGGAGACGGTAAACGTAGCTCTGGAGTTGATGACCTCGCTCGCAATGAACCACCATCCCAGGTGCTTGCTTTAACTTCGCGGTGTCATATGTGGTTGCATGTTCCATATGGTGTCTAGCTTGTATTCGAAAGGCCGAAGTCGGTAAGATAAGGAAAGATATTTTTTACATGAACCACCATCCCGTGAGCACCAGAAGACAAATAGCTAGTCAGGGCACTGGCCGAGCCAGTGACAAGCCCAGCAAAGATAGGCATCACCTGGAAGCCAACTAAAAAGCTGCGATGGTGGCGAAGCAGCCCGCCTCCCACCAGGCTCTCAGGTCCTAGATGATCATGCTCACCACTCCAGCCGGATGTCTAGCTTGTATTGCTTCCAATTTGGTTAAATTGCATCTGCTTAGCTTACACATTATACCTTTGAATATGACATGCCTTTCTGTTTTTGGTACATACTAGTACATCTGTGTATTAACCATGTTCTTACATCAAACTAATGTTCTTGTGTATCCCTCATCAATCACTTATGACGAGGCAGGCAGGCAAGGGGACTACTCCTCATTTAAAGAATGCAGCGTCAGCCTCCCGACATGATTCTCAAGAAACAGAAATGCTAGATGAAGATAGTGAACGTAGCTCTGTAGTTGATTACAGCATTTCCCCTACACTAGCATCGCAGGTGCTTGCTCTAACTTGGCAGCGTGATATGTGGTTGCATGTTGCATATGGTGTCTAGATTGTAATTCTTCCAATCTGGTTAAACTGCATGTGCTAGTCTGCTTAGCTTATACATTATACCTGTTAATGTGACATGCCTTCCTGTATTTAGTACATAGTACATCTGTCTATTAAGCATGTCCTTACATAAAACTATTGTTTTTTTGTATCCCGCATCAATCAACATGACGAGACACCTTTAGTATATGCAGTGCGATATTAGTTGCATCTTTCATATGATTTATAGCATGCGCTGCTTCTAATTTGTTGAAATTCCATTTATGATGGGACGCTTTTAACTTGGCAGAGTCATATTGGTTGCATCTTTCATGTGGTGTCTAGCTTGCATTGCTTCTTATTTGCTGGAATGGTTTCTGCTTAGTTTACACAAACAGTTGTGAACATGCCATGCCGTCCTGTTTTTCGTACATATTCCATCCTGGTATCATGTGTTTGCCTTACATCAAAGTAGTGATTGTCAGTATCATGCATGAATGAGTTCTGAAGAGAGAATTTTATTGCTTTTTCTTGTCGGTTTTACTTGACAATTCAAAATCAATAAAGCGGAAGGAAGTTAGCAAGGCAGCGGATAAAGGTGCTCCTTCCGAACGGAGGGCCTCTACAGTTTCTACTCCTCCACACCCCCAAGATGATTTCCAAGACAACACATGCATAGACACTCAACAAAGCTGTGTTTATGATGAGCACGTCTCCCCTAGTGCAGCATCACCGGTGCTCCCTCTAACTTGGCACTGTTATATGTGGTTGCATGTTATGTGTGATGTCTAGCTTGTATTGCTTCTAATTTTGTTGAATTCCATCTGCTTACTTTACACATTATACTTGAATAAGACACGTGTTCCTGTTTCTAGAACATACAATATCTGTCTATCACACCATGTTCTTACATCAAATTACTACTGTTGTGTAACCTGCAACAATCACTTATCATAAGACACGTTTGACTTCGGAGTGTGATATAGGTTACATCTCACATTCTTTTCTAGCTTGTACTACTAATTTGTTGAAATGGCACTTATGACGAGACAGTTTTAACTTGGTAGAGTGATATTCGTTGCATCTTTCATATGGTGTCTAGCTTTCATTGCTTCTAATTTGTTGAAATGCCTTCTCCTTAGTTTACACATCATAAGCTGTGAATATGCAATGCTGTGAATATGCAATGGCACTAATGATGAGAGACCTCTAACATGGTAGTGTGATGTTGTTTGCATCTTGCATATGATTTATTTCTTGTACTGCTTCACATTTGTTTAAACGCCATTTATGATGAGACACTGTTAACTTGGCAGAGCGATATTTGTAGCATCTTTCATATGGTGTCTACCTTCCATTGCATTGCTTCTAATTTGGTGAAATGTCTTCTTCTTAGTTTACACATCATAGTTCTGGTTATCTCTTCCGTCCTGTTTTTCATACATATTACATCCTCCTATCATGTGGTTGTCTAACATCAAAGTTTCAGTTCGTCTACATCACGCATCAATTTGTTCTGAAGAACTAAATTGTTATTCGTTTTTCTTGTCGGCTTGACTTAACATGGCACAGAGAAAGAGGAAGAAACACAGAATGGCAGGGAATGAGAAGCGGATGAATCCTGCAGATTCTGCTGGTACTGATGGTGCAATAGAAGGTGAAAGTCCAGCGGAAAATTCTACAAACACGGCATCCCATGCTACACGAGTTGCAAAAAAAGCCAAACAGAAACAAATAGCTGCCACCAAACAAGCAGAGACAGCCCTAGTTCTTGCAACACCTACCACAGTACTACCAGCTGCACGACATACTCGTGCGTCAACTGAGCTAGCAGCACGTTCCCAAGCTCCCTTGCCACCTGACACTACTTCCCAAGCACTCTTGACACAAGACGAGTTGGCAATATCAGATGAACCTTGTGAGCTTCAACAGCAAGAAGGTAGTTGCTGGAGTCAAGTTACAGTTGCATGCTTCTTTATATGTAGTCTCACAGTTTGATGTACACTAACACTTCCTATGTTTGTTGTTGGACTAGCACCTAGGCGCAAGAGGAAACAAACATCAGGGATAATGCTCGATAGGTTAACTAAATCTAGAGGAGGAAGAATGGAGATCTGTTTTGAGCTAGGTTTAAAAAGGCCACGTGATGCTACAGAGTCAGCCAAGTTAGTATCAGAGGCAGCAGTTGCCGTTAGGTGTCATGTACGTATCCTCCCAACATGGATTCAGTACAGGAATGACAAAGACGAAACCCAGTTCAACACCTTCCTCGACCATTTATCTGTAAGTATGGTTATGTATGGAAACTAGTAATATCGTCTTGCTCTGTCCCATACTTTCTAGGTTGCTGATAATGAGACTCCATAATTTTCAACAGATGAGGTTCAAGTTGGATAGCCAAGATGATGCAACCAGACAAGCTTGCACCCATGTTTTCAAGTCTGCTCTGCGACAGTATCGGTATAACTTGAGGAAAACTCACTTCGAAGGCAAGGCTAACAGTGAACTTTCCCAAACATCTGCAGTGGAAAATATATCGGATGAAGACTGGAGGGGCCTTGTTAAACACTGGTCTGATCTGAAGTATCAGGTACATTATATATATGTGATCAGATCACATGTTGAAGTCCTATTTACGCATGTGCCACACAAATCTATCTTCTTGTAGGTGAACTGTTCAAAGAACAAGGCCAACCGTACGAAAGTGAAATTCCAACAGACGACAGGATCTCGTAGCTATATTGCACACTGCGAGGCTCTTGTAATTAGCTGCTGTTTCACTCTTTTCGCTGTACCATATTATCAGATCTATATTGACTTGTTCGAAATGCAGAGGAAAGCCCGCAAGGACCAAAAAGTACCTGAACCAAATGTTGTGGAAATCTTCAAGGACTGTCACACCAGCAAGAAGAAGGGCATGACTACACCAGTCAAAGCCGCTGTTGTAAGTCCTTAATCCTCATGCATTTTAACTACTACTTACTCTGACTTGTGCCTTGAACTGCATGGTTTGCAGCCAATGTCTATTACTCTTTTCAATTTTATACACAATTGTCTTAGCGTATCATTGCACCTTACAAGGTTTAAAAGAGAGGAGTGATGTTCCTTTGATCTTGACCCGTAATCTAGTTCCGTGCTGGACTTGCCCACACAACGTTACAATTGCATGTTTGTCTGTTCTCAGTTGTTTTGTGATATGAATGATGTCATACTATGCTTACCGTATTATAAACTTCGTCTCTTTATCCTTAGCCCTCAATACAATGTGAAGAAATAGACAATACATTAGCGATGGTACATGGTCATATGTTTGGAACCTGGTTTTATTATGTACTTTGCAATAAAATACAACTAATATTTTACATGGGTTCACCAGAATAAGTTCTGTATATAGACCAAAGCTATTTTGTTTGGTTTTGCTGCCTCCTTAATATCTTCTGTTCTGGTACTACTAATGTAAAACCTCAACTTTTCAGTGAGCTATGGAAAAAATGGTGGAACCGCCACCTTCTGAAGGTGGCGAGGCAACTATAACCGCAATGTCAGCTCTTGCTGCAGTGGGTCAGTACCTGTCCACTAACAGTGCCAAAAGCACGTTCCTGCGTAATACTGGGTTGGTTGTTAAGGCAATATCGTCCAAACTGCCTCATGATCAAGATATGCAAGCTCAAAGCAATGTTGTATCTGCGCTCCAGACACAAGTCCATTCCCTAACAGAGACCCTTTGTGAAACAAGGAGAAACATTGCTCAATGTCGTCAAGATATGCATGGTTTTGAAACCAGACTATCAGACATTTGCTATGTTGTTCAGGAGCCTAGGGGAAATGAAGGCGAGGGTTATGGTGCTCCATCGGACAATACAGCATGAAAACGTAACAGTCAGGTCAAATGAACTGAGCTTCTGAACTTCTGGTGGTGCATTTATCTGCTAGACTGTTAAGTTTTATGCCAACCTTCCTTTTGTTATATAGTTGTAATTTGTTTTGGTGCGATACAAAATTTATTCTTAACGTGCAGCCACCGGCTGAAGAAAACAGCAAGCCATTTTTGTATAGTGTAGGGTGTTCCCTATATTTGCACTGGTGGCGATCTTTGATGCCGAGTGGATGTAATCTGTGCAATCGCCTTAATAGCCTAGCGTTAGTTTCGGCCTTATTTATTTCCTAGTCTTCTTTTTCCCTGGTTTGCTAGTGGCCGCAACTACCATGGGCCATATACGGGCCGTAGGATCCATGGGTCTCCTACGGGCCGTCGATAAATGGGCCTGTAATCGGTGGCGCCTCGGGCCGTCGGATAAATGGGTCTACATGGGCCGTAATCGGGCGTAATTGGTATCGGCCCAGCACGGTAACAGGCCGTTAACAGGCCGTAGGACAGCAAAGGCTTAATTCTGTCACAGGCATAACGGGTCGTTAATGGGCCAGAATATAGGACGGGCTGGAAACGGCGCAACGGGTTAACAGGCCAGAAACGGGCCGACTCTTGCCATGGGCCGAATTTGGCCCATTAGGGTAACAGGCCAGTAACGGGCCGACTCTTGCCATGGGCCGAATTTGGCCCATTAGGGGAACAGGCCAGTAACGGGCCGACTCTTGCCATGGGCCGAATTTGGCCCATTAGGGGAACAGGCCAGTAACGGGCCGGAAGTAATCGAGGGCCGAAAAGGAGCCCAAGAACGTATGGGCCGTCAATAGGCCGAAAGCTAACACGGGCTGGAAACGGCCCATGTAAATCACGGGCCGTTAACGGGTATAAAGAAAATTACTGTTCATTATGGGCTAGAGTCACCGTGGGCCTGTAAAGGGCCGAAAGATACGAAGGCCTCATATGGGCCGAAAGACGTCGTGGGCCATACATGGGCCGAAAGTGAAATGG
The DNA here is from genome assembly GCF_018294505.1 of Triticum aestivum. NCBI lineage: Eukaryota > Viridiplantae > Streptophyta > Magnoliopsida > Poales > Poaceae > Triticum > Triticum aestivum. The sequence continues at coordinate 460,258,636 of NC_057799.1, forward strand.
GCTGGTGTTATATTCGACGGCCCACATGACGTTGTTGGGCCGATTTCCTTTAGGCCTACGGCCGTGAGTAACGGGCCGTAAAATGGGCTATTTGCGAAGAGACCGTTAACAGGCTTTTCATGGGCCAGCCCGTTAACTTTTGACCAAGTCAAACGGGCCGGCTTTGTAAGCTAAATGGGCCAGTGGTGGGCCGTGGCACGTGTCGACATATCATAGGCGCCTATCTGACCCACTGACGAGCTGACACGTGTTTCGTCCGGCCAATAAGAATTTTACACGTGGAAATTTCCCATTGGTCGGGGCTGTTAACGGGTTATCGGATCCAAAACCCGACCCGATAGCTTAACGGTGTTTCGTTACGGTGGATGCCACGTGTCGGTCACCCTTGACGAAAGCACTTCTGTGACGCGCGATTTATCGTCATGGAAGTGGACACTTCCGTGATGATAATTTTGGTAATGTCATGGAACACTTCTACGACAGCACAGGTATGACTATCTTGATTCTGTCATAAAATCGTCATGGATGTACATGCATGACAAAAAACGCGACCTACTGTGACAAACACGTATCATCACGGAAGTGTATTTTTTTTGTAGTGAAAGTTTAATATTGACATAAAAATAATAATACTTCAAGCATACTAACTAAGCAATTATGTCTTCTCAAAATAACATGGCCAAAGAAAGTTATCCCTACAAAATCATATAGTCTGGCTATGCTCTATCTTCACCACACAAAGTATTTAAATCATGCACAACCCCGATGACAAGCCAAGCAATTGTTTCATACTTTTGGTGTTCTCAAACTTTTTCAATCTTCATGCAATACATGAGCGTGAGCCATGGACATAGCACTATATGTGGAATAGAATGGTGGTTGTGGAGAAGACAAAAAGAGGGAGAAGATAGTCTCACATCAACTAGGCGTATCAACGGGCTATGGAGATGCCCATTAATAGATATCAATGTGAGTGAGTAGGGATTGCCATGCAACGGATGCACTAGAGTTATAAGTATATGAAAGCTCAACAAAAGAAACTAAGTGGGTGTGCATCCAACTCACTTGCTCACGAAGACCTAGGGCATTTTGAGGAAGCCCATCATTGGAATATACAAGCCAAGTTCTATAATGAAAAATTCCCACTAGTATATGAAAGTGATATCATAGGAGACTCTCTATCATGAAGATCATGGTGCTACTTTGAAGCACAAGTGTGGTAAAAGGATAGTAACATTGTCCCTTCTCTCTTTTCTCTTTTTTTATTTGGGCCTTTTCTCTTTTTTTATGGCCTCTTTTTTTTTATTTAGTCTGGAGTCTCATCCCGACTTATGGGGGAATCATAGTCTCCATCATCCTTTCCTCACTTGGGACAATGCTCTAAAAATGATGATCATCACACTTTTATTTACTTACAACTCAACAATTACAACTCAATACTTAGAACAAAATATGACTCTATGTGAATGCCTCCGGCGGTGTACCGGGATATGCAATGAATCAAGAGTGACATGTATGAAAGAATTATGAACGGTGGATTTGCCACAAATACGATGTCAACTACATGATCATGCGAGGCAATATGACAATGATGGAGCGTGTCATAGTAAACGAAACGGTGGTAAGTTGCATGGCAATATATCTCGGAATGGCTATGGAAATGCCATGATAGGTAGTTATGGTGGCTGTTTTGAGGAAGGTATATGGTGGGTGTATGATACCGGTGAAAAGTGCGCGGTATTAGAGAGGCTAGCAATGGTGGAAGGAAGAGAGTGCGTATAATCCATGGACTCAACATTAGTCATAAAGAACTCATATACTTATTGAAAAAATCTACAAGTTATCAAAGCAAAGTATTACGCGCATGCTCCTAGGGGGATAGATTGGTAGGAAAAGACCATCGCTCGTCCCCGACCGCCACTCATAAGGAAGACAATAAATAAATAAATCATGCTCCGACTTCATCACATAACGGTTCACCATACGTGCATGCTATGCGAATCACAAACTTTATCACAAGTATTTCTCAAATCCACAACTACTCAACTAGCATGACTCTAATATCACTATCTTCATATCTCAAAACAATTATCAAGCATCAAACTTCTCATAGTATTCAACACACTCATAAGAAATTTTTTATTAATCTCGAATGCCTATCATAATTAAAGCAAATTACCACGCTGTTTTGTAGGACTCTCAAAATAATATAAGTGAAGCATGAGAGAACAATAGTTTCTATAAAACAAATCCAACACCGTGCTCTAAAAGATATAAGTGAAGCACTAGAGCAAAAACTATATAGCTCAAAAGATATAAGTGAAGCACATAGAGTATTCTAACAAATTCCGAATCATGTGTGTATCTCTCAAAAGGTGTGTACAACAAGGATGATTATGGCAAACTAACAAATAAAGACTCAGATAATACAAGACGCTCCAAGAAAAACACATATCATGTGGTGAATAAAAATATAGCTCCAAGTAAAGTTACCGATGGAAGTAGACGAAAGAGGGGATGCCTTCCGGGGCATCCCCAAGCTTTGGCTTTTTGGTGTCCTTAGATTATCTTGGGGTGCCATGGGCATCCCCAAGCTTAGGCTCTTGCCACTCCTTGTTCCATAATCCATCAAATCTTTTACCCAAAACTTGAAAACTTCACAACACAAAACTTAACAGAAAATCTCGTGAGCTCCGTTAGCAAAAGAAAACAAAACACCACTTCAAGGTACTGTAATGAACTCATTCTTTATTTATATTGGTGTTAAACCTACTGTATTACAACTTCTCTGTGGTTTATAAACTATTTTACTAGCCATAGATTCATCAAAATAAGCAAACAACACACGAAAAACTGAATCTGTCAAAAACAGAACAGTCTGTAGTAATCTGTAACTAACGAAAACTTCTGGAACTCAACAAATTCAGCCAAAATAGGACGACCTAGACAATTTTTTTTATTGATCAGCAGCAATTGAAATCAATATTTTATCACGTTCTGGTGATTTTTAACAATTAGTTTCGTGAACAGAAAGTTTCTGGAATTTTCATTAAGATCAAATAACTATCATCCAAGAAGATCCTATAGGTTTAACTTGGCACAAACACTAATTAAAACATAAAACAAATCTAACCAGAGGCTAGATCAAATATTTATTCCTAAACAGAAGCAAAAAGTAAAAAACTAAAAATAAAATTGGGTTGCCTCCCAACAAGCGCTATCATTTAACGCCCCTAGCCAGGCATAAAAGCAAGGATAGATCTAGGTATTGCCATTTTAGGAAGGCAATCCATAAGTGGCTCTCATAATAGATTAATAAGGTAATTTTATTTTCTTTCTAGGGAAGTGTTCCATGCCTTTCCTTAACGGAAATTGGAATCTAATATTCCCTTCTTTCATATCAATGATTGCACCAATCGTTCTAAGGAAAGGTCTACCAAGAATAATAGGACATGAATGATTGCAATCTATGTCAAGAACGATAAAATCTATGGGCACATAATTCCTATTTGCAACAATAAGAACATCATTAATTCTTCCCATAGGTTTCTTAATAGTGGAATCCACAAGGTGTAAGTTTAAAGAGCAATCATCAAATTCGCGGAACCTAACAAATCACACAAAGTTTTTGGAATCGTGGAAACACTAGCACCCAAATCACACAAAGCATAGCATTCATGATCTTTAATTTTAATTTTAATAGTAGGTTCCCACTCATCATAAAGTTTTCTAGGGATAGAAACTTCCAACTCAAGTTTTCTTCAGAAGATTGCATCAAAGCATCAACGATATGTTTGGTAAAAGCTTTATTTTGGCTAAAAGAATGAGGAGAATTTAGCACGGTTTGCAACAAGGAAATACAATCTATCAAAGAGAAATTATCATAATTAAATTCCTTGAAATCCAAAATAGTGGGTTCATTAATATATAAAGTTTTGATCTCTTCAATCCCACTTTTACCAGTTTTTGCATCAAGATCTAAAAACTCTGAATTTTTGGAACGTCTTCTAGGTAAAGGTAGCTCATAATCAATCCCATCATTATCAAGATTCATATTGCAAAACAAAGATTTAATAGGAGACACATCAATAACTTTTAGATCTTCATCTTTATTTTCATAGAAACTAGAAGAACACGCTTTCACAAAGCAATCTTTCTTAGCACGCATCCTAGCGGTTCTTTCTTTGCACTCATCAATGGAAATTCTAATGGATTTGAGAGACTCATTGATATCATGCTTAGGAGGAATAGATCTAAGTTTCAAAGAATCAACATCAAGAGAAATTCTATCAACGTTCCTAGACAATTCATCAACTTTAACCAATTTTTTTTCAAGCAAAGCATTGAAATTCTTTTGCGAATTCATAAATTCTTTAACACTAGTCTCAAATTCAGAAGGCATCTTATTAAAATTTCCATAAGAATTGTTTCAGGAATTACTAGGGTACGGCCTAGGATTAAAGTTTCCTCTATATGCGTGGTTACCAAAATTATTCCTACCAACAAAATTCACATCCATAGATTCATTATTATTCTCAATCAAAGTAGACAAAGGCATATCATTAGGATCAGAAGAAACACTTTTATTAGCAAATAATTTCATATGTTCATCCATCTTTCCACTCAAAACATTAATTTCTTCTATCGCATGCACTTTTTTATTAGTAGATCTTTTGGTGTGCCATTGAGAATAATTAACCATATTATTATCTAGGAGTTTAGTAGCTTCTCCTAAAGTGGTTTCCATAAAAGTGCCTCCCGTGGCCGAATCTAAAAGATTTCTAGGAGCAAAATTCAATCCGGCATAAATTTTTTGTATAATCATCCACAAATTCAAACCATGTGTAGGGCAATTACGTATCATTAATTTCATCCTTTCCCAAGCTTGTGCAACATGTTCATGATCAAGTTGCTTAAAATTCATAATATCGTTTCTAAGAGAGATGATTTTAGCGGGAGGAAAATACTTAGAGATAAAAGCATCTTTGCACTTATTCCAAGAATCAATACTATTTTTAGGCAAAGACGAAAACCAAGCTTTAGCACGATCTCTAAGAGAAAAAGGAAATAGCTTCAATTTGACAATATCATTGTCCACATCTTTCTTCTTTTGCATATCGCACAAATCAACGAAGCTATTTAGATGGGTAGCGGCATCTTCACTAGGAAGGTCGGCGAATTGATCTTTCATGACAAGATTCAACAAAGTAGCATTGATTTCACAAGACTCAGTATCGATAAGAGGAGCAATCGGAGTGCTAAGAAAATCATTGTTGTTGGTAATGGTAAAGTCACACAATTTAGTATTATCTTGAGCCATCGTGACAAGCAAGCAATCCAACAAACGAGCAAACAAGAAGCAAGCGAAAAAGAGGCGAACGGAAAAGAGAGGGCGAATAAAACGACAAGGGTGAAGTGGGGGAGAGGAAAACAAGAGGCAAATGGCAAATAATGTAATGCGAGGGAGATGAGTTTGTGATGGGTACTTGGTATGTCTTGACTTGACTTGACTTGAAGTAGATCTCCCCGGCAACGGCGCCAGAAATCCTTCTTGCTACCTCTTGAGCACTGCGTTGGTTTTCCCTTGAAGAGGAAAGGGTGATGCAGTAAAGTAGCGTAAGTATTTCCCTCAGTTTTTGAGAACCAAGGTATCAATCCAGTAGGAGACCATGCACGAGTCCCTCGCACCTACACAAACAAACAAACAAGAACCTCGCAACCAACGCGATAAAGGGGTTGTCAATCCCTCAACGGTCACTTACGAGAGTGAGATCTGATAGATATGATAAGATAATATTTTTGGTATTTTTATGATAAAGATGCAAAGTAAAATAAAAGGCAATAAAAAGTGCTAAGTGTTGGAAGATTTATATGATGGAAAATAGACCCAGGGGCCATAGGTTTCACTAGTGGCTTCTCTCGAGAGCATAAGTATTACGGTGGGTGAACAAATTACTGTTGATCAATTGACAGAATTGAGCATAGTTATGAGAATATCTAGGTATGATCATGTATATATGCATCACGTCCGAGACAAGTAGACCGACTCCTGCCTGCATCTACTACTATTACTCCACACATCGACCGCTATCCAGCATGCATCTAGAGTATTAAGTTCAAAAGAACAGAGTAACGCTTTAAGTAAGATGACATGTTGTAGAGGGATAAACTCATGCAATATGATATAAACCCCATCTTGTTATCCTCGATGGCAACAATACAATACGTGCCTTGCTGCCCTACTGTCACTGGGAAAGGACACCGCAAGATTGAACCCAATGCTAAGCACTTCTCCCATTGCAAGAAAGATCAATCTAGTAGGCCAAACCAAACTGATAATTCGAAGAAACTTGCAAAGATAACCAATCATACATAAAAGAATTCAGAGGAGATTCAAATATTGTTCATAGATAAACTTGATCATAATCCCACAATTCATCGGTCTCAAGAAACACACCGCAAAAGAAGATTACATCGAATAGATCTCCACGAGAATCGTGGAGAACTTTGTATTGAGATCCAAAGAGAGAGAAGAAGCCATCTAGCTAATAACTATGGACCCGAAGGTCTGAGGTAAACTACTCACACATCATCGGAGAGGCTATGGTGTTGATGTAGAAGCCCTCCGTGATCAATGCCCCCTCCGGCAGGACGTCGGAAAAGGCCCCAAGATGGGATCTCACGGGTACAGAAGGTTGCAGCGATGGAATTAGGTTTTCGTGGATGCTTCTATTGGTTTGGGGGTACGTAGGTATATATAGGAGGAAGAAGTACGTCGGTGGAGCAACGTGGACCCCATGAGGGTGGAGGGCGCGCCCAGGGGGGGTAGGCGCGCCCCCTACCTCGTGCCCTCCTGGTTGCTTTCTTGACGTAGGGTCCAAGTCCTCTGGATCACGTTCGTTCCGAAAATCACGTTCCCGAAGGTTTCATTCCGTTTGGACTCTGTTTGATATTCTTTTTCTGCGAATCACATCAACGAGGCTAATCAATGAGCTATGGAGATGCCCATCGATTGATGTTAATGCAAGGAGTAGGGATTGCCATGCAACGGATGCACTAGAGCTATAAATATATGAAAGCTCAACAAAAGAAACTAAGTGGGTGTGCATCCAACTTGCTTGCTCACGAAGACCTAGGGCACTTGAGGAGGCCCATTGTTGGAACATACAAGCCAAGTTCTATAATGAAAAATTCCCACTAGTATATGAAAGTGACAAAACAAGAGACTCTCTATCATGAAGATTATGGTGCTACTTTGAAGCACAAGTGTGGTAAAAGGATAGTAACATTGTCCCCCCTCTCTTTTTCTCTCATTTTTTTGGGTCTTCTCTTTTTTTCTGGCCTTTCTCTCTTTTTTTTATTCCTCACTAGGAACAATGCTCTAGAAAATGATGATCATCACACTTCTATTTATTTACAACTCAATGATTACAACTCGATACTAGAACAAGGTATGACTCTATATGAATGCGTCCGGCGGTGTACCGGGATATGCAATGAACCAAGAGTGACATGTATGAAAGAATTATGAATGGTGGCTTTGCCACAAATACTATGTCAACTACATGATCATGCAAAGCAATATGACAATGATGAACGTGTCATGATAAATGGAATGGTGGAAAGTTGCATGGCAATATATCTCGGAATGGCTATGGAAATGCCATAATAGCTAGGTATGGTGGCTGTTTTGAGGAAGATATAAGGAGGTTTATGTGTGAAAGAGCGTATCATATCACGGGGTTTGGATGCACCGGCGAAGTTTGCACCAACTCTCAATGTGAGAAAGGGCAATGCACGGTACCGAAGAGGCTAGCAATGGTGGAAAGGTGAGAGTGCGTATAATCCATGGACTCAACATTAGTCATAAAGAACTCACATACTTATTGCAAAAATATACAAGTCATCAAAAACCAAGCACTATGCGCATGCTCCTAGGGGGTAGATTGGTAGGAAAAGACCATCGCTCGTCCCCGACCGCCACTCATAAGGAGGACAATCAAAGAACACCTCATGTTTCAAATTTGTTACATAACGTTTAAAATACGTGCATGCTACGGAACATGCAAACTTCAACACAAGTATTTCTCAAATTCACAACTACTCAACTAGCACAACTTTAATATTACTACCTCCATGTCTCAAAACAATCATCAAGCATCAAACTTCTCTTAGTATTCAACACACTCATAAGAAAGTTTTTACTAATCTTGAATACCTAGCATATTAGGATTTTTAAGAAAATTACCATGCTATTTAAGACTCTCAAAATAATCTAAGTGAAGCATGAGAGATCAATAGTTTCTATAAAACAAATCCACCACCGTGCTCTAAAAGATATAAGTGAAGTACTAGAGCAAAAACTATATAACTCAAAAGATATAAGTGAAGCACATAGAGTATTCTAATAATTTCCGAATCATGTGTGTCTCACTCAAAAGGTCTGTACAGCAAGGATGATTGTGGTAAACCAGAAAGCAAGTACTAAAAGCATACAAGACGCTCCAAGCAAAACACATATCATGTGGTGAATAAAAATATAGCTCCAAGTAAAGTTACCGATGGAAGTAGACGAAAGAGGGGATGCCTTCCGGGGCATCCCCAAGCTTTGGCTTTTTGGTGTCCTTAGATTATCTTGGGGGTGCCATGGGCATCCCCAATATTAGGCTCTTGCCACTCCTTGTTCCATAATCCATCAAATCTTTCACCCAAAACTTGAAAACTTCACAACACAAAACTTAGCAGAAAATCTCGTGAGCTCCGTTAGCGAAAGAAAACAAAAGACCACTTCAAGGTACTGTAATGAACTCATTATTTATTTATATTGGTGTTAAACCTACTGTATTCCAACTTCTCTATGGTTTATAAACTCTTTTACTAGCCATAGATTCATCAAAATAAGCAAACGACACACGAAAAACAGAATCTGTCAAAAACAGAACAGTCTGTAGTAATCTATAACTAAAGCAAACTTCTGGAACTCTAAAAAATCAGCCAAAATAGGACGACCTAGACAATTTGTTTATTGACCAGCAGCAATTGGAATCAATATTTTATCACGTTATGGTGATTTTTAACAATTATTTTTGTGAACAGAAAGTTTCTGGAATTTTCTGCAAGATCAAATAACTATCATCCAAGAGGATCCTATAGGTTTAACTTGGCACAAACACTAATTAAAACATAAAAACACATCTAACCAGAGGCTAGATAAAATATTTATTCCTAAACAGAAGCAAAAAGCAAAAAACTAAAAATAAAATTGGGTTGCCTCCCAACAAGCGCTATCGTTTAACGCCCCTAGCTAGGCATAATAGCAAGGATAGATCTAGGTATTGCCATCTTTGGTAGGCAATCCATAAGTGGCTCTCATGATAGATTCATATGGTAATTTTATTTTCTTCCTAGGGAAGTGTTCCATGCCTTTCTTTAATGGAAATTGGAATCTAATATTCCCTTCCTTCATATCAATAATTGCACCAATCGTTCTAAAGAAAGGTCTACCAAGAATAATAGGACATGAAGGATTGCAATCTATGTCAAGAACGATAAAATCTACGGGCACATAGTTCCTATTTGCAACAATACGAACATCGTTAATTCTTCCCATAGGTTTCTTAATAGTGGAATCCGCAAGGTGCAAGTTTAAAGAGCAATCATCAAAATCACGGAAACCTAACAAATCGCACAAAAGTTTTTGGAATCGTGGAAACACTAGCACCCAAATCACACAAAGCATAGCATTCATGATCTTTAATTTTAATTTTAATAGTAGGTTCCCACTCATCATAAAGTTTTCTAGGGATAGAAACTTCCAACTCAAGTTTTTCTTCATAAGATTGCATCAAAGCATCAACGATATGTTTGGTAAAAGCTTTATTTTGACTATAAGCATGAGGAGAATTTAGCACGGATTGCAACAAGGAAATACAATCTATCAAAGAGCAATTATCATAATTAAATTCCTTGAAATCCAAAATAGTGGGTTCATTAACATCTAATGTTTTGATTTCTTCAATCCCACTTTTATCAATTTTAGCATCCAGATCTAAAAACTCCGAATTTTTGGAACGCCTTCTAGGTAAAGGTGGATCATATTAAGTCCCATCATTATCAAGATTCATATTGCAAAACAAAGATTTAATAGGGGACACATCAATAACTTTTAGATCTTCATCTTTATTTTCATAAAAATTTGAAGAACACGCTTTTATAAAGCAATCTTTCTTAGCACGCATCCTAGCGGTTCTTTCTTTGCACTCATCAATGGAAATTCTCATGGCTTTGAGAGACTCATTGATATCATGCTTAGGTCGAATAGATCTAAGTTTCAAAGAATCAACATCAAGAGAAATTCTATCAACGTTCCTAGCCAATTCATCAACTTTAAGCAATTTTTCTTCAAGCAAAGCATTGAAATTCTTTTGCGAACTCATAAATTCCTTAACACTAGTCTCAAATTCAGAGGGAATATTATTAAAGTTTCCATAAGAATTGTTGTAGGAATTATCATAATTATTAGAGGAATTACTAGGATAAGGCCTAGGATTAAAGTTTCCCCTATACGCATTGTTACCAAAATTATTCCTACCAACAAAATTCACATCCATAGATTCATTATTATTCTCAATCAAAGTAGACAAGGGCATATCATTAGGATCAGAATAAACACTTTTACTAGCAAATAATTTCATAAGTTCATCCATCTTTCCACTCAAAACATTAATTTCTTCTATCGCATGCACTTTTTTATTAGTAGATCTTTCAGTGTGCCATTGAGAATAATTAACCATAATATTATCTAGGAGTTTAGTAGCTTCTCCTAAAGTGATTTCCATAAAAGTGCCTCCCGCGGCCAAATCTCAAAGATTTCTAGAAGCAAAATTCAATCCGGCATAATTTTTTTGTATAATCATCCACAAATTCAAACCATGTGTAGGGCAATTACGTATCATTAATTTCATCCTCTCCCAAGCTTGTGCAGCATGTTCATGATCAAGTTGCTTAAAATTCATAATATCGTTTCTAAGAGAGATAATCTTGGTGGGAGGAAAATACTTAGAGATAAAAGCATCTTTGCACTTATTCCAAGAATCAATACTATTTTTAGGCAAAGACGAAAACCAAGCTTTAGAACGATCTCTAAGCGAAAAAGGAAATAGCTTCAATTTAACAATATCATTGTCAACATCTTTCTTCTTTTGCATATCACACAAATCAACGAAGCTATTTAGATGAGTAGCGGCATCTTCACTAGGAAGGCCGGTGAATTGATCCTTCATGACAAGATTCAACAAAGCAGCATTGATTTCACAAGATTTAGTATCGGTAAGAGGAGCAATCGGAGTGCTAAGGAAATCATTATTGTTGGTATTGGTAAAGTCACATAATTTGGTATTATCTTGAGCCATCATGACAAACAAGCAATCCAACACACGAGCAAACAAGAAGCAAGCGAAAAAGAGGCGAACGAAAGAGAGAGGGCGAATAAAACGGCAATGGTGAAGTGGGGGAGAGGAAAACGAGAGGCAAATGGCAAAAAATGTAATGCGGGAGATAAGGGTTTGTGATGGGTACTTGGTATGTTGACTTTTGCGTAGACCTCTCTGGCAACGGCGCCAGAAATCCTTCTTGCTACCTCTTGAGCACTGCGTTGGTTTTCCCTTGAAGAGGAAAGGGTGATGCAGCAAAGTAGCGTAAGTATTTCCCTCAGTTTTTGAGAACCAAGGTATCAATCCAGTAGGAGGCTAGACGCAAGTCCCTCGCACCTACACAAACAAATAAATCCTCGCAACCAACGCGATAAGGGGTTGTCAATCCCTACACGGTCACTTACGAGAGTGAGATCTGATAGGATATTTTTTGGTAATTTTGTGATAAAGATGCAAAGTAAAGAAAGTAAATAAAAACGTAAAAAACAATAGGCTAAGTGTTGGAAGATTAATATGATGGAAGATAGACCCAGGGGCCATAGGTTTCACTAGTGGCTTCTCTCAAGAGCATAAGTATTTTACGGTGGGTGGACAAATTACTGTTGAGCAATTGACAGAATTGAGCATAGTTATGAGAATATCTAGGTATGATCATGTATATAGGCATCACGTCCGAGACAAGTAGACCGACTCCTGCCTGCATCTACTACTATTACTCCACACATCGACCGATATCCAGCATGCATCTAGAGTATTAAGTTCATAAGAACACAGTAACGCTTTAAGCAAGATGACATGACGTAGAGGGATAAATTCATGCAATATGATAAAAACCCCATCTTGTTATCCTCGATGGCAACAATACAATACGTGCCTTGCTACCCCTACTGTCACTGGGAAAGGACACCGCAAGATTGAACCCAAAGCTAAGCACTTCTCCCATTGCAAGAAAGATCAATCTAGTAGGCCAAACCAAACTGATAATTCGAAGAGACTTGCAAAGATAACCAATCATACATAAAAGAATTCAGAAGATTCAAATATTGTTCATAGATAAACTTGATCATAAACCCACAATTCATCGGTCTCAACAAACACACCGCAAAAGAAGATTACATCGAATAGATCTCCACAAGAGAGGGGGAGAACATTGTGTTGAGATCCAAAAAGAGAGAAGAAGCCATCTAGCTAATAACTATGGACCCGAAGGTCTGAGGTAAACTACTCACACTTCATCGGAGAGGCTATGGTGTTGATGTAGAAGCCCTCCGTGATCGATACCCCCTCCGGCGGAGCTCCGAAACAGGCCCCAAGATGGGATCTCGTGGGTACAGAAGATTGCGGCGGTGGAATTAGGTTTTCGTGGATGCTTGTGTTGGTTTGGGGGTACGTAGGTATATATAGGAGGAAGATGTACGTTGGTGGAGCAACATGGGCCCCACGAGGGTGGAGGGCGTGCCCAGGGGGGTAGGCGCGCCCGCTACCTCGTGCCCTCCTGGTTGCTTTCTTGACATAGGGTCCAAGTCCTCTGGATCACGTTCGTTCCTAAAATCATGTTCCCGAAGGTTTCATTCAGTTTGGACTCTGTTTGATATTCTTTTCTGCAAATCACTGAAATAGGCAAAAAACAACAATTTGGGCTGGGCCTCCGGTTAATAGGTTAGTCCCAAAAAATAATATAAAAGTGTATAATAAAGCCCGTTAAACATCCAAAACAGAATATAATATAGCATGAAGCAATCAAAATTTATTGATACGTTGGAGACGTATCATCTTGCATAAAGTGTAAACAAATAGTTCGATTGACGTCTTTGGACCCATTTTAATAAGAATCTTTATCAGTTTCCTCACTTGATGCTGGTTCATGAATATCTCATTGCCCCAGAAAGGGTCAAAGTGTGGAACTTTGGCAATGATATATGTACCTAAAAGCACCAAGTTAATATTAGAAGCTAAACAACAATTGAAAAATGATGTAGTACAACACTCCCTCCATCCCATTATATAAGATTTTATTACATGTATATCTAGACATCATCAGAACATTAAGGTAACACTCTTCCTTATTGCTATGTAGCCTAGGATTGCATATTTAGTTATACAATACAGTGTATGTTGCTATGTAGCCTCAGATATATTAAATATGGCCCTAGTTAACCTACTAATAAATGGGTTACACATATATTCAGTGAAATGTCCGATTCGACGATTAATCCCTTATCAGCCCCAGGCCATATGGTACCATCTACCAATATCCTGAATAGTGAGTACATATAAGCAATGCTATGAAACTAACCTCGATGGAAAACAACACTGCTCTCAATATTGTCCTGCATGAGTACATATAAGCACAACAGGCTAAACATCAACCAAATATATCCATGGTAGACAACATAATCTACAAATGATAGCTTCAGTGTGCAAGCTTAAGCACGCTAGTTAAGCAAAACAGGAAGTGGAAATGTGTGTTAACTGCATCAGGCATAACATTTAAAAACAAGCAAATAGTCATTCAAACTGGTATTGTGCAGGTCTAAAGTACACTAGTTATTGTTAAAAATGAAAAGGCATGTTAACTGCAATATCCTTAATAGCAACCAAATATCATAATTCATAGTGGTATTGTTGAAACTGTTATTGATGAAATTGAACTGCACGACAAATAGTTGCACATATAGAATATCACATTGTGAAGAACTGAAATAAACAAGTCATAAGGCCATCTCTAGCCGATCCTTTAAAAGTTAAAGGACTAAAACCCTTAGTGGATATATATATATATACACTCCAGCAATTTTTGGCCTTTTCTAGTCGATCCCCTAAACATAACATTGTAAGCTTCAATTTGATCAAGTTCAAAGCAGGTTCAACCGAAAGTACCATGCATTCAAACATAAACATATATAGTTTTCCATAACCGAACATAAAACATAGATTTAAACTAAGCTAAACTACTTTCGGTCAAAGTAGAAGTCGAGCCAATCCTTCCTCGTCATGTACGGTGTGCCGCGAGCCGGGTCCGGGCCGATGCCGTCGTCGGGGTCGTTGGGGAAGGCACTCCTCCACTCATCGATGTCGATCTCCTCGTCCTCGGGGCCCACCTCGACGCCCTCTGCGCCGCCGTCGCTGCTGCCTCGACCTCGTCATCGGAGGAGAGCGCGAAAACCTCGCCGCCCTCCGTGCCGCTGTCCTCGCCGCCTTTGACCTCGTCATCGGAGGAGAGCGCGATAACCTCGCCGCCCTCCACGCCGGCAAAGATCGCTCGCTCTGCCTTGATGTCTACTACGCAACTTTATTCTTGTAGACTCGTGTTGGGCCTCCAAGTGCAGAATTTTGTAGGACAGTAGCAATTTTCCCTCAAGTGGATGACCTAAGGTTTATCAATCCATGGGAGGCGTAGGATGAAGATATTCTCTCTCAAATGACCCTGCAACCAAATACAAGAAATCTCTTGTGTCCCCAACGCACCCAATACAATGGCAAATTGTATAGGTGCACTAGTTCGGCGAAGAGATGGTGATAAAAGTGTAATATTGATGGTAGAAATATATTTTTATAATCTGAATAAATAAAAACAGCAAGGTAGCAAATAGTAAACGGGCTCAAAAACGGTATTAGAATGCTTGAAAATGAGGCCTAGGGTCCGTACTTTCGCTAGTGCAATCTCCCAACAGTGCTAATATAATTGGATCATATAACCACCCCTCAAAGTGCGATGAAGAATCACTCCAAAGTTCCTATCTAGTGGAGAACATAAGAATAAATTTTTTGTAGGGTACGAAACCACCTCAAAGCTATTCTTTCTGTTCAATCTATTCAAGAGTTTGTACTAAAATAACACAAAGCTATTCTTTCCGTTCGATCTATCCTAGAGTTCATACTAAAATAACACCAAAGCAAATTCATATTCATAATACTCAATCCAACACAAAGAACTTCAAAGAGTGCCCCAAGATTTCTACTGGAGAAACAAAGACAAGAACGTGCATCAACCCCTATGCATAGATTACCCCAATGTCACCTCAGGAATCCGTGAGTTGAGTGCCAAAACATATATCAAGTGAATCAATACGATACCCCATTATCACCAAAAGTATTCAATTGCAAGACATATATCAAGTGTTCTCAAATCCATAAAATTATTCAATCCGATAACAACGAAATCTCAAAGGAAAAACTCAATTCATCACAACAAGATAGAGAGGGGAAAACACCATATGATCCGACTATATTAACAAAGCCCGCGATACATCAAGATCGTGACATCTCAAGAACATGAGAGAGAGAGAGAGAGATTAAACACATAGCTACTGGTACAAACCCTCAGCCCCGAGGGTGACTCCGTCCTCATCGTGGTGGCCGCCGGGATGATGAAGATGGCCACCGAAGATGATTCCCCCTCCGGCAGGGTGCCGGAAAGGGTCTAGATTGGTTTTCGGTGGCTACAGAGCCTTGCGGCGGCGGAACTTCTCATCTAGGTTAACCCCGAGGGTTTTGGATTTTTTGGGAATTTATAGTGCAAAGAAGGGGTACGGGAGGCCACCGAGGTGGGCACAACCCACCTGGGCGCGCCTGGGCCCCCATGCGCGCCCTGGTGCGTTTGCCCCCCTCGGGGCACCCCCAGGTGCTGCTCTGGTCCATCGGGAGTCTTCTGGCCCATAAAAAATCCACAAAAAGTTTCGCGGTGTTTGGACTCCGTTTGATATTGATTTCATGCAAAGCAAAAAACAGCAACTGACATTGGGCACTGGGTCAATAGGTTAGTCCCAAAAATGATATAACGTTGCTATAAAATGATTGTAAAACATCCAAGAATGATAATATATTAGCATGAATTAATAAATTATAGATACGTTGGAGATGTATCGGCATCCCCAAGCTTAATTCCTACTCGTCCTCGAGTAGGTAAATGATAAAAGAAATAATTTATGAAGTGTGAATGCTAGCAAAGTGCATAAGTTTGATCAATGACAATTTCAATCACTTTTCCTAGCATCATAACAACAATTCTTTCTCATAAAATTTCTCATGTTATAGTGGCAACCAATTCACATGTTAAGGTTCAAACAATGAATTCTCTTGAAACTCAACAACCTATGTTCTTAGTCACCAAGCAATTGCAATTCAACTTATTCAACAGAGTTTAAGTAATAGCTCCACATACTCAACCATCATATAGTCTTCTATGATTGCTAGCACTCACCGCATACACATGAGCAAAACATTTCAACCGGACACATAGAAAGATAGGGGCTTATAGTTTCGCCTCCCAATGTATTCACCTCAAGGGTGATGTCAACAATAATAACTCATGCCACCCATATTCAAGTGGACATATGTGCCTATAATCTTTCCTCACCACATGATGCTTGCCAAAGGAGAAAAATAAAAAGGAATAGAGAGAAAAACTTTGAATCTTGCATAAAAGTAAATACGTAAAGTAAAAGATAGGCCCTTCGCAGAGGGAAGCAGAGGTTGCCATGCGCTTATTTGTTTGTATGCTCAACCCCTTAGTGCAAAAGAATGTCACGTTATATTTCCCCTTGTGATGGCAACCTTTATTATGCAGTCTATCACTTTTATTGCTTTACCATCACAAGTTCGTACAACGCTCAATTTTCTCTTACACTAAATGATCTTACACTTTTAGAAGCAATTTTTATTGCCTTATTGCACCGATGACAACTTACTTGAAGGATCTTGCTCAATCCTTAGGTAGGTATGGTGGACACTTGAAAATAAGATTTGGGTTTAAGGGTTTTTGGATGCACAAGTAGTATCTCTACTTGGTGCGGAATTTTTGGCTAGCAAAGATGGGGGGCAAGCACCACATGTTGAAGGATCCATGACAATATAACTTCTATGTGAACATGGACAAACATAAACCATTACGTTGTCTTCCTTGTCCAACGTCAACAATTTTGGCATATAATATTTTGATGGGGGCTCACAATCACAAAAGATTTCCAGGTGTATTTGCATGTGAAAGTTCTCTTCCTTATACTAATTATTCATGAATTGCTTGTATGACCAATATTGTGATTGTCAAGCTTCAAAAGGTTTCACTTTCTAAACCCAATGTGAAGCTACCACTTGGCATAATATGAACATATAATTTCAACTTTATTTCATTCAATTTATTCAACAATTTACTCATAGGATATAAGTGAAGCACAAGAGCAAATGACAAACTACTCCAAAAAGATATAAGTGAAGATCAAACGAGTAGTTAAGTAAATAGGTAGCTATTTGAGGACTCTCTCTTATTTAAAAAATTTCAGATCTAAGTAATTTATTAAAACAGCAAGCAATATGAAAATAAAATGGCAATACAAGAATAGCACACATCATGTGAAGAAGCAAAAACTTAGGCTCAACCGATACTAACCGATAATTGTTGAAGAAGAAAGATGGGATGCCTACCGGGGCATCCCCAAGCTTAGATGCTTGAGACTTATTGGAATATTGACTTGGGGTGCCTTGGGCATCCCCAAGCTTGAGCTTTTGCGTCTCCTTAATTCCTCTCATACCACGGTTTTCCTAAATCTCAAAAGCTTCATCCACACAAAACTCAACAAGAACTCGTGAGATAAGTTAGTATAAACCAATGCAAAAACTTTATCATTCTCTACTGTAGCAAATCACAAAAATTATTATTCAACATTGATACTAAATTCCTCTGCATTTTTAATACTCCTATCCTCAAATAGAATCATTAAACAAGCAAACATATGCAAACATAACAGCAATCTGCCAAAATAGTACCATCTGTAAAGAATGCAAGAGTATCCATACTTATTAAACTCCAAATGTTATGAAAATTTACCACACTGTAGAAAATTTATCAGAGCTTATTATGCAAAAAGTTTCAACATTTTATCATATTCTGACTTTTCTAGGGAATTTTTGCAACAACGGTTAACTTTCTGTTTTCAGACAGCAACATGTAGACTTGCAAAATAAGCATGGTAAAGGCTATCCTTGACATTTGTATTGAAAAGAAAGATGCAAAACATTATTCTAAATAGCATCAAGCAAATCCTAAAAAAATAAAATGACGCTCCGAGTAAAACTCATATCATGTGACGAATGAAAACATAGCTCCAAGTGAGGTTACCGATAATGTTGGAGTCAAAAGAGGGGATGCCTTCCGGGGCATCCCCAAGCTTAGTTGCTTGTATATTCGTTGGATATTAACTTGGGGTGCCTTGGGCATACCCAAGCTTAGGGTCTTTTCACTCCTTTTCTCCTCATATCCACATCTCACCCAAAACTTGAAAACTTCAATCACACGAAACTTAACAAAACTTCGTGAGGTAGGTCAGTATGATAAAGAGCAAAACCATTTCACTTTGGTACTGTCAAAGACATGATTCATAAGTGTTTCCACACAATACCTACTGTAGCATATCATTTCCACAATTTATATTGAGCAATATAAGCCATAGAAAGTAGAAAACGCGCAAACTATGCATTGAAAACAGAATCTGTCAAAAACAGAACAGTCTGTAGTAATCTGTACTCAAACCATACTTCTGCTACTCCAAAAATTCTGAAAAATTAGGACCACGTGGGAAATTTGTATATTAATCTTCTTCAAAAAGAATCAACTCAAAAACACTCTTCTGTTAAAACTGATAATTATTTTTGTGAGCACAAAAGTTTCTGTTTTTCAACAAGATCAAATTAACTATCACCCAATATGATCCCAAAGGCTTTACTTGGCACTTTATTGAAACAAGAGCAATAAAAAATGATTAATACAATAGCATAATCATGTGAACGGACAAAAACAGTAGGTAAAAGTGCTGGGTTGTCTCCCAACAAGCGCTTTTCTTTAATGCCTTTTAAGCTAGGCATGATGATTTCAATGATGCTCGCATAAAAGATAAGAATTGAAACACAACGAGAGCATCATGAAGCACATGGAAAGCACATTTAAGTCTAACACACTTCCTATGCATAGGGATTTTGTGATAAAATAACTTTAGGGAGAAAGAATCAACTAGCATAGGAAGGCAAAGCAAGCAAAACTTCAAGATTTTCAACACATAGAGAGGAAACTTGATATTATTGCAATTCCTAGTTGCATCATGAATGAATTCAACAATATAGCTATCACATAAAGCATTCTTTTCATGACACAAAAGCATAGAAAACTAATTACTCTCCACATAAGCAAATTTCTTCTCATCAATAGTAGTGGGAGCAAACTCAACAAAATAACAATCATGGGATTGGAAATTAAAATCATGATGACAAGTTTCATGGTTATCATTATTCAATATTGCATACATGTCATCACCATAATCATCATATATATGAACTTTGTTGTCATAATCAATTACAACCTCCTCCAAAATAGTGGATTCATCATTAAATAAAGTCATGACCTCTCCAAATCCACTTTCATCAATATAATCATCATAAATAGGAGGCATGCAATCATCATAATAAATTTTCTCATCAAAACTTGTGGGACTAAAAATATTATCTTCATCAAATATAGCATCCCCAATCTTATGGCTTTGCATATCATTGGCATCATGGATATTCAAAGAGTTCATACCAACAACATTGCAATCAATGCTCATCATTCAAATATTTTGTGCCAAACATTTTATTGACTTCTTCTTCTAACAATTGAGCACAATTTTTGGATCCATCATTTTCAAGAAAGATATTATAAAGATTATCAATAATATGATGCAACCTAAATTCCATTTTTATGTAGTTTTCATTTATAAACCAAACTAGTGATAAAACAACAAACTAAAAGATTCAATTGCAAGATCTAAAGATATACCTTCAAGCACTCACCTCCCCGGCAACGGTGCCAGAAAAGAGCTTGATGTCTACTATGCAACTTTATTCTTGTGGACTCGTGTTGGGCCTCCAAGCGCAGAGTTTTGTACGACAGTAGAAGTTTTCCTTCAAGTAGATGACCTAAGGTTTATCAATCCGTGGGAGGCGTAGGATGAAGATAGTCTCTCTCAAATGACCCTGCAACCAAATACAAGAAATCTCTTGTGTCCCCAACACACCCAATACAATGGAAAATTGTATAGGTGCACTAGTTCGGCGAAGAGATGGTGATAAAAGTGTAATATTGATGGTAGAAATATATTTTTATAATCTGAATAAATAAAAACAGCAAGGTAGCAAATAGTAAACAGGCTCAAAAACGGTATTGCAATGCTTGAAAATGAGGCCTAGGGTCCGTACTTTCTCTAGTGCAATCTCCCAACGGTGCTAATATAATTGGATCATATAACCACCCCTCAAAGTGCGATGAAGAATCACTCCAAAATTCCTATCTAGCGGAGAACATAAGAATAAATTGTTTGTAGGGTACGAAACCACCTCAAAGCTATTCTTTCCGTTCAATCTATTCAAGAGTTCGTACTAAAATAACACAAAGCTATTCTTTCCGTTCGATCTATCCTAGAGTTCGTACTAAAATAACACCAAAGCATATTCATATTCATAATACTCAATCCAACACAAAGAACCTCAAAGAGTGCCCCAAGATTTCTACCGGAGAAACAAAGACAAGAACGTGCATCAACCCCTATGCATAGATTACCCCAATGTCACCTCGGGAATCCGCGAGTTGAGTGCCAAAGCATATATCAAGTGAATCAATACGATACCCCATTGTCACCACGAGTATTCAATTGCAAGACATATATCAAGTGTTCTCAAATCCATAAAAGTATTCAATCTGATAACGATGAAATCTCAAAGGGAAAACTCAATTCATCACAACAAGATAGAGAGGGGAAAGCACCATATGATCTGACTATATTAACAAAGCCCGTGATACATCAAGATCGTGACATCTCAAGAACACGAGAGAGAGAGAGAGAGAGAGAGATTAAACACATAGCTACTGGTACAAACCCTTAGCCCCGAGGGTGGACTACTCCCTCCTCATCGTGGTGGCCGCCGGGATGATGAAGATGGCCACCGGAGATGATTCCCCCCTCTGGCAGGGTGCCGGAAAGGGTCTAGATTGGTTTTCGGTGGCTACAGAGCCTTGCGGCGGCGGAACTTCTGAGCTAGGTTAACCCCCGAGGGTTTTGGAATTTTTTGGGAATTTATAGTGCAAAGAAGGGGTACGTGTCGGTGTCAAAACCGGCGGATCTGGGGTAGGGGGTCCCGAACTGTGCGTCTAAGGTCAATGGTAACAGGAGACGGGGGGCACAATGTTTACCCAGGTTCGGGCCCTCTCTATGGAGGTAATACCCTACTTCCTGCTTGATTGATCTTCATGAATATGAGTATTACAAGAGTTGATCTACCATGAGATCGTAATGGCTAAAACCCTAGAAGTCTAGCCTGTATGACTATATCTTTTCCGGACTAAGCCCTCCGGTTTATATAGACACCGGAGGGGACTAGGGTTACACAAAGTCGGTTACAGAGAAAGGAATCTGCATATTTGGTCGCCAAGCTTGCCTTCCATGCCAAGGAGAGTCCTATCCGGACACGGGAGAAAGTCTACGGTCTTGTATCTTCACAGCCCATTAGTTCGGCCCATGTCCAACAGGCCGGACGCCCGAGGACCCCTTAGTCCATGACTCCCTCAGTAGCCCCTGAACCAGGCTTTAATGACAAGGTGTCCGACGAGCAGATTGTCTTCGGCATTGCAAGGCGGGTTCTCCTTCCCGAACACTCCAAGATAGTCTTCGGACGCAACGAACGTGTCCGGATCTGCAACACAAGTACCACACACACAGCCGTAGAGAGTATAATATTTCATGAGTCCTATCCGCTGACAACTTTTCACAAGATGACATCACGCCTGCCCAGTCATTATTTCGAACCGTTTTCGTCTGCCGTTCCGCGTTTCGAGATGCAGTTTCCATTGGCACGTCTTGTCAAAGCAGAGATCGTGTCCCCTTATTACGGGATTCTCATCAATACTGGCGTGGGTAACCCAACCGTGCCGTTTACACAATCCTTGGGAATAGGCGAGTTTTAAGGCGAGTGGGGAGACGTTCGATTCTCACTGCCTTTATAAGGGATAAGGATTCCCCTTCTTCACCCATGCCTTCTTTCTTCCTCTGCCCTTCCATTCTCGAGCTCCAGCACCCAAGTTCTCGTCCTTTCCACTCCGAGCAAGCTCTCAACCATGTCCGGATCCGAAGGTCAAGGCAAGTGGATGGCCTCTTCCATCAGAGCGAAGGACATCGCCGAGCTTCGGGAGGCCGGGTATCTGGCGAAAGAGATCGCCCACCAGCTTCCGGCCAAGGGACAAGTTGTCCCTACACCAAAACCCAACGAGAGGGTGGTGTTCCTCCCTCATTTCGTCCGCGGGTTAGGGTTTCCACTCCACCCTTTTGTCCGCGTGCTGATGTTCTATTACGGGCTAGATTTCCATGATCTAGGCCCGAACTCCTTCCTCAACATCTCGGCATTCATTGTCGTGTGCGAGGCTTTCCTCTGCATCCAGTCCTACTTCGAGCTGTGGCTCAAAATTTTCAATGTGAAGCCGAAAGTGGTGGATGGCCAACATGCGGAGTGCGGGGGAGCCATGGTGAGCAAGATGCCCAACGTCACATGGCCCCAAGGCACATTCATGGAGACTGTCAAGGAGTGGCAGAAGCTGTGGTTCTACATCACAGAGCCCCGCGACGCCACCTGGGCCGCGGCTCCCGAATTCAAGTCCGGGGCTCCAATGCGGCTGACCTCCTGGATGGAGAAGGGACAAATTGGTCTTCGTCGGACGAGCTGATGGCGCTGCAAACACGCATCCAAAGCATGGTGAACAAAAACATCAAGCTCGTCAACGTGATCCAGGTTATGCTAGTTCGCCAGATCCTCCCCTGCCAAAGCCGGACTTCCCCTCTATGGGAATTCGATCCGGAAAAGCACCAGACCTTGGTGAGACTCTTCGGCACCACTCACGAAGACGCCTGGAAGCCGTTCTTCAAGGGCGACGAGAAGCCGCCGGCCATAGACTCGGATCGTGGGCATGATCTTGCCCACCCCGCCAGCACGGTAAGTCCTTCACATCTCAAGGCGTACCCTCTACCTGCTTGCCCAAGGAGGGTAACTGAACTTTGCTAACTTATCGTTTCAGGAATGGACGGAGAAAGCGGAGTGAATTCACTGTTCGGCTCCGCTGCCTGAAGAACCAGTCGTCCCGCTCCTGGCGAAGATGCTGGTCCCGGCGCCCTATCAGCCGCCGGAGAAGAAGGCCAAGAAGAAGGCCAAGGGGGGCCGGGGTGGCCCCCGCCGCAAGGGCACTTCAGATGTAATGTCCGAAGACAAGACTCACTCCTCTGCCGCCGAAGATGACGATGAGGAGGAGGAGGAAAGCAACCCTCCCCCCGATGGGGGAGGAAGAAGAGGGCGGCCTCCACAAATTTGGAGGTGGAGGCCCCCAAGAATGGGAAAGGCCCCCTCGCGGATAAAACCGCGTGGGACGTCGACAACTGTCTGGAGCGACCCCCCCTGGAACAAGCCCCTGGCCGCATCGTAAGTACTGACAGACTCGTACTCGCCCGTGTGTCCGGCCTTTCCTCCTTATTGTGTTAACATGGTTAATTGTGCTATTGCAGTCCGGCCCACGACAGCTCCCTACGAACCTCGTCAGGAGGTTCGCTGGATTCAAAGGCGATGGCCAGTGAGTCACCGCCGGCTGCTCACTCTCCCCCGGCAAAGGGCGACGCCGAGGTGTCGTCCCGAAGGACCCTTCCTGGCTAGGGAGAGGTTCAGGAGGTCGTCAGAGCAGCGCCAGAGGGTGAGACCTCGGCCGCCGGACACACGGGGGAACAGATCCCCATGGAGACTGATGATGGGGGCCAGGTTCAATTCGGCCCCAAACTGAATACGGTTCCGGAGGCCCACAAGGCTCCGGAATCTGGCAAGCAGCCCCCCTTGAAAGAAGGAGGCATGCCCATCCCGCCAGTGTCCTCTGTCCAACCAGAGGCACCGGATAATCTGTTGGAAGCGCTAGGAGGCACTTCCATTGTGGATGAACACCGTATCCTTATGGGTATGGTGATTGAGAAGGTTCAGTCCATCAAAAGCAGACTGACCGAAGCCTACAGCGGCCTGCTAACAGGTTTTGAGGTAAGCGACGCAAAAGAGAAAAGTCCCAATATAGACAGTAGCCCCTGAGACACTGTCCGGTGTTCGGAAAGAAAAGCCAGACAGAGGATCAATTAATTTTCGCAGGGAACTAACTAAATGTGTCTTTATATGAATAAGCAGACATCATTGTTGGCCGCGACCTCACACAGTCGAAGTCTCCGGACTAAAGCAGAAGCTGGAGCGGGCCGAGGGAGAGCTCGGCCAAGAGAGGAAGCAGCTGGAAGAGCAGCAAGGTATGCAATGACTTGCTATATATTCGTAAAGAATAAATGATGTGTACTGACTGTAATGTCATGATTTGTGTAGGAGCGACGACCGAGATCGAGGCCCTGAAAAAGGCCCTGGCCGAAGCCGAGGAGAAAGCTGCCAAGGAGCAGGCTGTCGGTGTCAAAACGGGCGGATCTCGGGTAGGGGGTCCCAAACTGTGCCTCTAAGGTCGATGGTAACAGGAGACATGATGTTTACCCAGGTTCGGGCCCTCTCTATGGAGGTAATACCCTACTTCCTGCTTGATTGATCTTGATGAATATGAGTGTTACAAGAGTTGATCTACCACAAGATCGTGATGGCTAAACCCTAGAAGTCTAGCCTGTATGACTATGGTAATGAGTATATCTCCCCTTCCGGACTAAGTCCTCCAGTTTATATAGACACCGGGAGGATCTAGGGTTACACAAGGTCGGTTACAAGGAAAGGAATCTACATATTTGGTCGCCAAGCTTGCCTTCCACGCCAACGAGAGTCCCATCCGGACATGGGTGCAGTCTTCGGTCTTCATGTCTTCACAGCCCATCAGTCCGGCCCATGGCTAGCAGGCCGGACGTGTAACACCCCGGATGTAACTTGCCATATTTGTAACTCCGACTCTTGCCATTTTCGGCTATGTGTTATGATACTCCCTCCGTAGTTGGGTTTCGTCTTCGTTTTTGCATTTTGTTCATGTCATGCATTTCATATCATGTCATCATGTGCATCGCATTTGCATACGTGTTCGTCTCATGCATCCGAGCATTTTCCCCGTTGTCCGTTTTGCAATCCGGTACTCCCACCTCCTCCGGCGCACCCCTCTTGTTTCGTTTCGTGAGCGGGTGTTGAACGTTCTCGGAATGGACCAAGGCTTGCCAAGTGGCCTTGGTATACCACCGGTAGACCACCTGTCAAGTTTCGTGCCATTTGGAGGTCGTTTGGTGCTCCAACGGTTAACCGGGCAACCGCAAAGTCCTTTTGTGTGTTGCAGCAAACCCCCCTCCAAACAGCCCAAAAACCCCTCTAAGTCACTTCCATGCTCTAGGTCGTTCGATCACGATCGTGTGGGCGAAAACCGTGCTCCATTTGGAGTCTCCTAGCTCCCTCTAGCTATATATATGTGAGACCCCCCCGAAATTTCCAGATCCCCGAAACCCTAGCCTCTCCCTCCGCGCGCCGGACGTGTCCGCCCGGCGCCGGACGAAAGCCGCCGCCGCCGCCGCGT